>NC_083321.1:41623441-42282626 GCF_963455315.2 Globicephala melas | reverse complement strand
CATAAAATTAAATTAAACTTTTTCCTGAAATGGTATTAGTTATGAGTTAGATGAGGTGATTATCAAATCAAAGTAATTTATGGGGCATTACTTTCCCAGTAGGTATTTATGTTTTTTTTGTTTTTTTGCGGTATGCGAGCCTCTCACCGCTGTGGCCTCTCCCGTTGCGGAGCACAGGCTCCGGACGCGCAGGCTCAGCGGCCATAGCTCACGGGCCCAGCCGCTCCGCGGCATGTGGGATCCTCCTGGACCAGGGCACGCACCTGTGTCCCCTGCATCGGCAGGCGGACTCTCAACCACTGCGCCACCAGGGAAGCCCCGGTATTTATGTTTTTAAAAGGAGTTTCAAATTGATAGAAAGCATGGGGCTTTGTATTTGTTCAGGGAGACCTTTCCTTTCTGTTTTTACTTCCTGGAAAAAAAAGAGTTTTGGGTCATCGGGGCAGAAATAAGACTCAAAGATAATTAATTTGCCTAGACTACTTCAGTGAAGATTCAGTAATGCAGGAAAAAACCAAAGTTTTAAGTTCTCAGTGCACCCAGTAAGACTTTTCAAGCCAGACACTTTCTAATGGTCAGGAAAACAGAAGTAACTTTTTAGATATTTTAAGCAGAAGGGGATTTAGTCCAGGGAATTCGATGTTTGCTGTACAGTTGAAAATGGCTGAGGAGCAAAAGTGAGGGGAAGCCACGGCTGCCTCTGAGATTTACTTCTAGGACTCAGAAGCAGGAAATCACAGAAGCCGGAGGAAGACTAGTGATGATCACAGCTGGCTGCAGCCCCAGCACTGGTGATTCCCAGGGGAAAGTCTGGACCTTTGAAGCACCTCACATCTGCTAAAGCCACACGTCTGTTCATCAGTGCCAGAGGAGCAATACCATAGCCGCCACCTATTTTCCGCATTCCAAATCTTGTTCAAGCACCTCTGAGTAGTGCAATCTAGCACAGAAACCTGGCAAGGGATTCTGGAATATTCTAGTACTCAGGCTTCCATCCATCACAGTACAGGGGAGAGTAGATAAGATGGGGAGTAGTGTTGAGCTGCCAATAAACAATCTAGCACAACTGCCCTGACAGTAGAACTTATTTCCGACTTTGCCAACCTCTCCAACCCAAGAGTAGTTCAAAGAAACCTTGATTGACATTCAGGACCTTAAAATAAAAGCCCCTTGCTTAGATCCAGCTCTAGGACGGGAAATATAGCATACCCTCCCATTCTCTTCCTTTCCTAGTAGTGCAAGGGCAAACTTATAGTTGGGACTCCCATAGCTGTTGGATCTTCTCATGCAGAAAAGAGTAAATTCAAAGGCAGATGTTCTTTCCTGGATCCATCCTGGCTGGCTGGTCACAATGGGGGTCACTTACATAAGTGACTCGGGACTTGAATGGAAAAGCAGGGTTCCATCTGAACCATTGTCTCTCAGGCAGTTGGAAGATGCCAACCACAATGACCCCACTCCTGGCTTAATTAGACCTTGGCCATTCCTTTGAACCTGCACTTTTAAAATCAGAGATGGGACTTGGGGTGTGTGTCAGGTTAGTATAGTCCAGGTTGTGCTCAGTGATAAGGGTCACTGCCCCAAATTGTCAGCTTAGCTTTGATCCTTTCTTAGAAGCACTCAGATGCTTTATCAATAAAAATAAAACAATACTGGGACTTCCCTGGTGGCACACTGTTTAAGAATCTGCCTGCCAATGCAGAGGACACGGGTTTGATCCCTGGTCCGGGAAGATCCCACATGTCTTGGAGCAACTAAGCCTGTGTGCCACAACTACTAAACCTGCGCTCTAGAGCCCGCAAGCCACAACTACTGAGCCCATGTGCCACAACTACTGAAGCCCGCACACCTAGAGCCCATGCTTCCCAACAAGAGAAGCCACCGCAATGAGAAGCCCGCACACTGCAAGAAGAGTAGTCCCTACTCGAAGCAACTAGAGAAAGCCCGCATGCAGCAACAAAGACCCAACGCAGCCATAAATAAATGAATAAATAAATGTAAATAAATAAAACAATACCATTATAGCTCATATTCCTGAGAGCTTACCTGTACCAGGCACAGTGCTAAGCATTTTACATGTGTTGTATCACATTAATTTTGGAAACAACCTTAAGATAGACATATTGTTATACCTGTTTGAGAAAATGGAGATCTTAGTAATTTGCCCAAGATTCTGCAGCAAGTAGTGGAAGAGCCACTTTGGAATTTGATCTTTTTTCAGTTTGTGCAATAGGACTTCTGGTCCTCTTTTAACTTCCCCATACATATTTGCCTGACCGGGGCATGTTTCAAAGCATAATACAATGCAGTGGGAGCTAAGCTTATCCAGTAATACACTCAGGACAAAGTTAATAATAGGTTACTAGCAGTGAGATGCATTTTTGTGTGTTGTGAGGAAGGGGTGGTCCCTAAGTTCATTGTGTTTTACTCTAGACTAGGAGTTCCAAGAAGTAGACAAGAACCTAGCCTCCATTCCAGCCAAGGTTAAGTTCAAGAACGACTGTTTTGAACTTCATGCCCTTGAGTCCGTCCAGCCTCAACAGAATTTGAGAGGGATACCTAATGGGCTGTAAATGGAGGCATTGGACCTTGGAGTCTGATCAACACAGTCTTTGATGTCCCAAAGCCTTCCATTGCCCAACCAGGCACCGTAGGGAGGGCGTGTGTGATACCGTTGTGTTCCTACATGCCTCCTTCCACTTCACGCACGTGTACAAATGTTTGTACCTCCCAGTCCTGAAGGGGGCCAGCCCCAGAGCTTGGGGTGGAGGGCCCTGTACTGCATAACTCCAGGAGGTGACATGCACATTCTAGTCCGTGTGCACGGCATCCCCACAAGTCATGCGGTCCACAGCTGCTGGGGTGAAGTCATTCAGTCAGGCGTTCGGACGGACGGCCAGACGGGCAGCCACACACAGACATCAGTCCTCTCAGCTGTCTGGAACAGTTCCTTGTGAATGTGTCCATACTAAGCCTTCCTGGAACAGAGCAGACAGTGCCATTCTAAGGAAGAGCCCTGGGTCAGCAGGAGAGCTCTGTGGAGGGGTAGCTGACTGATTCATGTCCCAGGAGGAATGCCGAAAGGCAACTTGGTATTCTCCCAGTAATCAGAGAGGAAGAACAAAGAGCTCCCATCCTCACCCTCAGGCACAGCTGGGACCTCACGGAGACCACATGTGTGGGATAGCCTGCATCTTTCCTTCCCAGGTCAATGATAGGTCAGGAATGGCATTTGCTCTGCCTCAGCTGAGACTGTGAGACGTTTCCTACACCACAGGTTTAGGAGCTGAGCCATGTACCCAGGACACACACAGCCTTGGAAAGGTCATCAGTGCTGTTCACAATGGCAACAGCTCCACCTGGCTGCCCTGGGGTGAGATTCATATTCTGATTGGGGCAAAACCAGAATTGGGTTCCGGGTCTACTGAGAGTTGCAACAAAGACCAGACCAAGTAGAGTTATTTATCCAGAGGTGGTAGGACAGCTTTGCAAGGAAAGCAAAAGATGAGGCTGTGAGTGTCAGGTGTGACAGAGGAAGGAGGAAGATAAATCATGATGTGAGAAGGCGGGATTAGGAGCCAGGTGGGGAGCAGAGACAGGGCAACAGGAGGCTCAGGCCTGAAGCTGTGAGCACTGCAAGAAGGCGAGGAGGCAGGGGTGCTTCTGCAGGGTGTGAGTTCCACAGTGTAGGGCCAGGCCGCTGGAGAGGCATCCAGTGCAGATACCTGCCTCTTTGGTCTCATTCCCCACCCCGCTCTGTGTGCAGCCTGCACCAGGTCTGAGCACACCGTGCTCTCTCCTGCTTCCCCGTCTTTCTCTCTGAGTGCCTTGGCCTCTTGTCTGTCTGCTCAGCTGGTCCCAGCTCTGTGAAGTATTTCCTGATCCTTCCCTCCCTATCACCCCAGCACAGTTAAGGGGACTTCCTGCCCTGTGTCCCCACAGTACCATCCACAGACCTCATTATAACAGCTATCACATTGCTGTAATTATTATAAATGCCTGTCTCCCCTGCTAATCCGTGAGGTCCCTGGGGCAAGGGTCACGTTCCACCCCTTGCATGGCGCCTGACATAATCATAGTCTTTCAAAGAGTCAAGTGAATGAATTTTTTAAAAATTTCCTTGGATTCAGCTGAAAAGGCAATTGCAGTAATTTGAATTGTGCAATTTCTACTGTGTCGTCTTTGAAAAACAGTTTCACTTTTCCTCCTACTACAGATGACTCATTCCTGGGGCAAATAATGCATTTCAGAACTTCACTACAGCCAATCTTTTGAAAATCTTTTTGTGAGTGTTCGTGCCTAAAGACAAAAACACGACGAGCTTTCGTAGTCCCTCAACTGGGTTTTGAGTGATGGAATACTAGAGAGGTTTTGGAACCCCTTTGATTACTGCAAAGCATCCAAAGACGAATGGGTGGGTGGATAATGAAAACAACAATGCGAACATTCGCTCCATGTACTGAGCACTTAATAAATGGCAGTGAATGTTGGGCATTTGGCTACGTGTGGTGTCCCTTATCTCATTCAGCCCACATACAGAACCTTACAACATGAGCATGATCGTCTGCATTCAGATGAGAAAACTGAGAATCAGAAAATGTAGGTAACTTTCAGGAAAGAGGCAGACATGGGATTTGAACTCAGGTCTGTCTGATTCCAGAATGGTGCCACGTACAACAATGCCCTGTTTCTTCTCGCCTGAGTAAAGAAGTCACACACCGAAGATGGATGCCGATTTTTGACAAGACAGCGTGAAGGTAAGGCATTCCTGGGCAGTTGTTTTAAGTGGACAGAGGTGAAGACAAACATCTGACCCCCATGACACTCACATGATACCCAGCCACCTCCATCCAGCTGTCCCTCTCTGTGCACCCACACGTAAGGGCATAAAGACCCTTTTCTGATAGGAGCAAAGACTCTCGCTCACTGCTTAATTACAACTTACTGTTCCTTGTTCCGGCAATACCATGGCAACAAGTAGCATTGGCACAGGAATCGAAAGAGAGAAGCGTTGCCTAGTAACAGAGTAGTAGAAAGAGCTTTAGGATTCTGGATGCTGAGTTCCAGTTCTGGTTCTGAGTAGCTGGGGCACTGTGGGTAAACCCAACTCCTCTGAGCCTCAGTGTCTTGTCATCTGTAAAATGGGGATAATAGCAACAATCTTGGAGGGTGTTGCCATGACTGCATAAAAAACAAATCATTCCATGCATGTAGGATTACTGCCAGGATCATTATTTTAGGGAGAAAAACATTATGCACATGGATTAAATCAGAAAGGGAAATTTTTGAAGGACTTACTAGGTTATCTGACTTATTTTAGCTACTTTGTTATAAGGAATGTAAATTGATAGAAAATTTCTGGAAGGTCTTTAAGAACTATCAGTCAAAATTTAAATATGGGTACCCTTTGACTTGGCGACTTCCCTCCTAGGAAATACCTGCACATGTTCATAAAGAGACATACAAGGTGAAAAACTGGAAACCACATAAAATGTGCACTAAAGAGGGACTACCATAGATCAACACGATGGAACATTGTGCAGAAGTTAAAAGAACAAGGCAGGTCTTGCTTCCCCACCATGGAGAGATTTCTAAAATATAAAGTTTAGTGAAATGAAAGTAAGTCATCCATCTATCTATCTATCTATATATCCACAAATATACTCATAAAAATGCATCTTGAAAAACCTGAAAGGATCTATAATAAATTGTTAACAGTAGTTACCAGCTTCTTGCCGTTTCCAGAGTAGGCTGTAGATGTTTTGGCCTCCCTACTTTTTTTTTTTTTTTGCCATGCCTTGGGGCATGGAGGGATCTTAGTTCCCTGACTAGGGATGGAAACCTTGCTCCCTGCAGTGGAAGCTCAGAGTCTAACCACTGGACTGCCAAGGAAGTCCCAGCCTCCCTACTTTTGCATATGCCGTTCTGTCTGCCTAAAACGGTAGGCCTCCTTTCCACCTGTGAGCCCCCACTGGTCCCCAGAGTGTAGGTAAATAGCATCTCTCTGAAGCCCTCCAGGTTCCACTGGTGGACTTCACATGTCCCTCCAGGGCTATATTGCTTATATCATGACACTGGCACTGTAATTATTTGCTTGTGCGTCTGACTCCCCGACTAGACTGTGAGCTCCTTGGGGAGCAGAAAAACATCTCATTGTCTTGGTTACTCCAGGGCCTCCTCAGGTGTTTGGTAGCTCACTGACAAGTGGCTAAACATTAACCGAAATAAGAACAGCGGGTGAAGGCTTTGAGACCCAGTTTTCTCAAAGCCACCATCCTAAGCCATGCCTTTGTGTCCATTCATAGCTCAGGAGGTGTGCTGTAGGAGAAAAGGAGAAAAAAGTCACGGATAGGGAGAGAGCTAGGTAGAAATTGCTTGAAATAAAAATTCCGAGGCATTGGTGTTCGCAAGCCATTCCGCAATCTGAACAGCAGGTGGCGCAAGTGACCTAGATTTCTCCGACCGACACCAAAGGAACCCACAAGGTAAGGTTTTGGAAAAATTGGGAAGATGGAAGCATGAACATGAGCCTCTGTTTTCCCTGCCTTGTTGTGGCACAAGACATGAAAGCAGATTCAGTGTTCTCCCCTAGGATTTCAGTTCCTAGATATGTGGCTTTCCCGCCTCTGTTCTCCACCGTCTTCAATGCACCCTCGCTCAGTTTTGTTCTTTGAGAATGCACGGTTTCCATTTTCGCCAGCGGCTGTGAATATTAGTAAAACCCATTTGAAGGGCAATTCGGCAATGCCTGTGAAAAGGAGAACACTTAGCTTAGAGAAGACAAGCAAGCACTCAAGATTTACTTAAATACTGCCCTGCATTTATGGATGGGATGTTTGTCACTATTTGAATTTTTTCTGAGGGCAATTGATTAGTCAATTCTTTAAATGGTAGGTAAGCAAACAAGTCTCTGCTGACTATAATTAATGTTCAGTTTTATATATTAATTAGGGTAGGTAGTTATTTTGGTAAATTTGGTAGTTATTGTTATAACTTTATGTAATGAATCTATTTATGGCAAACGCAGGCCTGCAAGTGCATAATAGCTAGACAGGCTAAATAAATACCATACTGTTGCTGGGGAGGGGTGTTATTTTTGTTTCCTGCAAAGTACATTTATTATTTCAACAAATATTTATTAAACACATACTATTTATGCAAAAACCACTTATGGAGTAACTACCACATGCTAGGCGCTGTTTTAGGTGCTAGAAATAAAATGCATCAGTGGCAAACAAATCCTCTGTCTTCGTGGAACTTTCGATCTAGTGAGGGAGATAAACAAATAAACATGTACATATATGGCAAGTGATTATAACTGCTCTGAAAAAGGATAAAGCTACCAAAAAATAAGAGTGGTGGAAGCTGTTATTTTAACTTGGGTGCTCAAGTTCTGTCTTTTGTGCTGGAGATTCAATGTTGATCAAAATCAGACATGATTTCTGCCCCCCATGGAATTCTAATGTCAGGGGGAGAGAAAGCCACTACTCAAATAATGACGCATACAATTGTCTACTGCTATTAGTGTCACGAAGAAATACATTCATGGTGTTATGAAACCTCGTTAAAGGAAATTTGACCTCTTTGGGGAGGTCAGGACGGATTTCTCTGAGAAAGTGATGCTTACACTGAAGTAAGAAGATGCTTGCACTGCTTGATGTAAAGCATAAGTAGAAGTTAACTAAGCCAGGAGTATAGAGACTATTCCAGGCAGTGGGAATAGCCATTCAAAGGCCCTGGGGCGAGAGGGAACAAGCGGGAATAAGGAAGGGAAAGAAATTTAGAGAGGGGAGAATAGGATGAGGCGATAGATAAAAGGAAAACTATAGGCCATGTTAAGGGTTTTGTCATTGTTCTAAAAAGATGAAAAATTATCTGAGTTTTAAGCATATGGCAGCATAATGAGATGACTACTTCAGAAAGATGCCTACAGATGCTCTGTAGGGCCTGGACTCGAGGGACTCTGATTACACCTGGGATAGCCCAAACCATAGCAATAGTCCCTGCAAATGATAATGTTGACTTGGACTAGGGCAATAATTTGGAGATCAAGAGCAGTGGGTGGATTTGAGAAACTTTTAGGAGGGAAAAGAAATAGCCTTTGGCGATAAATTGGAGATAAGATGTACAAGATAAAGAGATACCAGAAATAACTCTGAGATTTCTGGCTTGTGTGATGAGATGAACAGTCGTGCTGTCCTCTAAGACAAAAAACACTGAAAGAGGACCACATGTAGGGGGTAAGACTTGGGGCCTGTTGATCATGAGCTGCTTTTGAGACATCTGCATGGAAATATCAAGTCAAAGTTGGAGTTATGGGCCTGGAACTTAGAAGAAGAGGTCAAGTCTGAAGGTATAAGTTTCCATGTTCTTTACAGAGAACTGAAGTTGTGAGTAAGGATGTGCTCTCCTAGGAAGAGGAACATTAACATTTGATGGTGAAAATGAGAAGGAGAGACCTGCAAAGGGTACAGGGAAACCAGAGAAGAAACCAGGAGAATATTTTGTCTTTAAAGCCAAGGGAGGAGTGTTTTCAGAAGGAGTGAATGGTCCAGTGGGAGCCCCTGCTGAGAGGGCAAGTAAGACAAGGCTGGGAAAACGTACCTTGGACATGATCACAAGGAGGTAATCGGTGACCTCAATGCGAGCTCTTCTGGTGGTGGGCAGCGCCAGCATCCTACCCTGAGTGACTGAAGGGGGAGTAGGGGAGTAAGGAAAATGGAGACATGAAGTAGAGACAACACTTTGGAGGGGCGTAACTGCGAAGGAAAAGAAAGAAATGGATGGGGCCGTGGAGTTGGAGGAGCCGTCCACGCAGATACTGAGGTCAACCAGGTAGAAAGCAGAGACGGGGATGTAAAGGAAGACGATAAGCCAGGTGCTCAAGTCTCCAGTGGATGAGAGCTCGTGACTGTGGGCTGGATGATGACGGCAACAGGGAAGAGAGCAGTCTGGCTGAACAGCATGAACCTCAAAGGGTAGAGAGATAATGTTGTGGAAGCAGCATTTGGGAACAAGGACAGCGACAAACCTTCCAACCCTAAGACTGCGGGTGTGGAGGGCGAACAGCCACGACTGGAGAGGGGTGCAGGGTGTGTGGTGTCCCCGGGGTCAGCCAGCCTTCATTACTCAGAAGGAGGGGGAAGGAACACACAGAGGAAAAGTTGAAGAGCTTGGGTGGTTTGGTGGTTGCGGAACAAGGAATTCCTGAGGGCTCAGTCATAGGAGTTTGGGAGGTCAGGGGCTCGGTCAAAGGCAGGAAAGTCCAGGGCATGATGGAAAGGATGGAGCATTAGCAAAGTGATGGCTAGATAACTCATACTTGGGTTGATGACTAATTAAAGCAGGGATCACCAATAGGGAGGACTTTGTATCAACTCTCCCTTTGAGGAGCACGGGCACCAGGTACTGGCTGCAGGTGCGGTGGACTGTTATCCCCTGAAGCTCTAGACAGATGGGCTGGTAACAGCTACAGGTTTGGTGACCACACACTGTCCAGCTTGGGTGATGGTAGACCCAGGAGAAGTGTCTACAAGATAGAGGCACTGCTCAACCCGTTAGAGAAAAAACTCACCCTAAAACCTCACCATCTCACAAATCAGAGCTTTTTTTGTTTCTTAGCTTGCCTTCCTCCCAGATTTGCACTGACTTTTTATGGACTTACAACTTACTTACTACTTACTTACATGTAGTCTGAGACTTTGCCTTTTTCTCCTCTTAACATTACATCAAGAATTCTCCACATTGTTCCATCTTTATCACAGTTAACCTTCAATATGGCAAAAATAATTGTTGCTCTAATCCAGGAGTATTTTTTTGAGCATGAATACATAAAGCGCACCGCGCGCGCGCACACACACACACACACACACACACACACACAAATAATAAATTCTCCATGCAGACATGCATCCCTGCCTGCATCCTGGATTATCCACTAGTGTATCTCAAGATCTGTTGATCCCTTCTTAATCTTTTTTTTTTTTTAACACTTGGAACAATTAACAGCAAGCTAGCTGCAACCCCACCCCTTTCTTGCCTACTCAGAAAAACATGCGAGCGAGTGAAAATGACATTATTGTAAGAATAACCTTGAATCCACTCCAATTTATAACAAAAGCAGCTCATTCGAAAACTTTGGTGCTTTTACTATTAATAAAAGCAAATTACGTGCTAGTCTGTTCAGACCCAAGTGTAAGACGCCAGCGAATCCTGCCACTGTTGCTGAGGGCTGCCGGTCTACTGGGGAAGGCAGACACTAACTCAGGAGACAGGAGCAAGGTCAGCAGCCCACAGCGGGTCACAGATAGTGCAGTCTTCTCAGAGGAAGTGACATCTGAGTTGGATCTCGAAGGAGGTTGCCAATCAGAGCAGGAGGGAAGCCCGTTCCAGGGAGAAGGGAGAACTCCTATAAAGGCTTAGAGGCCCGAGTACATGCTGCCCAGTTAAGGACCGGTACACATTCTGCAGTGGCTTTAACCCACTGCACAGAGGGAACCGTGGAGATGGGAAGGGCCTGTGTGACTCGCTGAGGGATTTCAGCTTTTTCCCACAGGTATGGGGGCCCTGGAAGGTTTTTCGTTTGCTTCAGCTTTACTGAGGTATAGTTGACAAATAAAAATTGTGTATATTTAAGGCACCCAGTACGGTGTTTGGATATACACATAGCTTGTGAAATGATCACCACAATCAAGCTAAATAACAGAGCCATCTCCTCACAGAGTTACCTTTTTAACACTTAAGATCTACCCTCTTTGCAAATGTCAGGTGTACAATACACTATGTTAACTACAGTCACCATGCTGTACATCAGATCCCCAGAACTTACTCATCCCTTATAGCTCAGCTTCTTACGCTTTGACCAATAGCTCCCCATTTTTTCACCTGCACCCCTCCACCCTCCGACCAAACCTCTGACAACCCCGTTCTGCCCTGTGAGTTCAACTAGTTTAGGTTCCACAGGTGAGTGAGGTCATCCATTTTCTGTCTTTCTGTGTCTGGATTATTTCACTTGGCCTGACATCCTCCAGGTTCATCCATGTTGTTGCAAATGGCAGGATTTCCCTCTCTCTTAAGGCCGAATGATATTCCTTTGTATAAAAATACACTCCATTTTTTTGTCCATTCATCCATCAATGGACAGTTAGGTTGTTTCCGTGTCTTGGCTATTGTGAATAATGCTGCGGTGAATGGGAGAGCAGATATCTTTCCAAGATCCTGATTTCATTGCCTTTGGACATATACCCAGCGTGAGATTGCTTTTAAACAGAAGATTATGTTCTCTGAATACACCTTGGTTTAGAAAATTCCAGTAGGAAAAGTATAGAGGAAAAAGCAGAGACGCTGGAGGCCAGGGTAGGAGAGCAAGGTGGGGCAGTGGAGTGTGGAGGAGCAGGTGGACGGACAGACTTGGCAAGTGACGATCCTCTGAACTTGAAGAATTGAAAGACAGGCGCCTGATCTCTGTGTTATCCAGGCCAGTACGTAGTCTGGTGACTGCACTGTCTGCAATTTGCAACACTGCGTCATCACACTGTCAAAAATCACTCCGTGACTGAGGACAGGGTCATGCAGTCAACGAGAAGGTTTCCTATAGTGAGGGGCTGTGGGAGGAACTTATTTTCTTTTGCCGAAAAATAAACAAAAACAATGTGAGGACTAGAGATTCCCCCAAATAACTCTCCTGCTTTGCTAGTTAGTAGAATTTTGCTGGTTAGTAGAATTAGCAGGGGTCAAGGAGTCAGATGGACTCCAATTTAAATCCCTGCTCTGCCCCTCACCAGCTTTGTGACTTTGAGCAAATTACATATAACTTGCTTGACCCTCAGTTTCTTCATCTAGAAAATGGACAATAATTCCTACCCTGAAGGACTATGGTGAAGAGTCAACAGGATAATAACGCAAAGGCTCCTGCCCTAGTAAACCTCAATGCATATCCTTTCCCACCCCCCTCCTCATCCGACGTGGCTGTGCAAGGGTTAATAGACTGAATAGCTACCAACCAGGAGCTGAAAAACAAAGGGTTTGGAGGGAGAGGCTAGTGGGTGTACTTCCAGGCAGAAAGGGAAGTAGGATGAGATGCTACCCATTAAAGCTGACTAATTCCACTGGAATTATGTGCAGGACAAAGGATGTTAATTCAGTGAAATCTCTGGAGTGCTTCAAAGAACTCTGTGTGTGTGCAGTGAGTCCCCTTCCAGGGCTGGCTCGCCTACGCTGGCAGGGGTGGGACAGCTGTGGGTGTGACAAGTGTGACAAGGGGCTTCTTAACAATGCCCTGAATTCAAATCAGCGGGAGCTCCTTCCCCACGAGGCACCTGGGGAAGGGAAGTGAGCGGTGACCTGGGCAGGGCGGGCTTCCCCGAACTCCAGCTGCAGGCTGCCCTGCTGGGATTGGGGAGGCTGGATCGAGTGACAGCCCAAGGCTGACTCACAGCCCGAGAGGCTGGCAGCTAGCTAGCAGCAGACCGGCCGGCCGCCCAAGAGTGAGCTCATTAACCACAGAGACCATGAGAAATGCCATGTCACCAAGGCCCACTCCATCTGTGGGGCAGAGAGGCCCCATCCCGGCTCTTCTTAAAGACCACTGGCTCGGGGAGGTCCAAGGACCACTTGTCCCTGTGCTCCTGGGTGTCCCCAACATCCTGCCATTTTACCTTCCATAAAGGCAATTCATTACGTGGCTAGTGACAGATGATGTCATTTGTGTGCCTTGGTGAGAAGGTCACATGACTACATTCGTAAAGCAGAATTCAGTGCTCAGCCAGACTCTGTGCCCCTGTTTGGGGTTTGGAAAATATGGTTACTGTTAATGTGCTAAACTGAGGCTTTCCTGTCTGTGGTAGAAAAATCCACCGGGCATGGCTTAATTAACCTAAGAAACTTATCTCCAGCAGGCCTGCCTAGGCTGCAGAAATTGTGTCCCTTCCTGGGGCCGACAGCAAGAGAGAAACAGAACACACACGCTCACATGCTATCTGTAAAACCAAAAAACATCCTCCTGAAGAAAGGAAACCATTTCAGTCTTCATTCATCTTAATGGTCACATTGGGTCACAGAATAATAGAGATTAATGGTATCTCTTAAGAACAACCAAACCTGGAGAAATGTTTCAAAAGAGGTACCTCTTGAGTGTGGGTGACTTTTAAGTAACCAATACTCGTTATAATTTGCTATTCCAAGGAAGTGTGTCAAGACTGGTGAATAAATCCATTGCTGGCTTATATACCTGGGCTCTAGGAAGCTCTTTCTACTCCCAAGAATTTCTCCACCCACTTGTGATGATCTGGAGTTTCCTTTGATTCAAGATTTTACTTTCAGAGTCCTCTTTCACAATGTTTACATAATGGAATGTTTACATTACCAGCACTGATTGCATTTGAGAGATAGCTGAGCATTATGGCCTGTTGGATTTCTTTTCCTCTGTTTCTTTCTCTCCTTTCTTTCCTTTTTTCTTCCCTCTGTCCCTCCCTCCCTCCTTCCCTCCTCCCTCTATTTCATTCATTTATTTATACTGTAAATATCTACTGAGCACATACTGTGTGCTGGAAGGGAGTATAGAACAATGTCTAAGAGTCTGGGGCCGTGGATCCAGGCCTTTTGCTTTCTTCTTCCATGACTTACACATGACTTAAGATTCAGTTTTCTTATCAGCCCAAAGGGGACAATAAGGAGACCTCCCTCCTAAGGCTGTTGAGGGATTGTATGACCTGTTACACATAAAACACTTTTCTCCATCCCTGGTCCTTCCCAAGTGTCCCACGAATGTTATCATTGTTATCAAGATAATAAAGAATGTAGACTCTGTAGTTAAACAGCTCAGGTTCAAATCCTGGCCCCTACCTACCAGCAATGTGACCCTCGGCAAGTAAGTTCTCTGTGCCTCAGTCTCCTCATCTGTAAAATGGGGCTAATAATAGGTATTTGTTTCATAGCGTTGTTGAAAGGATTTGTTAAGATACTATTTGTAAGGTACATAAAACAGTGCCTGACATATAGTAAGCGCTCAATAAATCATAGCTGTTATAGTTGCTGCTATTATCATTGGTGGTTCTGGAAATACGAAAATGGGAAATAAGAAAGACACTCACTCTAGTAGAGAAGCCAGGCATGTAAATGAGTAATGACAATGGTGAATGAGTAGAAAAGCAGAAGTAGATACAGAGCACAGGAGGAAGGTTTAGCTTTTGGAGAGAAGGGCGAAGAAAGCTTCACCAAGGAGGTGTCCAAGTAGGACATTATTAGGACACGTGTAAAACCTCATTAGGAAACACTCTATTTTCTTCATCTTCCCAAATTTATTCTTGAGTCTCAAGTACGAATATCTCTGGCCAGTTCTCAAAGTTCTCTGTAATCTGGCCCAGCTCTATTTTCTTGCACACTCAGATACGTCAGCCTGCCTTACAGCTAAACGTCTCCCTTACTGTCCCTCAGCCTGACCTTCTGACCTTTGGCCCCACTGGTCCCATGTTCTAGAACGCCCTCCCTCTAATGACCCCCTGTGTACAAATCCTATGTGGTCTTCAAAACCCAGCAGAACCTCACCTGCTCTGTGAAAACCAAATTCCACATTGCTGTGCCCTCTTCTGCCTCTTTTGCACTTTTCAGAACTCTGCAATTGGCATTGTCCCATCGTCCACTGGGGTTTGCCTTTTTCAGCCAGGCTCCTCCTTTGCCTTCCGTAACCGATTCCCTATTCTTGGGGTCTCCATTCCTGACATTTTACATTTTACATGCTCTGCTCCCCCATCCCCGTCCTCACTTCCAGTCAGCCTCGTCTGTAGTGGTGGTCCCATCAACTCCCCCGGTTCCTGCCTCCTCGCACCCTCCCAGGCTGTGACACTGGCCTCTGAGCTGAGCATCTGACTCCTGTCTCCTGTTCCCAACCTCTCCCGTGCACCATTGCCTCCACAGAGATTAGCTGGGGCCAAGAAGAGGCAAAATAAATAAATAAATAAAGACTTACTTTTCATTGTCTGCTCTTGGGAATCTTTCCAGTTTTGCATCATGTGCATGGATTTATCTGCTCATAAAAAAAAGAAAGAAATGTTTAAATAAATGAGTATATTGAAATAAAGCCTCTATGCTTTGCCATTTTGTCCCACCTGAGTTGACAACTCTCAGGAATCTCCCCAGCCTAGGGGTGCAGAACCTCCTGGCTCTGCCATACTATGTTTTCCTTCTCATCGGGCGCAGACGGGCTGGCTCCTCGGCCACAGAGAAAGGCTTCAGACGTGCTTTGAGAGAAGAGAACCGGTAATGACAGCAAATCCTCTGTCTGAAGTCCCGCTTTGTTTAGACATTATTTGCTTAACTTTTAAGTGTTTGAGAAATTGGGAGAAACTTTTTCATCCCTATCCAGATAAGGCAAGAGAAAGTTGTGTCCCTGTGAGCTTGTGAGAGCCTCTCTTTACCAAGGAAGCCCTGCCAGGTCTGGGGTACAAGTTCGGGGCAGGAAGCAGTGTAGGGAAGGCTGGGCGGTAGTGGGCATTGATTTTGATGGGAAATAAAGGGAGAGCGAGACCCTTTGACCCACGTGCTCCTTGATGTTCACAGTTCCCGTTTCTTTATGATCAAAAGGCTCCTAAGAGTACACAGGCAGCGCAGATTTCGCAGATCCTAACACCGCTGATTAAAGAAAGAGCGTAATTGCCAGACTTACAAAACCTGCACAATATTAGCGCAAAGTGACTAAACAGCAGTGCAGCTGGGTTACCACCACTGAGCGCTGAGATGGTCAGTGGCATCCCACGGGCAGTGCCCTGAGGCTGGCACGGGGGTTAAGAGACCCCTTGCTGCTCCGAAGCGAGGCCCAGCTCTTCCCACCTCCAGCCAAGCAGACCCCAGGTACGCTCCTGCCCGACGACCAGCCAGGAGGTGAAAGAAGGCGCAGCAGCGAGTCGTGGGAGACACAGCAACAGGACGGAGACGGAGGGCAGGTCTAGGAAGAGATCATAAAGCCCGCAGAGAGTTATCCGAGCCGCAGTCAGCGGGAAAACATGCTGGCAGCCGCCCTCCCCGCTGGCCCCCAGTCTTTTGCAGTTGCCAGTTTATCTCCAATCTTCTCCCGAGTTGCCAACTGACACTGGTCAATCCAATTCCAGGTCACAGACTTTAGCCAGTTACAAGCAATCATCCCTGCACGGAGGGAAGCTTTGAGCCAATTCACAGGTCATTTAAAAGGGCTCTTTGGCTTGTAAACAGGGTTTTCTCTGCCCATCGCTAAATGCTTCAAGTAAACTTTTTAAACAAATCAAGGTAGCAGCTCCCATGGAGATGCTGACTGACTGGAAGTGGGTGCAGGGGGGATGCCCTGTGTCCTGAGACCTCAGTGCTTATCAGGAACTGAGGGGTGAAAAGGCAGGAGCAGGGTGGCTTCAAGGTGTCTACCCTCAACTTCTTTCCTCAGGCAAAAAAAAAATCCAAATTAGTGTTTGTTTTCTTTCACAAGTCAAGGGCTTTGCATTTTCAATGAAGTGCCTTCTACCAAGAGGAATTTTATAATCTGATCCAAGGGGGTTTCAGCTCATGAAAGAGGATTAGGCGCCATTGGCTGGGTGACAAGTTGCAACGTATTTCCTATCAAGAGCCTCTTCAGGTTCTTTTCCCTGTCTGGGAGCTCTGCTCTCTTTACCGTAAGAAGCTCAGAAGACACACATTAGACGCTCAGGTAGTTTTCTCTCCTGAGGTGCCCCCACCTCCTTCTCTTGCTCTTTGCTGTACATCATTTAAAAAGTCCATGTTGCCTTTTTAAACTTTGAGGCAAAACAAAAATATCTGGAAAATGAAAACCAAAATTGTAACCAATCCTCAGACCCCTGGGCACAGGTAGTAAAATGAACAAGATCTGAATTTAATCGTTCTGATTTCGATGTCTCCACTGGGCCAGTCACCTCATCCCAGAAAAGGGCAAGATGAGAACATTCTTTCTCTCCAAACAGGAGCAGTGTTCCAGGCTGGCTTCTTAAGCAGGAGCTATCAGACAAGGTCCAAAGAGACACCGCCAGCAGGACTCAGGCAGCTGGAACCCAGTTCCCTGGCAGCTGCCTGCCAGGCCTGGCTCTGCACCAGGGCAGGGGCTCCCGTGGCATTCTTCTGCAAGATGTGTAAGCTGGGAGGAAGGATGAACAGACAGCCCTTTCCAACCTCCCTCTGACTCACAGGACAAAAGAGGGCTCATTGTTTTTCTCTTGAATGAGCATGTAGGCATGAAAAAAAGGCTGCCTTGTGAATGGGAGACCTTGAACTTGGAGTCAGCCATATCTGGGTCCCAGTTCTTGCTCTGCCACTTTCTAGCCATGCATACGTCTCCAAGCCTCACACCCTTCATCCTTCACCTGTAAAGGGGAAAAGGAATAATGCCAATTTAATGGGGCATTATCAGGATTAAAGGCAATACGGTACAGGATAGGGCCAGACTCCATAAATGTCTGCTAAATTGGAATCGTCAGTATGGTCAATGGACAGATTCAGGAGTGACAAACATAATCTGCACAATTCAGAACTGCTTTTATTTATTTTTATGGTTTCTAACTCCTTTGTTAGAAGGAGATGGAAACTTCCTCCTGGATTTCTTCAACTTCTAAATAAGGCTCCTATTAAATCCATAACGAGAAAGGCCATTGACTAGACAATGTCCTCTTAGCAACCCCTAGAAGGCCACTGGTTTCGTATGATCAATGTTTCCTCACAGCTAATTTTCAGGCTCCTGAGAGCCAGGGCGATCACGTCAGATCTCCCTGCTTCTGATGAGTTTAGGTGACCTCTTGGTGTCTTGGTCCCTGATCCCATCAGGCGTTTCTCCGTCGGCCCCTACCCCCATTGCAGGTGGCCTCTGAGCTTACGATGCTCAGGAGAAGGCTTCCTCCCTCCCTCCCTCTGGATGCCCAGCCTGGGGCTTGGCTGCAGCCAGGACCCCAGAATCTCCCCCTTCTTTTACAGAAATTCTGAAGCAAGTCGCCCCTCTGCCTGCAGCTCAGGTGGAAAATGTCCCAGTGTTACTGGTAGAATGATTACCCTTTTACTTACACGGCGTCCTCCCTTGGGTATCTCCAACGCTTTTTGAAAGGAACGTTTTTTAAAAACGCCTTTCTGCCGCAATTCCCTTGCTTCTTTTTACCTCCTCCCCTCTCCCCAGCTTTGTCGTTTGTTGGTTCAGTTATTAATGTATTGGAATAATAGCCCCAGTTACCAGTAGAGGTGTAAATAGGACATGCTTCCTTAAACTAAAGAGTTAAGATAAAGAAGCAGCTGTTTTTCACTCATTCATTCCAGCACGTTTCCTGAGCAGTGACTGTCTTCAG
This sequence comes from Globicephala melas, assembly GCF_963455315.2. NCBI lineage: Eukaryota > Metazoa > Chordata > Mammalia > Artiodactyla > Delphinidae > Globicephala > Globicephala melas. Next base: position 42,264,324 of record NC_083321.1, on the reverse strand, counting down.
GTTACTTTCCTCAGGAAATGAAGATGAATAATACGGTACGTCTGGCTTCAGAGAGCTCAGAGGTTAGAGCACGGACTCTGACCCCAGGCTTCATGGGTATGATTCAGAGGACCTACAACCCTCTGAAATGATAGACATAGTTTACGTATATGTGCCCGGTGAATTTTGCAGGGAGAAAATATAACTCTTATCAGATTCTCAAAGGCATCCAGAATTTAAGAAAAGTGGGGTTGGGGAGGGGTGATTAAGAGCCACTGATCTCCAGTATCACAGTATCTCCACAGATGGAGATACTGACATGCAAACAAATTGTTAAGCTGCTGTATCTTGCAGTCACCTTTGACGGATTGCTTCTCTCTCTCCTGTATCCAGTCTGTCAGGAAATCCTACTGGCTCCACCTTGAGAATATATCACAAATTTTTCCTCTCCTCATCCCTGCCACTGCTACCATCCTGGTCCATGCCGTCCTTACTGCCTGGAGACTTGCTTCCACCTTCATCCCTACAGTATATTTTTTACCACCGAAGCCAGCCTGACGCTTTTAAAGAACAAAGCAGATTATATCACTCCTCTGATTAAAATGCATCAAACGCTTCCCTGTTCATACAGAATAACCCCGAAGGCCTCATGCTGTTCTGGAAGGACCGATGTGCTAATCCTTCACCTCCGCTCCTTCTCTGACCTTGACGCTAACATGTTTTCTCTCACTCACTCCTCTCCAGCCTCATTTACTTCCTGCTGGTCCTCATACATCTCTGGTAAAGGCAGCAGGGCATTTGCATGCCCTTTCCTCTGCCTGCAGCAGTCCTCCCCCACATGTCAGCTTGGCTTCCTCCTCTGCTTTATTCAAATCTCTGCTCAGAGGTCACTTGATCAGAAATGTCTCTTATGACCAACCTAGCCAGAGCAGCACCCCACTTCCTCTCAGCCTTGGTTTTCTCTTTCATCTGACATTAAATGATGTATTTGTTCATCTGCATATTGTACACCCACCCCACTCCACACACGCACACGCATGTAAATCCCTTGAAAGCAGGGGCTTCGGCTGTTAGGTTCATCGCTCTATCTCCAGCCCCCTAGAACAGTGCCTGGTTTATAGAAGCTTCTAAATAAACATTTGCTGAATGAATGAATGAACAAACTGCACATAGGGGCAAAGGCAGTGAGGTGAGTAATAATAGCTTTGTCTATAAAACACTAGGGAAGAAGAAACCACGAACTCTGTTTTGGGAAGGTGAGGGGGAGAAACCTACCAGCTTAAAGAAAGCTTCCGGAGGAGGTGATACACAATATTAGCATGTTAAAGGCAGAGGCCTAGAGCCAGGGCTGTGGAGAAGGGTCTGTTGGGCAGAGGAAATAGCATGGGCTAAAACCTGGGGAGGCATAGCCTACTGGGAGCTATAAGCGGCTCGTGTGCCTGGAATATTTACCTAAGGAAGAAGTCAGGGAGTGACAGGAAATGAGACGGAACAATGGACAGGGACCAGATCATCAAGGGTCTAATATGTCTTAGCTGAAGACTCTAGATTTTATCCTGTAAGTGACGGGGAGCCAGCTGAAGATTTTCAGCAGTGTGGGAGTATGCCTAGAAAAATTGCTCTGTGGCAGTGGGCAAGATGGCTTAGAGCCGAGAAGATAGGGAGCCTGGTGATACATGTGATACAGACGATATAGGTAGGTGAGAATCAAGGAGGCCAGAACTAAGGAGGGACAGTAGAGATGGAGAGAAAGGAATTGGAACTAGGGAAGCAAGACTCTGTAACCCACTGCATTGGAAAGGTGAGAGAAAAGAAAGAGGCCAGGTGACTCTACATCAGGGTCCACTGACACAAGGCCCTGGTGTCCCCAGGCCCGTCCCTCGCTCATCACAAGGATCACTAACCATGGGACTCCTTAACCCTGAGACATGGCTTGGCCTCAGAATCCTCCTCAACACAGTGTACCAGGCAGACATCACCAACTGATTGGAGTCGACGTCAAGGGTTAATCTGTTTGTCAATCCTGATGTAAGGTTCTAGTTTGAGTGACTCTATGGTGCTATCGTGAATAAAAGAAATAGTATAGAAAAAGAAGAAGGCTCTGGCAGGAAGATTTAAGTTAAATTTGCCCACGGGGTCCAGTGCATGCAGGAATTGTTCAGACGGAGGACAGCGGAGAGGATAGCGAAACAGCTCCCCGACGCGTCCTCACTCAGCTTCCACACATCTCCTTCCTTATCTCTGTCATCCTCCTGTTGAGGAATGAGAGCACAGACCTGTCAGCCTCCAACAGTCCTCAGAACCTCCAGCCTCAGGCCCTGAGGCCTGTCCTGTTTGGGATCCTTCCCTCCTCCCCAGCTTCGCCGTATGCTTCTTACCACACAGTTTACGTTCCAGCCCCGCCTCTCTCCATCATCTTATTCCTTTCCCCTGGAACATTCTTCCCCTCTCCTCCACTCCTCTAGCTTGGTCCAGTTAATGCCTGCTTATCCTTCCCCTGCCAGTTTAGATGTTGCTTCCTTCAGGAAGCCTTCCCGGATGCCCTCTCTTAGCACTCTTGACTTCCCCATCTTAGCACCACTCCATCCCACGGTGTTGCAGTTGCCTCGTGATTTGTCTGTCTCCTCCAATAGCCCCCAGTAGCCTATAAGCCCCATGAAGGCAGGGGCCATGCATCTCATGTTTCTAGTTACAGAGTAGGAGTCTCTCCATACTGTGGTTTCCTCCTCCACATTCCCAGATGAGTTCTAAGCCCACCCTTGAAGCCTAGTGTCACCTCTCCACGCACAACAGTAGGTGTGTTCCCATCAGCCTGCCTCCCCACCTGGCACCCTGGGGTCCCTCCTGTCCCAGCCTGAACTGAGATGGAAGGAGATGAGGATGGGGAATGGGTTTTGGGGGGGGAGGGTCTCAAACAGCTTCTGAGTCTCCAGACTTATGGGAGCTGACACTCATGGCTGCCTCTCCACGTCCCAGGGGGAACGAGAGCTTGTTGGATGCTGTTAGGTCTCTCAGATATTATTTCCATAAATGGATTGATCCTTCACTCATTGGTAGAGCAGAATTCATATGATCTAAAGTATGAGGCAGGGACTTTCCTGGCAGTCCAATGGTTAGGACTCCACCCTTCCACTGCAGGGGACACGGGTTTGATCCCTGGTCAGGGAACTAAGAGCCCACAAGCTGCGTGGCCAAAAAATAAAAATAAATAACTAAAGTATGAAGCAGAATTTAGATTCTGGTTGGTTCCTTAGGAGACATTTGTTTCCTAAGCTGGCCTTTCCAGATCTGGTGACAACACCTTCCATTTTATTCTTCCCAGGTAAATACCCAAGGGTGCCTATTGGGAGAATAGACAACCAAGAGCACAGTTTCTAGAAACTGCAAAGAACATCGTCCTCTAATTCCTGTAAGGAGGCATTTCTCTAAGAAAGGCTTGTTGGGGAAAAAAAAAGGCACTGGGGCCTAGGGATACCAGCACCTAGCGCACTGAGCACTCGTTTTTGTAGAAAATAGCAAAATAAGAGGATGCTACTTTGGCCTGGGGAGAATATCTGGGGAGAGTAGCAGGGTACACAGAGACAATGACACAGAAAACAAACAAAAAGGATCTGGCTGGGAGTTTATGAGTCACTGTAATTAAAGGGGGTCCTGAGAGTCTAGCTGGTATTCACCTTTTGTATGCCTGTCTTGGGTGAGACCTTGATTCAGCAAACAGTACCTGAACACCGACAATGTGCTACACACTGTGCCAGGTGTTAACAAGAAGCGGCAGCCACATGTGTGGTTGGAGATGCCAAAGTACAGGCTGAGCACAGTGCTTCCTGCTCAGGGCTCTCGTTCAAGAACATGGGTGTTGCCGTCTGACAGATAACAGTTCAAATCACAGCTCTGCCACTCACTGGCTATGTGATTTTGAGCCAATTAGCAATCCCAGGTTTCTAATTTATAAAATAGAAATAATAGTACTTATCTCAGGGCTTCCCTCGTGGCGCAGTGGTTGAGAGTCCGCCTGCCGATGCAGGGGATGCGGGTTCGTGCCCCGGTCCGGGAAGATCCCACACGCCGCAGAGCGGCTGGGCCCGTGAGCCATGGCCGCTGGGCCTGCGCGTCCGGAGCCTGTGCTCCGCAACGGGAGAGGCCACAACAGTGAGAGGCCCGCATACCACAAAAAAAAAAAAAAATAGTACTTATCTCAAAATGTTGCTGTGGAGAATAAGCAAGGTGATGGCACATAGGAGGCCTCCCGCAAACGCGTGCTTTGATTTTTTCATTCAATAAATATTTATTGCTATTATTCTGGTCCACGTCCTTGCTCTCTGAACTCCATCACCTTTTGTCTGCATTATTTCAGCATCTCTGTGAAGACAAGCAGAGACAGAAGAACATTAGCCAATGTAGAATAACAGCTTACACTGACTCGTCTACATAGGCATTTTATCTGCCAAATAATTTGGATTTTTCCCCCCAAAAGGATAAAAACCTCTCTGTAATTAAATCAGTGGGCAGAATGCCTCCCTCCTCAAGTGACGGCTGACATTGCTAGCAGCACTCCTGTATGAGTGTCTGGCAGGTGACCACTGAAGGCGGCCACAGAAGTGGTTCGTGCAGCCCTGACGTGAGTGGCCTGGCAGCCTCGGCAGACACCAGCTGCTTGGAGCCCTCTGCTGCTGGCAGAGGTGACCAGGCAGGATCACACATCCAGACAAGGCTCAGGTTTGTCCCACTGTCACCCAAGGCCCAGAAAGGCTGACTCCAGTGAGAAAGAATGCTCAGGGCAACCATAACGCACTCTTGAGGAGTGCACAAGCTCACACACAAACAACACACACGCACAGAATCAGAGCCAGGCTGGTGTTTCTAAGCAAATTCATTCTGCAGTGAACCTACAGTGGATCCTGGCTAAAAAGATAAATAAGCTATAAAAGACATTCCAGGCACTATTGGAAATTTGAGTATAGGTAGAATGTTAGATGATACTGTGCAATTAGGGTCAATTTGCTGAGGTGTGAGAAGGGTATTGTGCATGTTGGAGACTGGCCTCGTTGGGATATGTATATTGAAGAACTAAGGGGCAAAGTGTCATGGTGTCTAGAAAATAATTTAAAATGGTATAGCAAAATAGAGAGGTAAACGGACAGATAGACAAAGAGATAATGCAAATATGGCAAAACGTTTACAATTGTTGAATTCAAGTCAAGGGTTTATTGGATTATTCTTTCAAGTTTTCTTTTTTTTCTTCTTCTTCTTCTTTTTTTGGCACGGGGAGCTGCGTTGGGTCCTCACCGATGTGTGGGCTCTTTTTCTAGTTGCGGCGAGCGGGGGCCACCCCTTGCCATGGTGCCTGGGTCTCTCATCGCGGTGGCCTCTCCCGCCTTGGGGCACGGGCTCCAGCGCGCAGGCCTCAGCAGTTGCAGCACATGGGCTCAATAGTTGTGGCTCACGGGCTCCAGAACACAGGCTCAGCAGCCGTGGAGCATGGGCCTAGCCGCTCTGCGGCATGCGGGATCCTCCCAGACCAGGGATCGAACCCGTGTCCCCAGCACCAGTAGGCGGACCCTCAACCACTGCGCCACCAGGGAAGTCCCAACTTTTCTTTATGTTTGAAAATTTTCATAATAAAAATAGGGATGGAAAGAATTATAAAGTAAGAATTAGCCACAAAAATACTAAAAAGCTGAAGTTTTTCATGACCATCCTGATTCACCTGAGTTGTACATAGCACATTAGTGTAAATAAGGATGAGAAGAGTGTAGAGGATACTTAGGGGGGCTTACTGCAGACAATAGGGGAAGGGGCAGAGCCACACAGAACCACACGATGTCCATCTTTAAAGACCTTTATCCTGTTCAGCTCCTCCTCTTACGTATTCTCAGGCTTTACAAACGACCCAATGAATGAAGTAAGTGTTACGCTCTGATTTTTATAAAAGTTACGGGAACTATAACTCAGAGAGATTGAAGTCAGTTACCTAAAGTTATGTAACATGTGACAGAGCCAGGACTAAACCCAGGTTTTCTACTTTAAATCTTGTGCTCTTTTCTCGACATCATGTATCTTACCGTGGGTACTCCCAGAAGCAGACCTTGAGACAGGAATTCAGGTTCAATGAGTGTATTGGGGAGGTTCAGGGACCAGCAGTGGGAGAGTGGGAAAGATGCGAGCGCGTGTTGAGCCAGCGACCACAGTGGCCAGCTGAGGCTTAATCCCATAGGAAAAAATGGGAGATACGATATAAAACACATGTCTCATAATGATCCCACCCAGTGGTGAGGAAGCTGGGATATTGATTCCCCAGTTACCAAGAATCCTTGCTTGAGGGCTGCTCCTTGGAGTGTTAATTCCCCAGCACTTCCAGCCTGCTGCAGTTCTGAAAAAAAAAAGTCCTCAGACACAGAAACACAGATAGAAGGTTGACCTGTGCACCCCAGCTCAGTTAGATTCAAGGGATGTAAATAGCATACTGACAGCCTGACTTTAGGGAAGCCCAGCCTCGGCTGCTGCCTTCCTGTCGTTACCAGCCAAGCCCAAGAAGTAGAGATCATCTCAGACTTTAACACCAGCCAAGGAAATCCAGCCCCTGCTTAGGGTGAGGTAAGATTTAAAGCCACCCATTCATTCAGATGGAGCCACATCTGGGAATTACAACCTAAGAGCAGCAGCAGACATACATGTGTACACAGCATTGCTGGTTTTGAAGATACTCCAAGCCATATAAGGCTAAGAATGAACCATTCAGAGGGAGAAGTTCAACAGCTGTTTACCAGAGTGTAAAAGCAAATGAATTGGGCTCATCATACATTCAGACACTACTTCAAGCTCCTTACTACAACCCAGAGATGGGTTACAGCCTGGAATGAATATGGGACCCAGTGGCGTGATCCAGCATCCCTTTCACTGCTCATTATTCCTGCTGCATGCAGTGCTCTGAACAATCAGACGCATCCAACTGAAATTCGCTTACAAATGGGAAAATACTGGACAACAATAATTTACTTAAAATCTCTTTTTTTTTTTTTTAAATTTTACAGCCACTATAGCTCCAGCAACAGAACTCAAAATATTTCACTCACAATTCTGCAACTACCAATAAATCAATCTGCTGGGGTTTTTCCATGTGTCCTTCCAGAGAAATAGAAGTCTCTCAAGGAGCTAAACTGTAGAGACAATACATGTTAGAATGGGGCAGGTCACGCAAAGGAGTTGGGATGTTCACATGTTTGGAAAGGAACCAGTCAATCTTGCAAGTGCTGACAAAGGACAGTGACAAAAGCAAGCCCCAGACACTCTGCCCAGCACCCTCTTGGGAGATACAGAGCTTTAGTCAATGGGTTTTGAGTGTTTCCAGTTATGCTGGCAGGACAATCCCTACGATAGAATCAGGCTGTTTTAGCTGGAAACTCCTAGATATACAATTTCTCTTAACTCCTTTTTTCTGGTTCCATGTTTGTCAAGCAACCTTATGACTCCCTGTAGATCTGCCGCACAAAGATAATACTCCAGTCCCGCTGACTGAGTATTTCTGATCCCCATCATATTGATTTCTCATGAAAAACCAAGAAAGTTACTTTTTCTTTTTTTGGCTAGCAATTATATAGGACTATGTGCCCAGCGTTGTTCTAGCACTATGAACTTTACATAGACCTACTCATTTTAATCCTCATGACGACTCTAGGAGGTAGACATTATTATGGCCATTTTGCAGATGAGTAACGAAGAGTGTAAAGTAATTTGCCCAACAATACATAACTAGTAAAGAGGTAGAGCCAGAACATGAACCCAGACAGCCTGGCATCAGAGCCCATGCTCTTAACACCATGCTACATTGCCTCTCATTAAGTTTTGGGGATTTTTTTCATGATAAAATATACATAACATATAAATTTTAACCCTTTTTAAGTGTACAATTCAGTGGCATTAAATACATTCACAATGTTGTGCAGCCATTTCTACCATCTATCTCCAGGAGTTTACCATCATCCCTAATGGAAAGTCCATACCTGTAAAATAATAAGTTCCATTCCCGCCCCCTTCTCCCCCCACACCCGCCCCGGCCCCTGGTAACCTCTATTCTGCTTTCTACCTCTAAGAATTTGCCTATTCTAGGTACATCATATAATTGGAATCCTACAGTATTTGTCCTTTTGTGTCTGTTGTTTTTAACTTTGCATAAAATTTTCCAAGGTTCATCTGTGTTGTAGCATGCCTCAGAATTCCATTCCTTTTTTTTTAAATAGATCTTTATTGGAGTATAATTGCTTCACAGTACTGTTATTTTCTGTCGTACAAAAAAGTGAATCAGCCATATGCATATATATGTCCCCATATCCCCTCCCTCTTGAGGCTCCGTCCCATCCTCCCTATCCCACCCCTCTAGGTCATCGCAAAGCACTGAGCTGCTCTCCCTGTGCTATGCTGCTGCTTCCCACTAGCTAACTATTTTACATTCAGTAGTGTATATATGTCGATGCTAATCTCACTTCGCCCCAGCTTCTGCCTCCCACCCTGTGTATGCTGAGTAGTATTCCATTGCATGTATATACCACATTTTTAAAATCTATTCTTCCATCGATGGACATTTGAGTTGCTTCTCTCTTTAGGGTTTGATGCTCCCTATAATTTCTTTTGTTTTTTAAGATTCTTCTTTTTGACGTGGACCATTTTTAAAGTCTTTATTGAATTTGTTACAATATTGCTTCTGTTTTATGTTTTTTGGTTTTTTGGCCACGAGGCATGTGGGATCTTAGCTCCCTGACCAGGGATCGAACCCGCACCCCCTGCATTGGAAGGTGAAGTCTTAACCACTGGACCATGAGGGAAGTACCAATGCTCCTTATAATTTCATCCCACATCGTGCCTTCTCCTTCTGCTTTGGCTTCCTCTGCTCCTTGCCTCTGGGAGAGAAAGCATCATAGTGTTGGATCAGGTGTCTCTGTTCCACATGATATTTATATTTCTCTCAGTAAGTAAATACACTGTCATTCTACTGTGGATCCCAGGCATTCATTAATTTCATTTAAAGTAAAGCTAGACTCTAAGTCTTGACACCTCTGGGGATCGACATGACTGAGTCTCCTTGTCTTGAAACTGGGAAGTCACAAAGTCTATCCTGAGACAAAAAAGATACACAGTTCCAGACACAAGCATTCTCTATGACTGACAGGCAGGTCATGTGTTTGGAGGCAACTTTTGTTTATATCACACTAATTTCCATAAGTGCAACATATACTTAGCTGCTATTTATTCAAACCTGATCATGTGTCAGGCACCATATTAAGTACTTTTCAAATATTATCTCACTTAATCCTGACAATAAGCCTGCAATAACAAATATTATCACCCCCCTGTAATAGATAAGAAAGGTTAAATAATTTGCCCAAGATCCCACAGCTAGTAAATATCAGATGGATACGTGTTACTCTAGCAGGTAGCTATACCATAATTTACTTAACTTCTGACTATTTTCACTGAGTAAAAGTTTCTGTTACTTTAAGTAATTCTGTAAGGAATATCTTTAGGCACATAGCTTTATCTTTCCTTGATGTTAGTTCCTTAGGATGTATTTCCAGAAGTACTATTACTGAATCAAGTAGTATGACTATTTTTCTGGCTCTTGAATTGCTAAGTTATTTTCCAAAATGCTGACAAAGATGGCTACTCTAAGATTTTATGCCAAGGGTCCAGAATCGGTGAAATTGCAGATCAGGAAGGCAAATGTTGAAGCCTTCCCACCTCTGCTGTCTGGGTTTTTGTTTGTTTGTTTGGGGGGGCGGGGTGTTGTTTTTCTCGTATTTGATCCAACATCCTTAGTCTGCTCCTAGAATTCCCAGTTAATCCCATGGCAGCAAGTCTTACCTTCCTCTAGTGATGTTTTGTTTTGTGCCCCCAAGACATTCTTCCTTCTGTCCCCTTCTTCTCCCAAACACCCGCCCACCCTCACAGGCAACAAATCTCCTTTCAGGGCTCATAACTGTTACTTAAAAAAAGGAGCCTCTGAACAAATTCACACTGAGCTACTAAAGAGTGATTACAACACCTGGTCGTAATTTGTAATTTGTGTTTAGGATAGGGTGCCTGGGAAATTTGTTTTAAGGAATAATGGGACAGGTGCTCAGAGTGGTGTATATGAGGAATGTCCTGGAGGTGTCGATGACAACAGCAGCTGGTTAGGCAACCTAAATGTCTAACAACACTGGATTGTTAAATAAATTATGATAAGCCATTCATCCAAAGACCACAGAGCTATTTAAAATGATGACATAAATGTGTACTACTGACTTGAAATGGTAGTATTAAATGAAGGGGGACAAATTATAAAACATTTAATATAATCACGGTTTGGTAAAGGAAATAAATACAAACATACATGCATATATCTATACATGTATATATACACATATATATCTGTGTGTATATATTACATCATATATGTAACATTGTATATGTATAATATATGTATATTATACATATACATATGTATATATAATATATATAATATATGTATATGTATATGTATATATATATCAATACATATATAATCAACAACCAAAAAAACCTGGAAGGATAGACACCAAAATGTTTTCCTTAGGAAAGTGGGAGTAAGGATGATTTTGTTTCTCCCTTTAAACCTGTTTTCTAATTAACATGTATTACTTATGTTATCTTTCAAAAAAAACTTTTTTGGGGTGGTTGCTTAGAGTTGGCACTGCCTTGGAGAGAATGAGCATGTAAGGGCATATTTCAAACGATGTGGCAGGTGGGTGGGAGAGACGTGAGGGCTGGGAGTTTGTCAGAGGTTTGGGGCTGGAAGCTTGGGACCCTCGAGTCCACAGCACTGATATTGGCTACTCCACCTCCTCCTCAGCCTGGCCTCTCCTCACTGTGCCCCACCCAAAGGAGAAAAGGGCTCGCACTAATTTGCCCCTCTCTGAATGGCTATAAAGAGCAAGTTGAGGGCTTCCCTGGTGACGCAGTGGTTAAGAATCCGCCTGCCAATGCAGGGGACACGGGTTCAGTCCCTGGTCTGGGAAGATCCCACATGCTGCGGAGCAACTAAGCCCGTGCGCCACAACTACTGAGCCTGCGCTGTAGAGCCCGAGAGCCACAACTACTGAAGCCTGCGTGCCACAACTACTGAAGCCTTTGCACCTAGAGCCTGTGCTCTGCAACAAGAGAGGCCACCGCAATAAGCCCACGCACTGCAACGAAGAATAGCTCCTGCTTGCCTCAACTAGAGAAAGCCCGTGCGCAGCAATGAAGACCCAACGCAGCCAAAAATATAAATTAATTAATTAATTTTAAAAAAAAAGCAAGTTGATTTAGGATTCCATGAATCCCTACCTACTCCAGCATATGTTGAACATTTCTGTTGTGTGCTTTTGTTTAAAAAGCTTTTTAAGGGCTTCCCTGGTGGCGCAGTGGTTAAGAATCCGCCTGCCAATGCAGGGGACACGGGTTCGAGCCCTGGTCCGGGAAGATCCCACATGCCACAGAGCAACTAAGCCCGTGCGCTACAACTACTGAGCCTGCACTCTAGAGCCCATGCTCAGCAAAGAGAGAAGCCGCTGCAATGCGAAGCCTGCGCACCGCAACGGAGAGTAGCCCCCGCTCTCCGCAACTAGAGAAAAGCCTGTGCACAGCAACAAAGACTCAACGCAGACAAAAATAAAATAAATAATAAAATAAATAAAACTTTTAAAAAAAAAAAAAGCTTTTTAAGTGAGCTTGTGCCCATATGCACCAGGAACCTAAAATGTGGCTAGGTAGGCTGGCACAGGTCATGTTTCTTTAATTCACTTCCATGGGTTTCTAATGAGCTCAATCCCAAACATGCTGCAAACCAGAGAATGATGATCTTCCCTTATTTTCCCTAAACCCTCCTGCGGAAAAAAGGAGGAAAGGTAGAGATGTCTTACAGCAATTTTCCATTTACTAAGCACTGGGTTTTTTGGTTTGTTTGGTTGGTTTTTATTTATTATTTATTTTTGGTTGCATTGGGTCTTTGTTGCTGTGCGCAGGCTTTCTCTAGTGGCAAGAGGGGGCTACTCTTGGTTGCGGTGCACGGGCTTCTCATTGCGGTGGCTTCTCTTGTTGCAGAGCACAGGCTCTAGGTTCACGGGCTTCAGTAGTTGTGGCACGTGGGTTCAGTAGTTGTGGCTCTCTGGCTCTAGAGCGCAGGATCAGTAGTTGTGGCGCACAGGTTTAGTTGCTCCGCGGCATGTGGGATCTTCCCAGACCAGGGCTCGAACCTGTGTCCCCTGCAGTGGCAGGTGGATTCTTAACCACTGCACCACCAGGGAAGCCCCAGCACTGGTTTTAAACATGGTTTGGTTTTGTTTTTGCTTTTTGGGGTTTGTTTGTTTTAGCATATTCTGGAGCATGACAGGCATTGGTGCAGGGGGCACTTAGCATGGTCTTAGGAACATGGGCCCCAAGCTAGACAGAGCTGGGTTTGAATCCCAGTCCTGAAACTCACTATCTGGGTGATCTTGAACAATTTATTAAATCTATTCTATTCTGTTTCCTCACCTGTAAAATGGGAATAATAAAACCTTACCTCATAGGGTCATTGTGGAGATCAAATAAGATAGTGTGAAAACCACCTAGTATGGACCCTGGCACATAGTAAGAGCTCAATAAATATTACTGTTCTTGCTCTAGTTATTGATGCGTCTGCAAGGAATTACATCACAGAGAGATACGTGAGTGACGGAGGAAAGCCATGTGGAAAGACTTGGCTTGTTGAAAGACATACCAGAGGCACTTTGGAAAGACATACCAGGGGCACTTTCCACAGATGTGGAGGAGTCAGGGAGCACTTGCAGGAAAAGAGTGACATCAAAGTTGGGATCTGAAGAATTGGTAGGAGAAGTCTGGTGAAAGGGAAGGGGCCGGGGGAGGAGAAAGGGTAAAGGTCACAGAACTATAAATATTCGGACAGCAGGAACTTCATGATCCTGAACTTACAGTCATTTACATCTTTGCAACAACACGACCTCCATTTTACCAAGGAGAACACAGGCTCAGAGAGGTTAATTCATTTTTCCTTTATCACACAGCTAGTAAGTGATGGCTACATTCTGCCTTTGTATGAAGATACCCTCCAGCGCATCTTTATACTAAGTATGTAGATTCCTGTAGCGTCCCATGGGTGGTGGCCTTTGCTTAGGAATCTTCTTCAGTTAAGAAGCATGAAAAAAAAAAAAAAGAAGCATGGACTGGGTAGCCTCTGAGGACACAAAGATGCTTGAGATATGTCCACTGTGCTCTGGGAGCCCACAGCCTGACAAAGAACAAATTTTGATTAGTCATAATGCCAGACAGACTCTGAAAAGTTGTAAGTAGAAATTAGGAAGGTCTTCACAGACTTCACGTCTCCTTGACTTCAAGTGTAAACCTACTTGAGGGAGAAGGAAGATTCTGAAAGTTGGGGAGTATGTCAGAAGATGCAGTCTAGGTAGAATGAACAGTCAGGACAAAGGCATGGTGTTGGGTACATACATGGTGTGGTATGGACATGATGACTGCATCTTCATGGCCAGACATTGGGAAGAGATGAACAGAGTGAAACAAGAGGCTAGAAAGACTGTGGTGCCAAGTCATGGAGGGTCTCGAATGCCGGGCTAAGGCAGTGGGACTTCTGAAGCCAATGAGGGGCCATTAAAGGTTGTTGAGGAAGCAGAAGATCTGATCTGTCCTGGATGTTAGGGAGGCCAGAGGGCTCGAGCTAATGAGTGGAATGTGGAGGGAAGGAAGATGAGAAATCACTGAGGTACAATGGTTAGGACCCTGGGACGGAATGGAGAAGTGAGAGAAGGGCTAAGGGGACTCCAAGCCCCTACTTTCTCTGCCCTCATACCGCGGCACCTGACCTCCGTTGGTGTCCCAGGGTAGATGCTCAACAGGCCTTTGGAAACTCTGCTCCAGGCAAGAAAGGTCAGGCCAGGAGCGAACAGGAAAAGAACCACAGTCCTCTTCCTGTCACTCACCTAGTTCCCAGTGCTCAGGTCCTGTCATCTCGGCACACTCATCACTGTGCTTAGTTTTTTGTATTTTTTTTTAATAAATTTATTTATTTATGTAGGATGCGTTGGGTCTTGGTTGCTGCTCGCGCGCGCGCGGGCTTTCTCTGCTTGCGGCGAGCAGGGGCCACTCTTTGTCGCGGTGCGCGGGCTTCCCGTTGCGGTGGCCTCTCTTGTCCCGGAGCACGGGCTCTAGGCGCGTGGGCTTCAGTAGTTGTGGCCCGCGGGCTCCAGAGCGCAGGCTCAGTAGTTGTGGCGCAGTTGCTGTGGGCTTAGTTGTTCTGCGGCATGTGGGATCCTCCCGGACCAGGGTTCAGGGCTCGAACCCGTGTCCCCTACATTGGCAGGCGGATTCTAATTCTTTTTTTTTTTTTTTTTTTTTTGCGGTACGCGGGCCTCTCACTGTTGTGGCCTCTCCCGTTGCGGAGCACAGGCTCCGGACGGCTCAGCGGCCATGGCTCACGGGCCCAGCTGCTCTGCGGCATGTGGGCTCTTCCCGGACCAGGGCACGAACCCTTCTCCCCTGCATCAGCAGGCGGACTCTCAACCACTGCGCCACCAGGGAAGCCCTTTGCTTAGTTTTTGTAGAACAGAGAGCAGGTGAAAAGTGATTCATAATTACTGTTTTTTTGCCCCAGGAGCATTACTTCCTTTGTACTCCAAGACACATGGCAACTTTCCAATAAGTACTTGTTAATGGTTTGATTGTTTGGGTTGTTGGTTGATGGAAGGGACTAGCAAACAATTTAGTCAACTCCTATGAATTTTTGAGGTTCTGGAATACTAACTAACCCACTTAATAGTCCTGCCATTAAAACAGGTTTCCCTTATTATCCTTATAATGGCATGAGAACACTCACGCATTATGCTGAGGTTCCCAGGCCAAGACCACCGGATAAATAGACAGGTTTTGATGATTTGCCCAAGACTGTAAAGTGAATCGATGGGCAAATTTGGGATAAATATTCAAATCCACCACACCTTATCCTATATCCAGGTTAATGGGCTGCCACCCATACCCTATTCATCCTCCAAACTGCTGTCTGTGTGATCTGAAATTTCCACTGGGAAAAAGAAAAGTCATTAACAATGAGCACCCTTGTCCTAGAAAGCCTAGAAAAACATCCTTGAAACAGAAATATTCTTTCTATATTTTAGCTAACTTCGTAGATCACTAGGTGGTTCTTCCATTTCAATTTTATTTAACAGGCACCCAGAAAAGTTTTTAAAACTTTCACTTCTTGATTAAATTTAACAATAGCCATCAATTCAACTCTAGAAATGATAAGTTTTGGAGTCAGAGGGAAGTATCCCCCCCCCCATCTTCCAGAATGTATATGTCATATGTTTTGGCAAGTTATACAGAGGAGTGCTTAAACTTAAGCACTTTAAGAGGCTTCTTAAACTGCAGCCTACCCAGGAGTCTCATTAAAAAGCAAATTCTAATTCAGTAGGTCTGGGTTGGGGCCTGATACTCTGCATTCTAACAAGCTCCCGATGCTGCTGGTCCACAGACCACACTTTGAGTTGCAAGGACATAGAGGACACAGAGCAAACCACGAATTAACTCTAATTCTCCTTAAAGCCTGCTGGGGAGCCACAGAGGCAGCTTGGTGTGAAGTTGGAGAGATTCAGGCTTGAATCTCAGTTTCTCCACTCACTAGCTTCTCTGAGTCTAAATTTCATTTTTTTGGAACTAAGTTAGACAATACACACAAAAAATGTAGCACAGTGCCTGACACGGAGACACTGGTACATCAGTGGTAGCTAGCAATTCTACTTTTGAAAATAACAACAACAGGAAGGTAAGTTATTCTTTTTCCATTTACTCCACTATAGAATTTTGAGGAAAGGAGTACTTGTGGTCACAGTGTGCCTGCTATTACGTATTGAGTACCTGTTCGAGGCATCCTGGAACTCCAGCTCCTCCGTGCTCACTGCCCTGACAACACCTCGCCCCATGGCTTGCTGCCCAGTCGCCCACGTTATCTCTACTTGCTCTAGAGGAGCACGGTGTGCCATCAAAACCCTGACGTAACCTAAATATTTGCAGGGAGAGGATAGAGGCCTGCTTGGAAGTGTCACAGCTCAACGCGCCAACAGGCTTCTCAAACCCTCACCAAAGACCTACCCTGAACGTGTCTCATGCTGGTGTGATCTGAGACGGAACAGAAACCGTGCTCTCAGCCATCCTTGCATTCTACCTGTTCCTCCACCTCCATCCCACCCAGTGAAGGTGAACTTTTCACCAAGTCACAGAATTGATCTGTGTTATTTGTTCACCAGAATGTAAGCTCCTTGAAGCCAGGAATTGTTGCTTATTTTTTCCACTGCTATATCACCAGAGCCTTGCATAGTGCCTGCTACGTGGTAGGTGCTCTGTAAATAGTTTATTCTGCAGAGGCAGGAACGGAGAATATGAAATCAAAGCAGTTTGTGTCCCACCTCAGCCACTCTCAGCTGGTAATGACTTTCGTGTATGTATGTGTGTGTGTGTGTGTGTGTGTGTGTGTGTGACTGTGAGCAAGTAGCTCATCTCGCTGAGCCTCAGTTTCCCCTTCTGTAGAGCGAAAATAATGCATACCCATCCCACAGTTAAGTAAAATATTGCATATAAAGTGCCTGACGCATGGCACATGATCAGTTGCTGGAAGCTGAATATTCAGTCCTCCCCTGTACCATTTGATATTACCATACTTCTAAATTGCACAAACATTTAAAAATAGATGAAATGCAAAGATCCTTTGGAATATCTCCAAGTTAGAAAAATAGCCTTTGTTTGCTGGGGATTTAAATTATGCCTGTATATGTATAGAGACCTAAGAACACATACGAATCTGACACTGACAAATTCGGAGCATGTGGAAATGCCAACCACTCTGTAATAAATCTGCTCTGGAGGAGGAGAGCGACGTTGCCTGGAGATTTTTATCCATTTGAAAATGTTACCATTCACCCAGGGAAAGCCAGGAAACGGCAGTGGGACAGTTGGATCCAAGTGCTCTGACATTTCATCACCAACTGACACCGTCAATGAATTTAGAAGCCAGAAGAGATAGCCGTGTTGCTTCGCGTGGTGTTGAATTAAGAAAATGGCATATTACAAAGACAGCAAGGGAGCTGTCAAAGCCTAGGTTTCTGAGAGTTTTCTTTTGTCACAGACTGTTCCAGAATAAAGATTAAGTATGGAAATGTCAGTGGCTGGGAACTTTAGTTGAGAAGAACCCAAGAGCCCACATTACAATAATAGCTTAATACCCATTGAGTACTTTTCATGTGCCAATTAGGCTAAACAACTCTACCTGGAAAATATTACTGAATTCCTACAAAATCCCTGTGAGATATACCATCCTCCACTTCAAAAATGAGGGAACTGGGTTGTAGGGGAAGTGACTTGCCCAGGTCACACAGCCAGGGCTCCACTCCAGGTCCCTGTGGTGGCAGAGCCCACCTTGACATCACTGGAAGGTTGAGAGGTAGGGCTGGAGGAGGATGGAAGACTCTGCTTAACTTGGGTGCTCTATGGGTTTTAGAGCCTCGCAGTTAGACAGCAAGTGATTTCTGCCACTCAGTAGCTCCATGGTTTGCGTTACTTAGCCTTCCTCATCTGAAACAGGAGGGATTTAATAATAATAGTAACAACTAACTTTATGTGTCAAGCACTCGCCCGTTCAAATGTTTGACACATAGTGTCTCATAAAGTACCCACAACAACTCTTATAAAGGAAGCACTATGATTACTCCCATTTTCCAGAGACAGGATCTAATGCTGATGAGGCACAGAGCCTAGCATACAGTAAGTGCTCAATAAATGACAGCTATTACCAGGGTGCTGCACTGCCTTCTTGCTCACATTTTGCAAGCTCTCCTCCATCAGAACCACACCTCCATACCCTGCTTTTTCCTGAACTGCCATCTCCTCCTTCCCTTCCTTTTCTCTAAGTCCCTCTCCCCCTGCACAACTTGCCTGCCCCCAAATGTCTGAGATTAAATTCGCCAATACCCCCTCTTGTGGTGGTCCAGTGGCCCCCTTTCCCAACTCCATTTTATTTTTCTATGAAATACCGAAATTTAATTTCTTAGCATTAAGGTCTAAAGGAAAGATGCAACCAATTAGTGAGTAAACTGTACATGCTGAATGTAAAATAAAGTCGATCATAAGAATTGGTTTGGGGACCACCACTAATAATAGGGGACAATTACTGAAAGCTTGCAATATGCCAGATACCATACTTAGCTTTACTTTTTAATTACCACACCTGATCTTGAATTAGACACAGTTATTGTCCCCACTGTACATGTGTGGAAACTGAGACAGAGAGTATATGCAATTTGCTCAAGGTCACGGTGTCAGAGGCTGGCAGAGCCAATGCTGTAACAGCACTTTGACTCCAGAGCCTGGGATACCGGCCTTTGTGCTTGAAGAATCCTGACTCAAGCAAGACATCTGGGTTCCAAGACTGTTGGCACCACTCTGGACTTACCTTCCTCAACTGTAAAATAATACGGTGCAACGAATAATGAAGGGCATGCTCTTACTGAATCCTCTCTACCTATGAGGTTGAGGTTATGCCTTCTGATTCTACAGCTATGGAAACAAAGATACAATTCCCCAAGGTAGTAGAAAGTAAAGAACTATTTTCTCTGACCCCACACTCATGCCCTTCCCTCTGAAGAGGCTCCCTCTCCAGGTTCAGGATCCAGTCATCAGTCTTTATCTAACCCATCCATTTCTGGAATCAGTTTGGAATATGGATGGAATCTGGGTTCCATTATAGAATCACTTTTGTGATTCCAGCCATTCTTCTTTTTCAAACTCATCCATTTCTCATTTTACTTCTGAGCTAGGCATATTAATGAAAACTAAAATCAAATTTTCTGTATTTTTCTGAAATAGCTAGACTTTTATTCATTAGTTTCTGTCTCTAGAAATCCACAGAAAAATTGGGCATCTTTGGGTTAGCTTTCAGTATAGCTCATAGGTCAAAGAAAAGAAATATAATATATAAAAATGTATATTAAATATATTACAAAGTATGAACGATGGTCCTAACATCACATTGTCCAGAAAATATATTATTCAAAGGTTTGTGAATGATTTTTTTAAAAAATAAATCTACTCTTTAAGAACATTAACATAAGCAAACAAAAAAGACCAGCAATCTCAAATACCAAATTCTCTATCAGGAGAATACCAAAGTGTGAGTAAACCCATATGATAAGTAGTATGGGAAATTTATTTCCCATATATATATAGGATATATAGTTTTAAAACATAGAAAATTGAATCTCCAAATATTTGTGTATTGTATGGAATATTCCTTCTTTGCCCTTTTTCTGTTCAGAAAACTCTCTTAATAGAAATAGATGTTGAATGCCTATTTAAATGAAAAAAATTTTTTGACAAAGAAATCAACTTTAAATCCTACTTTGCTAACACAACTATTTTAATGTTTGCACATCCTCTTTCATCCATGTGTCTGCATACAGACACATTTTAAATATCTACTAAACTAATAGTTTATATTTTTAAATTTTTTATTTAACAAAGCGTAAACATTTAATATATTTTAATGGATTTTAGTATTACTATTGGTAATGACTTTATACAATTTCAGAGGCTGATATACCATAATTTTCTAAATCATTCTCACCATTTGATATCATTGTCTATTTCCCACCTTCTGCTATTCCAGATCTGTCTGTGCTATTCAGTATGGCAGCCACTAGCCACATGTGGCTATTGAGCACTTAAAATGTGTCCAGTCTGGATTGAGATGTAATTTAAGTATAAAATACGCACCAGGTTTCCAAGACTTAGCATAAGAAATAATAAATGCAAGTGTTTAAATAGATAACTAATAAGAACCTGCTGTATAAAAAATAAATAAAATAAAATTCAAAAAGAAATAAATGCAAGTGTTTATATTGATTATTGATGCTGAAATTATATTTGAATATATTAGTTAAATAAATAAATTATTTAAATTAGTTTCACATTTCTTTTTACTTCTTTTAATATGGTTCCCAGAAAATTTTTAATTACATATGTGGTTTATATTATATTTATACTGGACAGGGCTGGTCTAGATAATAATTCAGTGAAAACTGCCTACATATAGATTTTTGCTTCTGTTGAATTATTTCCCCAATCTACATGCCAGTGAGGGAGCTTACTAGAACAAAACACATATTTTTTTTTTATTGAAGTATAGTTGATTTACAATGTTGTGTTAATTACTGCTGTGCAGCAAAGTGATTCAGTTATACATATATATATATATATATATATACACACATTCTTTTTATATATATATGCTTTTCCATTGTGGTTTATCATAGTTTATTGAATATAGTTCCCTGTGCTGTACAGTAGGACCTTGTTGTTTATCCATTCTATATATAAAAGCTTACATTTGTCAACCCCAAACTCCCAGTCCACCCCTCTCCCTCCCCACACCCCCACCCCCACCCCTTGGCAACCACAAGTCTCTTCACTATGTCTGTGAGTCTGTTTCTGTTTTGTGGATAGGTTCATTTGTGTCATATTTTAGATTCCACGTATAAGTGATATCATATGGTACTTGTCTTTCTCTTTCCACCCTTAGTATGATAATCTCTAGTTGCATCCATGCTGCTGCAAATGGCATTATTTCATTCTTTTTTATGGCTATTATTCCACTGTATATATGTACCACATCTTCTTTATCCATTCATCTGTCAATGGACATTTAGGTTGTTTCCATATCAAAACATGCATTTTTATGGCTCTTGCTACCTATCACTATATTGCTTTTCAAAAGAGTTGTACCAGTTTGTAAAGAAACCAGCACTGGGTCTCTCGAGAACTTTACTGGCACGGAATATTCGAAAAAGTAAAAATATTTTTAAGTGTTTTTATTTTTGTTAATTTCCTAAGTGTAACATGGATGTAAGAGCCAAACTGTCTGGATTTAAACCTCAGCTATATCCTAACTAGTTGTCTGATTGGAGCAAGTTACTGAACCTCCCTTGGCCTCAGTTTCCAAATCTATGAAATGGAAATAGCACCATCTCCTAAGGAGGTTTTTGGGATTAAATGAATTTATATATATTAAGCACTTAGTAAATGTGAAGAGTTATAAAATATTAAATGTTATTATGATGGTTAACTATTATTTTAATCTATAATTCTTTGATTATTACTCAGGAAAAATGTTTCTCAGGCTAAGTGTTTAATATTTGTATTTTGTTCTCTAAGTTTTCTCTTCAGGTCCTTAGGTCACTGATCTATTGAGATCTTGGGTTTTATTTTTCTTTTAAAATTTGAATTATTTCTTCATATACATATATCATGTAGTTGAATACTTAATCACCTTTATACAATTATTTTCTCAGTTTGTTGTCTACCTTTTAATTTTATGTCATTGTTTTACATTTTAAATGTTTTGCACTCAAATAGTTCATCTTTTTTTTTTTTTTTTTTTTTTGCGGTACGTGGGCCTCTCATTGTTGTGGCTTCTCCCGTTGCGGAGCACAGGCTCCAGACGCGCAGGCTCAGCAGCCATGGCTCATGGGCCCAGCCACTCCACGGCATGTGGGATCTTCCCGGACCAGGGCACGAACCCGTGTCCCCTGCATCGGCAGGCGGACTCTCAACCACTGCGCCACCAGGGAAGCCCCATCACTTTTTTTTTAAATGTAATTCTTCCTTTACTTCAAAGCTATGAAAGTTATCCCTTAGCGAGTGATACCTATGTCTTCTGTTTCTGTTGGCTCTTGTATAATTTGCGGCTGGTTAATTTGTTTAGCAGAGGTTGGATGTTGCTAAAGTTTTAGACTTTGACATGCAGAGGATGAAACAGAAGCTCTTCCATTTGGGTGCCTGCAGACATTAGGCGCCTTCCCGGGGTTGTTACGGTGACTTCATTTGAAACAGTGGAGCTCTATGAAAACAGAATTGTTCACTTCTACTATAAGCAAATCGAATGGATCTGGTCTAAGTCCTTGCTGCATGCAAAAGTGCCTACAGGTAAAACCAAGCAGCACTGGGTTCAAATCCTCACTACTTAACTAGCTGTGTGGTTGGAGGAAAGCACTTAACCACCTGGGAGCCTCATTTTGTTTTACTGGAGATTAAATGCATATGAAAATGCCTAGCACAGAGCCGCCAAAAATCAAAGTCAACTTTTAAATTATTTATTTTAATGCAATATTCAAGATTATCTCATTTTCTTAGTGAGTCAGAAAAGGGAGTGGTTCTATATTAAATTTTTCCTTGTTAATCACATTTGGCTGGATGTACCAGAAATTAGCTACCCCACGAAAGATGACTAGAATATGCCTGCTGTCTGTTCAAGGCAAAGCAGTAGCTTTCGTCCTGTTCCACTCCTTATATTAGGCCTTAAAACAAACCTATGAGGTAAACAGAGCATTAACTCTTCTCTTGCAAGAGAAAACTGGGGCCCAGGAAGGTTCAGTGACTTGCCCAGTATCATACAGGAGTGCCTCCAACAAAACAAAAACAGTCTCCTAGTCCCATGTACTTTCCAACTGCAAGTTGCTCCCTCTAGGTATACAACTGATTGAACTGGGTAACCTCTGATCCCCTCCAAACCAGTTAACATAGATATTAAGTTCTCTGGCTCTGGATTCCAAGAGACCTGGTGGGGTGCAAACTCCACCTTCACTACTTTCAAGCTGTGTGACCTTGTACTGGTCAATTAGCCTCTCTCAACCTCAATTTTCTCATCTGCAGTGTGGAGCTAATAATTTTACCGAACTTATCAGGTTTCAGGGAAGACGAAAAGAAATGATGCAAGTAATGCACTTAGCACAGCACCTGGCCGGTAGTAAGTGCTCAAAGCGAGTCAGCTGAAAATGAAAAAAAACTAAAACTGTCTAGGAATAGTTGGGTTTAGAGGTCTGAACTCAAATTTGAGTTCGGGCATCCAAGTGGTTGATCCACTAACTAATGAATACTATCATGGAGGCTTTTGGAGGTTTTCCAGTGCTGTGTCTTTTGGTCCTGTTTGGCATGTCAGGCACACAGAGCCATCCATGTCAACTCTTTGGGCAGGTGCCACGTTCCTTACCTGTCCCAGCTGGAAACAGCATAATTGGGTACAACATAAGAGATGATGGTGACTTCCCAGAGATGTGCAGTGATTAGTGTTAGTTTATCTACTGCTGGCACTCCTGAGGGGCAGACACAAGACACTAGAACTTGACTGTATTGTACTGTTTAACTCTACATTTAGCAATGGCAATATTCTGATTCTCTCTAGCTGCTCCCAAGGCTGCTTTTGCCTCTCTGGCTTCTGTGTACCCAAAGTGCCTTTCTCATTGAACCTCTCACATTGGGCCAGATGTGGCTGGCCTCCTGGGGACACCACTACTCTCACCAACCACGTAGAGCCCAGACTTCACACTGCCTCGCTAAAAAAGCCGACTCCAAGCAGCAAAGAGAGTGCAGAGGACTCCACTGAGGACCTCTTAGGAAGGTCAGGAGAGCACTGTATCACACACCATAAAGAAAAGTAGATCAAAAGTTCAGCTTTGAAAACTCACTTTCCTTGCCAAAGCCCTCTGCCCAGGTATTGACAGTCTGATCTCCTCTTTTCTTTCCCATAGACCCATTCCTTGTGGTGTTTTCAGCAGTTTGGCTCTAGCCACTGCCTTGACTATCCCACAAAAACTTGAGGGCTGGCTGGCCCCAGCACCCCTAAAAAAGCATTTCAACCACCATATCTATTCTCCCGCCAATAATGCCTCTGGCATCAAAGCCCCATCCTTGAGCATCTCATCAAAAATTTTACCCAACAGATCTAGAGCCCTTCTGCAGGTGTGTGTGCAGATTCCACCAAGAAAATAGTATTGTCTCAGTGATGACTGTCTTGATCCTCAGGTGACTTTAAGTTTGCTTGACTGTGAGCTCTGTAATAATAGCTGACACTTATCCCACGCTCCCTCTGCCAGGCACTAGTCTAAGTGCTCCACAAGGACCTTTTCATTTATTCTCATGACAAGACTTTATGATTAAGGATCATCGTTGCCCTGGTTTTACAGATGAAAACCCAAGGTATGGAAAGTTAAGTAGCTTGCCTGCAATCACACAGAAAGTGGCAGGCCTGGCATTCCAACACAGTTGGCTCCAAAGCCCACAGTCTGAAGCAATAGGCCACAGGGGCAAAGGCTGGGTGGTTCTCAGGGCCCAGTTCCCAGCCCTTTGCACAAAGAAGCCCCCCACAATAGAGGGGTGTCGACTGTTTGCTGAGGAACCAGATTTGGTTGGTCTTATTTCCTGTCTTC
Organism: Globicephala melas; assembly: GCF_963455315.2. Taxonomy (NCBI): domain Eukaryota; kingdom Metazoa; phylum Chordata; class Mammalia; order Artiodactyla; family Delphinidae; genus Globicephala; species Globicephala melas. The sequence continues at coordinate 42,240,034 of NC_083321.1, read as the reverse complement.
TATTTTGGAACACCTGTTCCTCCCCTCCCTTCCATTTCATTATTCAATTCAACTCAAAAAAAAAAAAATCACATATGGAGCTGTGTATCATGTGCTGGGCACTGTGCCTGGCGGTGGAGAAACAAGGAAATATAAGGCAGAGTCCATGTCCTTTTGTGTCAATGTCACTGCAGGTAAGAAAGACACAGTATCCAATAAAGTATAACACAACATTGAAAATGCCACATGGGAGACATTAGAATACAGATGTGACCCTGCAGGTGAGGGCGTTCCCTCTGGAGGGAGAGGCAGGGAATGGTGCCTGGAAGAAGTGGTAAGTGGGCTGGATGTTAAGGAAATGGGGATGGAAAAGAAAATAACTCTCAGCTACAAAGTCACAGCATTGTGTCCCAGCTCCATCCCGCTGTGTAATAAAGGTTGAGTGGAAGAAGGAGAGCTGTCAGAGGTGGAGCTCAGGAGAGGCTGGCTTGGAGCAGCCTTGATACCCGGCTAGCAGCCTGACACACCCCCTGAGAGAGACGGGGAGTCAGAGAGGCGCCTGGGCAGAGGGGGGCTGGGGTCCTCCTCTCTGTCTGGGCCAAGCACGCTGAGGACACCATGGAGAATGGGCGGGATAGTGTCTGCACCGTAGCCCACAGACCCGTGAGAAGGCTCGTGGAACGGTCCACAAGAGGAAGAGACAATGGTCTCGATTTGGGAGGAAAAGCCAAGTGTTTGAGGGTTTCTTAATGAGATGTGGAAGTTTTGACATCATAGACTCCACTCTTTTAGTTTTGGTGATAGCACTGTTGTTCAACCACATTGATAGAGTTTTTCTTGGTTAATTCTCTAAATTCTCATGACTTGAGGTAAGATTCCTTGATTTATCAAATTGAGGAATCCACTTTATTCTCTGGATATATTTCCTAAAGTCCAATCAGGAGTAAGAAGCCACCATTGCCCATCAGCTATTTCTTTTCATCTATCTTTTTCTGATCTGTTTCTCAGAAAAACATAGTTCAGGATCTCTGATCTCAGATTCACAATTTCTTGCTGAGATTTTAGAAAACTGGGAGGTTGAAAAAGTGTGGCACAGGGAAGTAATTTTCCAGCAGGACTGTCTTCATTGGTCCATGTTCTCTGTCCAGCTAATTACGTTCCACAAAAGCCAGGAATGAGTTGAACTGACCCATGGGAAGCCTCAGTGATGTGTGGGCCCTGGGAAGGGTTGGCATCGCTGTTTTTTCAAGTCCTGATCTATAAAACCACACAGATGGGAGAGTAGGCAATTGTATCTGCCAAACCCTTGCAACCCAGGTATTGGTTGACCCTCAATAAATGCTTGCCTGATGAATGAATGAATGAATGAAATGGAGAACAGGAGTGAGACAGATTGTATGTGGTCAAATAAACTTGAACTTGCTTGAATTGTGTACCTTCAACCTTATAGAAACTGAGGGAGCTAAGACAGTTCATTATTCAGTCTTCTCAGAGAGGTCCAGGTATTGGAACCACAGGTGTAGCCCAGAATCTGGAACCTGGTAATGAGAATGTAACCCACTGAAACTGAAGCTATTAAATTTCAACATTTATAGATCAAGACCAGCAAAGCAACCTCCTGAGTGGAGTCTTCTTTCTGCCTCCAGTCTATCCCTAGTACAATCTGTTGGAGTTGCTGTTCTAAAACAGAAATCAGAAGGAAACTCTGCCCTGTGGGAAACAACTCCCCCTCACCTATCCAATAAAGGGGGATCAACGTTCACGAGAGCCTACAATATGCCGTGAGTGTGCTAGGAATTTATACTTCACCTTGTTTCATCCTATCAACCGCCCTCTGGGGCAGGCGTTATGTCCCCATCTTATAAACATGGATCTGAGACTCAGAGAGGTAAAGTAATTTGTCCTCAGTAATGTAGCCAACAAGTAATGGAACTCAGAGTCAATTCGCTCCAAACCCCAGGACATTTCTCCTCATACTGCACTGCCAGAAATCATTTCCATTATCTCACACTGTCCAGAAGCCTTTGTAGGGCTGTAGGCTCCTTATGAGCTGACTCCATCCCATATTTCCAGCCTTATCTCCCTCAGTCCACGCCCCTCTCTCCCTGAGCTCCTGCCACAATCATCCATGAGGTATTTCAGGAGTGGTCATGTGCTCCCAGGTCACAGACCTTTTGCAGTACTGTTGTTCTCTGGTCTGTATACCTTCCCCCTTTCTCCACCAGACAAACTCCTATTCATCCTTCAAGATCCAGCTCAAATATCCCCTCCCTATGAAACTTTCTCTGATCATTCTCCCCCACCTAGGCAGTTGGTGGCCCCCTGCCCAGAGCTCCCATTGCCCTCAGTACCTACCTCCATCACTGCAAGCAGCTCTCAGTCTCTTCCTGTCTGACATCCCATTAGCCACGATTCCATGTTTAAGAATCCATTGCAGGCAGATTCTGTGTGCTGCCAGCCCTCCAGCCAGGCAGATGCCACCCTCTCTCTGTAGAAAGCACTAACACAGCATTCCCTACAGTGAAATCAGGCAGTTGTTTAAAAACAAAATGCTTCCCGGGTAGAATTAACCATCCCGTGAGCTGTGGTTTTATTCACAGTGCAGTATGTGAGTATGTGGTGCCTTTTCCCATTTTGCACAAGGCGCTACGTTCCTCTTTTTTTATTATGACTATGAAATGTATGGGCTATGAAACCTTGACATTAAATTAGCCTCACACTGTCCCTTCTCTTCCCACTCCTGTTCTATGAATAGTAGACTGTGCTGAGAGCAGGACAAATGGATCAAACGTGACACCACTTTACTGGGGAGGCTAAAGCCCAAGATTAGGGAATAGCCGGCTGAGGGGCTGTGATCTGCACATAAGCGCCTGCATCACTCATTTTCTGCTGATCTCGTTCTTTGGGCTGGGATAGTACATTGCCTTCTGTGCACCTGCTTGTGCATCCTGCTCATGAAAATAACAACTGCGATTACTAATACAATAATAAATAGCTATCACTGATTGCTTACTATGTTCCAGGAAATTTTATACGCTTTGTCATGCTCCCTTCAGCACAGACTTGCACATGTAACGGCTTTGGAGTTAAAAACAGGTTCTGGGGTCAGACACATGTGGATTTAAATCCTAACTCTCCTCTTCCTCTCTGTGTGACCCTGAGCAAGTCATTCAACCTCTCTAAGCCCTAAAATCCTCATGTGTATAAAATAAGAGTAATAAATATGCCTGTCCTTGAGTTCCTGTGAGAACTACATTCATCACTGTATGGAAGAACTGGTAACTATTTATCACCTTACTATCCCTATTTTGCAGGATGAAGAAACTGAGTGGCTCAGAGAGGTTAAGTAGCATGCCATTTGTTACACAGCTGTTAAGTGGTAAGGCTGCGATTTGAGCCCAGATCTGTTTCTCTCCAATGCAGCATAGCCACACTGCACAGTGGTTAAGAGTACAGCTGCCTGGGTTCAAATTCTGGCTCTGCTGCTTGCTAAGCTTTGTGATCTTAAGCAGATCACTTACCCTTTTCTCTGTGACTCAGTCTCTCCATTTGTAAAATAGGTGTGATGGGTCTGTTGTGACAATTAAATACGTTGGCATCTGTACAGCTCTTAGGAGAGTGCCTGAAATACAGTAAATGCTGTAAGTGTTTGCTATTACAATGACTTTCTTAAGTTTCCAACATTGGGTCTGGTTGGACTCCCGTTGCAATAGTTAGGGTGAGCGATGCTGGAAATTTGGGCAGTTGCTCTGGACAGTTCAGTTCTTTTTGCTGCTCTAAGATACTTCTCAGGTCCTTAAATCTCCTCTAGTATAAATATTCCCAGGTTCTTCAACTGCTCCTAGTGACACTGCTGTAAAAACTGTCCCTACCACTAACCACGCTCTGGTTGCTTCATCCTCTAGAGCGTCCTCCAGACCAGGTATCAGTCCTCTATCAATTAGGGGACTGATACCTGGTTTGGATAATTCTTTGTTGTGAAGGGGCAGGGGAAGTAGCCATCCTGTGCAGTGTAGGATGTTTACCAGAATCCCTGGATTCTACCCACTAGATGACAGTAGAATTCCCTCCCAGTGTGACAACGAAAAATGTCTCCAGACTTTGCCAAATGTCCCCTGAAGGTCAAAATCACCCCCGGTTGTGAACTGCTGGTGTAGAGCTTGGCCCTCAAATTGACAAAATTCTCAGGATATAGTCTGGAGCTGGATATGCAACACTGACCATCTTTTAAGACAACTGCAGATGACTTCAGCTCCTTTGACTGTTAAGCAGCTCTGTTCTGTCATTGAACTTGCTGCCTGCTAAGACCCCTAAGTCTTTTTCACGGTACTGCTCCCTGTGCCGATGGATTTTTGGCCCAAAGTGCATCTCTTCCTCAGAAATGTGTGAGACTGCTCATTGGTCCAGCCAGGGTAATGCTCTGTAAAACCCATCTTCCCTCAGTGCCAGAAGTGGCCACCCTCTTCTATTCTTCCAACCCCACTCATCTGCAAGGCCTGTTCCAAATGCCACAGCCCCAGAAAGTACCCCAGATCCTTCATTAAAACTCTTCTTTCCCAGCTCGGTCTCCACTGTGCTTTGTTTGCATGCTATGGGCTGTTTCTCCCAGAAGACTGTTAGCTGTTTGAGAGCAAGGGCTTACTCAGGGAAATCCTACAGTTCCATTCATCTGCTTGGTGCAAAACCTGTCCCAGTGAATGTTCTTTCAATGGAGTTATGTCCTGACCAGCTCACACACCCTTCAACCTCTCCTTGCGTTCTAGCACGCCAACACTCAACAATGCTCCCTGGCGCTGAATGCCCTCCACACACTGTATCCACTTACCCACCCAGCCAGTCTCCAGATATATCCACCAATTTAGTCCGCTCACTGCTGCTACCCGGGAACAAGTCTGCCTTATAGTCCACAAATAGCTGCTTTCCTAACCTGAAACACCTACCTCATCCTTAAATCCTAGTCATCTTCTCAGGCACAGCTCATCTCCTATTTAGCTGTTTAGATCCATTTTGGGATGAGACAGGGAAGGAAATGCAAACCCCGTTTTCACAGCTGAGCCTTCCCTTTGTGTGAGTACTGGGGTGATTGCTATAGCTTACCCAGTTAGACAGGCATGGGTTCAAATCACAAGTCTGCAGGTTTTCTAACGCTGTGACTTCAGGGAAATTACTGCACCTTCCTACCTCACCTTCCCCATCTGTAGATGAGGCATTTACTTACATGGAAGTGCCTGTAGCACAAGGTAGGTGAGAAGAGTGAGATAATGCATGTAAAGCATTCAGCCCAGACCCCAGCACGTGCTAAACACTCCAGAAGCATCAGCCGTTATCAGGTCTTCCCTGACCACTCACCTCCTACTGATCTCCCTTCTAGATTCCTCTGGTCCATAGACTAGTGCCATCTGATTTATCCTCCATTATATACTGTCATATTATTCACTTGCCTGGGTTTACGACTTGGTTGTGTCTCTCCAAATAGACTGTTTAAGTACTCTGATGCCAGCAGCTCACTCATTGGACAAATATCTGTGGTGTGCTCACTGTGAGCATTGGGCTAGGCCCTGTGGATGGAAAGTGCACAGATATATATCCGAGTTGGACCCTGACCTCTAGGAATTTATGATTTAGTGAGGAAGATAAGATGTGTACAATAAAGAGTTATAACCACGTAGAGAATAACTAGCGTCATTGGAAAGGTGTAAGAGTCCAAATGCAAGAAGAATCCCTGATGCCTGGGATGATCAGGAAAGGGTCAGGAAATCTGGGATATACAGAGATGGATGATGGTGAGAGAATCCTTCATGACAAGATAGAACAAGTTAGGCAAAAACTTGGAGATGGGAAGGCAAGAAGCTTACATGGGAAACTGAGTAGTTTTCTGTGACTTTAGCATGCGGTATGTGAAAGGCAGCAATGAGAGATAAGGCTGGGAGACAAGAGGGGCCTTGAATATAAGACTGAAGAAGTTGGGCATCCCTGGTAGTGCAGTGGTTAAGAATCTGCCTGCCAATGCAGGGGACACGCGTTCGAGCCCTGGTCCAGGAAGATCCCACACTCCGTGGAGCAACGAAACCTGTGCACCACAACTACTGAGCCTGCGCTCTAGAGCCCACGAGCTACAACTACTGAGCCCACATGCCACAACTACCGAAGTCCAGTGCCTAGAGCCCGTGCTCCGCAACAAGAGAAGCCACTGCAATGAGAAGCCCGTGCACTACAATGAAGAGTAGCTCCTGCTTGCCGCAACCAGAGAAAGCCTGTGAGCAACAACGAAGACCCAAGGCAGCCAAAAGTAAATAAATAAATAAAAAGACTGACGTAGTTGTACTTCATTTCTATGGGGTGGGGAACCACTGAAGGTTTGAGCAAGGGAAAGCCTTGCTCTGGAAGGAGGCAGGAAGATCATTTATGAGATCCCAACAACAATTCCGGTATGAGATGGAGGGGGTTAGCTTAGGGCAGTGGTTATGAAGATGGGAGAGAGGGATGGATGTGGGCAAGACCCTGTGATATGGAGAGGATGTGGATTACTATGTGGTCTTCACTTGGCCCCCTATAGTCTATTCTTTTCACAGCAGCCAGAGGGACCCTTTGGTCTTTGTATATCAGATCATGTCACTTTTCTGATCAAAACCTTCCAAAGGCTTCTCATCACACTTAGAACTAAATTCCAAACCCCTTTCCATTCTTTTTTTTTAATTAATTAATTTTTAATTTTGGCTGTGTTGGGTCTTCGTTGCTGCATGCAAGCTTTCTCTAGTTGCAGCGAGTGGGGGCTCCTCTTGTTGCGGAGCACAGGCTCTAGGCACGCGCAGGCTTTAGTTGTGGCATGTGGACTCAGTAGCTGTGGCTCGTGGGCTGCAGAGCACAGGCTCCATAGCTGTGGCACCCGGGCTTAGCTGCTCCGCAGCATGTGGGATCTTCCCGGACCAGGGCTTGAACCTATGTCCCCTGCATTGGCAGGCGGATTCTTAACCACTCTGCCACCAGGGAAGTCCCCGCCTTTCCATTCTTTACAGCACAGTCTGTATGTGCCGCTTCTCTGGCTTCATCTCTTTACTTTCAACCTGTCACTTGATGCGTTCCAGCCACTGATCTTTCTGTTGCTCCTCAAGCATGCTCCCATCCCTGGACCTTGCATTTGCTATTCCCTCTGCCTGGTACATTCTTTCCCAGATACCCACATGGCTTGTTCCTTCATCTCATTCTGGCCTCTGCTCAAATCTACTCCCTCAAAGAGACCTCCTCTGATGAAAATAAGCAGCATCTCCACCCCTCACTTTCTAGCTGCTTTATTTTTATTGATAGCATTTACTAACTGACATTATAATACATGTTGATGTGTTTATTGTTTTTTTAAAAAATATGTATTTATTTGTCTGCGCTGGGTCCTAGTTGCAGCACACAGGATCTTTAGTTGCAACGTGTGGGATCTTTAGTTGCGACATGCGGGATCTAGTTCCCTGACCAGGGATCGAGCCCGGGCCTCCTGCATTGGAAGTGCAGAGCCTTAACCACTGGACCACCAGGAAAGTCCCAATGTGTTTATTGTTGGGTGTCCCCACAGAATGCAAGTTCCATCAGTTTGGGTCCCTGCTGTAACCTCAACATAAATGAATGAGTGAAAAAAAGGGGGAAGTCAAGAAGACACCAGCATTTCCAATCTGGGTTAACGGGAGGCCCAGTGGAGCAATTGACCAAGATGGGAAATACAGGAGAAGGAAGGATTTTGAAAAGAAAAATGAGGTTAATTTCTAACATTTAATCTGCAGTATCAGAAAGAGACCCCAGTATATAATCTTAGATGGTAACTGGGAAAAGGACCGGAATTCAGGAGGGCATTAGGATTTAGGAATCGACCACAGAGAAGTGATTACTCAGCTATAGGATTGAATGGGCCAAGAGCAGAGCAGAGCACCAAACCCATCTGTGAGGCACTCCCAAAATGAGGAAACAGGCAGGGGAAGAGAGGTTGTCAGTAGCTGCCCATTGTTCTTGGGAGTAAATCCCAAACTTTCTCCATGCCTCACAAGACCCCGCATGATCTTTGTTCAGGGCTCCTACCTCATCTCCCCACCACCTTCAGCTATACTGGCCTGCTTTCAGTTTCTTGAATTTACCAAGCACCTTCTTACCTCAGAGCCTTCACAGCTTTCCTTCTTTTTCCTGGAAGCCACCCCCCCAAACTCGCCACTCCTCACCCAGCTAACACTTATTCATCCTGCAGATCTCAGCTTAAATATCACTTCCTCAAACTGTCCTTCCTTGGCTTCCCCTCTCTCAGTCTTCCTCCCTGTTATATGCTTTTGTAACATTCTTGCAAATAGGTGAACACACACACACACACACACACACACACACACACACACAGGGATGCAACAGGTAACTGAGACAGAGATAACAGATGACTGTTTGTCTGATGTCTGCCCTCTTAGACCATACACTCACTTCAGGGGCCAGTGGACCAGTGACGATGCCTGTATAATTCACCACTGTGTCCCCAGCACCTAGCACAGTTGTGGTTCATAATAGATGCTCAATTTTAAAAATGCTGAATGAATGAACTGAAAGAGTAGAAAGAGAGGTAGGAGGAGAACCAAACTCGTACAATGACTTACAGTCAAGGCAGATTTCTCAAGCAGAAGCAGGGCGTTGGCACAGTCCAGTGCTGCAGATGAGTGTGACAGGCTGAAGATAAAGGAAAACCAAGAATCCAGGGGCCTAGATTATCACGGCTTTAGGAACCCTATTTAAGTACAGTGATGAGGGAGGGAGACGAGGTGTTGAGGCCTGACAGCAAAGGATGAAGGAGAGTGTGCGTGGGAGAGAAACAGAATCGGCTAGTGTAGACTACTCTCTCAAGAGATAAAGTTAAGAAGGAAGGGAGAACGGAGGCTGGAATTGTTAGCAGAATCACAGAAAGGAATTTGGGGGTAAAGGAGAACTTCATATTTTTATGTCAACAGAAAATATTTGGTCAAAGGGAAAGACAAAATATTTAAAAACAAGTAGGAGATAATTGATGGGGCAAAGTACCTGAAGAGAAAGGGAACGGGATTGGGGACTCAGGTGGTGAAGCTGGATGTGGGAGTGAGGGGAGAAGACTCAGAAAGTCTGGGCAGATGCCACGTGCTTCATGTGCCTCAGGCCATACCAGCCTCTCTACAGATCCCTTTGAGGCAGATACTGTGTTCATGCCCACCAAGGTGCAAGGAAAGTAAGACCTGAAACATTAAATAGATTATTCCAGGACACAAAACTACTTGATAACTGAGCTGGAATTCAAGCCCAAGGTTGTCAGTTTTCAAAGCTCATATTTTTCCATTATTCTTCATGAGCATCCTAAAGGATGAAGGGGAAGAGGAAGATTTTTCCCTCTGAGATGGGAAAGAAGGGAACGTGGAGGAGTGCAGGGAGGTGGTGAGAGCCCCAGTGAGATGGCCTCCACAGTCAAGGAGGAGACACAGACATCTCTGGGAAGTGGAGCTCAGCTCTAGGAGATGGGAAGATTTAGAAGAGATGCTAGCAAGTGCAAGAGGAAGCGAGGTGCAGGTGATGAGAGGCTGACCAAGCAGCAGAGAGGATCCTTCTGAAGTTGCACCAGAGGAATTTGGAACGGATCCAAACGGCTTGGTTCCCTGAACTTCCCCAGCAACATGGAGGAGTGGAGACAATAGAAAGGGTTTGGTCAGGCCTAGAAGTTGGCAAGGAGGGTGAACGGGGAGACTGCAGCAGAAAGACAAGAGAGCCAGACAAAGAGCAGCATCTTTGCAATGACTGAATCTGGGGTCGGGACTGGGCTGACGTTACAGACATTAGGAGAGGAAGGATTTTTGATTGTGAAAATGAAGGGTTTGAAGCCAGCACAGTGGAAAGGTCATCAATATGAGGGTGGGAATCCTTAAGGGAGGCAATGGGAGCTGGAGAGGGGAAGACCATGAGCCTGGTGGGGAACTTCTTGAAGAAGGAGTGGGACCTGCCCAGAAGTCAGTAAGTCTTGGCACGAGGGAATGCTAAATGGATGGAAGTGGACTCCAGAAGAGAGAAGTCCATTGAAGGACAATGATAGGACTATGGCCTGTGTGCTGGCGAGGAAGTCATATGCTTATCGCTTCCCCAAGAAGAAAGAGCACAGAGAGGTGGCTCATGAATGGCCCCAGGGGAGAACTCTGTGAAGGGAGCAGGGTCTTGACCAGGCAGTCCAGTTCCCTTGAGACAGTGGTAGCAACGCTTGAGGAGATCACTGACCACCCAGGGAAGCTCATTCCTATGCAAAAGCAGAAGCTCTTTGGGCTTAGAAGGAAGGTCAAGACTGAATTTGTTAAGGAGTGAGATAGCGAAGGAAGAGGTAGGAATAGCAGTATCTGAGGCTGTGCTCTGGATGCTGAGTTTAAGTAACAGGCATTAATTCACTCAAAAAAAAATTGTTGAGGACCTATGTGCCAGAGTCAGAATACAGATAAGACGCAGTTCTCACCCTAGAGGAGCACCACTTAACAGAGAAAACAGATTCATAGTTTCATGGTTAGAATGCAGTCAGATGGCTCAGGTTCAAATCACAGCTTTGCCACTTGCCACTTGAAGTAGACACGTTATTCAAATGCTCTAAACCTCAATTTTCTCATCATTAAATGGAGATAACAATAGGACCCACCTCATTGCCTTGGTATGAAGACTAAACAAGATAATAACATGAAATGAACTTAGCACGGTGCCTAGAACACAGTTCTCATCAATGCTAGTCATTAATATTAATTAGAATAAAAAGGAGAAGTGCTGAGATATAGGTATGACCAGAGTACTTTTATTACCAGAAGAAATCAGGAAAATACTTGATTATTTCGGGGTGAGGAAGTTCTTCAAAGCAAAACATAAAGCTCAAAAGCCATAAAGCAAATGATGTTCATATTTACTGACATAAAAATGTGAAGCTTAAAAAAATGTGCACCTTCTAAATGACAAGACTTTATAAAGTTAAAACTAAAAATTTGAAAAAATGTTTAACCTCTTTAACAAACAAAAGTTAACATGCATACTATTTTAAAAACCATGTCAGTAGTCAAATTCATAGAAAGAAAAGATAATGGTGGTTGCCAGGGACTGTTGAGAGGGGGGATGGAGAGTTATTGTTTAATGGGCACAGAGTTTCAGTTTTGCAAGATGGAAAGAGTTTTGAAGATGGATGGTGGTGGTGGTGCACAACAATGTGAATGTACTTAATGCCACTGAACTGCACACTTAAAAAATGGTTAAGATGGCAAATTTTATGTTATGTGTATTTTACCACAATTTTTTAAAAAGCCATTACAACTGAGTAAAAAATGAAATTGAACACTTCTGTAGGAAAATGAGCGATGGATGTGAATAATCATTTTCAGACAAAGGACACAAGTGATGATTAAACCGAAAAACTATTCAACTTCAACAACAATTGAAGACAAGGAAGTTTTTGACCAATTAGATAACAAAGAAGAAACACAGTGATAATATCCAGTCATGGCTGTAAAGATTCAGACATTCTTACCAGCCGTGGATGGGAGTGTAACTGGGCACTGCCTTTTTAGAAGACAATCAGGCTGTAGCTATCAAAATACAAAACGGGATGCCATTTGGTGCAGTAACAGAGAAATAGCCACTCGAATGTATAAAGGGATTTATCTCAGTATTGCTTGTAATTTAGAAAAATAGGAGCTACCTAGATAGCTATCAAGAAACTGATTTTTTAAATGATGGTACAAGCACACGGACCAATAAAATATCCATTGAAAATCAAGGTTGTTACCTTCTAATGTGAAAAGAAAAATGAGAGATAGTAATTGAAAAATGTCAATCCATAGTATTATTGTATGATTTTTTTTTACTTTCCCTTCTTTCTTTATTTTTGTTTGTTTGTTTTGTGGTATGCGGGCCTCTCACTGTTGTGGCTTCTCCCTTTGCGGAGCACAGGCTCCGGACGCACAGGCTCAGGGGCCATGGCTCACGGGCCCAGCCGCTCCGCGGCATGTGGGATCTTCCCGGACCGGGGCACGAACCCGTGTCCCCTGCATCGGCAGGCGGACTCTCAACCACTGCGCCACCAGGGAAGCCCTCCTTTCTTTATTTTAAAAAAAAGAGTTAATGTATGTTTGTAAGTGCAGAAAAAAAGAACTCAGTGATACCAATGGCCACCTGGGAGTGGGAAGGGAGGATTTTGCTTTTGACTTTATATACCTCTCTGATGCTTGCTTGAGGTTTCTAGGAGCATTTTCTAATTTTGTGGTAAAAGAAACAAACATGGGAAAATGTGGAAGAAGTCAAAAGTGTTTTAGGAGCCCAGAAACAGGAGTAACTAACAGCCTGGGGAAAGTGTCACAATGGAGATGAGGTATGACAAGGTGCTGCGAGGTGAACAGGAATGTGTTAAGAGGAGAAGATGATAAAAGGCACCCCCAGGATGAGGGAGTAGGCGCCTGGGAGACAAGGGCGAGTGAGGCCAGGGAACTGACCAGGCAAGACAAGTCACTGAATTGATGAAATCAACTCCTCCAAATTACAAGCAGAATGTTGGCTTAAAAGACTACAGTCGGCCCTCCGTATCCACGGGTTCCGCTTCCCTGGATTCAACCAACTGCAATTGTGTACTGTCCCGGGTTGGTTGAATTCCCAGATGTGGAACTGGGGATACGGAAAGCAATTATAGGACGTGAGCATCCAGAGGATTTTGGTATACATAGCGGGTCCTGGAACCAATGCCCCGCGATACCAAGGGTCAACTGCGGCTTCATTCACCCCAAAGTATTTATTGAGCATATACTATGTGTTTTGGACACAATCATAAATAAAGCCCACAGGAATCCTCTTTCTTTCAAGTTGTTTTCAGTCTAATGGGAGAGGAAGACATCAAATACATTTAACTAAAATAATAAAATAAAATAATTGGCAAGGACTTCAAAGAAAATACCAGTCTACAATGGAGGCTATGAGGAGGCTGGGTGTAGGCAGACCCTTCCAAGGCAGTTACGTTTAAGCTGAATCCTGGAGGATGAGGGCACTCGATTAATAAAGGGGTGGGGGAGGGGCCGAGGCTTCTTAGACAGAGAGAACAGCATGTACAACACTGAGCAGAGAAAAGGCTTGTTTAAGAATGGAAGACAAGTTATTTTCCAAAATAACACCATGCACCTAGCGCCGCTGAACACCTGGAAACACCTGTGCACTTATCAGCTTTTTGTATTAAGTGGCATTTAAATTTTTATTACATGCTGAATTGTGTACTGTAAGCTTTATTCATGTATCATTAGGAATTTCTATCTTTGTGATGCGTTTGTGGGTGTGGGAGAGAGAGAGAGGGGGGGAAAGAGAGAGAGAGAGAGAGAGTGAGAGGTTTGGAGTATAATATAGGTATGCTATCTGTCTCTATCTTAAACAATTAAGCACAGAAATCAGTGCACCCTGAAACCATTACCCTTTGAAACTGAATACCCTAAGTTTCATGGTGCAAGCTGATTGTTACTGAAAGTCAGATTGAAATTGCAAAAAGTTACAAGGAAGGAGATCATGGAGCTGGGGTACAGCATTTTAAAACTCCTGGCCATTATCTGAATAGCAAAGAGTATAATAACTGGTATGCAAAACTCTCCTTCATCCAATTAAATATTGTTGATTTTTTCAAGAGCCAAAGATGCAGCAAACAGTGCCTGCCTTCAGGGAGCTCACAGACAAGTGGGGAAGGCTGACACATGGGACAACCCCACCAGCTAGTAACTGTTAGAAGGGAGCCTACCTATAATGCAACAGAAACACACATCCAGGAGCAATGCACTCAGCGAGGGGTGGGAATAGGAGCCCTACTGCAACAAGAGGTGATGTTGGGGGGCTGGGTAGGAGAGAGTCAGTAGAGGGGTGGCCTTCTACGTAGAAGCAGCAGCGTGAATAAAGAAAGCAGAGCTGAGAGTACACAGTGTTTTCAGGAAATAACTAGCAGGCGTTTGTGGTGAGAAGGTCAGGGAGTGGCTGGAGATGAAGCTGAAAGTTAGGCAGAGAGTCAAGGAATGAAAGGCCTTGAATGGCCTAGGAAGAACTTTAGAATTTCTCCTGCGGGGGTGGTCCCCTCAAAGGTCTTTAGGAGGAGGGAGGTGATCAGAGCAGTGTTTAGGAATCACTCTAACTGCTGTGTGGAGGAGACCTCCCACCCTCACCCCAGCCTGGCCTCTGTACCCCAGTGGTTTTAATGGGGGATGGAGGAAAATATCAGCTGGTTCTAGCCCTTCCTCCCCAGTAGGGTGGACTCTGCACACCCACCCAGCCATTTTCTCTAGGGATGATGGGAACCAGGGGGGTGGGGCAGTGTCCTTATGAAGCCCCGTGCACACCACTGCTCTCCTACCCCCACCGCCCTTAAGAGATGCCCATAGTCCCTTCACAGGCTCAGACAGAGCTAAAACCTGGCTTCAGACTCCTTCCTAGAGGGAGCAAAGAGGAAGCTTATCCTTTATGTGCCCAGGAGACAGTCCAGCTTGATGCTGGGTTATTTCCTAAGCTGAGCATTCTCGATGACTTTATATTTCAATTTGGGATAAGCCTTTGTCATTTAGGAGTTATTTTTCTGGCTGCAGATCAACAATGGCAAATATGGACACCGGGAACAGACCCAGAGTCCCAAAATGATTAATATCCTGTGCTGTGAGATGTCAAAACGCAATGATAGCCAAAGCTTTTAGAGAGCCAGGCAGTGCAGTGTGATGGCAGTCAGCCCCTTGAGTCATGGGGGTGGGGGGGAAGATGCTATAATTCCAAGATACTAGGTCAATGAAACTGAAAAAAGGATCTGAAAACAAACCTCCTCGTGGACGTTCATTTTCAGGAAACGCTCTGTGTTGGTTTGCTGAGCTCCAGTTATCCACGGCTTCTCTAGGGAAGCTCAGCCATCCCAGGTTTACTGTCCTCTTGCTCTACGCTCCATCACTTGGCTTTGGCCAGTTGCAGTCCTGCCTCTCCAGACTGTCACATATCAATTGCTCTGTTTATCTTATTGTTGGCCTGTTTTGGAAACACTCTCCTAGACTCCTGTCTGACTCATAGGTTAAGGAGCATGAGTAATTCTTCTGGAACTCACTTGGAACAGGAGGGAACCCTTCCCACTTGATTTCCGGTCCTAAAAAAGACAAGATAGTTCACATAGGATGCTAATTACTTTTCATCTTCAACAGTTAGTGTGGCCTGCCCCTGCTTGGAAAACTGCCTTTTGCACCATAGGGTTTAGAAATTTGAACACCTCCAAGCATTTATTCAGAATTATAAAATGACACCAGAATATCATTTTGCTGTGATTAATGTTCTGGCTGAAGTTGAAGTTTTTGTTACAGAGGAAACCCAAATGATCTCTCTTAATGAGATGTGAAAATTAGGGGGAATAAACAACAATACTTCACCTCTGAACTCTTCTTGTTGGGTTGTTGGTGTAGGGAATCGCCCATTGTCTTCTCTGCTGTTTTTGGCCTGTCCTTCCAAGCAGTGATGTAAACTCTCTGAAGTTCTTTCACCCCAAATGGGTGTGGCTTCTTTTGGAGCCAGAACAGTTTGGCGTCCACTGCCTGTAGCAGAGATGGTAAGAAAGTGGCTCCGTATCCCTCTGTTTCTAAACCAGCTTAAGAGAGAAGTAGCCCCTTCAGAGGACCTGGGTACTGAAGAGCTTTTCAGGATTGCCAATGTGAAGTATGAGCATTGCTGGGGGCAAGATCATGGTGAAAGACCAACTTCATACCTTAGGGGCAGGATTATAGAGAAGCCTAGCTTTCTAATTTGTATAGTTTTGTACAATTTGAGTTTTCCCTAATGAGTATGGAAAACAGTAAGGAACAAAACAAACAAACAAAGTCTGACCATGTTTATTTGGAAATGGTCTCTTTATTCTTTTTTGTCTTAGCAGCTGTGTGACTTTGGGCAAGTTAATTAACTTCTCTGTCCTTACCTGTGAAATGATGATCATCATATACTACTTAGAGCATTGTTGAGCATTAAAACATATGTATAAGTATTCATATTACATGCACATGGTAACATTCAATAAGATTTTCTGTTGTTGCTGCCGATGTGGCTCGTTACCAATGCCCAAGACCCTCTCTCTCTGAAACACAACCATTGAGTGGTGCAGAATGTAACTCTCATCCTTTTGGTGGAAGGGAGAGTATCAATCCTAATTAGAAGGTCATTCTATCGGGAGCACGCTGAAAGATAAAAGTAAATTCCCAGGTTTCCCCGTGTCTCCAATCCTTTCCTACAAAGAGCTGGAAAGACTATGGCCCACTCCATGTTTCCTCCAAGTGTAAGTTAGATTAGGCCACTCCTCATGTGAATCTCTCTGAAGGCTTCCACAGCACTCTGAATGAAGTCAGCCTCCTTACTTGTCCTCTTGTTCCCCCATGATCTGCCCCTGCCCGTGTCTGTCCTGGTTCTTCCACTCTCCCACCAGTTCATAAAGCTCTGGTCCCCAGCGGGGCCTCACCCCATCCTTCCGTGTTCAGTGTTCCTCACAGGTCTCAGCTTAAATGAAAGAGGCCCTTCCTGGACACCCTTTTCATTATTCTCTACCTAGCCTCCCCCGCCCCCGTATATTTGTTTCACTGTACTTATCACAAGCTACAATTCGTTTATATGCTTGCTTGTTGGTTTTCTCCCATTCTATAATGTAGGCTCCAGGATGCCGAAGACAGTGCCTGGGCTGACACATAGTAAGTACTCAATAAATATGTGTGGAAAGAGGAGTAGGTGAGAAAGGGAAGAGGGAAGAGGTGGAGGGAGAAAAGAAGGAAGGAAGGAAAGAAGGAAGGAAGGAAGGGGGGGGAAGGGAGGGAGGGAGGAAGGAAGAGGGAGGGAGAGAGAAACCACAATGGAAGGTTAAGGCTAAGTACTCAAATGGGTAGGTTCAAAAACGTGATGACTGGGAGAAAGTGATGCCAGTGACCAAAACAGTAATAGTTTGGGAGGCAGATTAAGGTTGGAGAATAAATTGATGAGTTCAGTTCTAACATGTTGCATTTACAGTGAAGGCAGGACACCCAAGTGAAACATCCAGCAGGTAGATGGTGCTGTAGTGAAACTCAGGGCCAGGCCAGGGCTGGAGCTGCCAGTTGCAGAGTCATGAAAATGTCAGCAAAGCTCTCAGAATGGAAGAAATCTTTAAAGGGTAGGGAAGGAAGAAAAAAGAGAAGCCGCTACTGGAAACACAAATCTCTGGGTTCCAGGGGGGATGTGATCACAAAACTGAAACGTAAAGGAATTCATGAAGGGCAGCATCGGGAGTGGTGCCGGAAGCTTAGTTTGACCCAACGTGGAAAACCTCACACAGCCTAGACGTGGACAGATCAGCAAATTGATGCCTCCATGCAGGGTCAGTGAAGGTGCCTGAGAAGGAGATGGTGTGACATCAGGGCCAAGGGGGAGGAGGAGGGTTCTGAAGAAGAGACCGACAACAGCATAACATGCCCTAGAACTCACTGCTAACGGGTTAAGACTCTGCGTAGCCTCGTGTCCTAAACAGACACGTGTGCAGGTGGTGGTGATGGTGAGGATCAAAGTTGTGGTTCATGAGGTTTGTCTTTCCCTTCAGGGCTTTCCGCTTCCAGCTGTCCCCTCCCTGGCGGCTAGTGGTAGTGCCATGGAGAAGACAAAAGAGGAAGGGCTCTGGAGCCAGAGGGCCCTGGGTTCGTATCACCACCACCAGCTGTGAGGCTCTGGGAAGAGTTCCTCTCTGAGCCTTAGCTTTTTCATCTTTCAAGTGAGGATGGTGACACCTGCCTCTCAGGGTTGTTGTGAAGATATTAGAGAGCCTCTGAAGAGCCTCTCACCCCACAGATGTTAATTCTCTTTCCCTCCCAAGGCCTCTCACTTTCTGCCCCCTCCCATTCTTATCAGACATTGAGGTTGAGGTGCAATTAGGTTAGCTCTTCAAGGGATGTTGGCGCTTGTGGAATTCATTTTTAAATTATTCATCTGTTCTTACCACAAACATTTATTGAACACCTACCATATGTGTCCAGTGTTGGCCTAGGTGCTGGTTGTACAAGGGTGAAAAAGACAGATGCACTACACTTGAAAGCTTGTTAGGGAAATTAGCTGTACTGCTCTAAAGTACACACATGGAGGAGAAGACAGGCAGAGCAGTAGTTCTCAAACTGCAGCGTGTATGGGAATCACCTGGAGGGCCCATTAAACATTGCTGGGCCCACTCACAGAGTTTCTGATTCCATAAACCTGGAGGGGAGTCTAGAAATGTGCATTTCACTCAAGCTCCCAGGTGCTGCTGGTCCAAGAACCCCATTTTGAGAACCACTGGAATAAAGTATGTGGGAGGATGGGAAACAGAGCATTAAAAGAGTATTAAGCCAGAAGAATCAGATACCTCTTATCTCTAAGATATGTTGTTCTCCTTGACGAACAAGCTGGGAAGTATTCCAGTTAAGTGCACACACTCCAGAGATTTTTGGAGGGACAGAGAAGTCTGAAGGCTTGGTAACCGCCGCTCCCAGATGCTGGAGCCTAGCTGCCTTGGACCCCAGTCCATCTCTTCTCTGCCCACAAACTTCTCCGTGTCCTTCAAGTCTCTATTCAAGTCAAAGCCATTTTCTGACAACTTTCCTCATTTTCCCAGGCAGATTTTGGCCATTCCCCACTCTCATAGAACTTAATGCATCTCTCTCTTATGATCACTGTCTTATTGGACTACGAATTTTTTTTATTGACCCATATTCCCCACTAGACCATGAACTGCTTGATAGGTGGGACTGTGTCTTATTTATTTTGGTATCTCACTTAACCCCTAAATGTTTATTGACTGCCAGACCAACTGGATAAATGGATGTTTAAAGAGTATTAAAATGTATGTGGTGCCAAGAAAAACCTGTCACAATTGATATTGTGGGTAGATATTGAGAACTGGGTGCAAGTACTTTCTTGTCTGACAAAGATGGGTTCAGATCTTTGCTCCACCATTGGCCATGTAATCTTGGATAAATTAATCATTCTGAGCCTCTGTTTTATCATTGGTAAAATAAGGGCAATAATCTTAGCATGAGGATTAAATGAGATAATATGCCTAAAATGTTTAGCATGGTGGTTGGCACATAGAAAATATAAAATAAAATAAAATTCAATGTTTGATAAAATAGGGGCTTGCCTGGTGGCACAGTGGTTAAGAATCAGCCTGCTCAAGCCCTGGCCTGGTCCGGGAAGATCCCACATGCCGCAGAGCAACTAAGCCCATACGCCACAACTACTGAGCCTGTGCTCTAGAGCCCGCGAGCCACAACTACTGAAGCTTATGCGCCCAGAGCCCGTGCTCTGCAACAAGAGAAGCCAACGCAATGAGAAGCCCACGCACCACAACAAAGAGTAGTCCCCGCTCGCCACAGTTAGAGAAAGCCAGTGCACAGCAACGAAGAGCCAACGCAGCCAAAAATAAATAAATAAATAAATAAATAATTTTAAAATATGATAAAATAAAGCAAAAAGAACAGTTGAAAACTGAAACCATTGGGCTGGGTAAAAGTAACATTGTCAATTAAAGCAATTTACAATACTTGCTTAATAGTTATGCCCAGTTACTAAGTGGCAAAATACTATTTTGCCTATCACTTAATATATGTCAAATTAACTATGATAATTATTTTTCCAACATTAGACTCTGTTCATTTGTGTTACTCTCAAGTCAAGGAGACTGAAGACTGAGGAAAAGCCATTTGACTTTAGGATGTCATTGATGACTTCTAAGAACCTGATTCAGAAAAATGGGTGTATGGGTGGATAAGGAAGGATTTTGAAGTGAATAACAGAAGGCCACAAACATAGACAACGTTTTTTGAGAGTGTGTCAACAAATAATCTGAGGCAGAGAAAGATAATGGCAAATTTTTTTGAACGATGTATCTGTAGAAAATAAATATTTCCATTGACATTAGAAATGTATAAGAAATATATATATAATGTATATTATACATTCGTTTTATATATATGTGTGTATATATATACCAGATTCAAAATGGTTTTAACACAAAGTATCAGGAATTCTTAAATCTGAAGTCCTGCAATTTTTTTTTTCTCTACATTCTGTGAAGTAAATGTTCAAATACACATATAGCTCATTTTAATGTTTCCTTCCATGGGTGTTTCCTTTACTAATGGATTCCCAAGCCTATTCTTTTAAGCAGCACTTAAAACATTTCTGTTTTATAGGTTGTCGCTGTTTTAAAGGATACATATTTTTAAATGGGCAGCACCTTGTGAGAAGAAGAACACTGCCCAATAAATCAGGTTCTAATGACCCAGGCAGGAGAGAGCAGGCAGGACTCTGTCGTTGGCTGAGTTGGTCTCAAAAACAGTAACGCACAGGAAACGGATGACAGCAAGTTTCAAAGCACAGCAAAAGCCTCATTAATGCTGAACATTGAAGTCACACTTCAGCTTAAAATTTGCTGAAACAGAAATAAAAACATACATGAGGCCCTTTGGGTCTTCATGTGTACAAGAAAATATGAGTGATGTGTTATTCTGTGGTGTTCTATGATAGGTTTGACTGCTTGTTTTCCAAGGAGCTTTTATCTTTAGATTCATTCCCCAGGCAAGCTCATCCCCCTGGTGTGTTCAAGTGTTCACCAAGGACTTTCCTGCAAACAGAAACCTGGAGAGGGAAGCTTTAAAAAAATTTAAAAAAAAAACACAAAACCTTTTCGTATTGTAGTTAACGGCCTCTTATTGCTTGTTGGTGGAGAATAAGCACAGTTCAGAAGCATGATAGTAACTAATCAAGAAAAAAAAAGCATTACTTATATATTTTTTGTTTTTCTATTCATTGTTTTCTTTTAGAGAAAATGTATTTTTCTAGTGCAACCAAATTGACGGACCCTTTGCAGGATAAGAAACAAAATGGAATGTTCGTCTACCTTTTCGAAAGACTAAAGTAACTAACATTTTAGAATCTGATCCTATTTTCTAATCTTGATTAATCCATAACTTTCAGATGTAATGAATTGTAAATAGTCAATTATAAGGTGAGCCTTTGGAAGTCGGAAAGCACTTTCTAATGGGGGAAAAATTTCTTTGCGATGACTGGATTTTCACGCTAGCCCACAAGTCTAGTTAAGCTATGACATACTTAAAAGGACAGTAGGAATAAAAAGTACTGAGGTAGTGCTATTTAAGGGATGGAAAGAACACAGACATTGGAGCCAAAGAGATTGGAGCCTCGGTTGAATCTTAGGTCAGCTGCTGACCAGTTTCAAAATGTTGGGCAAGTAACTTCACCTCTCCAAGCCTCAGTGGCCTCACCCATATAATGGGGATAATGCTCAGATTCCAGGGTTGCTGCTGTGAGGACAGCACATGGATTGAGAGCAGAGAGGCTCTGGAGCCAGATGCAAGGTTTGAATTCTGGCTCTGCCATTTACTTGCTAGGAACCTTGGACTTAACTCAGACTTAACTTCTCCATGCATCAATTTCCTCATTTTATAAAATGAGAATAAGATAGAAACACCTCTAGAGGTGTTGTGTGGATTGTGTTGGGTTGAGTCAATATATAGGAAGTGTTTGGCATAACACTTGGCATATGATAATCCCCTATAAAAGTGTTAGTTATTATGATGATGTGTGCTTCCTGTCTCTTCTTAAACAATAATAACAAACCATCATAGGCTAAAAAAAAAAAAAATCTATGGATAGATAATAGAATTACTTTCCTAAGAAACTAATTTGGTTCATGGTAATTTATCACTATGTATGGAAAAGAAATTTCATCCCCCAGGATGTGCAAATGGAGAAATGGAGAAACGAGGATTGTGTCTAACCAAAACCACAGTTTCACTTGGTTTAGAAAGAATGTCAAGTGTTACCTGTTCTTCACCAGAAGGGAAACAAGCAACAAGTCTCTGCAGCCAGATATAGAAAGTATTGTTTTGAGAAAGTGGAAAGATCTCAGACGTGCTTGGGCAAGATTATCATTCCACTGCCTTTTAATTACAATTACCATACTAAAAATAGTTGCATTGTACTTCATTCATTCATCATTGCTCAATAGCCCCATTTGTGGAATATGAAAATATGAGATGCCTTGCAGTTGAAGACAGCTGGATGCTTAAAACCTAGTCTGAAGTATTAAATAGACTGAAAGTCTTAATGTATTCCTTTTTTCTGGTACAGTGAAATTGTTTTTTTATCAGATATATCCTTAACTCCTAGGATTATGCAGGGGTCGGGGAGGAAATGTGATTTTAAAAGGGAGGTTGCCAACGATTTTAGCTTCACCTGCTTGGAAACACTGTAATGAAGCAGGAGTCAGGGCCAGCCTTCCAAGATGCCCGTATGGTACCCTGTGATAGGAGGAGAGCGTGGAGAAGTAAAAGAGGTAGGGATTACATGAGAACACCTAGTAATCTAGTCACCTTCATTTTCTAAAACCTGCTGTCCCCAGGAAGCAGGAAGTTACCGAGAAAATAAATATACTTTGCTCATCTGGGTCCAGACTGGGATCCTTGGTTAAGGCGGTGACGTGGTGTGGTGTATGGGGTTGTGGTGTTACACTGTGGTGGTCTCTTAGCTCCGAATGTTCCTGGGCAGCAGAGTGTCTTCCCCAGAAGCAGGGCTTTAAGCTGGAGAATATTTGAAAGTAAAAATAACACTAAGGCCCACTAGTACACTGTTTAAGTTATTTTGAATTCATCTTGGAATTGGAAATTCACGATGCAACTCTTGGTATTTCTCAGTTTATTGAGACAAAAAGGGGCTCCAAGGCCAAAGAGCAGATCACCTTGGGATTTTCCAGGGATTCCAGCCCAGCCACAGCAAGCCGTCGCAAGGGCTATGCGATTTGAAGGTGAATAACTGGTGACTTTAACTAAGGAGAGAAAACCAGAATAACATGAAGTGATGCCAGAGAACACACAAAGTGTTCTGGGACACTTGGCTCTCCTAGTTTCCTTTTAAAATTATTTTTATTATTATAAACAGCTTTGCAGAAAGTTTATCCCATAACCGTCTCAATAAAATTACTGACATATCTCTGTGAACATTTACAACTTTGTCCATATGTACACATATTATTTACTAAATTTTATCCACTCTGCATATGATGGGGGTCTTACTTTTCATGTGGCATTATTGGTATTATTTTCTTCGACTTTTTCTGTCTAGTTTTGGTCTAACATTATATTTAACATGTTAAAGGATGGCATAATACCATATCCAGTTGATAAAACAACTTATTTTCTCAAAGGTGAATCAGACTTCTTACTTCTCGGCCTTCCCTGGTGGCGCAGTGGTTAAGAATCCGCCTGCCAATGCAGGGGACACGGATTCGAGCCCTGGTCTGGGAAGATCCCACATGCCGCGGAGCAACTAAGCCCGTGCGCCACAACTACTGAGCCTGTGCGCTAGAGCCCGCAAGCCACAACTACTGAGCCCACGCAGCATGACTACTGAATCCCTTGCACCTAGCGCCCATGCTCCACAACAAGAGAAGCCACTGCAAGATGAGAAGCCCACGCACCGCAACTAAGAGTAGCCCCCGCTCAGCACAACTAGGGAAAGCCCATGCGCAGCAACGAAGACCCAACGCAGCCAAAAATAAATAAATTTATAAATAAGAAGTAGGATACAAAAGAAAATTTCGGTGTGATAAAAATTAGGTCACAATATAATATAGTTACTAAGAAAATTCGACAAAGAAAATACATCAGTATTTTAACAGGGGTTATATATATTTAATGAGATTATAGATTATTTTTTATTTTCTTCTTCATGTTTGTAAACTTTTTGTCAATTTTTCGTTGGTTTTATAATCTGAGGGAGAAAAGCAACAGATGTTCTTTTTTCTTTGTTCTTGTTTCTTTCTTTGTTTTTGTTTTTAATTGCAAAGAAAGGAGAGATTTGAGTAGCAATCATTCTTTTAATGCACAGACATCTGTGTGCAAAATGAAAGTTTTCCTTAGGTGGATTTTGAATCAGTAGCTTTTATGTGAGAGAAGTAAAGGACCCAGAGTTACTGCAGAGAACCCAGACAGGATTTGTTGCTTGGGATAGTGCTTGGAGATTATTATTATTATTATTACTGCCACATTTTAAAATTGAAGTCTAGTTGATTTACAATGCTGTGCCCATCTCTGCCATACATCAAAGTGACTCATTTATACACATATAGACATTCTAAGAGATTACTGACTTTTATTTTCAAGAAACGAAGAGAGGGAAGCCCAGTAAAATAAGACAGCTTTACAAGGAATAATGCTTTAAAAAGAGTAGTTTTTCTATTACAAGTGACAGGTTTAAATAATGCCCCCAGTAGTACTACTTACATCTCACTACCCCAACTTTTGACCTTTTAACTGGAATATATATGGTACATTCTTAATAGTGTGCTCTGGGCCTGTTTGCTGGTTGGCCCTTTCTTTTCTTCATGATGTGTGGGGGTGTGTGTAGCTGTGTGCATGTATTTGTATAATCCACCTTTATCTTTGTGGTCTCTGGATTTTGTGTCAGGCTTAGAAAGGCCTTTCAAGTTTATAAACATTTTACTCACATTTTCTTCTAATGTTTTTATAGATTGCACTCTTTACATGTAAATCCTAAATAATGGTGGGTTATATTTTAAAGTAAAGATTAGGGTAGAGAGCAAGCTTTATGTGTTTCCATATGACTAGCTAGTTGTTTTAATAGCATTTATTGAAAAACCCATATTTTTTCCCAATAATTTAAAATTCACCTTTATATTATACTCAGTTTTCATGTCCTTTGTGTCTGTTTCTGGATGCTATGCCTTTTCATTCACCTATTGGTTTGTTTCTAAACCAATACCAGATTAATTGCCACACTTCTGTAGTGTGCTTTGATAATGTGTTAGGTCAGATTACCCCCAATCCATGCCCTCTTTTATTTTTCAAAAGCATATTGTAATTTTTTTTAAGTTAATGTACTTCTTAAATGGCTTGACTTAACATTTCACTTTGCTTTACTAACTAGAAAGTTTCTTTTTTCTCTTTTTAATTTGGAGCATGAATTTTAGTGCTGCTCATTCTAGCAAAGCAGGGCAAAACCTATGCCAGTTTTCTGAAGACAGTGTCTATTTGTTCTTCAGGGCTTCTGTCGAGAAGCAGTGTGGTCACGGGCGCTTTGGCTGCCTCTAGCAAACACCCCTCAGTCAAATGGAAAAGCCCCTTTGACATCTGAACACCAAGATCTCTGAAATCTTGGCCATGTCTGCAAACAAGATCTAATCTAAAGCCCAATTACACGGTCTAGGGCACATTCCAAATAAGGTATTACTGCTCTCTCGTTCTGAGCTGCTAGGACCGTCCCATTCAGAAAAGAGCCAAAGGAGTTCTTTTTATAAAAAGTAGCTGAAAGAAACACTGGTTAACCCATCAACGCCTGACCTTTTACAGTTCCCATTTTTGTACACCCAGATATGTCCACCTTGGTTAAAAAAAATCAAAGCAGACACACACATATCAACACAAACCGCTTTCAGTTGGGTTGGCTGCTAAGAGATAGCTATGATTCTTTTTCTAATTTCCCCTTAAATAACCAGCGTCTTCAAAAGGTGATCTGTTACTCCCTGGCGTCATGTCTTCACTGGTTTCCATCCCTGATTTTCCTAATATCCTACGTCGAGCTTCTGGCTCTAGGAGCAGTTCTAGTGAAACAGCTTTCTTACACTCAGATGTCTTTGTTGCTCTAACCAAAACCTTTTGCTCAAGTGTAAGCTTCCCTCATCTTGCTTCCACACCTGTCTGTTGAGACTTTCTTCCAAAGTTTTTCAAACCCAGCTTTTCACTTTTTCACTCCTCCTGCCTTTGCTCTTATTTCTCTTGTATTTCCTCCTGTTCTGATTCTCTTTCACCTCCGTAGGCACACATCTGGGGACTTCTGCTCAGTCCACACCTCCCACTTTGACAGCTTCTCCTGTTTCTTTCTCTTTCTCTCAGGGGTTGAAAGCATCCACGGAGGACCATGTACAAATGGGGTGGAGGGTAAAGAGCTACAGAAAAAGAGAATCATCAGGCAGATAGACAGAGAAAAGACCAGTCCAGAGGCCACACAACCCCAGAGAGAGGAGGAGATGAGAACTGTTTAATGCCTAATGGTGCCCCAGTTCTAGTCCTCTGTGAGGATTTGCTGTGCTTCCTACTCTAAGGTTCTGTGTCACCATTGTCTCCTCCCAAGAAATCTCCCCCTTTGGGCTTAAGTTACTTGAGGAGGCTTCTGTTTCTTGCATGCCCTAAGTTTGAGATGACATCCCCATCTCTAAGGCATAGTCCTGGATATTCTCCTTTTCTCTACATGAAACCCTAATCAATTGGAAAATTTTTAAAAATAATAATGCTCACCGTCTTTGAATTGATGACTCCTGAACCTATGTCTCTAAAATATGAGGCTTATTTGTTTTCCAGAGGAACTGTCCAAAGGAAGAGGCAAATTACTGAAGTAGTTAAGAGTGTGAGCTCTGAGGTCAGACTGTCTAAACAGCTTGAGATCTTCAGTTTCCCAATCTGTAAAATGGGAATAATAGAAGTACCTGCCTTAGAGGAATTTGTGAAAATTGAACGAGGTAATGCATATAAAGCTCTTAGAACAGTGCTTGACTCACTGTCAACCTGCAGTAAATATTGTTGTTATTATTACTACTATTTATAGCAACACATTCGTACTTGGCTTTCCACAAGAACTTTAACATGTCCACCTCAGGACTTCTCAGCCTCCTTCCAAAGAGAGCATGACTACATAACTTCCTGGTCCTGTCACTGGCTTCTCCATTCAATCCAACAGTCCTGGAATTTGACCTCGGGTCTGTTTGACTTCAGAGCCTGTGCTTATTCCATTAGACCAGCCATTCCCAAATTTGACTGCATCTCAGATCCCAAATATAGTGAATCAGAATCTTCTAGATTGGGGCTTGAGAGTCTGTATGTTTTAAAACTCTTCAGTTAATTCTAGTGGGTCTGATCATTGAATCAGAGTCTGGATTATACTACTTTATCTTCACTAACTTTATCTGTAAAATGGGCGCAGTAATATGTCTATTTCATTGAACTGTTAACCTAATATATATTGAATTTTTACTGTGTGCCAGGCATTGTGCTGAGGGCTTTCTATTATCTCACTTAACTCTCACAACAATCCTGTGAGGTAGATACTAGATTGTCCCTATATTACAGATGAGGAAACTGTGATGCAAAAGAGGTTAAGTTACTTGATAAATGTCGTCCACTTAGCAAGTGTAGAGAGCTAGCGTATCAATTGCTGGGGTTAATGTGATGTGAGGATTACATTAAATAATACATTTAAATCACCTGGCACACAGTAGGTACCCAATAAAGGTTCTCTTTTCGGGACTTACCTGGTGGCACAGTGGTTAAGAATCCACCTGCCAATGAAGGGGACACTGGTTCGATCCCTGGTCCAGGAAGATCCCACATATCGCGGAGCAACTAAGCCCGTGCGCCACTACTGAGCCTGCGCTTTAGAGCCCGCAGGACACAGCTACCGAGCCCATGTGCCGCAACTACTGAAGCCTGTGCGTCTAGAGCCCGTGCTCCGCAAAAAGAGAAGCCATCGCAATGAGAAGCCTGTGCACCGCAATGAAGAGTAGCCCCTGCTCACCGCAACTAGAGAAAGCCCGTGTGCAGCAACAAAGACCCAATGCTGCCAAGGATAAATAAATTTTTTAAAAAAAGGTTCTCTTTTCCCTTCCTTTTATCCAAGAGATTCTATTCATGCCCAGTGAATTTTAGACAGAGGACAATACGTCAACCTTATTGGTGGCCAGAGAATTGGAAATTTGGTATTCTAGAAGGTACAAATAAAAGGGAAGCAGGTACCTGAGAAAGATGGAGGTGTTTGGGATCTCCAACAAAGAGAAACAAGGGAAAACATAATTACATATGGAAGAGCAGGTGCATGTGAGAACAAATAGTAGCTTGGCCACTGAGGGTAGGAAACGGCAGAGTGATAAACTTTAAAAGAGGAAAACCAAGGTATGGAAAGTAGAACCACATCATCTCGGGGGGAAGCGTCCTGAAAGATAACTATTCCAACCCCATTCCCACCATGTGGTCATCCAGTTCTTATTTGGACAAGTTCTGTGACAAAAAACTCAACTTATCAAGGCAGAAGAAGCTCTGTTTTTTAGAAGATTCTTCATATTGAGTCATTCTAGAATTTCTACCCACAGGGGTCCCCCTTCCACCCTGTGGGGCCCTGAAAAATAAGTCTAATTTCTTTTCTATTTGACAGCTCTTCAAATTTATGAAGACAGTTACCTTGTACCCCTGGGGCGAAACCCTCTGCTTCCTTTAATATTTCCTAGTAAGACATAGTTCCCAGCCTTGTTACATCCTGGTCCCTTTTCTGTGCATAGTTTTTCTTTGCCAAGCCTTGATTGGAGACAGTATTCCACGTGCATAATGACAAACACTGGGCAGCATTGTAACCCCACCATGCTTTACATGTT
Organism: Globicephala melas; assembly: GCF_963455315.2. Taxonomy (NCBI): domain Eukaryota; kingdom Metazoa; phylum Chordata; class Mammalia; order Artiodactyla; family Delphinidae; genus Globicephala; species Globicephala melas. The sequence goes on along the minus strand of NC_083321.1, from coordinate 42,211,587 downwards.
AGACTTCTATCGATGCAGCCTAAATCAGCATTATTTTGGCAGCCACACTTCACTGAGGACTCAGAGTGAGTCACCTAAGACCCTTTAGTCTTACTCTTACATGCATCTGCTAAGATACCTCTGCCCCCAGCTGCCTTTCAGCAGTTGATTGTCCAGGGCAGGACTCCCTGTTAGAGTCAGCCCATTGCTCCAACATTGCATTTGGCTTATGTTACATAATGGTGTCTCTTTCCCTCCTGGCTTTGTATTATCTGGAAATTCGGTCCAGATCCTCTGGGTTTTCATTCAGAGCACTGTAATAAAAGTCCCGAAGTCTGGGCCATGGAGAGAGCCTTCTGCCATCCTGATGGTAACTGGTGTGGTCTGAAGGTTTTGAAGTCGAAGGAAACTGGTTTGACTTGTGGCTTTGAGTCAGCTGGTTAAACTTTGAATTTCAGTTTCCTCATCTGTAAAATGGGATTGTGTGGATTAAGGGGGAAGATGCAGGGAAAGCACTTAGCATGCAGTAGATGCTGCACAAATATCTATTACCTCCACCCTTCCTTCAGGTCAGCAAGGATTCATTAATCAGCATCTTTAGGTGATGGTTACTTAACAGTTATTTGTCCAATTAGCTATATTAGAATCCAGGCTTATATTTCTTCATCTTGTCCACAACATCTCGTCAAGTACATTGTTAAAATCCCACTTACATGGTGTGGTCTCCTCATGAAATCAGGGCAGAGAAAGAGTAAACAGCAGTCAGATTCTACCTGCATGTAAACTTAGGAAAAGTAGTAAGCTACCAATGAAGTTGGTTAACCTTGAAAACCGTCAACATTCAGGCCCCAAGCACATACTGGGCAACCACTATGTGCTTGGCAGTGAGCTGGGGATGGGGCTACAGTTTTACAGTGTTTTAAATGCAGCATCTATGTTCAAGGAGCAAGGCTGGAATTCTAGAGTCATAGGGGCTAGTCTGGGTCACAGGACTGAGTGATTTAGATCTGTTTGTTCATATATCCAGTCAACAAACATGTACCCTCCCCACACTTCCATTCCTTCCCCCCCCCCCTTAGGTACTAAAGGGGAGGGGCGAGTATAACAAAAAAGACAAGGTCCCTGTATTCAAGGAGTTTAACATCTAAAACGGTTGGGAGTTCTTTGAGCTAAAGGCCCTCTGTTAAATGCTTGAGGAGCAAAAATAAGACAGATTCTCCGTCCTCTCAGTACTAAAGTTGTATCTTGTTATGAAATGTTTATTTTCTGTAACTATTTGTTTCTTTCCGTCTCACTCACTGGACAGCTTTTCTACGGTAAAGACTAGAGCCACCGGGAAGTTGTCTGCCACACAATAGGTGCGGTCACTGAATGGAATCGCTCCAGGCTTGAGTTTCCGCTTTTGAACAAGAATGACAGCTCCAGTGGGATGCTTGGAGGTCAGGACGAAAGAAAAGAACGTAAGAACACTTGGATGGAAAACACTTCTGGAAATACTAAGTATTTTTTCTCTCGTTTGGACTTTGGCAAACCAAGATGTTTTGGGAAGGGTCTGGCACTCTGTGTTCCTAAAATTGGTCTCCTAGATGGAGTTGGAGGAAGGGGAGTGAGGGAATGTTGCTTTCGTCAGGATGTCCCGAGTGAAAAAGGGCGAGGGGGAGTGAGAGCCCTGAGCCAGAAGCAAGTCAGGGACCTAGAGAAGAGGGACATCGCAGGCGACTGCAAGGAGTGCGGCGTCTGCACCCGCAGTGGCGAAGGCTAGCGGGAGACCTGAGGGGAGAGAGGACAGGGGCGAGGAAATCCAGGGAAAGCGCGCGGATTGGTCCTCTCCTTGGGGCGTGCGCTTTTGTGCGCCAAGCGATTGGTGGCGGGAAAGTAGCAGGTAAACCGGCCCCCGCCGCCTCGCCATTGGTCAGCGGCCTCTCTAGCTGCCACACAACTGGCCCGCAGGCCGCCGAGCCGCGCGCGGATTGGACGGGGGCGGCCGCCCAGACCGGCTCCCTTCGGGCGCTAGGATTGGCTGGCGGGAAGAGGCAGGTATCCGGGCTCCGCGACTCCTCCATTGGTGGGCGGGGAAGGGGGGTTGGGCACAGCGATTGGTGGGCGGGGGGCCGGGCCTGGGCCGGCGGGGAGCGGATTGGTCGGAAAGTAGGTTAGTGGTGCGACATTTAGGGAAGGCAGAAAGTAGGTCAGGGACGGAGGTGCCTGTTTACCCGCGCCGGACTCACCGCCGCCGCCGCCGCGGGATCCGAGTGGGGGCGCGGGTGCGGGCGCTCCCGGCGAGCCACGGTGAGTGTCGGGCTGGCCGCGGCCAGCGGCGCGGCCGCGGGCACCCCGTCGGGGCCGTTAGCACCCTGGCAGGCGCGGCGCCTCAGCCGCCGCCCGGGGCGCAGCCCGGCCGCCGGGGAGCCCTGACCGACGTGCCCGCTGCCGGCCTTAAAGGGCCCGTGCCCGCTCCCTGCCCCCACCCGGGCCGCGGGGAGGCTGCGCTCCTTAAAGGCGCCGCGCCCGTCCGCCCCCATCCTCACTCGCGGGGGTTGGCGCTGCGGGGTAGAGCGGGCAGAGGTGCCGCAGGCGCCCTTAAAGGGACCGGGAAAGAGTCCGCGGGAATACCCACCTCCCCTCTGCGGGCATCGCTACCTGACCCGGGGGGTGGCGGGGAGAGGAGGTAGGAGCAGCCAGCTGCCTCTTAAAGGGACAGCTCCACCCTTTGGGAGCAGTGACCCGGCTGAGGGCGAGTCCTAGGATGTATCCCTGGAAGGTTCGGGGACCCCCGAAGCGACCATCCTTGACGGCTGCACCCCAGGGGCGTTGGGCGAGAGATGCTGCTTCTGCTCTTCCTCCGCCTCCTCCACTTCCCTTTCGGGAGCCTGCGGGGCTGAGTGGGGGCGGGGAGGGCGTCTCCGCCGGGCTTGGGGAGTCCGAGCCCCCCGTTGCCCTTTCGGCCCTGTCGCGGGTGCTGCCGCTGCACCCGGGTATTCCCCGCCGGAGATGCGGCCGACCCCAGCCTGCGAACTTTCGTCCGGCCTGCGCCATCTGGGTCCTGGGCAGCCCGGGGAGGATCCCCCTTGGGTCTGCGAGCAGGTGCTCCACGGCACGGGGATGTCGCCCGGCGCCCAGGTGTGGGCCCGCCGCCCGCCCTGGAGTCCTGGAGACCGCAGCGAGGCTGGGTTTAGCACGGGGTTTGACAGATGTCAAAGAAAAAGCTTCCCGCTCACGATTGCCGGACGTTGACAGCCAAGAGAGCTCTTGTTTGCTCAGAGGAATAAGTGGAAGAATAGAAATTAATGCCGACCTTGTGGGGCTCGAGTCAGTCACCCCGAGGGGTCGTGGGAACCGGCTGCGGAACCGAGGGCAGGCGCGGGGGAAGGAAAGGCTGCACTGGACATGGGCGTTTGTTGTCAAGTTTGTGCGGGCCGGTGGGGTATCAGGCTGTCCCCCCTCACCTCACCTTTCCCATCCTCTTTTCCCTCCCCTGCCTCGGCCCCTTCCGAGTCACCTAGTGTTGTTTTGGCACTTTTGCGCGTGCTGTCTCCTCTCCCTGCTTACATAGCTACTCCTCGGCAAGGAATTATTAGCCAAGTTTTATCACTCAGCTTCCAGAAATTAGATTCGAAGAAGCATTTCTTGACCGTACGTGTATTTCCAGGATCTTCGTTTTTTAAAAAATCCATAAAAGCTGCCCATTAGCTGCATCTAGTTTCGCACAGTGCTTGTCATTTGTCCTCCTGACATCTGCTGCTGTTCCTTCCTTTAATCTATTTTTATATGACAACTATTATTTTAATTCTTCTTGTCTCATTGATATCAGGATCTGTCAATTGGGTTGATGGAGTTTTTAATTAATGTACTGGTTGAATCATGAGCTTAAAATAATCATTGCTGCTCCTGAGCAGTTTTGAATAATCTCATGCTCTCCGTGCTTGCAAGATTTTAAAAAGAAAAGAAAAAATCACTGCTGTTAAATTTGATTTCCATATCAATGAAACTCTAAAATATTTTTTTAACACAAAATTGAATCTTTCACTCCATGCTCTGTTACTGAATTCACTTTACTAATAAGTCTTTAAAACACTTTGTTGAACATATTTAGAAGGCTTTAAAATTTCCTGGGCAGGATTTGAAATTGCCTGTATTATCTAAAGCTGGATCTGTAGGGGCATTTTTGGTTTTGATTGTAGATGTAGCCAGTGCATAATAATAGTAAGTTAAAACTATGGTTAAATTTATACCTTATTCCAACCCCTAGAGTTTAGAAAGAGGGAAAGAGAAAGGAGCAGGTGTGGTAGAAGAGCACTTGTTTGAGAGAATCTCCTGGTTCTAGCCCAGACTTGGGCTTTCATGGCTGTGCTACTTGGGGCAGGTCCCTGAACCTTTCTGAGTTCTACTTGCCTCAGATGGAAAGTAAGGCAGTTGAACTAGGTGATCTCAGAGGTTCCTGCTGCTCTAAAGTTCTGTGCATCTCTAAATATTTAATACAGCTGAATTCAGGTTGGTATTTACCTGCTGGAGCCTCCAGAATATCTGAGCTGAAGTCCTATTTTCTTGGGAAACTTAAACAGATCAACAGATGGTGTTTTAAAGAATCCATTTCAAATGATTTATAAAATGATGACTACTCAGGAATTTGTCTGCTATTTGCGGAAGAGGTTCGCCTACCACAGAGAGGAAAAGGAAGTGGCCCTACTTTCAGATTTATCGCTCCATACCAACGATCTCTACGCAATTTATATACTAGTATAACAATGGACAGGCACTGTAGAAAGACTTGTTAACAAAATGCATAAGCATATGTAAAAACGAAATATTCTGTATCTCTCTTTGGTATAAGGGTTGCCTTCCTTCTATGGGCTTTCTTCTATTTATGAGTCCATCAACTCATGGTGGTTGGAGAAAGTCAGATATTAAAGAAACAGTTTCTGCCCCATGTGATGTTACAGTCATAGGTAGTGATTTTCGTTAACATCGTGATAGCAGTTGCAGGGAAGTAATTTTTTACTTCCTTTTTAAACCTCGAGGTTTAGTTAGGAGCCTAGAAATACAGGTATGTCACCCTTCTCCACAGTCTTTTCTCTCATTGCCACTTCATCATAATACCCAGACTTACCCGAGACACCCACCCTGGCTTTTCTCCTCCCTCTGTCTCTAAACAAGACCTGCTCTGACTTAAGCTCCCTCAGCATCTCTTCCTTCCGGCTCAGAATGTCTTGTCCCTTTCCCCCATCTCTCCTCTTTTCCTCCCAGTTTGGAAAACGCAAGTGAATTTCTCCCCTGTTCCCTCTTCTTAGACCCTCAATTTGGGCAGGAGCCTGGTCTCTGGTAGCAGGACCTGGGACTTGGGTTGGGTGGTGTGTCCTTGGACAAGCGCTAGACTCCTCTGACTGCAGGCTCCTCCTCTGTGGTGTGATGAAGGAGCCTGCCTCCTACAGTCCCTGTGAGGATCAGGGGAGATGATGTGGGTAAAACGCCTGGCACACAGGAAGCCCTCCCTCAGTGTCTGCTGACACTCCCTCTCAGTGCTGCCAGGGTCCTCTCGGTCCTGTCATGGGAATATCCTTCGTGCTGTTTGCCCTCAGTCTCCTTACCAACCCTAGAAAAGCCCTTGTCTTGATTGAGGAGGGAAGGATGGAAGGGGAAGAAACAGGCCTGCTGTGGGCCACTGTGCAGCGGGCAGCTTTCATGTGTCTGCACTTGGTGCCCCTGGGCCCCTGTCTCGCTCCCCTCCCTGCCTGGCAGCCTCTCCCAGGGCTGTGAACGGTCACCCCCTCCACTCTCTCATCGGCTCCACTCTTAGCTCCTGCACCCTCTCTACTATCCTTCTTCATACTTCATCTCAAATATCTCCAAAAACTTTAAGTCTTGAATTGCAGGGCCTCATTCTTAGTCCTAAATTGTTGTTCTTGGCCCTTTTGCAGCTTATACCCACCTGTCTTTCCCTCCTTTTTGAAATCTCCTCCTCCCTCAGCCTTTAGGTCACATTGCTTTCTTGGTTTCCTTCCTGCACACCCTAAAAGTAGGTGTGTTTTTGGGCCTCTGCTCTTCACACTAGCCCAGTGGGCTCAGGTCCCCTTTCCGGTCCTGATGTGTCTCTCCTGCTTCAGCTGCTAGCAGGTCCATTGTAGACATTCACGGCAGCCTATTGCCAGCATCCGTGGCCTTGGAGTTACAGGTTGCAAACTGCTTGCAAGCATGGTCTCATTTCATCCTCATGACAGCTGTACCCCTTCACCATCAGGCTGTCCTGAGAGGGACTTTGGTTGGGTGGTTAAAAGCACAGACTTTGGAGCCAGATTTTATATCCTAACTGTTTCTTACTAGGTTTATGACTTGTGGTCAAGTTGCTTTGCTCTCTCTGTCTTGGTGTTCTCATCAGTAAGACTGGAATCACTTTAGTCCTTACCTCAGAGTGTTGCAGTGTGGATTCAATGAGTTAAAGAATTAAAAATACATGAAGCTCTTCATGGAACATAGTAAACGTTCATGGTTGTTAGCTGTCAGTCTTGCTGCTCCTTCTTGCGTCTCCACACGCAGCCCGCCTGGCTGTGTGCACAGGACTGTCCAGTCAAGCTGAAGAGCTGTCTGCTCCCTGGACCAGCCCTTGGCCCGTTCTATGCCTCAGCCTTCTCTCATCCAAATCCTACTCTTCTTTAAGACCCAGCTCAAATGCTTGGTCCTCCTGGAGCTATTTCTTCATTTTGTTTTTCTTCCTCCCCACACTGGGCGGCAGTGTCCCCAGCCCTTGATCTAGCTCTAATTACTGTAGGTACTGCTGCATCCCATATCGTGTTGGGCTGTCTCTGGGAATATCTTACCTGCTGGTTCCAGGCCAAGCACTTTGTGGGGAGTTCATCTTGGTTTCCCCAAATCACAGGCATAGGGAGCCTTCAGGATATGCTTGTCCAATGCCAATTAATGATCTTGAGGAGGAGGAGATGGGGTGGGATAGGCACTCAGGGACTAAGCACATGGAGGGAAGGGGATATACCTGTGGAGAGGTGGGAGCATGAGAGGAGGGATGCAACAGGGGCACGAGTGGGCGTGGCCATGAGTAGTTAGGTCTGCATGGAAGGAGGGATTGAGTTGGGGACCTAAAGTCGGGGAGATGAGATTGGGTAAGCTTTAGTCATCTTTGCTTCAGGAGAACGTTGAGTGCTGGCACATGATGGGAAATTATTTTTATGTTAGTACATGCTGTCCTTTTAAATAGGGTAAACTCATGTTTATCCAGCCTGGTTAAAGAAGGGGATGGATGGTCTGTCTAATTTAATATTCTGGTTAATACTCTACCCATTAGATTTTGTACATATGCTGAGTAAAACATTTACAAGTACTTATGCTTTCAACTACTGTTTGAAATGTGTGACCTGGGCAAATTAGCTAGCTTCTTTGAGTCTGATTTACCTCATTTGCAAAATAGAAATAATAATAATGATGGTAACGGCAGCTAACATTTATTGAACATTCTCTAAGTGCCAGCAGATATGTTAGTCACCTTATGTTTATTAACTTGTTTAATCCTCATAACAGCCCTATGAGGTAGGTACCATGATTATCCTTATTTTACAAGTGAGGTGGTTTTGTGAACTGCCCAGCTGGTATGGGGTGGAGCCAGATTGGTGCAGGGGGACGGGGGAGGGACGGACACTTCCAGAGTCTGCTGTCTAACCACTGCGGTAGATGCCTGCTGGGAGGAACCACTGGATTTGATCCCGTGTCTGAAGCAGCCGGCACCAGGCCAGGAGCCAGGCAGGCCCGAGGTGATTGGTGACCAGTCTTATTGCTGACAGACATGGTGTATACCTCCTTTTAAGCAGGACTGAAGTCCTCTGTGGTGGGACACAAGGGGTGCACGTCTGGATATTACCCAAGTGTGAGTTACAGGGGCTTGTGAGCGTGAATCTCACATCCTGTTGTACATTTCTGTATCTCTTGCTTCCTCCTGCCTTTCTGCGGCGTTGCTCTGACGTAAGCCTCATGTGGCTCAGCCAGCCCCTCCCCAGGCAGCTTGTGTGAGATGAACCTCCTAACAGAACTCCTCACCCACTGCCCCCGCCGGGCCATCTGCGGAGAGCGTCATGGGGAGGAGACCTTTTGTAAAGTCTCTCACCTCTTCCTCCTCTCCAGCTTCTTACCCCAAAGACAGATGTCCACAGCCTTAATGTGTACGTATATATAAATATATTTTTTAATGCCAGTTGTTCCCCAAATACATTTAGATAGTAAGGGAAACATTGTTTTATCTCAAGAACCTGTTACATAAAAATGTGTTATATAATGTTCAAATGTATACTGCACGGTGAAATTAGATACTACTTTTTTTTTTCCAAAGAATAGAAAGATAATAAACACAGGCTATACTGAAGGTAATTAAACTCAGATTTGAAAGGCATGGAAAGACATGCCCTGCCCTCAGAGTTATTGTTTTAAATCTCTGTTCACCTTCTTGAATGCTCCAAGTATAGAATGTTTGGGAAGTTGACCCGAATCTGCCATGGAATGCTACTGTGAAATACTCTGGAAGTCGTCTTTTTTGGGGGGGCGAAGAGGGGGGATGTCTCCTGCTCACTTATATCTCTCTCATGTCTAAGCAGAGGGAAGAGGCTCTTTTTGCCTCCCTCATGCTTAGACCATCAAGGTCATATTTTAACCAGTTTTCTGCTCTACCTTCTACTTCCTTCAGTTCCTCCCACATGATGTGGCCAACTTTGCCTTCCAAGAACAGCCCTGCTGCCAGTGGCCTGTGGTTGACACTCCTGTATCCAGTCTTCCAGACTCTCCAGAGTCTGACCCTGTTCCCCCTGCTCACCAGTCCTGCTTCCTGCCTCTACCTCCATTTGCAGACCAAGCCCAGTGCCTGGGGTTCAGTTCTGCTTGTCCCTGCCCAGGCCACCCCATGCCCTACTCTCTCCTTCTGTCTGTCTTCCCTCAGCTCTCTCCCTTGACCTGAGAGGCCTCTCTTCTTGGCCCCAGCCTGCCTTGAAACTCCCTTCTTTGTGAAACTTCCTCTGATGACATTTGTCCCCTTTGTGCTCTCTCTCTCACACTTTTTTTACTTTTGATTGCCAGCCATTCATTCAGAAGCATTGGTACTTCATAATTAGCATATTGATCATATCGATTCCAATTAGAATGGTCAGTTCTCTCATTTTTTAATTGTCTCATGAATAATTATCTTGTCCTCACTTCCCACCCTCCAGTTCTACTCATTGACTCATTCAGTGAAGTTTATTGGATGCCTGCCGTGTGCATAGCAGTGTTCCAGGCACTGAAGGTACAGCAGTGAACAAAACAGAGTCCCAGGGGAAGGAGACAGACTGTAAACAGTTAAGCATGTTAACTCCTGGTAGTGCTAGATGCTAGGTAAGCAACCACATAGAACAACCACATAGAGTAAAACCACATAGAGTAAAAACCACATAGTGATGATGAAGGAGGTTGCTTTAGCTGGGTCCTCGGGTGAAGAGGTGACATTTGAGCTCAGCTGCAGGAAGATGTGGGGAAAGTATCTTAGGAAGAGGGAACAACCAGTGCAAAGGTCCTGAGATTGGAAGTAGTTTGATTGTTTTTGAAATAAAATAAAGGCCAGTGTAACTGGATTTTTAGTTCCTTGAGTTTAGATGTTTTATCCTCCCTGTAACCCTTAGCTCAGTGCCAACAGCCCTGTAAATACTTGCACTCAAAATTGGAGCATTTGCCCTTGGTTATACATTGTACAAAAAGCAGTTTACCGTATCCTGCTGAGAAGGCTTTTAATAAAACATTATATTGCACATAAACAAATTAAGGGTTTGAAGGATTTTCTCATAAATATACTCCTAGCATGTATCACCAACTATTACTGTTTTTGTTTTGTTTTGTTTTGTTTTGTTTTTTTGTGGTACGCGGGCCTCTCGCTGTTGTGGCCTCTCCCGTTGCGGAGCACAGGCTCCGGACGCGCAGCCTCAGCGGCCATGGCTCACGGGCCCAGCCGCTCCGCGGCCTGTGGGATCCTCCCGGACCGGGGCACGAACCCGCGTCCCCTGCATCGGCAGGCGGACTCTCAACCACTGCGCCACCAGGGAAGCCCTATTACTGTTTTAATTATGTCTAGTGCAGAGCTTCAAACTTCAGAATTCTGTTTTATATGCACAGCCATCTTAAAAACAGATTTTGTTTCAAAAGTTCATTTGTAAGGCAGTTGATGGAAACTTGGGATAAATTTTTCTATAGAATAAAATGAACTAAATGGTGGTTTGGATCCCAGGCAAGCCCACAAAAGCCGTTTAGTGCTGACTCTAGCTGAAACCATACTATTTAGTACTAAAGTGTTATCAGCATTAATTAAGCCTTCTGAAGCTAGACCCCCATCTATATAGCATTAAAGGTCATTTACTACTAGCGTTAATGGGACCCATTTACCTAAGTCACTTCTCCTACTATTTTTCTAGTCTGACAAAAAGGTTTATAAAAGGGATTTTTGCCTTTGTGCCTTTAAGATTTCATTTCATGTGTTATAAATGAGACAGTGGTGTGGAGAGTGGGGAAAACTGTGGGCTGGGAGCTGGGAGAGGCCTGGGCTCCAGTCTTTGCCAGCCACTGACTTGCTGAGTAACTTTGAGTAAGTTGCGCTCATTGAACTTTGATTTCTCAGGTCCTTCTTGGCTATAAAATCCTGTTTTCTCAATGTCACGGGAAAACATGCATGTATTTCATTGTTCAAACCTGCCCTCCAGTAGCTACCTCCACTTTCGTTTTGAAGAAGTAGGTGGCACACAAACAATGAGGAACTCAAGAAGTTCCCATGTGTGGTACCCAACAGTTATGCCTTCGATATGAACCTTGATTTTAATCTGCTATCTCTCTTGACGAGTTGAAAGAAATTTTGTCCTAGAACTTTTGGTCCAGATAAGATTCCTGTGTTCTTCCTCAACTTATCTTCCATGTAATTATGTAAATCATTTTTTCTTTTTAACTCTTAGGGATAAAAATGGTGACTCTGGTTTGTTGCTTTTGAAATATACTTATAAGTGCCCTTAGGGAATGGAACGAGTTTGCAGGAGAGAGCAGAGCTGAAGGAGTGTGGGATCAAAAACAATTTTAAATGTTAAATGCAAAGCTATTTTCAGTATCCTGCTGGAGGAAAAAAAAAAATTTTTTTTTTTTTTTGAGGCTTTAGATTAGAAGAGGTTCCTGCTCCAAAGGAGAAGAGCTTCAGGTTTTGCAGTAGTGAAAACTACCCGATCCTTTACCTACCACCCCTCCCTTCCTGCTCTCCCACCTCTGAGTTGTTTTTGGCCTCAAGAGCCACATTTGCTATTTGAGAGGTTTGATATTTAAGCAATGCTAGTCTCAGAGCTCAGCTGGGACTTAGGGTGTTAGAGGCTTAGAGTTCAGCTGTCTTAGGGTGCAGAGTGCTACATGGCGAACTTCCCCAGTAGATTCTAGAATGAGGGAAGCCTCATTGGGAGTGACAGTGCACTTTGAGCTCTGCCTCTGTTTGATTACTTGTGAATAGTATGTTTCATTTTTTTCTTTTTCCGTTACTTGAAGGCATAACAAGAGGAGTTGGTGCAAGAAGTTGTTGCTCTGCGGATTTCACTTGGGAGCTAGAGGGTGGCATTATACCCAGCGTTCCTCCTTAGATCCTGGAATACTGGCAGGAATTTTGTCTGTTTTTTTTCTCTGCTGTATCCCCAGCAACTAAGACAGTGTCTGCACAGAGTAGTCAACAAATTGTTGCTGAGTGAGTGAGTTCAGCTTGGGAAAACCTCAGCTTTCCCACCCTAACAGTATATAGGCTCATGTGCTTGGTCTTGCAGTGTACTTTGGATTTTAGGATACTGTTTCCTTTTGTCACCTGTGTTTTTCTTATTCTTCAGGTTGGCCAGATATCAGTATCTTTTATTGATGATCAGGACTTAGCTGGCCATGGATGTCCCTGCCCTGCTGATGTTTATCTTTATGTTATCTTTAATTGGCTCCAAAGTACAGCAAATCAATAGCTGAACCACATCAACTAAAAGAAAACCTACTGCATATTTCTTTGGGTGTAGTACTATACATTTCTTTATTCAGTCAACAAATACCTGAAGGGCAATATACCAGGCACCATGGAGACCCAGAGGAAGAACAGAAATAGTTGTTGTGGCCAAGGAGCCTGCAGTTTTATCTGCAGATGGATAAACCAAGGCCACATATAATGTCAATAAAGTGGTCTAGATGATCTATAACTGCTACAGGAATTCAGAGACTAGAGAGTTCTTTGTGAGTTGCCATGTGAGGGAGGAGGCTTCATGGAAGTGATCAGATTTAATCCAGACTTTTTAAGGATGTGTAGAATTTTGATTCACAGAAAAGGGTAGCACAGGTATTTCCAGGGAGCAAGTGGGTGGGAACACATCATAATTAAAAGCACAGAGGTAGGAATGACCAGCTTGTATTCAGGGACACAGCCTTGCCTAGAATGGAGGGTTCTTCATTTCAGACGATAATAATTGCTAATATATAGAGAGTTCTTATGATGTCCTTAGCACTTCATATATATTACCTGATTTAATGCCTACAAAACCCCATGAAGTAGGTACAATTATTAGCATCATTTTAGAAATGAGGAAATTGAAGCATAGAGTTATCCAGTAACCTGCCTAAGGTCACATAGCTAAGAAGCAGTGGATCCAGGTGTAAAAACCAAGCCATGGAGACTCTTGACCAGTGGAATCCTTTGTCTCCCACTGTCCTCCAGATGCAGGATTTGGGCTTGGCTGGGGGTTTTAGAGTCATGAGCTGGAAGTGGACAAGACTCTATTTAGTCCACTCCTTAGTTTTGTAGAAGAAACTCAGCAACGTTAAGTGGCAAGTCAAAGTTTACCTAGTGAGGTAGAGAGTGGTAAAAACCACTGAAGTTGTTTTATTATGATTATGATTTTAGTGATGTGAAATGATTCTCCCTAAAGCATTAGTCCAGTATGAATGTTCCAGCTGGATTGGAGCAGAGGGACTAACCGCAGCAGAGACCTGATATGAGGCTACTAGCTGAATCCAGACAGAGATTCATCTCAGCGGAGCCAGAACTGGGAATTGTCAGTTATGTTAATCGGCATGGCTGTTTTCAGTTGCCCTTCAGAATTCTAGAGTGTGGGGAACATCTGCTTGTGTGAGTGGCTTTTAAGTATGTGAATCTGCACTGTACTGTGACCGAGACACCTTGATTAATGAATTCTTGAGAAGCAAAGCACCATTATGGAAGTCAAATGTTTAAAAACAAATACCCACATTTTCCAGAAAGGTTCCCTAATTGGGAACCGGATAAACTGCATTCTAGACTGTTTCTGCTACTTACGCACCAGATAGTTTAAGCCAAATAACTTAATGTCTCAAACTGTGGCTGATGCCTTGTCTGTGGAACAGGTATAACAATTCCTGTCCAGCCCCTTACAGTGTGGTTTTGATGCTGAAGTGAGATAAGGAAAGAGTAGGGATTTGGGAAGCGGTAAAGTTGCTCCCTGGTTGTAGGGAGTAGCAGCCGTGGTGTTAATAGTGAAGGTGTACTAGCCTTTCAGGGAGAGCCCGGAGGGCACCGAGGTTGTTCCCCTGCCTCCAGGGTGTGTTTAGGGATGTGGCGCTGTCCACCAAATGGGTGCTGACTAGCCTCATTTTGCTGGTGTAGGGCCGTGTTTTAAAGATGATATATTGCACCCTGAGAGATGGGGGGCCAGCCTCGGCATAGATAGAAAAGTTAGACACAGACATCCTAGTTAATCTCTTCTCCTCTGTGCACACCTCTCAGGCTAGTGATGGACAGCTATGAACCAGAAAAACAAGTGTCAGAATCTAGCCAGCTGGCCAGCTGGGCATTCTTAGATGTTTCACCTATCCTGGGGCAATAGGAAGAAGTCCAGAAGAACCTTGATTAGTTTGGGGAATTAGTGGGTGATTCAGCATGCTGTCCAGGTAATACTTGGTTATAAAGCTTGTAGCAAAGTCTTGATATGAAGGACTATAGATTTGCCAAATCTTAATTACTGTTAGTATTGCATGATGTACTTATTATTCATAATAATAATTATAGCAGTACTTAACCTTCGAGCATTTACCATTCTGCCGAGAACTATGCTAAGTGCTCACATGACTTTTCCCATTTAGTACTCACAATAGCCCTGTGGGGTGGGCACTGTCAGTCCCACTTTCTAGTTAGGGAGACTGAGACCCAGTGCCTTTGATGGTACACAGTGAGTGGAAAAGCCATGATTCAAACCCAGGACAGTCTCACTCCAGAGCCTGCACTCTTACCCGACGCATTCTTCTTCCTCCCTTTTCCTGGGACCCAAAAATGCTTTCTGAATCTGGTTTTGAGGTTTCTGACAGCACAGTGGGTCTTTGGAAGGCATTTTTGGTTGATAGTGGCCATGTCTCTCCCTCCTTCATGGCCATGGCTGACATCTAGCAGCTCTTGCCGGCTTCCCTGTGGCTTGTGAGCAAATGGATGGCAAGGATGAATGCAGCAGATTGACTAACTCTTGCCAGCCAGTGCCTATGGGGGGATTTTAAAGAGGGAAAGAGAGGACTACGAAAGAATTGCTCTGGGTCAGTTTTTCAAAAAGTGGCTGGGTAGTTGGTAGTCTGCTCCATTTTCACGTTGATGCTCATCAAAATCTCACAAAAGCCTTTCCCGAGGTCACGGTCATGATAACAATGCCATCCACCTTTCATGTGTGATTTACAAAGTAGTTTTTACATGTATTGTCTTGTCTAGTCTTCACCACAGCCTTATGAGGAGAGGAGTTATCAAGACACATTTTGCAGGCTAGAAATACCTAGAGAATTTAAACTACAGTCCAGGGTCCCAAAGCTAGTCAGTGGCAGAGTCAGGCTTAAACACCACTTTTCTGACAACTTCTACTTTCTTCCCAAGTTCCTCTTTGCTTACTCTGTTGAAGATGTTCTTAAGTGTTCTGATTTACTATATTCAGAGGTCAGCAGGAATTATTGAAGTGAAGTGCTACAAACTACACTGTTACTGAATCAGAATAAATGAAAGGTCATGTGATTGGTTACTGTGTTAGGTTTAATTGATTTGCACCTACTTTTGATGGTACAGAACATACAAAGATCTTCTGCGGTATATTATTGGACCAGCAGCCCTTCTAGCTTTAAAAGTCCCAAGGCTTTAATAGATGCTAAAACATGGAGTTTATGTAATTTCTTTAAAAAGTTGACCATCGAGTTCTTGGTTGGGAACACAAGCTCTTATTATCACATTGTTTCCATGGAGAAATGAGCCTTGATTCACATGATTTCAGCTCTTGGTGCCTTTTCTAGGAATGGAGTAAACTGCTGTAGGAGAGAGAACTGGTGGTGTTACCACTTAGAGCTGTCTCCCCTCCTGTTACTATAGGAGGCTGGTTTGCTTTTCTGGGCCCTCTCAATTTTCCTGTGACCTGAACATAAATCATCTTGGAGATCCTGTTAATTTCATTTTTGAAAAGTTTTCCATGAAATAAACCTGAATGGAATACTTTCTTATATAGTTTTGAACATCCCCTTTAAGGTATTTAATTGGCGACAAGGGGCTTTGCTAAGAGAATGTAGAACTGGTCTCACTCAAGCTTCTTGTATTAGATGGGACACAGAGCAAATTCCTATATTAGGGAGCTCCACAGACACATTGGCTGAAATTGGGTGGAAGCTGATTTCTTTCTCATGTACCAGTTTAGAGTAGATAAGGGTCCAGGCCTTCTGTCTTCAACATGAAGACAGTGGCTTCCACCAAGTGGCTTCCACTTGGCGGTTGAAGGTGGAAGCTTCAGTTTTTACTGTCTCCCAGGGGAAAGGATCAGGGAGTAATACATGCAGTAATTTTAAGGGCAAGACCTGGAAGTAGCACATTCTTTTATCCCATTGGCCAGAACTTAGTCCTATGGCTACATTTAGCTGCAAAGGAAGCTGGGAAATATCTTCAGTTGGGAGGCCGTGAGTCCAGCAAAATCTGTTTTTCAGGGTGGAAAGGAGACTGAACACTGGGGGAGGCTAGCAGTGTGCTACACTGTAGAAGGGGGTAAATAGGATCTGAAACTCTTGCCAGGAAAGCTGGGAAGATGCCTGAGTCCAGGGTCAGAATTTAAGAAGGCTTCCAGAAACCAGGACACGTGCAGCCATCTAGAAGTCAGGGCAACTCATTGCTCAGAAACTAGGCACTGGATGAAGAGTCAGAAAACCTAGATTTGAGTCTAGCTCTTCCATGTCATAACCTGGGGTAAAATACTCCAATGAATGTTTGCCTTATCATCTAGAATATGGGAACAATGGCGATGACCTTTCTGTCTCCCAGGCTTAGTGTGAGGATAATGGATGGGGAAGTGCTCTGCAAACTGCAGCTCCGTGGAAGTGGGCACAGCGTCTGTGTTATTCAGTGTTGTTCACCTTTGTGTCCAGAGCACCCAGCCCAGTGCCTGACATGGACACGTTTGTTGAATGAAGTGTGAACTATTATGAGAGGTGAAAAAAAAATGCCTTGTGCTAAGGAGCTCTTGATCCTGGATAGTCTTCTCTGCTAGGTGGAAAGGTTCTTCTACTCTCCACTGGCCAAGGCCTTGGGCCTACATGTAAAACCACGTGCCCCACCAGGATGCAGGCAGACATCAGGGCAGCTCCCAGCCGGGTAGCACATGACACACATGTCCTTGGCAAGGCGATTTGCTTACTCCACAGTTGAGGTCACAGAATACAACAAAACTGGAGATAAGACTTTCGCTTGGATGTCATGGTCCGTGAATGTGAACTGATCATCTTTAAATGGTTTGGTTCACCTGCAGATTGGAAGATAAAACTTTCCCAAGACCATTAAGACTTGATTTTTTGCTTCAAAACAATAAGATACAGTTATAAAATTCTTCTGTTGATTTGAAAAATGTGTGGCTTGTTCAAAATATATTTCTTGAAAATATGATATAGGTAAGAGGATACAAAGATGAGTTTAATCCTTCTATCTTATGGGCCATTTTTGTCTCAGCTGTAGTGATTTTTTTTCTTTTGCTAAGGAAATGGGTGTTCAGTGGAATAATCACTTTTTTTTTTTAACTTCATGAAGGGTTTCTTTTATTCATTTTGTTATTTAATTTGTTTATTCACTAAGGGTAAACTTCTTTCTTGGAAACCAATGGAGTGCTTTTAAGTGAACTTTACTGGAAGAGGGCAGGAACTGAAATTATATTCACGGTGTGCACTCAACTCTTAAAATTTCATTAATAGAAGGAGGGAAATGCACCAGTGTTATCAGTGGTTCTCATCTTGTGGAGTTAGAGGTGATTTTCATTCTCATCTTCTTCTCTGCGGTTTCCTATTTTTCAACAATGAGCATGTATTACTTTTATAATCATAAAAGGCCAGTTAAAAATTAGTCCCACAAATTAATACTCTCCAGCCAAATCAAGAGTCTTTATTTTTGGCAACCTGGCCTGGGTTTCAAACCATCATGTTAACTCAGACCTCTCCAAATTATTTTCTGACTGAGGCATTTAGGAACTTGTTATAAAGAGGATGTTTTCCTTTTGGAAGTTAACATAGAAAGCTAAATGTTTATAATGTGTTAGGAAAGATGTCCTGAGTAATGCTCCTCCTGGAATTTGACTAGCCTTTATTACAGTCACTTAAGGAAATGAATTTTGCAGGTTTCCCCTTCGCTGTGTGACTTGTTTTCCTTTATCCTGTATTCCTGTGTCCCTCAGGTACCTCTGGCTCTATTACCCTGGGATTGCGTGACCCTGTCCTTTGTTTTCTCAGGACCCTTCCAGTTCTAGTGTCCCCTCCATCTGTTCATGACAGGGCAGGGCAGGCTGAGGCACAGCTCTTCGAGATGACTGCTTGGTGTTTGAAGCCAGGCAGTCTCCGAGCCATGCATTCATTTGCTATGATCCTGCAATGTGGCAGCCACTGTTCTAGATGCTGGCTGGGGGCACAGCGATGAGCAAGGCAGGCCTGGCCTCTGCTCCCATGGAGCTTTCATTCTGGTGGGAGAGAGAAGCAGTCCACGGAGAAATAAATGATAAAGACAATTACAGATTGTAAGAGTGGCCCCAGAGGTGGTTACATGCGCCCATTTGTAGTGGAGCAGGGGGACCAGAGTTGGAAAGCTTCCAAGGCCTGGCTCCTGCTATGTCCTCGGTACTTTCTGGCGCAGAGGGGTGAGATCAAGGAGACCTCTGAGCTGCTTCTCCCATTCAGTCAGCCTGGGCCAGCCGGGATCTACAGGTGGAGAAAGTAAAAGCTGAAGGCATGAGCCAGGGGCCGGCTCTCTTGGTCCCTCCACCTGCCCATCTCTGGACTGCCCAAGGTGCATGTCTATGTTTTCCAAACAGTGATGAGCCAGTTTGCACATAGGGGTCTGGATTTGTGCATGCCACAACTTTGTCTAAAGATAAGCTTATATTCTCTCCCTAATTTCCAACTTTTAATGAGGACCAGCTTCTCATTGTCCCTCCAGTGGGACATTGGGCTGTCACCTTCGGGCAACTAGTTTTCATTAGCTTCACCCTGCTTCCCCATCACCCAGCCACCCCCAGTCCTTTCGCTTGTGCCCGAGTCTGACCTTTGCATGTATTTGGAAGAATTCACTGAGCTGTTGCCCTTTCTGAAAGTCTTGATGACCAGCTCTCACAGGACCTTTTTGCCTCACTTATCTGCTTGGCTTTTGACTGCCCAGAAAAGCTTGGAGTTGGTCAAATAAAAGTAATTTTCCTGAACTCCCTTGTTGAGCCTTCTTTTATTTTATACTTCTCTGTCAGACTAGGACTCAGCCATTCATCCTGCTCTTCATGTCTCCTCTCTCCGAGAACCGGGACAGACAGGCCCCTCACCCCCATGGAGACTCAGCCCCCTTCCTCTACAGATATTACGACTGCTTCTCTGACCCTTCTCCTCCCATCTTCCTGCTCAAAGAGCAAAGCCTTTGAAGCTTGCCACGTACCGGTTTGATGCAGTATAGGAAAACTTGAAGTTATCTGCCTCCTGAAGGGGTCTGGGGACTCACTTGGCTTCCAGAGCTCCCCCCACCCCTCTCCCACCCACAAACTGTGCCGTTTAACCAGAGAACAAGTCATTCATGCAGTGATCATTTAACACTCCTACCAGGGCCTGCTTGGGAGGCTCTCTGTTACTAAATTCGGTTTTCTTGGGTGGGTGGGTGGGGGAGAGCTTGTTACTATTTTCATTCTTTCGGTGTTGTTACCATTCCTGTAAAAATATATCTGCATACATGCAAGTGTATGTGTGTATGTTTATGTATCTCCTTCTGCTTATAACAAAGGCTTTGGAAGGAGTTGACCCTCAGAGAGCCTGGGTTTAAACCATGGGAGTGGTAGTGATCCTTGGGAAATAAATCCTTTTGTTCCAAATAGTCGCCAGCTCACATTTGGTAAAGTTTTGTTTCAGCCTTAATTTCATAGTTTTCCCTAGTTTCTGAGATAACTTTGGTCCACTGTATTTAGCCTCCAGAAGAGAATAGTCATTGGCTCCACCCCTTAAATTCACAGACTTGGTGAGGAAGGCCTTTCATTGGCTGCCTAGTGCCTATGACTCTGTCCAGCTCATGCAGCTCTTAGACATCGTCCCCACAGAGAGTGCTGTCCAGAGCTTTGGAAACTCAGAGGGACAAGGCACCTGTTACAGTCTTTCCAGCCCAAGCATATCTGCAGACCTCCTTTTCCTTGGCCACAACGTGGTAAAGTGTGTCCAGGTTGCTCTGGAGTAAGCAATTTTATTTAAAAAAATTTAATCTGAAAGTTGCCCCAAGGTTGTCTGAATGCTGCCCTCTCTCCTCGTGTATTTTGACTGGTTAATATGGTGTCCTGGCCACACCTGCTGAGGAGGGATGGAAGAGGTGGCCCTTCCCCCTGTTTTGAGACAGGATGGCCTGGATGAGGCTGCAGGGATGAGGGAGTCATCCATTCACTCAGCATCACTTGAGGGTCTACTGGTCACCTGGCATGAAGGGAAGCCACTGGAGTGTTGAGAGCAAGAAATAATATCTGATCTATGTTTTTTAAGGACTCTTCTGGCTGCCTGTGGACTGAGGTGGGGATGACAAGCGTGGAGAGGGAGCTGGGTTAGGCGGTGGTGGTTCTGGTCCAGGGAGCAGTGCTGGCTTGGACACTGCTAGCAGGCTTCTGTGTGAGAGTGGCCAGGGCACAGACAGGCCTTCGCTGACTGCCCTTGCCGTTTTCCCCAAGTGTGCAAGCCCTGCCAATCTCCTGTTCTATGACTGATGCTATTCATTCCACCTGGAATGTACTCATCCCCTGCTTCCCAGTCCTGGCCGATCTGCCACTGCCTAGCTGAGTACCTTGGGCAAGTTACCAAATCTCTCTTGAGCCTAATCTCTTCATCTATGAAAGAGTGATCATTGAACCATCCTCGTGGGATTGTGAGGATAATACGATACATAGTTGAGTGTGATTATTGCAATAGCCTCCGAAGCAGTTTTCTGCTTCCAACCTTGCCTCCTTACTCTGTGCTCTCTGCCCAGTGATCCTGTGCAGAGGGGCTCAGCTCAGGTCATGCCTCCAGTTCAGAACCCTCTTGACAGTGGCTTCTTGTCTCACTCAGAGGAAAAGCCTTCTCCTGGCCCACATGGCTTCCCAGTACTTCTCTGACCTCATCTCCCACCCCAGGGCCTGGTGAGGATTTGAGCAGACTGGGTTCTGCGTAGCGCACTGTGGTGCATGTGAGCGGCGCCCTCCTGAGCTGTGCAGTGCACAACTTGTGCGGCTGTCTGCACTGACCCTGCCTGCCCCTCTCTCGCTTCACTCCAGCCACCCTGGAATCCTTGCTGTTCTTCAAACACGCCAGGCGTGCTTCCTGTCCAAGCTCTTTCCACTGGCTGCCCCTCTGCCTCAAATGCTCTTCCCCCAGATATCTGGATGGCTTGTTCATGCAGCTTCTCCAGGTCTTCTCTCTAATGTCACCTGGTTTAAAGTTGTACTACCCAGCCCACTGCCCCACCCCCACGTTCCCTGTCTCCCTTTCTTGCTTTACTTTTCTTCTTAGTGCTTACTGCCATCTAACATACAATACATTTTACTTATTTATCTGGTTTATTGTCTTCTTTCAGTAGTTCTGAGGGCAGAAACGCGTGTTTATTTTGTTCACTGCTCTATCCGGAGTGCCTAAAACAGTGCCTGACAGGTAGTAGGGGTCCGTAATGAATAAGTGCATGAGTTTGCAGTAGAGCAAGCGAAGTGCTCCGTGCGGTGCTCAGCAGACAGTCAGCACCCAGTACATGCTGGCGACTCTTCTGCTTCTTGTTGTTGTTGATGACCCCTCAGGGACCGTTCGGCTTTCTCTGAGCCCTTCCCCAGCCCCTTCTCTGTTGAATTGAATCCTGGCTGCCTCTCTTCCTTGCTGTTCTTCCCTCTGTGCCTTCTCTCTCTGGGTGACATTTGTCACGCTGCATTAGAGAGGCTTATCTCACTCTTTTCTCTTTGAGTTTGAATTCCTGCAACAACTGGTGCATTTGGATTTGTGTCTTTGTGCCCTGTGCCCACTGGTTGGCACGTAGTAGGAGCCCAGGAAGTGCTCATTGCAGGCAGCTGTGGTAGGTGGGATGCTCTCGAATCCATCAGGACCCTTACTAGCTGTCCCGGGTCCAGCATCACTGCCTAATGTTTGCACCCCATCCCAAGGCGGATCAAGGGAGAGTTTGACAACCACTTAAATGATGGAATGTCTAATGGTGTATTTAGAGCAGGTTTGGGAGAAAAGAGGGCCTCCTGTGCATAGTCCTTTGGATGGCAGTGTCTGGGTGACCTGCTTGTTCCATATTTGAGAGCCTGGCCCTTTGGCTACTTAGCCCACGAAGGATTGGGGTCATTCAGTGGAGACAATGTGAGCAACACCAATGTGTTTGGAGGAGGCCTGGGAAAATGAGAGAAAGCTTGAGCTGGCGCTTAGGGGCTTTGGGGTAGGGGAGGAGAGCATGGCTTCTGGAGGTGGCATAAGGGACGAGAGGGCAGCCCCTGGCCAGCCTGGGGAGGGGTGTGGGTGCCTTAGGAGGCCTGATTAGGTAGATGGTGTGGGCCCCTTGAGGGAGGACCTTACATGCCAGACCGGAAGTTTGGCCTCTTGTATTGGCAGGAGGTGTCTAGACTGGGGATTCTGGTAGGGGTATGGGTAGGAATCAAGGGGGACGGGAGATGTGGGGAGGAGCTCTGGAGTCTTTTTCTCCTGTCCAGAGATGGAGTTGTCTTGTGGAACCCACAGGTGGCACAGCAGTGCCGGAGGTCATGCCTTTAGGGACCAACATTGACGCCCACAAGGGCAGTGAGCTTCATCTGAACCCACAAAGTACAGGAGGCTGAGGGGTTAGAGGCAGGGGTTTGGCATGGACTGGGGTACAAGAGGGGGCTTTTTCTCTTTGGGGGCAACTGTTGGTACCCTGGGGTCCCTGGGATCTTCCTGCCCTGCTCTGGTTGGTTCACCTGTTCATAAGCCACTGCATCTCTGTCAGCAGCTGGGTGCCGACACTTTGTGCAGGGCCAGTCTGCCTCGTCTGTCAGTCTTGTATCAGGTTGCTCTACGGAAAAGCTTTAAACCCAGAGACTGGCAGACTCAGATTCAAGTGTCAGCTCAGCCCCTAACTCTCTGTGTGGCCTTGGCCAAGATACTTGTTCTCACTGGGGCTCACTTTCTTTATCTGCCAGGCTATCAGCAAACAAGCGAAATCCCTGTGTTCTAGGCTAGAGCCCCTTAAATCCCTCCTGCCTTGGGGCGGGATTAGCCTCAGAGGCTTAGGAAGGGCCGAGCCCTCCAGTGGGAGCCTGGTGGCAACACTGTGGAAAGGCCAAGGCTTGACTTTAAGTATCTTAGGGGTTTGAAAATTGTTTTCTCACCCAGAGATTGATTCATTCTGCAATGGAAGGGTTCTCTTCTCCATTCCCCTTGCTTGCTTTGGGATAGAATTCCTGAAATGACCTTGGCTTTGGGGTGCCTTTCCTATCTCCCATTCTGTACTCCTAAGTAGGGTCCCTGCCCCATGCCCAGGCTTCACATTTTCCTACCCCCAGCCCCTCTGGCCCTGTTCACTGAGATTTTCTCTCAGCTCTCCCCTAATTTTCCTTGCTTCTTACTTCTAACCTGCGACCTAATCTGCCCAGCGGGGGCAGCCTCAGTGGCACAAACACATACCCCTACACATTGCATCCCCTTTCCTCTTAAGATGATATCCTCAGCGTGTTTCCATGTGGCTCCCTCGTTTTCAGCATGCTTCTTTAAGATGGCTGCATAACTATCAAGGGAATGCCCTCAATAAGACGTGAGCTTGTTATGGGGCATTTAGATTACTTCTAATTTTTGCTCTTTCAGCTCATGCTGCATTAAGCCGTCTTTGTGTATTACAGAATCACTTCATTAGTTTGGCATTTATCTAGCTAATGGCAATGGCCCAAGATTAGATGGAGAATCAGAATTTTTTTTCCCAAGAAGAATGAGGATATATTCAAATTTTACTTTAAATGCTAGGAAGGTCTTTGTCGTGTTTTCCATGAATGAAGAAGCAGGCTAACAGTAATGTGAAACTAGATGTAAGTGAAAGGCTGTGTATTTACAAGTAATACATGGCTTGTTTGTTCTTAAGTGTGGAGGTGAGCCCAGTACATTCTCTTAAGGAGTAATCTACCTGCTCAAATTGAGGAATTATGTGTCCCTATATCTTTGGCACTTTATTTAAAACAATAACAAAATAAAATGAACAATGATCTCTTCTTAAGGATGTTTTTAAGAAGTAGCCTAAAACAAAAAGTAAATAGGATTTTTGAGGGAAGAAAACATGTCTCCCTAAGACAGAGTGAGCCTGTCAGGAATACTCTTAGAAGTGGAAGCAGGTTGCAAACTTGCCAAAAGGTTGGCTTTTTCTTGGCCATTAGGAAATGGCTAGAATGAAACTGAGAAACAAATATGACTGACTTGGTCCCCTGTATTCTTTTTTTTTTTTTTTTTTTGGCTGCATTGGGTCTTCGTTGCTGCACGTGGGCTTTCTCTAGTTGCGGTGAGCTGGGGCTACTCTTCGTTGCAGTGTGCAGTCTTCTCATTGTGGTGGCTTCTCTTGTTGTGGAGCACAGGCTCTAGGCATGCGGGCTTCAGTAGTTGTGGCTCGCGGGCTCTAGAGCACAGGCTCAGTAGTTGTGGCGCATGGGTTTAGTTGCTCCACGGCATGTGGGATCTTTCTGGACCAGGGCTCGAACCCATGTCCCCTGCATTGGCAGGTGGATTCTTAACTACTGTGCCACCAGGGAAGTTCCCCCTGTATTCTTTTTAACCTGAAATCTGTGTTGGCTTTGGGGTGATGGGGGAGGCTTCCCCTGTCCTGCTGATCTGTTGTTGTTTTAGTCTCTGTAGATTGTTATGTAGACCCAGGCTTTAGGCTCTGCATTTCAGCTTAACCCAGCAAATGTTGACTGAGTCTTTACAGTGTATAAGGTTACAGGGGATAAAAATTTGGGGAAAAAAACCCAATGCACCACTGTTTCTGAGGAGTTCATGAACTGGGAGTGGGAAGGTAAGACACATCTAAAATTAATGATTATTCAAGCGAGATTAGGAAGAGGGCCCTGGGAGAAGTCCGCCCCACCCTGTTAGAGAAGGGAGGTATTCCATCTCATTGGACAGCTGGGGTGAGGGAATATAGAAAGGTGTTAAAGAGTGGTTGCTTTTGTCAGCACCTTAAGGCCTGGCTGAGATAGACATTCACAGGAAAAGTGAAAGGCCTGAGTAGAGGAAGCGGAGGTAGAAGGACATGGTGTATGTTTGGGGTTTGGCTGAAACAATGGGCTCATGTAATAGTGGTCATAGCTAGCACATTATGGAGTGTATCAGGTGCGAGGCATGGTTCTAAGACCTTTATCTATATTAGCTCATTTTATCCCTGCAGTGACCCAAGTGAGGTCTTCTATAATTGTCTCCATTTTACAGATGAAGAAATAGACATAAAACAATTTATTATCTGTCCAAGACCATAGTGCTGTACAGCTAAGATCAGACCCAGTTGGTCTGGCTCCAGAATATCTGCTTCTAACCACCAAGCTGTCCTGCCTCCAATATAGGGGAAGAACAGGCACTAGAACCAGAAAGGTGGGTAGACATCCTATCGTAGAGGCTTGGGGTACCAATGTTTAGAGGTGCAGAGGTGGAAGAGGGGGCCAGAGACAGAGATGAGAGGGATCGCAGTGGTGGGTATGGGGGAGTTTGTGAGAGCTGTGAGGGGCCACAGGAAGAAGGAGTTTCAAAAAGGGGGTTTGTCAACAAGGCCCAGCACTGCAGAGAGTTCCAGGAGGTGAGATCTGAGAGCAGGTCTGAGCCAGTGAAAGCTGAGAGGGCCTGGGAGAGGGGTTGGTCAGGCTGCAGACACAAAGGGCAATGGAAGGGTTCTGCAGGGTTCTGCAGGGTTCTGACTGAGGTGCTGCTCACTCCAGGATGCTGTGTATTTTGAAGATGGTGAAGCAGGTGCAGACATTGGCTATGATTGTCTGTGTCCTCTTGTCAGTAGAAAGACGAGAGCATGACAGAGAAGGGCAGGTGAGAGCTGGCACTGCTAATTTGGCAAACTCAGTGGCTTTTCTGCAGCCTAATGATTTCTGAAAGCTATTTGCTATGCTCAGGCACAAGTGTGACTGCCTCATCTGAATGCTGTAGCGATCACTGTTTTTCCTGGAAAATTGGGCCCATGTAGGCTCTGTGTGTCGTTTATTTGAGTTCCATTTTTATAGCCTTATTACCTTGTCCTCATGATGCAAGAGGCCTCTCTTTTCTGGAGCTTTGCTGTGAAAATTGTTTCTTAAAAGGCACAAAGTGATCTCTCATCATTGGGGTTGTGCTCTCTCCAGAGCAGTGCTTTTCTGCAGACTTTTCATCACCCCTGACACCAGTTGTCATGTTTTTCTGATCGTTTGCAATTTACTGAGAACTTTTAGGCTGCTCTTGAATTTCACTACCTAGGTATTTGCCACGATTTCTTCTAGAAGAGTTTGTGCATGTAAATAATCCATTCAGTTTCTTCCTCTCTGCTAGGTGTCCCTACCAGTGACTTGGCCAGCACCTGACACCCAGTCTTGTCCTCTGGCCTTGAGTTGACAGTGCTGGTAATTAGCGTGTATGGAGCCTGAGCTGTTTCCAGGCACTATACTGAAAGATTTATGTTCATGATCTTAATTATTCCCAGTCCCTATAAAGAAGGCACTGTTACCCCCATTTTACAGTTGAAGGAAATGAGTCTTACAGAGGGAGAGTAACTTGCCCCAGGTCACACAGGTAGTAAATGGCAGAGTGGGCCTCCACTCCAAGGCCTTTCTGACCTTGGAGCCCATGTAGTCCATTCATTCATTCATTTATTCATTTATTCATTCATTCAACAACACATGATTGTCTACAACATTCCAAGCACTGTTCTAGACCCAGGGGATATGACAAAAAAAAGCAAAAATTCCTGCCTTCAGCTTACATTCAAATTTGGGGAGGTAGAGAAAAAAATAATAAATAAAATATACAGTACGCTATATGGTAATAAGGACTGTGGAGAAAAAGAAAGCAAGGCAGTCAGCTAAGAAGCGTTGGGAGCATTTTAAATAGAGCAATCAAAGAAGGCCTCATTGAGAAGGAGACCAAATTGTTAGGTTGAATAGCAAACAGCCCCCCAAATCTCAGCATATCAACCCAAGAGAACTTTTATTTCTCATATAGAAAAGTTCCAATGTGGCTGCTCCTGGTTAAGCAGGCATCCTTCCTGGTGGTTATTGAGGGACCCACACTTCTTCTATCTTGTGGCTCTGCCCTCTTCAAGGCCCTCAGATTCCTTTCCATTCAGCTGGAGGGTGAGGAAAAAGAGAGAGGACTTTGTGGGGAGGTTTTTGTGGGCCAGTCTGGAAGAAGCATGCATCCCTCCCACCCAGAACTCAGTCACACTCAGTGTACTCCTAACTGCAAGGAGGGCTGGGAAATGTAGTCCAGCCATATGCTCACAAGGTAAAAAAAAAAAGGGTTTTGGTGAACTCATAGTGTAGTGGTGAATGAGGGGAAGAAGTGAGTCGTGGGTTTAACTGGGATAGAGCATTAGGCATGGGAACAGCAAGTAAAGGTGGCTAAGGTGGCTGGAGTGGAGCGAGGAGAAGATGAGGACATGGTGGAAAGTGAAGGCAGGGAAGTGAAGGGGGCCAGGCCATTAAGGTCATTGTCAGGACTTGGTTGCATTGTGAGTGACTGATCTGAGTTGCATCATGAAAGGCTCACCCTGACTACTGTGTTGAGGGAGGACTCAGGGAGAGAAGTCGAGTCTGTTGCCGTTCGTTACCCAGTGAGTGGTGAGAGCAGCCAGGTCCCGAGTGGTGGTGATGGTGGAGGTGCGGAGAAGTGGTTGGATTTGAGATCTGTTCTGAAAGTGGAACAACAGGTTTTGCTGCGGGGTTGGTGGTGGTGTGTGACAGAAAGAAAGGAATCGGGATAGTTCTGAGATTCTTGGCTTTTGCTTAATGACTATTAGACTCACTTTCTACCCACAGAAGTAAAAAGAGGGGGAAAGTTTTTGAAAAAAGATATCTGGATGCCCTCTGGGCCCTGATGTATCTCGCGTAGCCTCTTCTCCTCCACAGTACTTTCTTTAGCACAGATGGGCAATTCTTTTCCACAACTGAGCTTTCAGACAGAGGGAGGACATCTGTAGCTCCTCCCAGCACAGAGCCTGGATGGAACAACTTTGGCAATGGTCTCACATCATTGCCTGGGATCTTTGGACTGAGTCTTGGGGCCCCTTGGACTGATGTGGAAGGGACCCAGTGTCCCCCTGGGTAACCAAGAGATACCTGCAGAGGCCACTTCCAATCCATGCTGTGTGTAATGTAAGAATATAAGTGTGTTTGGGAGTGGAAGCGGAAGCAGTTTTCCTGGTTCTTACTTGGCAATCATGACCTGCCAAGGCAGAAATGAGAGATGGAATTTTTTAGTAGATGGTGCTCCCATTAGGAGCATAAGGGGAAGAAAGTCTATCTTAAACAGAGCAGGGTACGAGCTGTGGCAGCAAATATTGCATGCCTACTAGGTGCTGGGCACTGGCTGGGTATTTTGGTTTCATTGGAGAGGGAAACAAATGTACTGTTCCTGCCCTCCTGACAGAGTAGACCCATGTGGCTAGATCATACAGTGATTTGCTGGAAGAAATTATATTTACACCTGAGTGTTTCTTTCATTTTCTTTTTTTTCTTTTCTTTTTTTAGTGATTGTGAATGGTACTGTATTTTTAATTTCAGTGTCCACATGTTCATTGCTAGTATACAGAAAAACAATTGAGTTTTTATTTTGTATCCTACATCCTAGATAAACTCACTAATTAGTTGCAGGCTTTTTTTTTTTGTATATTCCACAGGATTTTCTATCTAGACAATCACATAATCTACAAATACAGATGATTTCTTCCTTTCCAATCTGTTTTATTTCCGTTTGTTGCCTCTTGTGCTGGCTCTTTGCTGAGTAAGAGTGGGCAGCATTGCCTATTCCTAATCCTGGGGGGCAGCATTCAGTCTTTCACCATTAAGTGTATGGTTAGCTGTAGATGATTTTTGCACATGTCATTTGCACTTTGTTGTATGGGTGTGGGTGGGACCATGGGGTTTTCTGTGGTGTTTGGCTGATATAGGGCAGTTACTATCTAAAAGTTGTCTATCTTGCTCGAGGCAGCAAGCTTTTGTTGGAGCCTTTTTCGTCTGTGCTTGTTGGCATCTCCAGGTTCTTCCGTTCCAAGTGAGGCAAAAAGAAAATGCAGGCCACTCACCATGGTGTCCTTCCTCCAGGCCTGAGGCCCCTCACTGGTCTGCCTTCTTCACTCCGCCTTTCAGAGTCCTCTCTTGTTTGTTTTACATATCACGTGCAGGGGTTTTTGTTGTGCACAGCAGGTGGAATAGGGAAAGGTGTGTCTACCGCATCCTCCTGGAAGTGGAAGTGGTTGGGAGAAATTAGAGGATTGGGTTGAAGCCAGTGTGTGAAGGGCCTTCACGCCAGGGGTTTGACTCTGTAGGTGGCAGGAGGGATGTTGGAGGTTCAACTCTGCAGCAGTGTGGAGGGATGGGGAGGGGAGTGGCAGAGAGACCCGGAGGCTGGTGCCTGGGCCCAGGGAGGTGAGGATGCATTTCTGGACTGCGACAGCAGACGTGGGGCAGAAAGGAAGAAGGGAGAGTCCATGCGGGCCACAAGGAAGTCCGAGGACCAGGTGAGTCTGAGGTTTCTAGCTTGGGCAACTAGCTAGGAGATTGGGGAGCTAGGGGAGTGGTGTAAGTGTAACAGAGTAGGTATATTCTAGGCCTTTTAGAGCATGACCGGAAGATTGGACTAACTGTGCTTCCCTTCAGGGCCGGCTCCGCAGAGAAAGCCTGGCTGCTGTGTAAAACCCAAGGAGCACACATTCTGGGCAGAGGAAACATTGTGGGGAAAGGCACAGATACAGGAAACGTCATGGCGGGCCTGTTGGGACTCCAGCTAGCTGAGGCATAAGTGGGTAGTTCTTGGTTCCATAACTGGGAAGGGTGCTGTAGGAGTTCACAAAAGCAAGAGGTTCTGGAATGGGAGTTGACGCTGCTGGTGGTCTCTCTGGCACCTTACATTCTTTGTGTGTTGACATCAGTCTTTCCTACTGCAGACAGGCCACCCTCCCTGGGGGGCACCACTGCTGACAGCTCCCGCTTACCAATTCCAGTGAAGGGAGAACTCCTTTCTCTGCATCCATATATTGATCCTAGAGAAAGGCTATGGTTGGCCCAGCTTGGGCGATGTGCTTATCCTTTTTGACCTATTACTGTTGCAGGGAGTAGACTAATCTGAGCCGGATGGTTTACCCACCCCCATTAGATCAAGCCAGGCCTTTTTTTTTTTTTTTTTGGCCACACTGCATGGCTTGCAGGATCTCAGTTCCCCGACCAGGGATTGAACCCGGGCCATGGCAGTGAAAGCTCGGAATCCTAACCACTAGGCCACCAGGGGGCTCGCAAGCAAGGACTTTTAAGGAAGAAGGCAGAAGAAAAGCATCTACGGAAGATAGAAAAGAATATTTACTATGGTTCACTGTATAATATCTTCTGAAGAATTTATAGTATGGCAATGTAGGAACTCTTTGGAGAGTTTTAAAGCAGGGGACTTGATCAAATTTAGGTTTTCTTAAAATTATCACTGTGTAAAGTTGTAGTTGGAAATAAGTAAATGAGGAGAGCTGGGGAGACTGGTAGAGAGGCTGCTGCTGTAGTTCTGGGGAGAACAGATGAGACCTGAGCTAATTCAAGTCTTTGGATCCTTATGTCATTTGGACTTCACCCTCCAGCCACAGCGTCGAGGGGTTGAGGAGGGGGACAGAGTCTGGAGACAATTAGGCAAATAGGGCGTGGTGAACAGCTGGAGGGGGCAGGGGGTGCTTCAGGAGGACTCACCACCAGCACCAACTGTTCCCTGAGAGGCTAGCTTTCTCTTTGGAAACTAGTCATTAAGTGGTGGCAGACTTGACATATCTTTCTTATTGCTTCTTAAGAAATGTGGGTGTTACTGGCTTCTTGTGGTGTCCTAACTGGAAAAGGAAGCTGATTGATTCTACTTTTCTCCCTTTAAAAAGTTTCTTTTCTTTAAGGAATCAGATAATAGGAGGGTCAGGACTGCCAGTCGAGAAATAGATGGTTGAGAGGAAGACGCAGGCCTGAAGGCCCTGCCTCCCCCATCGCTGCCCCAGGGCCTGCAGGTCTGCTCTGGAAACATTTATCCTTTTGGCGTTGTCCTTGCTGGGAAGGCTTGCAAGAATTTTAAGCAAAGAAATGACATAATCTGATTTATGTTGTAACAGATTCCCTCCTGTATTGAGAATAGGCTATGGGTGGAAGTGGGAGTGACACCAAAAATAGAAGCAGGGAAAGCAGGGACACCAATTAGGAGGCTATTGCAATAATCTAGGCTGGTAATGGTGGAGGAGGTGAGAAATGGTCACACTGTGAATATATTTTGAAGGTAAAAACCAGAGGATTGGATAGAGAATAAGAGAGAAAGAGACGAGACAAGACGAGAAGGACTCCGAATCTTTGGCCTGGGCAACTGGAAGACCATGGCCTTAAACTGAGATGGATAAGATTCTGGAGGAGCAGGTCTGGGGGAAGATCAGGGGTCTGTGTGAGACGTGTCAAGTTTGAGACATGGAACACATCTCACACAGACCTCCTGTCCACTTGACATCTTACCTGAAACAGGCAGTAGGATATATTAGCCAGGAGTCCAGAGGTGAGGTCTGCACTTGGAGAGAAATCTGGGCATCCTCAGCCTATAGGTAATATGAGACTAGGTGAGATCACCCAGGGGGTGATTGAAGGAATACAGAGAAGACAGGAGAACCAGGACCGAGCCCTGGGGCACTCTTACATTAAGAGGTGGGGAGATGAGGAAGAACCAGCAAAGGGAAAGAACAGCCAGTGAGGTAGATGGAAAACCCAGAGTGCTAGCCTGGAAGCCAAGTGAAGAGAGTGGTCAAACAAGAGGGCTTGATTCACTGGTAGCAAAAGCTGTAAGAGGAGGACTCAGACTCACCCTTTGGATCTAACAACATGGAGGAGAAGCTAAATGCGTGCTTTTGGACCCAAACTTAGCCTTTCAAATAAGTCATAGTTCCCGCCTTGAAGGAGAATACAGGTGTGCAAAAAAGGGTCATTTAAGATTGATTGAAACAAGTCTGAGAAAGATGTGAAGATAGTATCGTGGGAGCCCAGCAGAAACAGACAGTACTTCTGGCTTTTGTGGGGAGGGTTGAGGTCAGATTAATTCATGTCTTCATTCGTTCAATGATTCATTCATTCATTCCACAAAAACTTTTTGAGTGCCATGGACTGAGAGGAAGGGAGAAGGTAGAGTTGTTGTTTAAGGGGTATAAAGGTTCAGTTTTGCAGATGAAAAAAAAGTTCTGGAGATGACTGGTAGTAGTTGCACAACAGTGTGAATGTGTGTAATACCACTGAACTGCACACTTAAAAATGGCTAAGCTTGTAAATTTTGTTATGTGTGTTTTACCACCACATACGCACACACACACAAAATCAGAAAGGAAAAAAAAATCTTATTGAGCCCCACCATGACCTTGGTTGGGAATATGATGTTGAAATGGAAGTCATTTCAGTAGAGGGAGATCATGTGGAGAGAAGGGGAGGAAGACATCCAGCTGGAAGGAATGCTGAGAGAAGGGTCTGGGCACCAGTCCTATCTGTCTAGATTGAAGCATCCGCTGGGGGAGATCACAGGAGCTGAGGCTGCAGACTCAGGCTGAGCCAGTTGCTGCAGGCCTGGCAGCCTGGCTGTGGAGTTGGGCTTGCCTTCTTGGGCTCTGGGAGCCTCTAAAGGTTTCTGCCCATGGGAGTGTCATTCCAGAGATGTGCATTTAGAAGCTTAATCTCATTAATCCTTCCTGTTAAACCCGTTGCCTATTAAAAGCAGTGGGATTGAAGCATGCATTTCTCTGATGAAAATTGCGGCCTAGCAGAATTTTAGATGCCTGGGCATGTGTTCATGAATTGAGTAGGTTATTTTTCCACCCATTTTACAAATATTTATTGAGGACTGTCTAAATGCCCGTAGTATTCTAGGCACTGGAGGTAAGGGAAGGGGTGAATTTCTCAGATCGCTTCTCTTGATAAGCCTACAGTCTAGGGACTCCATTCCCAAATAAGAAATTATGCTACATTGTACCGCATGTTACCATAAATGTCTCACCGAGGTTCCATGGGAGCCGAGAGGAGGGTGCCTGGCCTGTCAGGGACACTGGGATGGCTTCCAGGGAAAGGCTGTCCAGTGGATTTGAAGGATGAGCAGTATTTTCTAGGCAGAGAAGCAGAGATAGACATCCTGGGAGGACAGTAAATCAAAACTTATTGGGGTTGTAAATTTAAAGAAAACATGTAAATATTCTCTTTTAAAGTTAAACTCTTATTTCATTGGCTTTTAGGTGGTGCTGGCTAGAGTGCATGCTTTTGGACCCAAGCTTAACTTTTCAAATGTGGAATGCTAGGCCTTCATTGGTAAGTTTGTTTGATGCCTTCTTACCAAATTATGCTGTCAAGGATTGGTATTTGGAATGAAGGGCAAGGTAGTTATCATTGGTGCTGCTCTGTGAAGGGTACCAAGCCTGGACCCTAGAGAAGCCTACAGTATAGGTGGAAAAGATCCACAGGAGAAGTGGATCCCACTGTAGGTTTCTGCAGTAGGTGCAGAGGGAGAAGCCAGAGGAGAAACACCCAGGGGTGCAAGGGATGGACGCAGCTGGCCTCACAGAGAGGTGCAGCTTTGGCTGCATTTTGAAGGATGGACCAGTCCGGGGGGGAGTGAAATAAGCTTTTCAGGCTTGAGAAGGTGGGTGTAAGATGTAAAGAAAGTGGGCTCAGCAGAAGACCCACAGGAACAAAAACTTCATCCAAAGGAGTGGTGAGTAAGAACTTCTTCAGGATCTGCTGGTGGTTGATTATTCTATTCTAGACCAGGGTCAGCAAATTTTTCCTGTAAAGGATCAGATGGTAAATATTTTTGGCTTCCTAGGCCATATGGTTTCTGTCATAGCTACTCAACTCTGCCATTATAGTGGGAAAGCAGCCATAGTTAATATGTGTATGACGGTGTGGCTGTGTTCCAAAAAAGCTTTATTTACAGAAACAGGTCGTGGGCCGGATTTGGCCTGTGGGCTATAGTTTGCCCACTCCTTTTCTAGACCCTGAATGCTGTGCTGGGCTAAGGCACTTGGACTTTGTCCTGAAGGCAGTGGGAAGCCATTGAAGTTATTTGGGGCAAAGAAGTGAAATGGCCAAAGTAACAAGTTAGGAGCATTCATCTGATAGCTGGACAAGAAGCATGGGTCCTGTTCCAAGGCAGCAGTAGCAATCCAGGTGTGAGGTCATGTGGTTAACAGTGCTTAAAATGGAGAAAAGGTCCAATAGGAGAGATATTGCAAAGGAAGAATGGTAGGATTTATGGTCTTCTTAGACTTTAAAGACAGGAGCCAAAGAAGATGAAAGTTTAAACTTGATAGTTCACAATGGTAACATTGACAGAAATGTGGCTATTGGGGATGGAGAAGGGTAGTTGATGCGTCCAGTTGTTGATACACTGAATTTGAGATGGTACTGATTCATCCACAGGATATGTCTAGTAGGCAATTAGAAATTCAGGGCTGGGGACTTCCCAGGCAGTCCAGTGGTTAAGACTTCACCTTCCAATGCAGCGGGTGCGGGTTTGATCCCTGCTTGAGGAGCTAAGATCCCACATGCCTTGTGGCCAAAATACCAAAACATAAAACAGAAGCATTATTGTAACAAATTCAATAAAGACTTTAAAAATTGTCCACATCGGGACTTCCCTGGTGGCACTGTAGTTAAGAACCTGCCTGCCAGTGCTGGGGACACGGGTTTGATCCCTGGTCCGGGAAGATCCCA
Source organism: Globicephala melas (assembly GCF_963455315.2). NCBI lineage: Eukaryota > Metazoa > Chordata > Mammalia > Artiodactyla > Delphinidae > Globicephala > Globicephala melas. The sequence goes on along the minus strand of NC_083321.1, from coordinate 42,177,169 downwards.
CATGCTGCGGAGCAATTAAGCCCGTGTGCCACAACTACTGAGCCTGCACTCTAGAGCCCGCGAGCCACAACTACTGAGCCCATGAGCCACAACTACTGAAGCTCACGTGCCTAGAGCCCGTGCTCTGCAACAAGAGAAGCCACTGTGATGAGTAGTCCCCACTCACCACATCTAGAGAAAGCCCATGCGCAGCAACGAAGACCCAGCGCAGCCAAAAATAAATAAATAAATTTATTTATTTATTTTAAAAAATGGTCCACATCAAAAAAAATCTTTAAAAAAAAAAGAAATGCAGGGCTGAAGCCAGGGCTGGGAAGGGTAGGTCTAGAGGTGTAGAACAGAAACCATAGGATTAATAAGTTCTCCCCGTGATGAGCAGAGGGCTGAAGGAGAGAGTCCCAGGAAGGGAGGAGGATGGGACAGCAGAGACCACAGAGAAGGGACCTGAGGGAAGGCTGCCGAATTGGTGACAAGGTGGCTACCGCTGGCCTTGAGAATGAGATGTGGGGAGGGGGGAAGGGGGGAGGAAGCCAGGTTGCACAGGGTCCATCATAAATGACGGGTAAAGAATCAGATACATTAGTAAAAGTGACCACTTACGGAGAGTTTGGATGGTAAAAGAACGGAGACACAAAGATTTCAGCGTCTGCATGCCAAAATAACCCTTTCTTTAGCTTTGAGGCAAGCAAAGCAAGCCACGACCAGTTCTCTTGTCCGTCTCTGGAGCCAAGTGTGTTTGGGAGTTTGTGTGTACCTTGGGCTTGTGATTGCGTTCTTATGCTTTCTTTGAGGTGTGGTGTTCTGAGCTCTGTCATAACTTGCACCAACGGAATCTAGCCCATGTTTGGACCCTTGCCATGAGACAAGATGTGATCTGTTGGGGAAATAGTTGCATTTGCCTGAGTTGGAGGAGAAAATAGGGTAGAGCAAGAAACGGAAATTAAACTCCTTACTGCAGAGTCTGCCCAAGTATGGGAATTTGCGATAATTCCTCAAGTCGCTCAACTAGATAGCAATTTATGTGCCAAGCATTTCGAGTGTATGTTCCTTGGTTTGAATTCTGAGTAGTCTTTGGGTCGGTTTTTGCAAATATAGCAGTTAGAGAGGGAGTCATAAAAGCAACAGGTGGAACTGGTTTGGAGCCTCCGTTTAGTGAAGTCTCACTATATCCCAGGCATAGTGCCGAGTACTCTGTAGGTATCATTTTATTTCATCTTTGCAACCACCTGTGAAAGAGGAATTAGTGTTCCCACTTCAGCAATAAGGAAATTAAATCACAAGAGGTTGCCTGAGGTTACAAGGGATTTGAACCCAGACCTATCTGACCCCCTTAGTTTAGGCCACTTTCTGTTTTCTCCCACCTGGGTGTGGAATTTCTCCTCTAACTTACATAGAAGGACTGGAGACAGAATGAGTTCTTAAGGTTAAATATTCAGAGGCTGTGGTGGGTATTTCTGCTCCTTAGGAGTCTATTAAAAGTGTGGAAGCAGTATGGGATCCTTGGGGGAGACTAAGGCCAAACTTCAAACACTAACTGTTTCCCCTGCTGAAATTTTCATTTAGTTGCAGAAGGTGGCAGGTTTGGGCTTGGAAAGGAAATCTCACTAGAAGGCATGACAGTCAGATTCCAGTCCTAGCTCTAAGGCAGTTATAATCTACTTTTTGTTTAAATACTTGCATCTCTCTCTGCTCACCTCCAACTTCAAGGTCCGAGGCCAGGGTCCTGCGTTGACTTGTTTCCCACCGTACCCCCAGCATCCAGCCTGGTATCAGGCGTGTAGCATGTGCTGATAGAATATTTGTTGTTTCTAGTGAGCCAGGCAACTTGGAGCAAGGAGCTTCACCTCTGTGTGCCAGGCACTGCCGTCGGCACTGCAGTTTTGCAGGTGACACAGGACAGGTTCTGTCCTCGTGAGGCAGATGAGCCAGCAGGGGAGACAGACAGAATAGACAGGTGAGATGTGCAGTCTGAGGTCAGGCAGGCAGGATAATCCTCTGAAAAAAGTCATAATAATGCACTTTGGGGTGACTGCACATATGTCGTCTAAGCTGTCCACTCTGTTTTAATTCTTTTGCTTGGCTGTGGTTGCTAACACCCAGCTAACTGCTCCCCGCAGCGAGAGCTCCCTCCTGGGGCCAGAGCAGCCTCCTACCTCTGGCAGGGCTGAGCGCTCCCCTCCTGGCCCCTCTCCTCTGCTCACCCTCCTGTCTGGCCTGCCACCCCCTGGTTCTCCTCCAACTCCGTAGACCTCGACTCCGCAGCTTGCTGTGCCGGTTCTCTTTTCTCTACCTTTAGCTTAATAAGGTTTTGCTTGATCCCTTTCTGGTCAGTCCCAGTATTCTTCCCCGGTGAGCTCATCCACTGTTCACCTCTCTCCTGAAGTCACCCAGATCTGCAGATCCAGCCCAGAACCTCTGCCCAGCCCTCCTTCCTAGCTCCTATCCTGTGGGCACCTCCAACTCAGCCCTCGCCTGGTACCCAGTGTGTCTGTCTCCCTGTGGTGCCTGCCTGGGGTGGGACTGCACCCCCTCAGTCATGTCGACTGCAGGAGTCACCCTTGGCTTTGTCCTTTCCCTCAACTGTCGTCTTCCATTGGCTACCTTTTCTGGAAGAGCCCGTGTTCTAATTTGTCACTCCCTGCCTACCCCTTCGTTTAGGACTCCTCATTTGGATTGTTTCAGCAGCCTCTTGGTTGGTCTCCCCGGGCACACTTTTGTCCTCCTTCAGTCCACCTCCACTTCCTAGCAGCATGATGTTTCTAACTCACACATCTATCATGGCTTTCTCCTGCTTAAAATTCTCCAGGGGCTCCTCATTGCTTATAGAATAGAACTTAAACCCCCACAGCGGGCCTGCAGTCTTTTCATAACTGGCCTTTGGCCACCTTCCCTATTTCACTTTTTCCCTAACCCGTATTTCTCACATCAGCCCGGCCTTTCAACAGCCATCACTTCCTGGTGCCTTTGCCAGAACTGGGCCCTTTCCTGGGAATGACCCACCCCCTGCTCCCCATTTCACTAACTCGGGTCAAGTTTCTGATTTTCTGGACACCTTCCTTCCCCACCCTGCACTTCTCTGTGACCTGGAGGTGACCTTCCTCCTGGCTTCCAGAACACCCTGCATCTCTCTCTCTCCCAAAACATTTATTGGCGTAACTGTTGATTTACTATCTGTTATGCTCAGTAAACTGAGCTCCTTAAGGGTGGGGAACACACATACACACACACACACACGCACACACACATCTCTGGGTTCTCGGTGCCAGCACTATGTACCTGGTTCAGGAAGTGTTTGTTGAAAGAGTGAGGATAGCAAAGTCTGTTTGCGCAGCCAGACAACAGATTTATAACGTGATCAAATGTATTTGAAACTGGAGGTTCATTGGCTATTGAGTTGGGTGGGGACTCCTTGCTTCTCAGTTTTGATGGCAGGATAGGTTGTTGTGGGCCTGGGTTTGTGGTTGCCTATTGCATATCTCAGCCTACTGAGGCCTCGGGAATATATCTTCTCTATATTCTTTGCCCCTGACTTTTTTATTTTTAACTCCCGTTGTTGATGGGATAGTAAAGCAATGCAAAGTGAAAAATAGTCCATCAAGGAATGCTGAGGAGTAAGGTCCACCCAGCTTCCTGGATGAATCCCAAGTTTCCTAAATTAGCCAAAATAATGATTCTTGCTAACCACTGACAGCTTTTCCCTTTCACATTCAAGCTGAGAGTGCTTTTCTGGCTGGGGGATGAGGATAGCTGGTGGTCCTTTGTGGAGGTGCCCGACGGCATCTTTATCTTCATTTGGAACCTTGTAAAGTCCTCAGTGAATACTGAGGAGTAGCAAATAGGAAGAGGCTCTGAGCAAGGGATGCCAGGTCTGTGTCTGTATTTACCATGGGAGCTGCTGTGATGCACCTAGGTGCTAGGCTGGTACCTTCTCATGTTTTCATGTGGGGCTTTCAGTTTGATGCTGTTGCCTCTCCTTCACTTCCTGGTTCTGCCACAGAACTGGGAAATTGTGCGGAGAATGCAGGTTTTCTTTGGGGGTTCACAGTTATCTGGGAAGGCTTCCTTGAAGCAGAAGCCATTTTCAACACAGACGTGTCCTACTGACCAGGGTGCTCCAGCGGGCACTTGGGGCTGCTTTTCTTGCCTGGAAATACTGATGATGATGCTGCTTTCCCTTTCAGGGACTTTCCAGAAGCTCTTCCCTCAGCATGGAATGCATTTGCCTTCTGCTTTGCCTGGTTCATGCCCATTCAGCCTTCAGATATCAGCTGATTTGCTTCTTCTTGGGAGGCCTTCCCTGACCTTGATAAGAAACCTAGGTCTTATCATCACCATTACTGTTATCACTTTATACTGCTTATTGATTGCTCACAATGGGGCAGACATTGTCAAAGTGCTTGGTGGGTAACCACTTAGTATTAGGGCCTCAGTAGGTGTTGGCTGAGGTCAGGGTTATCATTATTACCCCAAAGATACCTTTCAAGGAAACTGAGGCCCAGATCAGTTGTGGGCATGCGAGCAGGGTTTGTCCCCAGGTGCCTGACTGGGTCTGTGCTTCTGCCCATTCTTCTCTACTCTGCAGGCCCCTCTGCCAGGCCTTCAGCAGCCCATCCTCCCACTCATTTCAGCACTCACCCCAGAGGCCATTTTACGTTTGTTTGTGTGGTTATAGATGAATGAATGTTCATTCTCCCTCTGGGCAGCCTGGTAAGCCCCAGGACGGCAGGAGCCTGACCTCTAGGCAGGCACTCAGGGCAGAGTTGACCGACAGCCTGCCTGCCTAGACAGCCGCTCACCCGCTGGATCTCCTTGCCCCTTGCATCACAAGAGTCTGGGCTGTGAACGTGAACTCCCTGGGGGGTCCCCACAGTTTAGCCTGCACCCTCCCCTCCTGTTTCCGTGTCAGAGCTAGTGGCGCTAAGGAAGCATCTGTCCCTAGCTGGGTCTGTCCCTCTGCCTTTCCTCCACCTGTGAACCCGTCCTCATCCTTGTATAAAGAAGTCGACCCCTTTTTTCCCCCAGGACAGAGCCCTCACCTGTCCTCTGCTCCTCTGGACCTGCACACGCTTGGGATGGCTCTGACCACAATGGGCCATCCTGACCTGTGTTCCTGTCCTCCTTGTCCTTCTGCAGCTGCTCGGGACCATCCCTGGTGTGGCCTCTGTGACCGGGCAGTGTCTTGTATAGTCAGGGCTGAGGGGGACACAGAGGGGGTAAGAGGACCGAAGTTACTACCCTAAGAGCAGTTGCACCATGATTCTGAGTGTGTGGGGTGTACCTGTGCTGGTGAGTATGTATGGGGGGGGGGTGTTTCTTGCTCGATGTTTTTACTTGCATAATTTATCCTCGTGCACATTAGAGACCATGCCTCCTTCTCTCAGGGGTCTAATGTAGGGCTCTGAATAATAGATATTTCAGAGCTGTTGGCTAAACAGATCTTTCCTCCTCTGTCTAGCTGAAGGCGCCTCCCCTCGCCCCCATCCCCACTTTGGTACCTCTCCGACCATTTCATAGGGTTGTTGTGACTATCAGGACCCCCTTCCCAGACCCCATTCAGACAGCAGTGATGTGAAAGCCCCATCTAGACCTTGGCAGGCTGGCAGGGCGCCAGGCTACATTGCCCAAGCTGGCAGCAGGGAGGCCCGGTCCCCCAGGGGCACCTCACCAGGCCTCCGGGGCCCGGCTGGCTGAGCTCTGAGAGATTCACACTGGTTTTGAGTGGGAAAAATAAAAAATGGTTTCTGACCAAGTGGGGAAAGTGGGCATGGGCAGGGGCGGGGTGGGGAGCAGGAGGACGCTAGCCACGGCTTCCGGCTTCCTTACATCTTTTTTTTTTTTTTTTTTTTGGCGGTACGCGGGCCTCTCACTGTTGTGGCCTCTCCCGCTGCGGAGCACAGGCTCCGGACGTGCAGGCTCAGCGGCCATGGCTCACGGGCCCAGCCGCTCTGCGGCATGTGGGATCTTCCCGGACCGGGGCACGAACCCGTGTCCCCTGCATCGGCAGGCGGACTCTCAACCACTGCGCCACCAGGGAAGCCCCTGGCTTCCTTACATTTGCTGCAAACAAACTGAGATCACCCTACAGCCTCTGGGACACCCAGCACAATGGTCTCAGGCCCTGGAAGCAGACCTGCTTCACAGTGTTGGCTCTGCACCTACTAGTGGTGGGGCTTAAGACAGATGACCCACACTCTCTAAGCCTCAGTTTTCTCACCTGTATAACAGGATGATGATCATAGTAATCACCTCTGTGAGGTTCTTGTGAGGGTGAAATGAAAACACGCTTAGCACTGTACACGGTGTGTAGAAAATGCCAAATATTTGTTATCATTTGACTGTTGTTTTTGAAAAGTAGCATTGTCAATAATTGTAAGAAGACTTTGGACAGCATACAAAGTCTAAAATGCACAGGTAAAGGCTGTGAGCAGTAAATGAGATGGGTGTGTGGGAAAAGCACTTTGTGAATTGCAAATTGTGTGCAGATATTATTATTAGCACAAATAACTCTTTTATTGTTTTGGCTTTGAAAAAAATGACAGAGCACAATTTTATGATGTTGAGTCTAAGTTCTTTACTGGTTTTGGTTTTTGTTTTGGAGGGAGATTTGTCAGACAGGCCTTAATTGGAATCTTGACCAGAGGCTGTGTGACCCACATTGGTGATCCCAGGTGCCCAATGTCTGATGAGCCCCTGGCGCAGAGGATCAGTTCTGTGGCTGCTCATATTATTTTAAATTTTTTATGATAAACTTTTAATACATAGTGGTATAGTAAGTTCTCATAAGTCCATTGACAGTAAATTGTGGGCATTTGCTTAGGACAAATTCCTGAGAATTTGCTCAAGAAATTCTCACTCTCAGAGTTTTGTACCTAATATAGCTGAAGAAATGTAAGCAATTTATTCAGCGTTTGATGTAGACAAATACCACTGCTTTCTCAAGTATGTTAGAAATATTTTCTTAACATCAACTGCTTGCCTTTCTTGTGTTTATCTCCATCCCATACCATTTCATTGTCTCCTCCCATCCTTCCAAAAACGAAATCAAACAAAAATTTAAAATGTAGATACTTTTAGACAGAGGTTGAAAATTCTCTACTTATTGGCTGCATCTGGCCTGCAGATGTATTTTGTTAAGTGCTCACAATGTTTTAAAACCTTTAAGTTAGTGGGTAACATTTAAAAGTTGGTAGATATTATCTAGAAATCTGGATTTCCAGATCTTTACAAAAATCCGAAAGTCTAGCAGCGCTGGACCCTCATGGCGGTGATGAAGTATGGTGGGCCCTCTTATGGGGACTTGTTTCTCCAGTTGCCCGGCCCTGCCCAAGCCCTGCTCCTGTACATGGCCTGTAGGTAACTGAGTTTGTAATCTGTGCTAAATGTAACCAACATTTCTTAGACACTGTGCATCAGTTTAAAATTATTTTTACCGGCAACGTTGACCATAGAGAAGATTATTTCACTTGCTAAGTTTTCATTTTTATAAGCCAAGTAGCTATAATGTTTTATTTAGGCTCTTTTGGGTTTAGTAGAATCACCTTCTCTCCTCCCTGTGAATTTTCCTCATTAATAATTTTGAAAGTCTTCAGCCAGACTTATAAGTCAGTGTAAAATGTTGGATAAGGCAGGAGATACATTTTGATTGCTTCTATTTAAGGGAGGTTGAACACAAGTGACCTGCTTTAATTCAGTAATTTATGATGTAAATTTGAACAATTGAAGATACTTAGTCGTTTTTAGCCATCTCATTGAAATAGTTGTAATTGGCAGAATCCTTATTGAAAGAGGAGTTTGGGATTCTTAACACTGGAGACCATCCCCATTTGTAGGCTTTCCTCAGGCAAGCCCATACCCCCTTCCAGCCTGTGAGCACGCACAGAAATGGGGGCATATGCAGGAGGGGGGCGGTGCTGAGCCCCACAGTGTTTACTTTAGGGGAGTCCTTGAAAGCAATTTTTTAAATTACTATTATCCTATGAGCTTTAAAAAATTTTTTGCCATCATGAAAGAGTATACACTTGTAATAAATTTAGACAGCCCTGAAGAAGTGCATTAACATAAAGGAAGAAGGTCTTCTGTGACACCCGCCTCCCCACTCCCAACCTTCCCCTGAGATTGGCACTTTTTGGTGGGTATAGTCCTGGACTTTTTCATTTGCTTGTATCCCCTTAACTCCTACCTCCTTTGCCCTCATGCCCAACATACACATTTTTACTTTTGTAGAAATAGACTCTCTCTATGCCTATAGTTCTGCAGTTTTCCTTTTTTTTTTAAGCTGTCAATTGTTATGGTTTTCTTTTCAAGTCCATATGTACAGATAAATGTACCTTATTATGTGTAACAGTTGTACTCCATGGTATGGGTGCATTTTAAGCTTATTTAATCATCCCTGTATTGGTAGACACCCAGGTTGTTGCCGATTTTTGCCATTGCAACCATTGCTGCTGGGGAAATTGTTACACCGACCTGTGAACTTCTGCATGAAATTTTTCTGCTCATAGACACCTGAAAGTGGGACTTTTGGCCTAAGTAGTTTGCCATCTAAAATTTGAATCAATATTGCCTAATCGCCCTCCAAAAAGGCTGTACCAGTTCATGCTCCTTTTAAGAGTATCCAATTATGGCTCCAATAATCTAGTTTTTTGCTTAACCATGCATGAGAAAAGTAAACTTTAAAAACTCACAAATATGCCATCAAAATGACACATTTGTCTTAGAAAAGCATTCAAAATATATAGCTATAGATTTAATTAAATGATTTTCATACCTAGTGATGGTTATCATCCTGCAAGGTGACAAAAATGTTCCCCAACTGTTGTTACCAATTTAATTATTAAATACTTATGTGAGGATTTCAGTTGTGCCAGGGAGCCTTTGGAAGAATAACAGCCAAATCACGGCTTCCTTTCCCACTGGTCCGCCAGGGCTGCCTTGTCTTTCCTTCCAAGGGCTGAGCCCTCAGGACGGAGGTCGGATCAGCATTTAAATGGGAGTGCCAGGCCTTGGGGAGGGGGAGACAGCAGTGATGTGGTGAAGTACCCGAGGATTCCCAGCATCCCCTCCTTACATATGAAGCCGTTTTACATTGACAGGTTCTTCCCACATGTGTTTTCTCATAGCATCCATATGACCTCCCTGGGAAGCAGGCACTCCCCTCTCCCCTCATTTATATCTGGAAACACTTAGGGTCAAAGGTCTGACTTAGTGAGTGTCACACAGATGGTCAGGGTCAGTGCACTGGACCCGGTGTTCTGACTCCAGATATGGCGGAGTCAGAGCCCTGTGAGGCTGAGTGGTAGTTTTTTGCCTATAGGACACCGTAGACGTTTCCTTTACTGAACTGGGGGCAGAGAAAGGAAAGGGAAGTGATATTCCCAGACTTCCTGTGTTCATTTTTTGTCCACAGCTTTCTCCTAGCAGTGCTAACATTTACAGTCATGTTCTCGAATATTTCCTTAGCCTTTGGGAGGGATCTGTGAATTCTTGACCAGGGGCCTTAACTGATCACAGGTGGTTGAGAACTGCTGACTATATCTCCTCCTTAAAAAGGACAGGTCTCAGGAGATGGTCAGCTTACTGCCTACTAACTGTGTGTAAAATTTTGAATTTCATCTTCTCCAGAGATCTCTTTTCTGCCTCTCTGACCTTGTGTCTGGCTCTTGCTAACAGGTTACCCTGTATTGGCCAAAGCTCCTTAGCAGTAACCTCACTTGTGAGCCTGCAGGTAAATTTGATGCCCGGACCACTTATCCTTCCAGGATGCCGTCAGCTTCATTAGATCCAAGCAGGGGTCTGGTCTAGTGAAAACAGGGATCTGGAGTCAGGTAGAGCGGGTTCAAATCCCGGCCCCCTCGCTTTTACTACTAGCAGTGTGAACCTCTCACTGTTGACCTTATGTCTCTGAGCCTCAGTATCCTTTTCTACAAAATAGTGATAATGATTCTCTCATACAGGCATTTTGAGAAATACGTGAATGAAGATTTGAAAGGTGCCTCTCAGATGTTCAGTGCAGAATAGACACTTTATAAATGTGAGTCCTCTCTCATTTTCCTCTATAGAAAGAAGGTTCTCCTCTGGGGATGCTCCAAACTGGTAGCTGCTGGCTGGGGATCCTGGGATCAGGGCAAGGCCTTTAAGAAATAAATGACAGGGTGTGGGCACAGTGTTCCAAGGACCTGGCCTTCGAGTCAGAGACTGTCGTTCCAGCTTCATCCTGCTGGTGACTCCCCGGTAACAGTGGGTAAACCTCATCCCCACTCCAGAGCTGCATTTCCTCAGTGTGACCTGGGGCTCAGGTGCTCCCTAACCATCCTGCTCGCTGCCGTAGGAGCTCCTGTGATGGAGCAGGACTTTGGAATGTACTGGAAGGGATGCAGGCCTTGGTCTGAGGAAGACCTGAGTGTGGCTGGCTCCCGTACCTCCCAGGTCTGTGGCCTTGGGCACATCCACTAACCTCTCTGACACTTGTTGTCTGCATCTGTAAAGCAAGGCAAGTAGGACCCACTTCCAGGCTCACTGTCTGGACAACGGGAGTCCATGGGAACAAGGTCAGTTTCCTTCCCTCTGTCTCCGACTCCTGAGTGCTTTGGTTGGGGATTTGCCAGGGTTTCTGCAGAGGAAACCCAAAACACCTTCCCTAGGTGCAGTGCTCATCACACCTCCAGCACCCTGAGATTCTTGACTCTCGGATTTCTTGAAGTTCCTTTATGTGGTCGAGAAACTCCTCAAAGGAAGCGTACAGCCCACGGAGCTTTGCTGGTGCCTCCGTGACAGCGCCTTCCTTTCTTGCCCTGTCTCGGCTGCAGACAGCAGCTGCAGCGTGAGTCAGTTGCTTGTGTATAAATTCTTCTGCATCTCTCTGCAGAGAGAACTCCATTCATTTAGCCAGTGTTCGCTGTGCCCAGGCCTCATGCGAGGAGGTGGGATATGGAGAGGAATTGACTCACAGCCACTGCTCGCAAGAGCTCACGGGGGGAAAGGTGCAAATAGACAGTATGACACACGAGCTGTGCTGTCACCCAGGCATGTCATAGGGTGCCATGGGAGAAGAGGACCGAGTGGCCTCTCCTGGGGACCCAGCACACAAGAGATGACTTTGAGCAAGTCTTTAGAGGTGAGGAGGAGTCCACACTGCAGAAGTCCAGGCAGAGTGAGCCAGGCAGCAGGAGCCACGGGGCAGAGGCCAGAGCCCTGAGGGAGGTAACACTGGCTATCTGTCGGGAGCTGGGGCACGGGGCGAGGACCCAAGTTGCCACGTCCTGGCGGTCATGTGCACACTGACGACCTTTTGGGACCTTTCTCCTGAGCCCCCAACTCACATACCCACTGCTCACCCAGCATCTACCCCTCAGTGTGTATGGGCATTCCAGACCCAACATAACTAAATAGAAGTCTTAGGCAGAAATGTGACCCTCCCCAGTCTCCCCCGTGTTATGTGGCCCCACCATTTACCTGGTTACCCAGGCCCAAAATGTAGGTTTCACCTTTGACCCTGCTCCTTCCCTCACTCCTCACCTTGTGTGTTTACAATGTTGACAGCTGTTCTATCACAGTATATCCTGAAAGCCGCCACACCTCCCTCCCCTTGTCCAGAGGTCCCCTATCTCTCAACAGGTCTCCCTGCTTCCACTCTGGCCCCACTGTGAGCAGCCTCCCACACAAACAGAATGACCTTTATTTATTTATTTTTTCTAAGTATTTATTTATTTATTTGGTTGCACTGGGTCTTAGCTGTAGCAGGTGGCCTCCTTAGTTGTGGCTTGCCAACTCCTTAGTTGCAGCAGGCAGGCTCCTTAGTTGTGGCTCGAGGCCTCCTTAGTTGTGGCATGCGAACTCTTAGTTGCAGCATGCATGTGGGATCTAGTTCCCCGACCAGGGATAGAACCCAGGGTCCCCGAATGGGGAGCTTCGAGTCTCAACCACTGCACCACCAGGGAAGTCCCCCAGAATGACCTTCTAAAAAGTAAATAAGATCACAGCACTCCCCTGCTCAAAACACTCCAGTGGCTTCCTAGCATCCTTGGAGTAGAATCTGAACTCCCTGCCCTGTCCTTCCTGCCCCTCCTAGTTCTCTGGTCTCATCTCTTAGCACTCTCTGCTTTGCTCACTCCAGTCCAGCCCCTGTGTCTTTCTTGCTGTTCCTCTTTCTTGCCTCAGGGCCTTTCCACTTGCTGTTTTCTGCCTGGATTACTCTTCCCCAGCAATCCTCCCTTCACTCTGTTCTGGTCTGTGTTCAAGTGGTCTTTCCTCTATTTAAAAGGCACTGTCCTACCCCACCCCTTACACCATCACTCTGTTCTCTTACTCTGCTTTATTTTTCTTCATTAGCACCTGATTTTATATATTTATTTGTATTCTTTATCCTTTGTCTTACCTAGAATGTAAATCCATGAGGATGAGCCCTTGTCTTAATCTGTCTCATTCACCACTCTATCTCCAGGGCCCAAAACAGAGCCTGGTACACAGTAGGTGATCATCACACATTAGGTTGGTAATGAAAAATATGAATGAATGAATGCAATTTAAGGCTTTGGTGTTTATTCCATGGGCAGTGCGAATCTAGTAGACACCTTTCAGGAGGTGAGTGACGTGGTCAGCACTTTTATTTTAGAAAGCCAGCTGGTGGCAGTGTGGAGGCTGGACTGTAGGAGGCGGCAGCAGGACTAGTTAGAGGCAGATAAAATGGTCCAGGAAATTGATGCTGAGCCCTATGTAGAGCTGTAGAGAGGAAAAGAGGGGACTGAGGACAGGTTTTGAAGACCTTTGAGTATCTTTGGTTCCTATTGGAATAACTTGGTATAGCAATTCTTTTAAAAGAAAAACAAGAGGGGACTAGCTGGTCTGGAGAGAGGCTGGTGACACTCTGTCATGTTTCTCTCCCCAAGCAAATGTCACACCCCAGATGCACATCCCCTGCAGTGCAGTTATTATCTCTCTGAGGAGTGACTCTGCTGTTCCTAGACTCCCCGTTCAGTCTTCCACTAAGAAAGTAGTCAAGATGGTATCAGTGAGTCTGATTCTTCTTCCTACAGATGGGTCCCTGATGTTATACACTACAAGCCACACTAAGTCATTGGTTCTTTCTTGCAATGAGTACATTTCTTCATATTTAACTCCAAGGGAGACTCGCTCTAACAAATTCTCTTTTTCTTTAAGAATGACTAGGCTCTGCTCAAGTTCCGCGTGGGGTTTACTGATAACCTGGGGGCTAGGCATCTCCTTTATCACAAACATGCACAGGAACTCTTATCCTCTCCTCGGTGTCGGGGAGTCAGAAAGGACAGTGGGCCTGCATTCCTAGCCCAGGCATAGCCATGCTGTCTGGCACTGCCTCTTGAGAACTTTCTTCTTGAACTTGAATTATTCCTTCCTCCCCAAATCCCCAATCCTCCCCACATTTTGATGCAAAGCCTTTCATCTCTGAGTAGACATGTTCTTACCCATCTTGCTGAGGTGTTCCCTCTCTGTCCCTAAGGGGGAGTAGGTCATCCCAGGCCCCTAAGCCTTGGCCCAAAGTTCCTAATCCTGTTTGCCGAGCCCTGTGGTGTGAGATGCTGTCCCATCTGTGTAGCCAGATGCCCGCCTACCACGTCTCCCTCTCTCTTCCAAAGGTCCAGATGTCGTAGGAATGACACTAATAGCTACACTGTAAAGCTTCCTGTGTGCCAGGTACTGTGTTAAACCCTCCACATGCATTCTGTCTAATCCTTCCCACCCTGCAGGGGTGAGTATTATTGTGTTTTTCACAGATGAGGAAGCTGAGGCTTGGCAGTGCAGTGAGGCTTAGTAGTTACGAGCCTGGGCTGAGAGTCAAACAGACTTGGGTTTGCATCCCCCCTAGCTGTGGACCTTGGGAATGCTACTTAACCTTCTTAACCTTCCTTTTCCAGATGTAGAAAATGGAGATAATATGGAGAGTATTCACAGGGTTGCTGTGAAAAATTAAATAAAATAACATGTTATTTCATAAGTACTTGCTTACTAAATGCTAGACTTTGTGCTGTCAGTAAATAATAGCTCATCGTAGATACTGCTTTCATCAGCAGCACCGTCATCATCCCCATCCCAAAGCTACATGACTAGCATGTAGATGGAGCCAGGATTGGAACCTAACCCTGCCTGGCTCCAAAGCCCACGTTCTTCCCCCGTCCCACACTGTTGCTCCCAAGTTAATCTTGCCTAAGACTTTCTGGTCCCTAAGTTTACTCTCGGTCTTCTTGGTTGTGCTGTTTGTCCCTGTGTGGGCAGTGGGCTCAAGCTAAGGCGTAAAAGATCTTCGGTCTCTTCCAGCCCAGTGACCTCTTTCCAGTCATTGACTGGGCAGTCCTCAGTGGCTGGGCTCTTCAGGCAACAGCTTGGACAATTTTCCCTGATCGTCAGTGTCATCTCATCCGCTGTGAAAGCCAGAGGCATGGCGGGGGTGGGGGTGGGGGGCTTCCTGTATTGTTGTTTATATCAGGAGGATTATCCAGAGAAAACAGGCACGGCAAAGATAGGGCTGGTGAGTGTTCCTATCATTTGGGGTCACAGATCACTTTGTGAATTTGGTGAAATGTATGGAGCCTCTCTCCCGAAAAATGCCATGATAAGCCCAATATTTTCTCCGCAGCCCGCCCAGGGGTCCTGGCTGAGAAACTGAGACCAAGTAGGTTAATTCACATGCTCTTTTATCCTCCTGCTGTTCCTCATTCACAACCGTGGAGGGCGTCTGTTTCTGTAGGATGTTTGTATTCGAGGGCTATTGGGCCATCCTGGTAGCAGTTGGAAATACCTGTTCTACTGATATGATTTGCCATTTTCATTTCTTCCCCATATTTGAGAAATGTATCCACACATTAGAACTGGCCTAGTCTTTTTGATGAGACTGACCTACTGATGTGCACATAAATTCAAGCCATGACTGCATCTAGGAGACCAACTGCAGAGGGTTTTTTGGCCCCAAATATCAGACTTATAAGAATTTTATTGTGATATATAGATTATAAAGGTGCATAAGCTTAGCTTCAGTAAGGTTTAGTGGTTTAAATTCAGGTAAATGTAAATCTCTACTTTTTTTTAAATATATAAATTTATTTATTTATTTATTGGCTGTGTTGGGTCTTCGTTGCTGCGCACCGGCTTTCTCTAGTTGCGGCGAGCGGGGGCTACTCTTCGTTGTGGTGCACGGGCTTCTCATTGCGGTGGCTTCTCTTGTTGTGGAGCACCAGCTCTAGGCGTGCGGGCTCAGTAATTGTGGCACTCAGGCTCATAGCTGTGGCTCGCGGGCTCTAGAGCGCAGGCTCAGTAGTTGTGGCGCACAGGCTTAGTTGCTCTGCGGCATGTGGGATCTTCCCGGACCAGGGCTCAAACGTGTCCCCTGCATTGGCAGGCGGATTCTTAACCACTGCACCACCAGGGAAGTCCCTCTACTTTTTAACTTACGTTTTTTGTTTTGAAATTTTAGTCTTAAAAAGTATGCTTCCTCCCCTTTTCTTTTTTCTCATTCCAGTTTTCAAGGTATGGGTCTGGGAGAAGGCAGATTCCAAGCACCTTAACTCTTTAGTCTTCTAACTTGCTTGTCGGCATCTCCTTAGAGCCTTTCCAGCAAAGCATGGAATGGGCCTGCTGTTTGTAACAGGAATCATGGGGTTGCTTCTGATGCCCGCTCCCCTCCCTGTCCATCCTTTGGGTCTTCACAGAAAGACAAGAACAAACCTTCCACAAAGGAGGCCCCCGAATTTCTCCTCCTGCTCGGGCTACAGTGCCAGTGCCCTCTGCAGCTAGAAGAGGGACTTGGATTTTGGGCACAGGAACTAAATTCATCACATATTAGATCATTTAATATAAAGCTTTTTCTGATGCGTAGTTTTTTCTTTAAAGTTTTTCTTTTTTTCTTTTTCTAAATTATAAAAGCAACAGATGCTCACTTTAAAGCCAGGATTAGAACTCTTCACGCCTGGCTTGGAATTCCAGCTCCATCAACTCGTTAGATGTGCAGGCCTGGGAAAGCACATACCCTCCTTGAAGGCTTGATTTTCTCCTTGTGCAGGAGAGAATAATTTCACCTCCTAACATCGTTGCGAGGATTCAGGGAGATTGGTACATGGGATGCGCTTGCAGAGGTTTGGCATGGATTCTTTTCCTCAGTGACTGTTTATTCAGCACCCACTCTGAGCCAGTCAGCGTCCTAGTTGCTCTGGAAACACTCAAGAACAAGACAGAGGGGGTCTCTCTGCTCTTCTGAAACTCACATTCTAATCAGAGGAGACACAAAGAAACAATTTCAGAAATTAGGAAGCTAGAACCCCCAGGTGGGGTACAAGCCATAGGAAGGGCCACTTTAGGTCAATGCCAGGGGGGACCTTGCGGGGGAGGCTTGGTACTATGTGACCCCCTAGACCCCAGGTTTTCCAGGACACCCGCTGTTAACAATTCTGCCCTCTAAGGGTAGGTCCCAGTTTTAAGTCTGGATACTCTGACCACTGAGCACGTGTCGGTTCTCAGTTAGGTGGTGCTTGTTCACTAACTGGCTCCCCATTCCGAGTATGAGCTCCGGGGCTGGGAGCCAAGTCCCGGGCCTTTTGAAGGCCTCCTGGCGAGCTGGAGAAGTGCTGCTTCCCGCTCACCCAGTGGAGCTGACACTGAATGAAGAGCCTCCATGTCAGGAGGGAGGGTCATCGGTTTCTAGCCAGAGCCCATTTTGCTCCAGTGCTGCTTGGAGCAATTTCTCTCTCAGGGAGGTTCTGGCACGCTGCACTCCCCTGATTCTCCACATGCAGTTTTTAAAGGGCTTGTGGAGACCATGTGAAAGCTGGGGCCATCCAACCTGTACGTTGGCATTTGGACCACAGAACTGTCAGCCCAACACTCCACGCCATCTGCATCGCCCCTCTCAGGGTATAGTATGCATTTTTAAATGACCATTTCAGCCTCTGCATTGGGCAACAGTGACCCAAACCGATTGGTGAGTGAGGCTGCTGAGCAGAAGGGCAAGCTGCCTCTGACTCACCTGTCACATTCATTGCTGACCTACTTTTGTTTGACCTTGATTTGCTCGCTGCAATTAAAGACATTGCTGTGAATGCACTTCTGCTGCTGATTTAAGTCTAATATGTGACAGCCCAGGATCTGAAACACACACATGACCCAGGCAGATGGATGGATGGATAGGTAGGTAGTTTTTCACTTACCTCTGAATTGTAATTCGATCACAAGGAAAAGGCTTAATTTCAAGGACATTGAGCAATTCTTTGAGACTAGATCGAGCAATTCTTTGAGACTAGATACGATGCCAAGGCAGCAGGCCTTGATTCCTTGCTACTGGGCAGCTTAATCAGGAAACGGCCTAGATGGCTGCCTTTCAAGTGGGTCCTTGCAGTAGCTTGGCAACTGGCACAGGGTCATAATTGGAAGAACTTGGCTCTGAGTGTCTGTGGGTGTTTACAGTGCACTATAGGGCAGGGCTTCGTTTATTTATAGAATATTGTGAGCAACAAGCAGCAGAAGGCTGAAAAGCCACTAAATCTCGATTTATTTTTAACAAATTCCATTTTCCCCCTCATCCCAGAAGGAGAACTGAGTTATTAAAAAACAGTAAAAAAAAAATACATCATTGCAGAATATGCCATATCTAATTATGGGGTTGCCAGCGTCAGCCTGCAGCCACATTTTAAGGGCTTTGTAAATCAACCATCCATTCAATCTGTGAACTTATATGACTCCTATTCTTCTTTTAGATGTAGAAGGAAGTTATTGGCAAGTGAGTGCTATTCAGAAGTTCTACACTGTCTAAATTAGGAGATGGAGGGTATAAATATAGAATAGTGTACTTATGTTCTCAAAGGGAAATAAAATTATTCTTTGTTGTCCATCATACTTAGCCATCCAAGCATACATCCCACCGCACTAAATACCCACTGTAGAGTTTTCACTCATCGCAATGGCGGATCCACGCCACTCACAGGAGCTGTATTGTGATATCTTGCTGAGCCAGACCCTGAGTAAATATTGCCCACATATGTCATGAAAAGACATGGATCTAACACTTTTGGGCCTTTGTTCTCATAGTGCATTAGAGCTGGATGAGACTTCAGAGAGCTTCTAGTTCAAGTACATCTTATTGTAGTTGGGGAAACTGAGGCCCAGAGAGTAGAGTGACTTGGGCCCCATGGTGAGTCACGGCAGAGCTGCGCTGGGGCCACAGTCTCTGTGCTTTTCTCTGATGGTCCCTGTGCTGCCAAGCTCGGAGCCAGTGAGTTAAACAGATCTGATTCCTGCCCTTCAGGGTTCACAGTCTCAGACAGGCAGACATCACGATGGTCAATAATCACCATATGCATGAGTAAACCAAGTTATATGTGTGCAATAAACCAGCTAGTGAGTGGAGGAGATGATGGTAAAGTGGGGAATTGTAGAATCTGTGTGTTTGGATACCAAGGCAAAGGTAAAATCAGTTGCTCTCTGACCTACTTGGGAAAAGCTTTATAGATGCTGTGAAGTTTCTTTTTTTCTTTTTTTTTTTTTTGGCCATGCCATGCAGCATGCGGGATCTTAGTTCCCCAACCAGGGATGGAACCTATGTCCCCTGCATTGAGAGCACGGAGTCTTAACCACTGGACCGCCAGGGAAGTCCCCATGCTGTGATAGGCGCAGCACATTTGCTGCATATTGCAGGAGGGAAAGTGCGGTGCAGCAGTGGGTGAAGGTAAATATAAATATTGAAGTTTTGGAGGAGCCTGGGAATGGGTCATTGGGGAGATCTCAAGGGAACACCCAAGGGAATGAAGGACTGGGTGCAGGCCAGGGGCAGGTGGTCTGAGTTCCTGGGATGCTCTGCCCTGTCCTGGGACAGCATGGGTTGGGGGGGAGGGCGGCATGAGTGCTGTTGTTCCCAGTCCTCTGACCGCCAGGTAGAAGGGTAATAACTGAGCACAGTGGTCTTCTTTTTTCTGACTCTCAGGATCCTTCTTTGCGCGGCCCTCTGGGCAGCCAGTATCGATGGACTAGAGCTGGCACGGAAGCTGGAACATGTGTCTCTTTCTTGCCCTGGGCCGATGCCCAGCACATGCCTGGGCTGGGTGGGATCTGGGTGTTAGTTCTTTCTGAGGCTGGGAGGGGACAGAGGGAGCTGAAGAAGCCTTTTCAAGGAAGGAAAGACTGTGGAAGCTTCTAGAGAAGACTCCTCTTACAGTGCTGGAGGCCAGTGGTTTTAAATTGAGGTTGTAGTGGGCAGCACAGAGACGAGTGAGTGAGAGAGGAGTGAGTGGGAGAGGAGAGGACGGATCACAGGCCGGAAGAAGCAGTGGGAGTTACTTACAGACAGACAAATGGGGAGGGAAGGACAATGATGTGCTGGGACTGAACCTACAACCGCAGGGGAGGAGGTCCGCGTGGGGAGGGAGGAATCGGCCACGGCAGACCCAGCGGCTAGGGGCCTGTGTTACTTAGGCTGGGCCTTTGGGTTACTGGGCACGTTCTTCTTTGAGCAGAGAGGGTCTGTCTTCCTGCCCAGTGAGCTCCTAGCCACCTTGGACAGTGGTTCTCAAACATGTTGCCAGGCGTTTCCAAGTGGCAAGGAATGAAATCAGTACATAGAACATCGCCAGTGTCACCTCCGTAATTTGTTATTTTTCCTTAATCTTTTGATACCTACTGCCACTCACCTGCTTTTGAGTTCTCAGAGTTGAGAATGTATAAATTAGCAGTTTCCACTACCTGGAAAATAGCTGATGAGCTTTAGTTTGGGAATTTCATACTTTTTCTCAGATTTGTATTGTAGTTTTAATACAGCCCAGTAATATTTTTGCTGATAAAATAAAAATTTTCATTTTTATAGTTTATAAAGGTAACAGTTTCAAGATGGAGGATACCTCCTGGGTGTCCCACCTCTGAACCAGTTTTCAAGGAGCAGATTCTCCCCTTTCTCTGTCTTGTTTCCTGCTCCCGGGCATTTCACTGTGTCCCAGCACCTTTCTCTGTGTGCAGCTCAGCCCAGGAGACCAAGTAAACCCGGGTTGGGGGGTGTGTCAGTAAAAGGTTCAGTGGTAAAGAACATTGACACCTTCATCTGAGAAGAGGTTGGGAAGTTGCCTATGGACTAGGACGGCCCCAATTCTTCCTGTCCCAGTCCCAGCCCATGGTGTTAGCAGGCCTGATCACTTCATATTGTGTGTCCCCAGTAACGGTGGCGTTTGTAACTGATGCTGCCTTTAAATTCTCCCAAGTAAGGAAATGTTCATGGTTTGTTGCCACACCCCTGTCATTTCACTCTTTCTCTGAATCACTGTGCTAGGCACGCAGCAGGCATTCCAGAAACACTTTTGGTTCATGGAGCCATTGCTGGTCAGAGCCCCGCTGTCACTACCACCTGGTGTTCTCAGAGCATTAAGTGAAAGTCCTGAAGGTTGTGTATTTTAAGACCTGTCCGAAGTCCATCCTCCTTCCTTTGGGCTGATGAGCCACACCCTGGCTGTCTGCACTTATTTGCTCCTTATCAGAGTGATAGAATGGTCCAGGGGAAGGGCATCAAGGGGTCACTTCCTCTGGCCACCCTCCTGTGCAGGAAAATCCCATCTGTACTGATCAGGACAGTCAGGCCCCTGCCCCCCTGGGGCACCCACACACCGAGCCTCCTGCTCCCCCTCTACAGATATGTTTGCCTGTTAGAAAACCCTTCTTTATTCTAATCCAAATCTGCCTCTTGGCACTGTTTCCTCATTGACCTAGTTCTGCCCTTTGTAGCAGCACAGAACAAAGGTCCGTAGGCGTGGCGTGACTCCACTTTCTGAGTGTGGAAGTTGTGCTCATGGGCTCCCTTCCTTTCTCTTCCCCACCTTCTTATCTCCCTCCCCAGGGTCCAATGTCTCCAGTGCCTTCTGCCATCCTTGTGCGACATGGCAGTCCACATTAATATTAATGATTGGCAACATTCACTGAGTGCTTACCATGGACCAGGCACTGTTCTCAGCTCCTTATATGACTTATCTTACTACTCACAATCACCTATGAGGTGGGTACTGTCAATATCTGCATTTTGCCAGTGAGGAACCTGAGGAGCAGAGGTCAGATGTTGTCCAGAATCACACAAGGAAGTGGCAGAGTGAAGACTGAGCCACAGAGCTATAATATCTCATAATCTTAGCACTAAAAGTAAGCCCGTGGTGCATTAGATTGGGGCTGGTCCTACTTTGACTTATTTTGCAAGAAATCATTGGAAGGGAGCCTGAGTTGAACCATTTCCTATGAAACCTCCTCAGAATTTGTTTTTGTTGTTGTTCTGTTTTCTTTTTTTTAATTTTTTTGATTTTTTATTTATTTACTTTTTGGCCGTGTGGTGTGTGGGATCTTAGTTCCCCAACCAGGGATCGAACCTGTGCCCCCTGCACTGGAAGCACAGAGTCTTGACCACTGGACCGCCAGGGAAGTCCCCAGAGGCCCCAGAGACCTTTGCCTTGTCACCAACAAATGGGTTCATCTGAACTCTGCCAGGCCTGCAGGGTTCATGATGCAGTGAGTTTAGATCAGGGTGACAAATGTGGGCTCTTAGTATTTTCTTTTCCTGCACATGAAGTCAAATGCAATAGGTTTCTTGTTCAAAATGCTTCGTCATGATTTTGTGGCCAGAAAGCAGAGGGAGAAAGGTACCTAAGAATTCTAAGACTGAACCATATCTTCAAGTTCCTAATCCAACGTTCAGTCTCCCAGAACAGCCCCAGCGGTTGTGGAGTAGAGGGGTGCAAGGCCCACCTACCCTCCAAAGCTGGGATGGCAGGTGCCGAATACACGTTTTCCTGAAATGCATGCATCAGGAAGCGTTTTGGAAGGGCAGGAGAGGGACGTGGGAAGGGGCATGTCAGGGCCAGTCTAACCTGGGCTTGAGTGTTGGTCTTGCCCTTCACCAGCTGTGTAACTAAGTGCAAGTCACTGGCTGCCTCTTTGCTCTTCTGTAAGATAGAAATAACAGTACCTTTTCCTAGAGATGTTTTGAGGGTTAAATAAGCAGAGGCAGATGTGCCATGAAGCTGTAGTTGTTGTTTCAAACCATTCCCCACACCTGATGATACCTCAAGGTTTGGTGACCAAGCCCTCTTTCACTGTCTGGCCCTTCCTGCTTCAGTGGCATGGGCCCCAGCCCCTCAGCTGCCAGCCGTCTTGTGAGGCATGGAGTGGGACTATGGAGGCATGGGGTCTTCTGGGGCAGTAACAAAACCCAGCCTGCAGTCACGTTGGTCATCCTGCCCTGACCCTGGCAGCTCAGGCCAAGTTCCCCCAAGAATCCAGGAAAAGGTGATTCATGACTTTATCAAGAGTCTGCTTCCTGTGTTCAGGTGCCCCTGGACTTTCCTGGTCCAGGCATTGGCCACACTGGCTGAGCCAGAAGGGCTGAGAAACGGACTGAACCATCTTTATCTTTGTCGGTTGCTTTTCAGATAGCGTGTATCCCAGTTACTATTTCCGAGAGATAAGCAGCAAAGTGAGGGACCTCGTTTCCAAGGTGTGGGCCCAAAACCTGGAGGGAGAGCAGCTTGAAACAATAGAAAAAGGACTGGATAAAATCTAGTTCTGTAGTTACCTAAAACGGGGCCCTGAGCCGTGTCCTAGCTTCCCTGATACATAGTGTCTCTGTCTGAAAACGGGGGACGCTAATAGAACTAACCCCAAGGTTGGTAGGAGGATTAGATGAGATCCTGGATGGACATAACAAAAGGCACCTGGCACAATGTCTAGCACTTAATAAACTTAAATATTATAATAATTCCCTTCCTCCTCTACTGTATACTCTGCTGTTGATTTCCTATATGGCTTTGAGTAAATATCTTAAGCCCTCCTTGACCCTTCTCTTTGTAGAAAATGCAGGTGAAACGTACTACTGGTTGTGAATGGGTACGTAGCGCCCCCTATAGGACATCTCAGGAATGTGCAGGGTGGTTGGGCTGTCACAACTTGGGGGACAGGGCTTTCACTGGGGGGCAGCAGGGATGCTGGATGTAACACGTAGAGAATAAAGGATTGTCCAACATCCTGCCCAACTTCCCAAAGTTCAGTGGGCATTCATGTAGGTGAGACCCTGTTTATAATGATCTGGGCCTAGAGTCTGACTCCATTTTACATATAAACATAAATAATTTTTTCATGTTTTTAATATATACTGAATTTTCCAGGAACACAACCACCAGGTATATGAGGTTTACCTATTTGTTATAAATAGACACAAGCATCTCATTACATCTTTCACTATGTCTCTAGAGTAGCTGTGTCCAATCTTTGTGTATTGCTAGACATATTATTTTATTTTAACTTTATTTTTTTTCTTCTTTGTATTACAGTCACGTTGTTTTTGAAATTATAAGTGTTGGTAAGGTTATATTATTTACAAATTTTATTTCAAGAGAATGAAAAGAATGTTGAAAATATTTGTATTGAGTCTTTGAAAGTACGAGAGAGACAGGGAGAAGGAGAGAGAATGTGTGTGTGTATTTTAGCCTATAAATCAGCTGGAGAAACCTTAGGATAGACTTGAAATAAAAAGAAATGGTTTCACTTATCTTAGAAATGTCCTTTTACATAAGGATACTTAATAGAAGTCAGAATTTAACTGCATCCATTGCCAGAGAAATAAGATGTTTGGATGTTTCCCCTGGCCGTTTTAGAAAGTATATAATCTTAAAGAGTCTAAAACATAGTTTTTGTTCTCTTTTTCATCTTTGCCATCTCTGTTTTTTCACCCCTCCCAACTGTATGTATGTATTTATGTATTTTAACATCCATGTGTAGATCTTTACCGAAAGGAAAACCAGTCAGGCTCCTTGCTTTTTACCAAGTTTGTTTTTGTTGTTTTGTGGCCTCTGCCTGCGCAAATGGATTGTGTGAATTACCTATTCATAATCTTTATTTTTCCACTAGGGTGATTGCCTTTTTATTGATTTACAGCAGGTTTTATTTTTGTTTTGTTCCACTTAATTCAGAAAGGATAATAACTCCTTTACCTGTCACAGAGCTTTGGAGTCTGACAGACCTGAGTTTGAATCCTGGCTTTCCCACTCATGCGCTGAGGATTTACAGGCAGTTTACTTGACCTCTCTGAGACTTAGTTACTTCTAATTGAGAACTAAATGAAAAAACCACTGCATGGCACAGAATAAAAGCCCAGTGTGTGGTTTCTGCTGCTGCAGTTTTTGTGTTGTTATTTTTGTTGTGATTCCTCCACTGCATATTTTCTCAGAAAAAGTATCTTGAGCTCGACAACTCATGTTGTTTCAGATTCTTAGACATGTAACACTCACTTGCTGTAACCAAAGCTCAGAAAAATGAAACTGAAATCACTGAAATTTTGTTTATTCCTTGTGTAGGAAGGAGACCAATGAAAGAAAACAAGCTGATTCCGTTTTAGTTAAAAGAGGAACTTGCAGGGTTATTCCTGGGGTCAGGAAACACTCAGATGAACATCTTAGATCCAGGGCCCTGGCAAGAGGCCTTGAGACTTATCACACAATTCAATCGTCTCCCTCAAACGGTGCCTGCCAGGGCAGGCAAGTGGACAAGTGCATTTCACAAAGGTTCCCAGTCATTCCGAGTTGAAACAGGAAGGATCATCTGTTTAACTGTTTAACCAGTTTAGCACACCTGCCGTGCCCCCAGCACTCTGGTCTATTCACAGCCTTGTGACCCGTTTGGGCATCCTTGCACTGTAGGCGGGAGGCAGATGGGTGAGAGCCGGCCCTACCTCTTCCTCCTGCTTGGGATGGAGCTTTTGCTTTTCTTTGCTGAGTCTCTGAAGCAACAAAGTATGTATGGAGTCCTGGCTCTGGAGTTAGGCACATCGGGGCTCTGTCCCTGATTCCTCCATTCCAGCTGTGTGACTTTGGACAAGTTGCTACACCTCTCTGAGCCTCAGTGCCATCTTTTACATGATGGTGATTTTTTACCATCCCCAAAAGGTCATTTTGAGGACCAAATGAGTTGGGTAAGGGCTAGCACCATCCTCAGCACGCAGGATACTCAGTCAACAGGAGGTGGGCGCTGCTGCAGGAAGGCAGGAGGTGGGTACGTGGGCTGCAATGTAGTCGGTGATGCAGACCCCCCACTCAGCACGATCCAGACCAACAGCTCCTTCCCTGCTGGGTGGATGAAAAGAAGGCACCTCTTCCCCCAGCTGTCACACAGGGCACGCTGCTTGGCAGGGGGAGCTCAGGTGGGATCTTCACCCCCACTGGCCCCCTGGGCTGGGGGCCCTTGTGTAGTTTACAGACCGGCTACACCCCTCACAGCAGAAAGACATGAAATCCCGCCGGCTGTTCCCTCACAACATATCAATAATCGACAGCTTCTTATCACCCCCCCATGGCCACCCAGCCCCGCCTCCTCTTACACCTCATGTCCATCCATCATCAGCACAGCCTACCTGCAAATATATCTAGAATTCTTTTAGCCACTCCTCAGACCAGGCCTGAAGCATATCATCTTTTCCCCAGACTACTGTAGTTGTCTCCTTACTGGCCTTCACTGGTGGTGCTCTCTTTACCCCCCCACCCCATATATACTCATGCACACACGCGCACATGCACACACAGCCCCACTGCACACACGTGCACACAGAGCCCCACCACACATGTGCACACAGAGCCCCACCACACACGCACACACACAGCCCTGCCATGGAGAACAGTGCCTGGCACTTGGGGGCTCCCAGTAGATGTCTGTTGAAAGGTTAATGAATCATCGTGGGACAGCACACTCCTAGTGTCTCCATTGTGACAGAACCGTCCTGAATTGAAACTGCACTGCCACAGGCAATTTGTGGTGCAAGTTTACTCAAATTACCAGTTCTTCCACTGTACAAACTACCTGGCATATATGGATGCTTAGTAAGTTCTGTTGGATGCATCGCTTTTGGCCTTTGGGGCCGTGGTAGCCCTCTGAGGCCTCCTTACCCATCAGCAAAATCCTGTGGTGGGTGGGACCGTGCCCCTGACCCTTCTTAGCCAGGTGTTCCCCCCACCCAGAGTCCCCCGTGCAGCCCAGCCCTGGGTGACACTGTCAGCCACTGGCTTCTGCTTCTCCTGCGGTCTCCATCCAGGGAAATCGTCATCCTTTGCTTTTGCCATCTCGTCTTCCTGGGTCACTCTAACGTTTTGTTATCATCACCTGTTGATCTAACTTTCTCATTATCCTCTTCCCAGCTTTCCGTAGGAGTTATTTCTCTAATTTTAGTTTCATTGACTGTCAAATGAAGAGGTTGGACTTCTTTTTTTTTTTTTTTTTTGCGGTACGCGGGTCTCTCACTGTTGTGGCCTCTCCCGTTGTGGAGCACAGGCTCCGGACGCGCATGCTCAGCGGCCATGGCTCACGGGCCCAGCCGCTCCGCGGCATGTGGGATCTTCCCGGACCAGGGCACGAACCCGTGTCCCCTAGCATCGGCAGGCAGACTCTCAACCACTGCGCCACCAGGGAAGCCCAATGGACTTCTTAAAGTAACACCTCCCTCTCAAATTCTGAGGAGCCCTCAGTGCTTCCAGCTGCAAGACGCGGGCCTCTGGCACGGTCTCTACCCCGCCAGGTCCCTCTCCGGGCCTTTCTCCGTCACTCATCGGCTGCCTTCTGCTCCCAGAGCTCACTGTCCACTTGCCAGGCACTCCCTGCCAGCCCAGGTGCTCCGGCTCCCACCATTTTTGAGCCCCTTCACCCCAGACTTGTGGTCTGAGTTTGCTTTCTGTGACCTCCGTGCTTACCTCCCCCAGCCTTCTTCTCCTTGTCTCACCTCACAGCTCATCCATTTCAGTAACCGCAGTTAACCCGACGGGCATCCTAAGTGCTTTTCATGTACTGACCTCATTCAGTCTTGAGGAGGGATCCTCCTCCTGTTCCAGGTGAGGAGACTGCAGCTCCCAGGGGTCACGGAACTGGCCCAGGACACAGCTAGTAAGCGGCAGAGCTGAACCCAGGCTGTCTGGCTCCAGAGGACTGACCACCACCCCATCCTACCTCTCTTCACACCCATATCATCCCCTCACCCTTTCGTCCATGCCCCGTGAGCCCTGCCTTCCAGGGCAGAACCCTGGCTCTTCCTCTGCTCCTGCCGGGGGAGGTGCGGGCAGGTCACAGGCCTGGATAAGCCCCCAGTGCACGGCCTTGCCCACCCTTGCTCTGCACTGCTTCCCGGCCTGTCCTCAAGTCCCTGCCCACTCTGTAGTCGGCCTTGCTCCCTGCCGTGGCAGAGAGGCGAAGGCTGTTCCATCTCTTTTCACCACTGCTCAATATTCTTCCCATTTTTCTGTCCTTCTCTCTGCCTTCCCCACATTCTCAAAGGAGGCACATCCCTTTTCCTCTCTGAGTCTCAACGCTGCTCGGGTCCACCCCCTGCTGCCTGTCCCAGCCGGCCTCCATCCACAGCCCTACCCCGAAACTCAGCACCTTTCGGGCTGCCCCATCTTTGACTCTGCTCCCCTCACACCAGCATCCTTCTCTTTACCGCCAATAACAGCAGTGCATCCTTCTGTTTCCTTTAGAACAAGATGCAGATGTTTTCTAGGACTTTCTTCAACTTCAGGCAGCAGGTGTTTTGGTGGAAAGAGCGTTCTTCCCCTGAGTCTTTAGGGCCAAGCTCTATTCTCTTATCCTGTAAGTTTTAAAAAAAGAAGGGGGAAAAAAAGGAGAAAGAAAAGAAAAGAAAAAGCCCCCAACAGCCTGGAGGCAGGCTGTGTGTCTCTGGTTACTGAGTGTGACTCACGGGTCCCTCCTGATGACCACTCCTGTACCATCATCAAATGCAGGGGTGTGTCAAGGCTGAGGGCCAGGAGGAGAGCTTGGCCCTCGGGAGGTGGCCTCCCAGAGCAGCCAGGATGTGACCAGTACAGAGCACGCCCTGCCTCCCCGGCACTGGGGCACCGAGGAGAACAAGGCCCGCATCCTCCGGGGAGGCAACACATGTGAACCCCCCTGGCGGCTTCACATTCCACTGCGGTCCTCCAGGCAATGCAGAGAAACCCTGGGTCTGGGCTGGTGGGTGGGCTGAATGCATGTGGGTGCTGAGAGGCAGAGGGCAGGCACTGGGCGGAGGAAGCGGCCAGGGACCACTCACGAGGCAAAGTGGGACAGGGTCGTCAGAACTTCGGCTTTTCTCAGAGGAGCCAGGAGGCTGACAAAGCCATGCCGACCACCTTCTGGTGAGGAAATAGGCAGGGAAGGAGGGGAAGCAGGATCACTGCATCCTGAATGATTCTGCAGAGCAAGGTTCCCCTTAATGTGCCCCATCCAACCTTTGTCCACTAGATGTTAGGTGAAGAAAAACATGTGGACCAGCATCTGTGGGCAGGTGGAGACCCCGCCGCTCCCGGACTTCGCCCTCTGCAGGGCCCTGTTTAAGGTTCCGAGAAGCCCTGCAGAGGAGAAACCCAGCATTTAGCCCGGAATTCCCCACGCTTCTTTGGCCATTGATTTTTCCCCCCATGTAACATCATTAAAGTTTCATGGGGTTGGTATTCAGGAAGAGATCTTTGGGAAGTGCTGGTGTGAAGAATTTCATAACAGCATCCTCTGGAATGTGCCCATTTTTTATTTTGCATGGAGGCCATGCCACATAGTGGAAAGGACCGACCTGGGTTTAAATCTACCTTCCTATAAAAT
This sequence comes from Globicephala melas, assembly GCF_963455315.2. Taxonomy (NCBI): domain Eukaryota; kingdom Metazoa; phylum Chordata; class Mammalia; order Artiodactyla; family Delphinidae; genus Globicephala; species Globicephala melas. Next base: position 42,148,570 of record NC_083321.1, on the reverse strand, counting down.
CCCTGGCCTTGGTCAAGTTACCTAACCTCTCTGAAACTTAGTTTCCTCATTTTTAAAGTGGGAGAGATGACATCTAATAGAGCTTTGGTGATGCTTAAATGACAAAATAATAATAGTTAACACATATAGAGGGTGTATTATGTGCCAGATACCACTTTAAGCACTTTCTTCATCTCCTTTCCCCACCACAGCTCTGAGGTAGGTAATGTTATCATCTGTATCTCCCAGGTCAGGAGACCCTGACACGCAAAGTTAAGGGTCGTGTATATGTTGGAACTGAGATTTGCACCCCAGACACTAATACCTGGTAGAGTCGGGATTTGAAACCTGACCATCACTTCTCAGCAGAGAGCATGCTCCTAACCACTGTGTCATAAAGGGCCTGGTGCATGAAAAGCAATAAGGAATATCAGTTCCCTTTTCAGGTGATTCATGGATATTTGAAGGGGAACCGGACATTCCTGAGACTCCAAGTTATTCTGCAGTCTTTTTTATCAAACCTGTTAAAGGAATAATCTGGACCTGCTTGTCCACTCATTGTTTTCTGCACATAAAATAAAAATTCTCCTTCAGCAATGTCCAGAAAGTTACGACCCTTCTTCATGGCCTCTCTGCTTTGCCTCCATATCATGATCCACCTCAATTTGGGCAGCTGCTCAGCCGTCGGCTGGAATTGGGCCACTTCCCACACAGGTGCCATCAGTGGTCCGTGCATCCCCGTCCAGGACCAAGAGTCCTCCCAGAAAGCACAGTGGGGCTGTAGCTTGTTCCTCAGGCTGTTCTCTTTCCTGTACTTCAGTGACAGACTTGGCGACGGTCTAAGAAGGTGTCCCTTTTATCACTCGTTCAACAAAGTTACTGAGTTCGTGTGCTGGGCTAGGGGCATGCTCTGTATTGTGCCTTTTAAGTAGATCTCAGAATCTTCCTAACAGCCCTCAGTAGCCCTCCAAGACTGGAATGCTGTGGACTCTCCTCCATCAGTGGTGTTGGGGCCCTTTTCCACATAGACCAGCCTTGTTTTTGTTTTTAAACTTATTTATTTGATTTATTTTTGGCTGTGTTGGGTCTTCGTTGCTGTGCACGGGCTTTCTCTAGCTGCAGTGAACAGGGGCTACCCCTCACTGCAGTATGCGGGCTTCTCGTTGCAGTGGCCTCTCTTGTTGTGGAGCACAGGCTCTAGGCGCACGGGCTCAGTAGTTGCAGTGCATGGGTTCTAGAGCGCAGGCTCAGTAGTCGTGGCCCATGGACTTAGTGCTCTGCTGCATGTGGGATCTTCCCGGACCAGGAGTTGAACCCGTTCTCTGCATTGGCAGACGGATTCCCAACCACTGTGCCACCAGGGAAGTCCGACCAGCCTTGGTTTTTTTTTTTTTTTTTTTTTGCAGTATGCGGGCCGCGGGCCTCTCACTGTTGTGGCCTCTTCTGTTGCAGAGCACAGGCTCCGGACGTGCAGGCTCAGCGGCCATGGCTCACGGGCCCAGCCACTCCATGGCATGTGGGATCTTCCCGGAATGGGGCACGAACCCGTGTCCCCTGCATCGGCAGGCGGACTCTCAACCACTGTGCCACCAGGGAGGTCCGGACCAGCCTTGTTTTGATTCCCAAACTGCTCCAGGATTCCCAACCCCTGCCTCTTGTGAGACCCTCTCAATAGGCTCTCTAGCCCCATCGTTCCAAATGCAAGCTCCTTGATTTTTGTTTGATTTCAGGATTCCCAAGCATCTAGGGCTTCCAATAGGACTGGGTACACAAGTGCCACAAACGGGGTTCTCCCCAGGCCCCTGACAGCCACTGCAAATGAGCTCTCCTCTGCTCAGAACATCATTCTAATCATCCAGTCCACCAGGCAAACCTGGTTCAAGTCTCCCCTCCTCCCTGGTCCCTTCTCCTTCCATTACCCCACACACACCGGCAAGTAAGCTAATCATTTTCTCCTCTTTTCTGCTCCTGTACCTCACATATGCCCCACAGCTAGGGGAAAAAAGGCATTTCTTCCTCAAGATACTTGACTGCCACCTGCTGGAAATTTGTAGTAATGGCTCCACAAATCTCTGCCACTTAACAGAGGCGCAGGTACACTGACATGGGGCAGTGCACTGCTTGCACAACTGCAGGCACGGCCCTGCCTATTGCAGTGATCAGGATTGAGGGGATCTTAAACATACCCCGCTGTGTCCCCAGTGCCCTGGCTTCCACTAGGGCTAAAGAAATGCTTGCTGATTGATCGTGGTGCAAACCCCGGTTATCTTAGGGTCGAGGCACCTGGTCTCATGGGTGAGTGTTCTCTAAATCCGTCTGTTGCAAAGTGAGGCAACCAAACTCCCCACAAACTTTCAGAGTAACCAGAGGATCAGGGGGACTTGCAGAGGGGACAGGGACCCTTCAGTCTCTCACCTCTGCTCAAAGGCCACCACCATCTGAACAGACCAGAGCAACTCCACATTCATCCCCTCATTAAACCTTGAGTTGAGAATATGGAGAATGGAACTGGGGCCAGCTGCCCTGCTCCTCTGCATGGGGGAAGGACAGTACTTTGGAGCAGATGCTGTGTCCAGGGCCAGCGCCTTGAAGGTGGTGGGGATGCAGAGGTGGCCACACAGGGGTCCTTGCAGGCAGCTAGGGGTTTTGTGGCAAAGTAGATCGGTGAGCATGTAGCTACTAGACACAGGTAAGCAAGGGTGTTGATTCACTATCGTCCATATTTTCATAAGCTGTGCCCTTTTATTAAACATCATCAAAAGCCATTACCCCAGTGACGTCCTGAGGCTTCACAAAGTGGTCTCAGTAGAGCTCCATCCAGCTGTTACACCTGCAGGCAGGGGCAGGAGGGGAAACATGCTTTTACCAGGGTCCTATTTTATAAAGGGAGAAGCCCTCTGTCCTTTCACAAAGCTTGTTTCTCCAGAGCCAGAGCCATTCGGCACAGCGTTGCTCAGGTCACATAGAAAGAGTCTCCCGGGGACTTCCTGGCGGTCCAGTGGTTAGGACTCGGTGCTTTCACTGCCGGGGCCCAGGTTCAATCCCTGGTCGGGGAACTAAGATCCCGCAAGCTGCCTGGAGTGGCCAAAAAAAAAAAAAACCAACAAGTCTCTCGGACAGATACCTCTCCCTGCTAACCCTAGTAAAGTAAGAGGAGCATTTCCCTCTCTGCCCTGGCTTCCAGGAAGCCCAGAGACAACTTCTTACTTCAGTTTCTGTAGCTTTCCTGAAGCAGGATTGCTTCTCCTCACATTTCCCTGATTCCTTCCTCAGGAGTGCTTGTTTTGGGGGCATTTGTATTTTCCTTTGTAGGAGTGGCTTTGGGGGCAGGATGGGCAGTGGTGTGGCAGAATAAAGAACCACCACCAGTGAGCCAGACACATGTGGGTTTCAGTCCCCACTTGCTAAGCAAGATGTCTTTGCCTCTTCAGTGCTTAGTTCCTTACCTGGAAATTTGGGATAATGACCATAATTAACAGATAGGTTACTGTGAAGAGTAAACTCCACCAGTGTGACCACCACTATTCCCGCTCCCTCCTCCCAGGTCAGGCTTGGTCTGTGGCTCCAGGATCAGAGTCTATTTCCTTCTTCCTGCCTGTGTCAACTAGGGGACCAAGGGGTTTCCGGGGATGCAGGACTTTCAGTGCTAAATCAGGAAGGTCAGAGGCAAACAGAAGAGCCAGTCACCCTGGTATTAAACAACCTCAACATCTCAGGGGCTTACAGTGGCCAAGGTTTACTTCTTGTTCATGCTGCATCCGTACAGGGTCTTGGCTAAAGGAGGAGCCTCTATCCAGGAATCACTGGTCTCGGCACAAACAGGGGGACACGCAGTAAAGGTCAGTTTGAAGGTTGCCACTGTCCCTTCCACTCACATTCATCCATCAGGGCGAGTCACTTGGCCAGGCCTGGCATGAGGCAGCCTGCCGACTTCCCACACAGAGGAGCAGCTAATGGTGTGAACCTTGATACAATCCACACGCTCCCCTTTCTCTGCTTGTCATTCTGGGGTGCTGGGGCAGGGAGGAGGGAAAGCCCAGAGATGCCTGGTCCACAGCTGGAGGGCACCCTGTGGCCATCTTCCTGTGGATGGTGTGTGTGGGTTTCTTTAGGGGCCCTTCAGCCTTGCCCCACTCTGCTCCGAGTACCAGCTGTCTCCTTTTGGCACCTAATAGTGGCTGACAGGCTCACCTCTGCTAGCACCCTTGCTCCTTTGTGTGGAACCCCAGAGAATCTTCTCTCTATGCTCCGAGGAGCACAAGGGGACTGAGGTGGGACAGAGGGTGCCCCCAAGCTCTTGCCAGATACACGTCCCAGGTCCCTTCATGCCTGGCTTTCTCTGGCCACCCAGAGAGCCTCCCTCCCACCTTCGGAAATCTCTAGGTCAGAAGTGGGCACACGTGTGACCCCTGACTCCAGGACCATGGCCAGGCTCTCCCAAGAGCGTCCTCGCTATGCGTCACTTGGATGGCAGCACCAGGGCCAGCCCTGAGCCCCCAGTCAGCAAGGGCCCCTCTCCCAGGTACCTTTGGCCTCTTGGAGCCCCCTCTCTTGGCTCAAATCTCTTCTGGAAGTAGTTAGCACAGAAGACGTGTTTTGCCCCTTTTCTTTTCGTTGTTCCATTTATTGTCTTACATCTAAGAACACCTTCCTGGAGAGAAAACAGTTTTCCAAAAAATAACTGTCACAGCTGACTCAGCTTCCTTACCTTGTCCAAGCATATAAGAAACATGGTTTTTGTTTTGCAAAATACAATGCCAAAAATCTATGTTAGCATTTATTATTTCTATAAAGTAAACATGAGTGCTGGAAAAAAATGTTCAAAATAAGAAATTTCGTATGGAGTTTGGTACGGAGAACCTTTATCTAAATTTCAGGGACGTGGGGGAAAGAAAATGCAAGGCATGATGCTGGGAGATGCTGAGCCGTGAGATCCAGGCGCAGCTGGCGGGGCTGGGCGGGGTCTAGGCAGAGAGGCCGCAGCGGGCGAGGGGAAGGGGCGGGGCAGCCCGGGAGAGCTGGAGGCTTCTCTGAGGGTACACCTGAGGGCACTTGAAAGGCACGCAGGAGTTCCCCCGGTGACCGAGTGGGTAAAGGGAGCCACACCTGTAAAACAAAGTGGGCACAGCTGAGACCTCGTGCTCTCGGCTGCGTGCTTTTGGGAGCTTAAGTATTTCAGCAGCCTGGCGCCTCGGGTAGCAGATGAGCTGTCGGGCTGGAGAGCGAGCACGTCTTTTGCGGAGGCTTGGTGTATCCTGCTAGGGGTGTTTGGGGTTTTATCTGGAAGGCTTGGGGAGAGCAATGAAGCCACTGAAGCATTTTAAGCAAGGGGGTGTCCTACCTCTGACCACGGTGAGGAGGGGGCGAGACTGGAGAGGGGAGCAGCCTGGATGGAGGCGATGGATAAAGGATGGATGAAGTGGCTGGACCCACCCATCCAAGGGCCAAGTGTGGGCTCTGGGGCTGTTAGAAGGAGAAGGGAGGTCGCCCAGGGTGGATCCTGGGTTGCAAATTTGGGGGCTGGCGGGATAGTGTGGGACCTGGATGGGGAATCAGATTTAGGTGGGATCGTGTGTGTTGAGCCTCCCCCAAGCAGCCCTGCCCTGGGGACTTTGCATCCCTGCTGCTTATCCATCGAGGCTTAGGGACTGGGAGTCCAGAATTCCTGGTCACATCGTTTGCACTTGCCCAGACAGGGTTACCTGTGTCAGACAGTGAGGGTTTCTGAACCAGACTGCGAGGAAGAATAAATCGGGAGGACACGGTCCATTCTATCCCTGAATATTCATTTGAAGACCTTTATAATGATCAAGACAAAGGCAGGTTATTGAAGATGCAAGAATTAGCCAGTGGAATGTGAAGCGCCAGAATTTGTACTTCAGGAAGGTCAGGAAGGCCCCAGTTAAAATCTGTCTTTCCGTCTCAAGGTGGAGCAGGTAGGGAGTAGTGGGGCGGGTGCAGCCCATTTCTTCCTTCAGAGCCTGTTCCTTCCACAGGGGTCGCAGGGCCAGAGAGGAGACCCCTGTATCCTGCCAGCAGGAGGTGGGCAGGGCAGCAAACTCTCCCCCCACTTTAATTTACCATGAGCAGCTTTTCAGAACTGATTTCTCTACCACATGTGCTTGAGTCCAGGGACGTTTTCTTTCAGCGTCAGCTCACTCCCAGCGGCTTCAGGTATCGGCCCTGCTGGCATTCCGTCTCGGCTTAATGTTTCCTGAAGACTTGTTTTCTGTGGTTCCTCGTGTGTGCATTTAGGTAACTCACCTGGCTGGAGAGAGGGTTGAGTGGTGTCGTTATTCGCAGGTGTAGCTCCTGGAGCCCCACTGCTCTCCTGCTATGTGACCTCGGCTGGTTTCTTCACCTCTCTCTGCCTCGATCTTCTTGGTAAAATGTGGAAACAACAGTATTTACCTCAGAGTTATTTTCAGGTCTGAGTGAGTTAATCCACATGGTGCAGTAAGAACAGCGCCTGACGCCAAGTACACGCTCAGTCACTGTTCACTGTTATTATTGCTTGACCCCGTAGGAGAAATGAAAAATATAATTATCTTCTTCCTCTTAAGGCCGTGTCCAAGAATTTATGTTTAGTAATTTAAAAGGCATTGTTTTTCACAGAAAATATCTCCTGGCAGACTTCCTCATGTGTTTGCAGTTGAGTTTAACAGGCAGTTGAAGGACGGGACGGTCAGCTCAGCATTGCTCCCTGTAATCAGGAGTCATGAGCAAGTTCCCCATCTTTCTCAGCTGCTATGAGACTTTTCATTTACTCCAAATTGACCTGTTTGGGATTTCTTTTCCTGTGGGCCCCACTGTAGGTTTCTGGAAGAAGTTGACTGCCTGAAAGGAAGCGACAAAACATGAAAATTGCTTTGAGGTGACCAACAAGTCCAGTGGCCCCTTGCTTCTCCCAAGGTGGATCTGGGGTTTAAGAACCGTAACTTCAGGTAACAATCCTATCCCACCCACCCCTGCCTAGAGGGACTATCATTGGCAGCTCCGATGGTAGTCCTTCCCTCAGGGAGTGTGGTTTCTTCCAGGAGCCCTGAAACTTGAAATTTTCCACCTCATGCAAATGTATGGCTGTTCAAAAAGAGGAGTGGGGGCTAGAGGGGGCACCACAGGTCTGACACCCAAAGGGTCACCGAGACCCTGAGGTCTGTGCTCACTGCTGGCCTACTTCTCTTAATGTCAGTAATAATGATGATAATAACAACAAAAGCTACAGCTGCGGCAGGGCCTTTAATGTGATTAAATGATTATAAAATGCTCCTTGAAGAATACATCAGACTAGCCAGGAAATTTCTAAAAATGAAGAGTAAGAAGCAGGAAAGGAATTGTTCTACCAGATATTAAAATGTATTATAAAGCCACAATCATAAATAGTGTGGTACCAGGATGGAAATAAGCAGATCAAAGGAAAAGAAGAGAAAGTCCAGAAATAGAAAACAAATCAATAAAGATGGCATTTCAAGTGACAGGTAACAGGACACATGGTCTAGTGAGTGGTGTTGGGACAACTGTCTATTCTTTGGAGAGAAATAAGAAATTCCCAACCTTAGGTCGTGTACCAAAAATAATTTCCAAGTGGATTAAAGAACTAAATTTTTTTTAAAAAATTATAAAAACATCAGCAAAGAAGAGAATGTTTTTATTATTTTGGGGTGACAGGGTTTTTAAAACATGTCACTTTTAGTATCATATACAAATACCATAAGCAAAGTAAAAAGGCAAAAGCGGGGGGAAGTATTTACAACATCTATAACGAGCAAAGATTAATATTCCTGATATACAAATTTATTCATTCAACATGCATTTTTTGAGTGCTTACTGTGTGCTAGAAAGTGTTCTAGGCACTAAGGGTGCAAGCAGTAAACCAAAGTCCCTGCTCTCCTGATGCTTATAGTCTAATGGAGAGGACAGCCAGTAAATTAAGTAGATTATTGCAAGCCAAATGCTTATACGGGCGATGGGAAAAAATTAAGCAGGCCTGGGGTGGTTAGGAAGAGTTGGTGGGGAGGTCATATTATGTGGCTCTTCAGGGAAGCTTCACTGATGAAGTTTCATCTGAGCAGAAATATGAAAGAAAAAGGGGAGAAGTGGTTGAATTTTGGATGTTTTTTTAATCTTGAGCTGATAAGATTTGCTGATGGATTGGATGCAGGTTGTGAAGAAAAGAAAGGAGTCAGGGGTGACTTCTAGGTTTGGGGCCTGAGTGGCAAGCAGGATTGAAGTACCACTTACTGACCTGGGCATGGCCAAGAGGCTTGGCTTGGGGAGAACCAGGGATTGGTCATGGATGTTTCATGTTTCTGTTGTATATTCAAAGGGAGATGCCAGGGTGATGGTTGGTTATACAGGTTTGGAATCTGGGGAGAGATCTGGGCTGGAGATGTAAATATGGGAGTTGTCATAGCATGGATAGTATTTGAAGCAATGAAACTAGACAGATCTCCTAGGGAGTGAGTATAGACAGAGAGGAGGGCCGAGGACAGCTAGAGGCGAGGAGACGAGAGGAACCAGCTGAAGAGACCAAAGAGGAGTGGCCACTGAAGTAGGAGAACCATGAAGCTGAGAGACAGGAGGGAGAGATCAACTCTATTAGATGTGCTGATGGGACGAGTAGGGAGGGAATGGAGAACTTGCTGTTGGATTTAGCAATGAGGAGGTCACTAGTGAACCCAACAGGGGCTGTTGTAGTGGGATGATGGGGACAAAAGCCTGATTTGAGTTGAGTTATAGTGAGGGAAGAGGAAAGCAATTGGAAACAAAGAATTGGGGCAGTAACTGGAAGGGAGTGGAGTTCAAAAAAGTTGTGTTTTTCTCCCCCGCAAGATGAGAGTTGTTTGAGTGTGTTCTTATCCTAATGGGAGTGATGCTTTAGAGTGGGGGAAGTGGATGATGCAGGATTGGGGCGGATGGTCTGGACTAGTAAAAGAGGATGGGGTCAGCATGCTTTGGGGCTGGGGTCCTAGCCTGCAGCATCTAGGTAGCTGGTAGAAGTGGTTGCTGGCCTCTTAGTGAAGTATCAGCTAAGCATGAGGACTGGGGAGATGTTGGAGGTTTGAGGAGGAAAGAGCAAGTATGGTAGCAGAGTGGGAGAATAAATGGAGCAGAAGAGTCAAGGATCGTTGCATGCTTTTCTCCCACCAGTTCAGGTGCCCGGGTGAGCATGAGTTAGGAGGCCCATCGATCCTAAAGACAATATGGTAGGAAAATAGGACATGAGTGGGCACAAAGGAAAACCAAAAAATGCCCATATGAACGTAGGAGCACCATCCATAATAATTTTAAATTACAAGTAAAAACAGTGAGGTTTCGTTTTTTTCTTTCAGATTGACAAGAGCTCTTATTGGGGATGTAAATTATTGGTTCTTTTCTGGAGCACAGTGTTTCAGTATTTACCAAAACATGCAATGTGTGTCCCCTTTAGACCTGTCAGTCTGACTTTTAGAGATAATAGCTCAAATGTGCAGAGCTACGCACACAAAGATGTTCACTCCAGCAATGGTCGTGAGAGTGAAAACAGAGCACACGCCTAACCAGGAGGGCTCAGGCCTCTAATGTGTGGGCACAATAGTGACAGTGAAAACAAGAGCTCACCCTTGCCTCTCACTTTGCAGATGAGGAAACTCGGGCCCAGAGAGTGGGAGTGACAGCCCCAGTCACGTCACTTGGAGCTGGACCCCGACAGCGGGCAGTGCACGGCCACCTTCAACTGGGTTTGCAGTTGGAGTCCCTTGCAAGGTACTTGCCAGCCTCTCCTTTGGGCCGACTCACTTTGCGCTTTTAAGATATGAATTCTCAAAATGTTTTGCAAGTGTTTGCAGTGTCTTCACTTCATTATGCTAGGTTTTCCTTGCAGTGGAATCCTGAGTACAAAAGGACAGTTTGGGAGGACAGGACAGACTTTGCCTGGGCCAGTGATGGAGAGGGACCACTTTTTCCTGACTCCCAAGTGGGACTTACAGGCTGAGAAAGGATATTTTCTGCTTTCCTACAACTTTGATAAAAAATTATAATAAAAATACAAAGATAGGGCTTCCCTGGTGGCACAGTGGTTAAGAATCCGCCTGCCAATGCAGGAGACACGGGTTCGAACCTTGGTCTGGGAAGATCCCACATGCCGCGGAGCAACTAAGCCCGTGCGCTACAACTACTGAGCCCACGTGCCACAATTACTGAAGCCCGCACGCCTATAGCCCGTGTTCCGCAACAAGAGAAGCCACCGCGTTCAGAAGCCTGCGCACCACAACGAAGAGTAGCCCCCGCTCACCACAACTAGAAAAAGCCTGCGCACAGCAACGAAGACCCAACACAGCCAAAAATAAATAAAATAATAAATTTTTTAAAACACAAAGATAACAAGTAGATCATATTTATTTCATTGATTAGATTTGATTAGAAGAAGATTAATTTAGGACTGTCAGAACATCTGGGACACTTGGTCCCCTCCGTGGGAGGAGCACAGGGCTGTAACTTCTAGAGCCTTGGGTTCTGGTTTAGTTCTTCCATGCCCTGGCACGGGGATCTAGGAGAAGCCACCCAGTTTCTCTGAGCTTTGTGTCTACAAGAAAAACGAGTGGGTGAGCCTAAATTACCTATAGTAACTCCTAGAGTAAATACGATGCCCCTTCCAGTTCTACCTGGTCCTGTTCTGGTTGGCTGGGCGAGAGAGATGTTGGTGCTGTAATCAAGTCCCTTTTCCTCCACAGAGCCACCCTGGTCGTCCTCCACCTTAGAAGAGCACGTAGAAATAAACGTGCCTCTGTGCCTCCTTGTACCTATTCCAGACTCCAATGGCCGAACAGAGAATGGACATTTCTTCAACTATCAGCGACTTCATGTCCCCAGGTGCCACCGACCTCCTCTCCAGCCCCCTGGGCACCGGTGGCATGGATTGCAACCGGAAACGCAAGGGCAGCTCCACGGACTACCAGTAAGGCCTTTGGGCTCGTCTTCCTCTGGCTAAACTTGGTGTCGGCTCACAGGCACGAACATCTAGGGCCTCTACTGTCCCTCCTGGAAGAAGGGATCCTCTCTGTGAAAAGGGGTGGGAATGAAAGATCCAACTCCAGCTGGCCACACAGTAGTTGATTTTGCCCTTTATCTTCCCCCTGGATTGCAAGCAGGAGGGAGCTTCCAGTACTGCTGAGGTGTTTACTCCCTGCTCCTGTCCCCAGATTGTTCCACATCGAGGGAAAAAGAATAGCCTTAAAGCCAGGTTCCACATTTTACCCCTTTCTTCATTTTCCTTTGCTCTTGTGAGTAAGATGGCCAAGTCCCTGGATGTAACCTCAGTGGTTTCAAAAAGAGCTTTGCCTGAAGGCCTCTCTCTAGGAGGACATCAATGGCTTGCTTAACGTTTGTGGAGTGAATAAGTAGAGGTCATCTCTGGAAACAGTATAGGAACAGTGACATTGTCCTTAAACATTATTTAAATTAGTTTGTTCCTCTTACATTAAATAGTACTTTTCTTTTTAGACTAGATGGCTTTTCTTTTGAGTAAGTAAGTTTTCACACTTACAGTCAGCTCTTCTGTAGCTGAACAAACATCTAGAGAATAAGTCAGCATAGAACATCCAAAGGCACGTTTTGTAGAGGCAACTGTGGAGTCTTGCCCAAATGTCCATTTGAGAGGTTTTCTTCTGTTTAATGAGGGAAAATCTCCAAGGAGGTATCCCCCTACAGCAGATGTCCTTTCTGCTGAAGTTCACAGGTCGAATTTGGGGAGCACAGTGGCTGGAGGTCAGATGCCCACTAGGAGATGCTATGAGTAATATGTAAGTGATCCCAGATGATTAAGAGAGTGGACGCCCAGGGGATGGAGAGTGGGTGTGAGGACCGAGAGGGTGTTCTTCCATGGCAGTAACTCCCCAACAGGGAAACTAGGTGCTTTCTGTGGAGCCTTTGTCTTGGGCCAGTGCTGATGGAGGCCTTGACGTGTTCTAAGACCTCTGCTATCTAGATCTGTGGTTCCCAACCTTGTCTCCATCCAGAACTTTCAGGTTTCCTGCATGGACCCCAGTTTGCAGGTCTTCTGTAATTCGTGGAGACCCTATTAATTAAGCGACCATAATCCTTTATCTTATCATTTTAATGCCCTAAACTCATACCTGTAGGGCAGAGCTGCTTTTCACCTGAGATGGTCATCTGCCTCAGTGAGCGGATACAAGTCTAGACAAAAGGGAAGAGAGATTGTCATTTTCCCCTGTGGCCTGTAGATTTTCTTCTGAACTTCAGGACTAGCTAGAGAAAGTCTCTGCCTGTGGGGAAATTGAGGGCTCTTGGTTGGGAACCACTGTTCTAGAATGCCCGTGATGTGCCTCAGTGCTCCTGAGAAAGTTGTTTTTGCCCTTGAGATGACATTGTTTGGAAAGCCATAATCCCTCCTTTCTTACAGGAGAAAGGAGGAGGCCCAGATGTTGGCCAGTGCCCTCCTGAGCGATTTAGGGGTTGGAGAAGGGTGTGAGCTGACCCAGGGGATTTAGAACTCCTTCCTCTTGAGGATTTCAATCTGTTTTCTACTGAACCACAAGGTGATGTGAAAACTGGATTCTGGAGTCCATGCAAGGAAGGCAGATCCCTGCTGTGGCCCCAGGAATCTCTGTGGCCTCCCAACCCCATGCCTCCCTCTGTCCCAGTTTCTCAGGGCTCGGGGTTTCCCGCTGAGCTGAGAACCAGAGCATTGGGTAGCAGTGCCTTTGAAGAGCTGGCTTGGGGCTCTGCTCAGTACTTCTTTGTGGGTACTTTGATTTCCCCTCCTCACCTCACCCACCGTCACCAAATATATAGTATATTTGATGCTTGATGTGTTTTGCAAATGAATGAACCCCATTTATCCAGAATGATGCGGGGGGGAATGAGGTGTTACAGTTACTCAGATACTCTGGTTACCTAAGAGTTTCCATAAATGCTGCATGTATTCCCAATTTTCTCAAACAATCAATACGGTAAAAATATGTTAACACGCGAACTCTCTTGAGACGGTATATATAACTTTTGTTTGGTCTGGGTTTTATGGTAGGTTCAAGTTGGTTTTGTTTGTTTTACTTTTATACATCAAGAGTCAATACTATGACTATTTGAGCTTTCTAATTGCTTGGTTTCTGGATAAATGAGGGCCTTCTGTATTAGATAAGAAGCTATTTTGTATGTCTTAACAGTCACATTCTCTTTTGTTTTCTCAGAGAAAGCATGGACACAGACAAAGACGACCCTCATGGAAGGTACCATGAATCTAGTCATTTGAACTTCAGCATCCTTAGAGCCATTTTCTTTGCATAATTAAACATTCTGTTACATGGTGCAGGCTCCATCCATGTCCTTGATTCGGGATAAGCAAGGAGGCCTTGAGCCTATGGGCTTGAACTTGTCTCCCTCCCCCCACCCCCAGTGTGGCCAACAACCAAAGCTCTTGTGTGTCATGTAGAGATGACAGGGCTAAGGCAGGGAAGAAAACAGATGTGTAACTGCTGTCAATCTCCAGGACATTGTGTTTCTTCTTTTTTTTTTTTCCAGGTTAGAATACACAGAGCACCAAGGAAGGATCAAAAATGCAAGGTGAGCTTGGACCCTCATTCTGTCTATAAACTGTCCTGGTTTGGTTGCTTGGTGTGTAGCCAAGGAGGCTCTGCATATCTGGTCCTTGTCTGTCAGACGGTCTTCGACACTGTCACGTCCTTAGGGAAGGAGGAAGGGGATGGGGGGCCCGGGCTTGATGTGGCCTTCTTCCACTCCCTCCATCCCTCCAGGCTGAGCTGCCTTCACTCTTTGCTGTCTAAGCACAGTTAACCGGAAGGGGGCTTTGGAGGGAGCAGAAGATAAATCAAGGCTAAAGGTTTTCTCCGTCTTCAGCAGGTTACTCCTTCCTGACTCAGGGCCCTTCGGGGAGACCTGGCTCAGTGACTCGGTTCCCCGGGCTGTCCCAAGCCTCTGAAAGTGCCCTTATTGTTCTGCAAGGTGCAGTTGAAGGCTAGACCTGGGGGTGCCCTGCTCCCTCGAGGAGATTCTCTAACTCCGTCTTTCCTGCTTCCAACCATGCCTGCGACTCCTTTCCATGCAGATCCTGAGCTCTTCTGCCAGTAGCCCCAGGGCCATTTGAGTCTGTATCGTGACACACAACCAGGGGCTGCAGAATTTGACCGACAGTTCTGGCTTTTCCCTCGTGGACCAGCTTTGGCAAGAGATCCCACGGTCCTGTTGCTGTGGCAGTGGCAGCAAACTACGTTTCCACTGTTGACACACCTCTTTTTTTTTTTTTTTTTTTTTTTTTTGCGGTACATGGGCCTCTCACTGTTGTGGCCTCTCCCCTGCGGAGCACAGGCTCCGGACGCGCAGGCTCAGCGGCCATGGCTCACAGGCCCAGCCGCTCCGCAGCATGTGGGATCTTCCCGGACCGGGGCACGAACCCGCGTCCCCTGCATCGGCAGGCGGACTCTCAACCACTGCGCCACCAGGGAAGCCCTGTTGACACACCTCTTGAGGGGGACAGTCACGAATGACTGGTGCAAACCAGTCAGGGAGGGAGTGTGTGCCCATGGAAGTGTCACGCTGACTCGGCAGGCAGCAATTCCAGGGAGGAAGGCGTGTGACATTCCTCAGTGGAAACTCTTGGGGACAGATGTAGCAAGTGCTGCGTCTAGGTGGGGTCATGGCCGATCCAAGGACAGTGGCGTTAGTGACCTGGTGTCTCAATCAGTCGGTCTCCGACGGGCCACACAGCAGGCTCCCCACAAACCTCAGAGACAGCTCAGCGTGGCGCCCTCACAGATGTCTGTTCCGGATGCTTTGCCCTTTGAATTCTCCACCTCCCTTCTTTCCTTCACCCCTGTCTTAAAATCCAACTTTATCGGGGCTGAGAGGAAAAGAAATGAGGAGAAATTAACAGCTCAGTTTACTCTGAAAAGACAGTTTTTGTAATATTTCTCAATTCTAAGGATGAGGTGAGCATAAAAAAAACCTAATACTGACCTGGCAGTGAGCCCACTTTTTTGGGTGACTTTAGTAGGAAGGCCTAGTTTGAAACATTCTGCAGATTCTAAATTTGCCTTGACAGATGAATATTGAAAACAGCTATAATTTATTTTCATCGTTTCCTTGATGCTCTGTTACATTTTACAGAAATCATTTTTCATATTTTTGTTCAGGGAAGCTCACAGCCAGATTGAAAAGAGGCGTCGGGATAAAATGAACAGTTTTATTGATGAACTGGCTTCTTTGGTACCAACGTGCAACGCGATGTCCAGGAAATTAGATAAACTTACCGTGCTGAGGATGGCTGTTCAGCACATGAAAACATTACGAGGTGAGGTCCCGGCTTTATTGTCCTTTATGCCCTTGCTCACAAATGTTACCACCCTTTCCTAGAATGTTCCCGAGTCTCCTTAGGGACAAATGTTTATTACTTGCAAATGTGTGGCCTTGAGTAATATGCGTGTCATTTTCAGCAATAGACCTGATGCCAAATGAAACGATTGTTGAGCTTCTGTGGGTATCAAGATGCAGTTTTGCTGTCCTACGTCTCCAGAGGGTGGAGGCTATGTCCTGTGCGTGTGTATATGTGCATACGTGTCAGAGAGGACCCTGCTGAAGGGCCAGCTTGTGCATATGTGGTGCCTGGGCCCCACGCATACAATGCTATACATCAGAAACGTAGCTGCCCTTAGTGACATAGGAAAGTCAGTTTCAGTTTTGAAGAGGAAAATTCATCATGGTTCCTTTTGAAGAGTGAGTCACTGGTTGGTGGGACTTGCTGCGTTTTATCGTCAGGAATGAACACTGATGATATTTTCATCTTCCTGGAATTTTCCCAAACCAGATCAACTCTTTATGAGGGAAGCAGTGTTTTCCTTCTTTTCTGAGTGCGGGGAGGGTGAGAAAACAGAGGCAGAGACGTGGAAGTGACTTATCCACACCACAGGAGAAATCCAAACTGTATCAGGCACTTTAGTGAATGCGGTTCCTGGAATTTTCCACAGCTAGTCTTGGACTATTTGAGGAAATTGGAAAGTGGGCACTCACTCAGATCTCTGACCTGTGTGGTAAAAGAATTACGTCTTTTATATTTCTACAAAGCCACCGGAAATGAGAAGTAGCTGGTTTTGTCTGACTTTTGATCATTATTCAAAAATATAAATGTTGTGTCCTTTGCCTGGAGAATGGCATTTTAAAATTCATATTAGTGAAGATAGAGATTAAATCATAACTAATTTCTATTACATTGGAAGGAAAAGAGTGGCAGAGCTCAAGTTACCCTAAAAAGCAGGGACGTGGGTCAGTAACACGTGCCTTGTTGGTTGATATGAAAGTCAGGACACGTTCTGTTTCCCTCCTTCCCGGTGGTACTTGGAATTGTTACGGATCGTTTCATTTTACTTCTTCACTCCTTTACTAACCATTCTGCAGATTTCAAGTCATTTCCTGCTGGCATTTTTCTCTAAGTTATTCTCCTGAAAAATGCCAGATTGACAGCCTTTTAAACATAAGTCTTGTGCCTTCCAGTCCTGGGAGCTCGAGTTGCACTTACTGAAGAAATGCATTTCTCCGGGTTACCAAGCTCATTTAATTCAACCCTGATGAAGAGGAGCTCTCAGTAAATGCCTTCTACAGGGTGTTTACTCAGGGCCTGGCAGTCTGGATGATTTCCCAAGAACATTTAGAGTGGAGATTTGAGCAACCGCTAGACAACCCATTTAATATAGATCTTGGGAGGAGGGAACCTCCCAGGAGTCTCTACCAGTTTGCTCCTAGAGCTGCCTTCTTTCTTAGAAGCAGTTTTTTAACTTGTGGCAGCTCCTGATTTTCACTATAGTGACAAAAGCAAGCTTGCTAAGTCTCCTGTGGGCAGCAGTGTTTGCTTTTCGGTGGAATTCTCTTTGGCATTAGAGGCTCCTGTCCAAAGTCAGATCTAGCCCTGTCTCCGTAAAGGAAAAAGAAGACAAAATTTCGACCCCAGGTGGTAAGGACTGGCCGCATCTGGAAGGTTTGAGGCAGTCGAATGGAATGAGACATCTGAAAATACAGTGTTCCAACGCTTTCTCTTTTTTCCCCTGTAAGGTGCCACCAATCCATACACAGAAGCAAACTACAAACCGACTTTTCTCTCAGATGATGAATTGAAACACCTTATTCTCAGGGTATGTTGCAATTATGGGATTGTTTTACACAACATTTATTTTTACAAATTTCAGAGTTAAGCACCAGCGTGTGGGAATTTGATGTCTCAACACTGAACTAGCTTAGGCTCACGTCCTCTTTTGGGGTCTCCACCTTGTTCTTACTGTTTGAACAGGCTTCACATCTCTTCCCTGAGACCCTCCTCTTCTACCCTTGCTCAAGCAAAAATTGAAGGTCTATGCTACTGGGACTTTAAATAAGAAGAGCAGATTTTGTTAGAATAGGAGGTAATGAAGAATCCCCTTCCTGAATAGGAGGGTTTTAGAAAGGGACTGAAACTGAGAGCAGCTGAGAATTTCTCTCATCACTTAACCACTAGCACAAAAACAGCCACCTAAATCTTTATACCAAAATTCCATCAAAACAACAAGCTTCCAAAGACACCATGGCCTGAGGAGGAAAGTAAGTGGAGGAGGTGATGCTTTCACCTGCGTGACTGCAGTGCTCACTTTCTCCTGCCAGGCTCTGCAGAGAGGCAGCTGAGGTGGCACTGTGGGAACCCGGCTTCTGTGCTGAGTCAGGTCTGCTCTGGGTAGAGCGAGATTCACTTGGAAATTGAAGGGAGAGACACCAAATTCAGAAACGTGTTCTCTTGCAAACTGTGAAAAGAGAAACAGAGAAGCCTAACTTAAGGCAAGGATACCTGCCCCATCTCGCCACAGCCAGGGCTGACCTCACTTCTCTGAGCAGAAGTTTGCAAAGCCCCGGCACAGAGGCTAGTCCAGCTGCATTTTTGCATCTTCGCTACCCATTTTCAGCTCACCCCAGCTTCAGGCCCTCTGTAAGCCTGGCCTGCGTGCTCGTTCCAATAGTCTATCCATCCCCTCGTGACGTGCTGTATTAAATGCAAGGAACAGAAGACGTGTTGAATAAACAGGGCTTTGTTTCTCCAGCATTGCCAGTCCTGGGGTAGGCTGTGAGGGGCTCGTATAGAGGTTCAGTGAGGTCAGCAGGAACCAGGCTCTTTCTGTCCTCTCACACAACCCTGCTGAGCTAGCATGTAGCTTGTTGCCTCATTGGAGTGAGACGGCCTGTGCCAGCTCTCAGTAGCGGATCAGCCAGAAAAAGGGCAGGGGAGGCTCCAGGCCAGCCGTCTTTTGTACCAAGAAAGGATGCACCTTCCTGGAAGCACAGTAGTGGACTTCAGCTTATCCAGAAGATGTCACCTGGTCCCCCATAGCTGCAAGTCATGTTGCAGAACAAGTATCGTAGACGCAGGCAGGAGAGAAGGGGGTCGGGAGCAGCGGTTGCCACACATTACAGACCGCATCTGTCTGCTAGATTTCCCTCCAGGAGTGGCTGCCACAACCCAGTATGGAACTCCAGCTGTGGCCTGATTGGCCTGGGGTTGGATGGCCTGGTGGCCTCCCTTGCAGTAGAAGCCGTCTTATTAGTGCCCCATCCGGGGTAGCTGTAATAGTGGCCCTCCCCAGCTCTCTTGTACGTGAATTATTGTTGGGCCAGGTTTTTTCCATCGTGCGTAGGTGCAGTTTTTTTTGAACTTCTCTTTTATCCGTCCAATAAGTATCTATTTATTGGATAGTCCCATATTCCAGCTTATCATTAGCGATCCTTCAGAGCTTCATGTGAGTTGAAGCTTGGATAGGTGTGTCTTCTGTCTTCCATTTTCATTCACTAGCTAATTGAGCAAACACTTTAGTACTTACTGGTTATGCATGGCCCTGTCCTAGAAACCTCTAATCACTGATAAACGCTATAGGGTGGGACCAAGACTTCTCAGGAAGTTGGTGATGGTCATTTGGTTACCTCTCAAGGCATGCTCGGAAGACCCAACTCTGCCCTCACCTCTCCATCCTTTTCATAAAGATGTCCTTGTTCTCAGGGAGGACTTGCTGGAGTTAAGATGTAAACTATACCTGTAGCATCTCCAGAGAGACCACCAGGGCTGGCCTCACGGGCATGCAACCTATGCAGTCACACAGGGCCTGGCACTTGGTTTAATGCTCTGCTGTCGCCATCTTGAAAATTGTATTTGAGAACAAGGGTCCCTACATTTTCATTTTGTACTGGGCCCTACAGATTATGTAGCTGGTCCTAATTCCCATACTGATAATTTGGTACTTTTTAAAATTTTATTTTATTTTTTTGACTGTGTTGGGTCTTCGTTGCTGGGCGCGGGCTTTCTCTAGTTGCGGCGAGCGGGGGCTACTCTTCGTTGTGGTGTGCGGGCTTCTCATTGTGGTGGCTTCTCTTGTTGTGGAACGTTGGCTCTAGGCACGGGAGCTTTAGCAGTTGTGGTACGTGGGCTCAGCAGCTGTGGCTCACGGGCTCTAGAGCGCAGGCTCGGTAGTTGTGGCGCACGGGCTTAGTTGCTCCGCGGCATGTGGGATCTTCCCAGACCAGGGCTCGAACCCGTGTCCCCTGCATTGGCAGATTCTCAACCACTGCACCACAAGGGAAGTCCAAATTGGTGTTTTTAAAGAAAAAAATATATATGTGTGTATATGTATAAAACCAGCTCTTTTTGTGATGACAAGTGCTTAATAATTGTCTTGTTTCTGCTTTTCTGAATGATTTCCTATTAGATGCCCACACTTATCAAGGTCTGGAGTAAGAGTTTTAATGCTATCCAAACTAAATACTTTATCTTGGGCTTGCCTTTTCTGCTCTTGTCTCTCAGACAACGTCAGTGGTGACTTGTCTTCCCTGATGGAACTTTTCTCACATCTCTGGCCCATCTCAGTGGCTGTGAAGTACTGTCTGATTCCTTGCCGCTTCCAGGTGCCCAGTTCTTGGGAATTTGCTTCAACAGATGGCAGGGTCCACTCAGATGATGTTTGAACGGTTTGGCAGCAGGAACTGGACTTCCACTTTTCCTTACCAGTGCAAATCTGACTAATAGCATTCTTTACTAAGTGCTTTCAAAATATCTTTAATAACCGGCGTGTCAGGGAGCAGTGAACCTGATCAGTTTATAGTGGCTGAATCCTGTATGTCCCGAGTTTTGAAAACGTGGCGGCTGCTTCGGCTCCGTGTCATTCATTAACTTAACACCGTCCTCCCTGAGGGCGAGCCTGCCCTGGTCTTCTGGCCCCGTGGTGCTCGTGTCTCACCCCTCTGCCCTCTGGCTGTCTCCTCAGCCCCAGCTTCTTCACCTGCTGGTGTTTATCTGCCCTAGTAAAGCGGTGTCGGAATGTTTTGTGCCTCCCCTGTGCTGACCGTGTTCACCAGCCTCTGGAACCTCCTCTCCCTCCCCTGCATGTGTTCAAATCCACTGCACTCGTGTCACCAGTTTGGGCCTGACTCTGCCCAGCATTTTTTCCAGGATGTCACGAGCACCTTCTTCCCAGGCATCTTTTGTGCCACATCGCTTCATTAATGAAAAGCCTCAAAATACTCTCTTCTCTCGTTAGATATGAGATTGTCAGCAAGGCAAGTGAGGAAGTTATTAATACTCTCTTTTTTGACAGAATGAGGCTTCCAGCAGATGGTGCTTGGGAAGTCGCTTCCCCCTCACCGTCATCCCTTGCCCCTGGGCCAGCTCAGAGACCTAACTTAGGAAAGGATCATCCCCAGCTTCCTTCTGGCAGGACAGCCTGCCAAGCCCTCTCACAGCAATAGTGAATCTGTTCCCCTTTTACTCACTTCTTTTATCCCAGCACAAGTGCATGTACCATTCTGTTACCTTCTGGCACATGAATTCATTTCCTAGTTCTTTGAATTAAACTGCATCCCGAAGGCCCTTTTGTGGAAAAGGGTTCTCTAGATTCTTCCAAAGGACAGGCTGCGGCCCAGCAAATAACGCAAGATGATGACGCACTGTGATTTAGCCCGTGGTAGCTGAATGTAGAGCGAGTGCGTGGTAGAGAACGGAGCACCTCCCTGGCACCGGGAAGGCCCCGGCAGGAGTTGAGTAGTTGCCCGCCTGGAAAGTCGTGGATAGGATTCAGTCACACATGCACAAAACATCCTAAGCTCTCAGGTACCGTAGCTTTGGTGTTTACCTGCTTCAGTCTATCCAACAAATACTGTCCTGTCTCCACACCTATCTTTACTGGCCCTTTGGATTTTTACCTGTATTTAAAGTGAAGAAGAGGTGAAAAGAAAGTCAGGGGAAATTTTTGCTTTTCTTTTTTTGTATAATTTAGGATACAATCAGCCCAGCCCTGGGTCAAGCGATAATACTTGGGAGCAGTACTTCTCGAGCCTGTGTACGTTAGAATCACTTTGGGGTGGGGGTAAGGGTGGGATGGGGAGGGGGTAATAATCATACCAGTGATCTAGCCCCATTCCAGACCATCAGCGTAAAAAACCAAAAGCAAACCCCACTTCAAATGTTGAGAACCACTGTTCCCGAGAGCTCCCTGGAAATGGAGGTGTTCGAGTTGAGGACAGATGGAGGCTGCGATATTGGACCAGGGGGTTCTGATCCTAAAGTTTCCTTCCGCTCTCAGATTCTATGATATTACAGCATTGTTATACTTAGAGCAATGAAATGTATTTCTCTGGACCTTCATGCAGTCAAAGGAAAATTCTTAAGCTGAGTTCTGCCTTGAAACAGAACTTACTCTAATGGCACTGTCCCCTGTAATCATTAGATAATACATGTGTGTATATCCGCCTTGGAGAGAATCTTAACTATTCTCGGAAGGCATTTGTTCTGAACATCCTGTTCTCAGGATACCTGTGAAACTGTCAATGACTGCAGTCCTGTGCTTTGGATACTTAGAAAACAATCCTTATTTGCTATCAGAGTGACTATAAATCATGTTTCCTAAAGTGTGATAAATTGATTATCCATTTCTCCTGATTAGGCAGCAGATGGATTTTTGTTTGTCGTAGGATGTGACCGAGGGAAGATCCTCTTTGTGTCAGAGTCTGTCTTCAAGATCCTCAACTACAGCCAGGTACTGCTCCTGCTGCTGGTTCTGGGCAGCCTCACAGCAGCCAAAAAGGTCACCCCACTTCTCAGAATAATTATGGTGGACAAGTGACATGTGAAGTGCTTATATATTCCCCCACCCCATCCTTCTTCCAGAAGATTCTGTACACAGAAATGAATATAAACTTAGAAAACTTCCTTTAATGTGCTTCCCCCACTGGGAAGTTCGACCTTATCAGCATTGTAACTTTCTCACTGCTGCAAGATAAATAGCCCACAGTGTAGGGGTAGGGGGGCAAGGGGCTGTCTGACAAGGAAGACAGGTAGGCAGACCATTACAATACCAGGGAATAAGAAAAATGGGAATCCACCCATACTGTGTTAACAGTGATATGTCACTTATTAGCTCTGTTGAACCTCAGCGTCCTCTAAAAAATGATTGTAATAATCCATACAATCTATGACCGTTTGTAAGATCATATAAGATAACCATTTATAAATGCTTCTAGAACAGAGCTTTTCACCTATTTTGTCCCTAGAGTTTTTACTCGTTTTGTTCATTCATTCACTCATTCACATGCTGGTATTTGCATGGAAACTTAGTAAAGCAGAAGAATTGCAGAATCAAAATAACATTTATATAAATTAGAATTAATGTAAATTTAGTGTTTCCAAGGTGTTTTGCTCTTTTTAGTCTTAGAGCAAAGCTATGGAAGAAGTTATTTTTATCTCTGCTAACAATTAGGCTAGTGAGGCGAATAGTATGACACAACTTGTTTAAGAACAGAGGTTTAATGGAGCTAGAGTCAGAGCCCACGCCCTACATTCCTCCCTCTGAGGTCTTAGAAGGAAATCTGTGGGCCTCAGAAATAAATGAAAAGGAATACATACTGAAAGACTTTTGCCGTAGAGGAGCATGAACTATTTATGTATGTGGTTGAGCCCTTTTGCCTTCGTGTCTTATCAAAACCACACTCCCAGTGCCTCATTCATTGTATCTATATCTAGGCAAAGTGACTGGACGTGTGTACATGTTAACACATGAAATATTTGAAATTCTCGTGCTTAAAAATGCAGAGTAAAGGCCAAGCCCTTGTTGGTTAATGTATGTTCCACGTGCCGTTGACTTGTCCTTTTTGATGATACATTCCCACAGAATGATCTGATTGGTCAGAGTTTATTTGACTACCTGCATCCTAAAGATATCGCCAAAGTCAAGGAGCAGCTCTCCTCCTCTGACACTGCACCCCGGGAGCGGCTCATAGATGCAAAAAGTGAGTTTGGGATCCGCCGCTGCTTCCTCAGCTGCCTGCCCAGACGGCTGAGCGCCGGGCTGAGCAGTGTGTGCGGACCTCAGCCTCTGGGTTCCTACCTCTCTGCCCTTTATCTGGGTCCCAGGTGCTGTCTTTGGCTCAGTGGGATTGTTTATGTTAGAAGAGAAGAAAGAAGAAAAAAATTCAATGTCCAAACTCGTGAGAGGAGAAACAGCTACTTTCATTTGATTCTTTCTGATTTTTAGTCATTTTTTTTTCAGAATCTAAAAATTCCAAGTTGTATGTTCCTGCGTTAAAAGGGTTCACATCAGTTTGATTTGTTCCCCCTGAAAAAATCACCTCTATTTATCTGAGTTGCACTCATGCAGCCTCATAAGATGAAAGTAAGAAAACTTCAAGTGTAAATGTGACGCTTCTTTGACCAAAGTGGTTCTTCATTAGATGCCCTGCCCCGCCCTTCTGCCCGCCTCCCTGCTTCCTTCTTGCAGCAGGCCACCACTCACGTTCTCCCCCAGCTTCCTGCTCCTGCACCCGCTCCCTGCCTCCTGTGTGAGGCCACAGAAGCTCTCTTCTCCTTCAGCCCCATGGGGGTGCTGTGCACTCCAGCAGTTAAGAGCACAGACTCTGAGTCAAATGCAGGGCTCGCATCTTGGCTCCACCATTTACTAGCTGTGTGACCTTGAGCAAGTTACTTTACCTCTCTGTGCCTCAGCTTCCTTATCTGCAAAATGTTACCTATTTCATCAAGTTGTGAGGATTTAATATGCTAATAACGGAGTACATAGTTTCCAGCACAGAGTAAGCACAACATGGTATATTCACCTTGGCCCAGTGCCATCATAGCCTAACTAGTTTCTTGCTTCCAAGCTCTCCATTGTAATCTCTGGAAGGAAATAACCACCAGAGGAATCTCCTTTAAATCATCCTTTTCACTAAGGCACTCCTCTTCTTCCTGTAAGTACAATGCAGTCCCTGGTACCTGTTGCCCTTTATAGTAGGGTCCTGCAATTTTTTTAGTGACCTCAGAAGAGAAAGATGAATGCTGTTTGGTCCTTGCCTCTAAAGCTCTTACCATGTAGTCAGGGAGACAAGGAGACAGCGCCATTCATAATGGGTGCAGCCATAGATGTAGTGCCAGGCATAGAGAGCGATGATTAATTCTCACGTGGGCGTGGGTACAGGCATCACGGAGCAGGTGACAGCTCCAGGTGGGTTTGAAAAGATGAATTAGTGTTTGCCAAATGATGAAGGGAGGAAAGGAGCAGAAGAAATGATTTGTGGACGGGTGCAGACGTGCGGTGCTGTGGGCTGCCGGTGCTGCTGGAACAGAACATGCAGGGGAGGGAGAGGGCTGGACCACGAAGACCTTTTCATCTGTGGGGACACAGTGAAGGGCTGTGAACCAGGCGGGGCGGGCTCGGATTGGCATTCGGGGAGGATCACTGAGGCAGCAGTGCGGGAGGTAGGTGAGAGCAGGGAGACCCAGGAGGAGCCCCCGGCAGTAGCCATTCCTGTGATGGCTGCTCCCGCGGTGGGCAGTGGGCGCTTGTTCCCCCCAGACGTGATCTGCAGCCCCGGCTTCTGCACCGACAAGTAGCCCATGTTTCTATCAGGATCACAGTCATGCTTTTTCTCCAGAGACTCTAATTCAGTTGGGCCGGAACCATAATTCAGACCACAGATGTGAGCTAGTTTATATGTGAAATTTACATGATTTAAAATTTTCTGGTAGCTACGTTTAAAAAAGTGAAAATAAATGCAGAATTATCTTTAATACTGTATTTTATTTAACACTAAATCCAAAATGAGGTCTTTTACATTTTTTCTGGTACTAAGTCTTTGAAATCCTATTTTCATTCACACGTACAGCACACCTCCAATTTCAGCTTCTCAATAGCTGCGTTGTAGCTAGTGGCTACCACACTGGGAAGCACAGATCTAGAATGGGGTCCCAGAATCTGCAGGTTGATGAAGCATCCAGCGGTTCTGGCATCCAGCCAGGGTTGAGAACTTAAGGCAGTCCTGCTGCCTCCTTTCCATTCCAGTATCCAGGTCTTGCCCATCCTCCAAGTCCCAGCCCACCTGCTTCTGCCTCTGGGAAACACCGATTGTTTCTGCCATTTACTTGGCACTGATCACTCATACGTCACGTTGTGTTATCATTAGTCTTTTCCTGGTGAACTTCCATCTCCCCTTCTCAGCCGTCCACTCCTGCTGGACAGGAACCCTGTGTGTATTTCTTTATTCCCTGGAGCACCTAGTCCGTTCATCAGTCGCTGCATTCTTTGTGATCTGTAAGCATTCCGGGTTGACAGCGCCCCTGTCCATACAGCATCTGTTAAGGCCTAGACTGAGGAGAAGGGTTATTGTCACGTCATTGTTACAGAACAGCAAGGCAGGAAAGAAAAGACTTTCTTCAAGGGCACACTCCCCCTCCTGACAGACAACACTACCCTCAGTTTATCACATTTTGTGTATTGATTTGCAGCTGGACTTCCAGTTAAAACAGATATAACCCCTGGGCCATCTCGATTATGTTCTGGAGCACGGCGTTCTTTCTTCTGTAGGATGAAGTGTAACAGGCCTTCCGTAAAGGTTGAAGACAAGGATTTCCCCTCCACCTGCTCAAAGAAAAAAGGTAACCACTTAACAGTTCTTTAAATCCTATCACAGGTGGAGCGCTCAGCAGGGGGTGGGCTCAGAGCAGCGGGTCCCAGGATTGCAGCCAGGACCTCACTAGCCCCCCTTCAATGGGGGCGGTTGGGGAGCGGTGGGGGGGGAGCTGGAAGGCCCTGATGGTGTCACGATGACACAGGTTTGTGGGAAGGCTCCCTCTGTTTAAGTCCTGTTTGTTTTCCTGTGGTTGGGAAAGAATACTCTCTAATAGAGTCACAGCCCCCTGCCTCCCCAGCACCCACGAGCCCACCAGAATTATTCTAAGTTCACCAGTGCCTGCAGGTGGCTAAGTGCAGTGGACACTTCTCATTTTTCTTCCATTGTGAAGTGTTTTTCTTCCTGTCCTCTCCCACTCCGGGCTTTCTTCCGGGTTCCTTTTGTTGCTTCCTCCTCTTCTGTCCCCAGCCTTCTTCTCTTAAGAGTGTATATATACTCATCCATAGGTAATGTCATCTGCCCCCTTAGCTTTCAATGACATTTATATGCCACTAACTTCCAAGTTCATATGTCTAGCCTGCACTTCTCTTTTGAACTCCAGATTTGTAAATTAACTGCTTATTTAATCTACCTGCTTGGACATCTCAAGGGCATCTCAAACGTGATATATGTAGAAGTAACCACCTGAGCTTCCCCTCAAAGGTAAATGGCACTACTGTCCATCTAGCTGTGCGTGCTAGAAGCCTGGGGGGCACCCTCACCCCCTTTCCCTCCCTCCTGATCTAGTCAGTTATAATGTCTTGCTGCCATGAATTGCCCCTGCAGAAGTTATCTGAAGTATGTTTACCCACCTCCATGTTTACTGTTACTATCGCTAGATGGAGGCTACCCTGGATCTCACAGGCCTGGTGAAGCAGGCTCCTCACGCTTTCCAGCCCCTCACGTGGCCAGAGTGACCTTTCTAAAAGCAAATCTTGGGACTTCTCTGGCTGTCCAGTGGTTAAGACGCCACGCTTCCATTGCAGGGGGTGCAGGTTCGATCCCTAGTTGGGGAACTCCGCATGCCACGCGGCGTGGCCAAAAAATAGAAGAAGAAAAAAAGCAAATCTTCGTATCAGCCCCCTGTTTTAAACCCATCAGTGGTTCCCGCTGCTCTTGAAGAAAAGTTTAAAATCCTTCATGTGACTTTGCAAACCCCCGCCCCTGACATTACTCCATACGTTTGAGACTTGCTGACCTCCTTTTGATGCCTCCAAACCCTTTCTACCCAAAGTCTCTGTATGTTCTGTCACCTCTGACGGGAATGCCCCTCTCTCGCCACCAGCTCCCCTCCCTGACTCACTCGAGCTCGTCCTTTAGAGTGGACCTCAATGTCTGTCACTCACTCCCTCCCTCAGGCTGCCTTATGTCTGCTTGTAGCACCCTGTAGGGTTTCTTTCTAACACTTGCTTACAGTTGCAGTTATGTAGTTATTTGTTTAAAATATCTCTCCCCCATTAGACTGTGAATTCCACAAAGGCAGGTCTGATTTGTTTTCCACTGTTTCCCAGTAACTAGCACAGACCTGATGCTTGGTAAACTATTCCATAAGGATGTGTTACTGTTGGAATCCACAGGTGCTCCACACTTAATGTGTCCCAAATTGAAATCTTTTCTCCCCCTCCTCTGAAACTTACTCTGTATTCTCTGCCCTGAGTCAATAATTTGTATAATACCAGCTAACCACTCAATCTGAAAAAGTTGGAGTCATCTTTATTTTCTTTTTTCATACCAAATATTTTGATACTCATACCAAATCCCAGCAGTTCAAGCTCAGAAATTTCTCCTGTGTCCTGCCCTGCCTCATCTTCACGGCACTGCCATGGTACAGTCCTCAGCATCTCGTGCATGTCTTCCAGTTCACCCAACACTCTCCTCCTAGAACATCCAAATCACGATGTGATTTTGCTGTTTCCCCACTTAAACACCTTCAGAAGCTCTCCATTTCCTACCTGAAAAAGGTTAACACATTTGTGAGCAAATAATCCAAGGCTCCGACGATATGCTCCCAACCTGCGCTTCCAACTCTACCCCCAGCGCCTCCCTTTTCCCTTCGACCACACGGAGGTTTTTGCTGTCTCCTGTACAGGATGCCTCTCTGTGCCTTTGTATGTTCTCAGACCTTTACAGATTCTGGTCCCTTACCCAGTGCTCATCCTTCTTGATCCACCTCCTTCCTAGTTCTTCGGGGCGGCCTGCTTCTCCCCAGGGAGATTTAGCTCCTGCTTCCTTGGTGCATGTGATGCCCTTTTGCTGTAACCAGCTCTATAAGGCGTATATGACACTGGATGATACCTGTTTTTTCTGTCTTCTCTCTCACTAGATGCTAACTTCTGGACAGTAAGGCTTTGGTTTTTATATTTTGATTCCCTACCTACATCCCCCGACTAGGCTGCCCCAAAGCCACACTGACATTGACCATGGACTTTGCTTTCTAGCAGATCGAAAAAGCTTCTGCACAATCCACAGCACAGGCTATTTGAAAAGTTGGCCGCCCACAAAAATGGGGCTGGACGAAGACAACGAACCAGACAACGAGGGGTGTAATCTCAGCTGCCTTGTCGCCATCGGACGACTGCACTCTCACATGGTTCCACAACCGGCGAACGGGGAAATCAGGGTGAAATCTATGGAATATGTCTCTCGGCATGCAATAGATGGGAAGTTTGTTTTTGTAGACCAGAGGTAAGAGTCTGCCCATTACGCTTGAACAATGATGGTAGAACAATGAGTAAAGCAGAGAAGACTGGGCCATCGGCTGTCTTTCTTAGGGATAGAGAGAAGGAAATGATGGGTGTATCTGATGAACAATGAGACCCAGTGGGTTATCATCATAAATACAGAGATTTTTCTCCATGTCATTCTTTGGCATGTAGAGACAATGAAGTGGGGTGGTTTGATGTCCATGGCTAAAAGAGAAATAGTAGGCATAGTATGCTATCTGAATCCATGGAAGGTTCCAGGACCATTAATTACTGTGACTGAAATTCTGGCATGTGGGACTCGGAAAAGATTAGTCCTGAGCTGTCAATACAGTCAGTCATCTGCTATAGTAACCCCATATGGCAATTTAATTTTAATTTAATCAATTTAAATTAAATTAAAAATTCAATTCCTCAGGCTCACTAGCTACATTTCAAGTACTTAGCAGACACATGTGTCTAATGGTATCCATGCAGAACATTTCTTTTTTTTTTAATTAATTTTTATTGGAGTATAGTTGACTTACAATGTTGTGTTAGTTTCTACAGTACAGCAAAGTGAATCAGTTATACATATACATATATCCACTCTTTTTTAGATTCTACTCCCACATAGGTAGAACATTTCTGTCTTCTCAGAAAGTTCTTCTGGACAACACTGATCTAGTCCAGTCTCATTTTTTATGGTGGTTGAACTGAGACTCAGCCTGAAGCCTGGCCTTCTCCAGAATTCACAACCCATCGGCAGTAGACCTGGGCTAAGAACCCAGATGTCCCCAAATTTCCACTGTTCTCTGCTGCCTCCTTAAGAGTATTCACAGGGTAGTAATTTTTCTGGCTATTAGATAATAGTCACTAAATACTGGAAAAGGAGGCAGCCACCTCTCAAGGTCCTTGTGGGCCCCGCTGGAGCGTCTGGTGTTTGGTCATCCTGCTAAAAAGCAGCCGGTAAATTGGAGAAGCTTTGCCCTGGAGTTTAGAGTTCGACCACATTTTTATCTAATACAGTTACTACTTTTAAACCTCCTAAAATTTGATATCTTGTGCTAACAGCCCCTTTGAAAGGATTCTTTGCTTTCTTTCCCTCTGTTTTTTTTTTTTTTTTTTTTTTTTTTGCGGTACGTGGGGCCTCTCACTGTTGTGGCCTCTCCCGTTGCGGAGCACAGGCTCCGGACGCGCACGCTCAGCGGCCATGGCTCACGGGCCCAGCCGCTCCGCAGCATGTGGGATCTTCCCAGACCGGGGCACGAACCCGCGTCCCCTGCATCGGCAGGCGGACTCTCAACCACTGCACCACCAGGGAAGCCCTCCCTCTGTTTTTATAGCCCTGATTAAAGTCAGTTTCATGAGAAAAAAACAAAACCCATGTAGTAAGCCCTCTGAACCCACCCGGCTTTGACCTTGTTTTCACTGGCTGTAGCGGGATTCAGCTGGTGCAGAGATGCTGTTAATCGTCTGAATGGCTTTTTCTTTTTTTAAAAAAAATTCCCTTTTAGGGCAACAGCTATTTTGGCATATTTACCACAAGAACTTCTAGGCACCTCATGTTACGAATATTTTCACCAAGATGACATAGGACATCTCGCAGAATGTCATAGGCAAGGTAAGCTGGGTTGTACAACAGGTCTTAAGTTTAAAGTGCCCCCCCTGTTTCTAGACTAGTCCACGTAACCTCACAGAGAAATCTGCCTCTGTGACGTGGGAGTCAACCGGCCCAGGAGTCTTCAGGCCAAGACATCTGTGAGGAGAGGAGGCTTCTGCTTCGCCCAGCCCCATCTAGCCCCTTACGGATAACCCCCTACCCCACTGCCTAGCAGATTTCTATACTTGGGCCAGGGCAATTTCCGGAAGGCATCTCTCGTTCAGAGGATTTATCTGGACCCTACAAAGGTTTCATATGGCCCAAACGGATCCAATTCTTTTCCGCAAAACCCTGCATCGCCTCCTACATTTCCCTCTTGATTAATGGCATGGCCCAATGTGTGGCCTCCTGAGATGGAGACCAACATCGACTCCCTCCTTTACTTTTTCCTCCATCAGAACTGTTCATTCACCTCAGACATGCATTTCCAAAGAGGCCCCTTTCTGCCACCTCCACTGCCAAGGCCCTGGTTCAGCCCTTGTACCCACCTGATAATCGTGATGGACTCCTAACAGGCCTCCCCACTCGCTTCTGTCCGCAGTCCATCTTCCGTCACTATCCCATTTATGCTCTGATAGATCGAGCCTGGTAATGTCACATCCATGCTTAAAACCTCCTGCCTTTAGACTCAAGCCCAATCACCCTTGACAGGCATTCAAAAGGCCCTCCACCTTCTGGCCCTGACCCACCTCCCCAGCTTTACCCCGCCCCCATCTCCGCCTGCAGAGGCCTATGCTCCAGCCACACTGACCATCTCTCCATTCCCTGCCCTGACAGGCCCTGCCACTCCTCGGGCAGTGCTGGGTTCTTCCCTCTCTCCCCTTGGCAGACTTGTATTCATCCCTCAAGACTGATCTCCTCTGCCTCTCCTGAGGGCAGGAGTCACATCCTGTCTCCTCTTTTACCTCCAGTGCCTGGCACATGAAAGATGCTCATTACATGTTTGTTACATGAAAGAATGAGGTTTCCATAGGTGAGTGACCTCTCTGAATCCAAATGTCCTAAAAATGCTGTACTGCCTTCAGGCTTTGTGATGGGGAAATAACATGGGCCCTTTGGACAGTGCCTTCTTGTTGTGTGGTGTTTACTTCATAGCTGATTCCAGTTAGATGTCTAGAATGCAGTCAGTTATTCCCAGAGCCTTCATTTCATACACTCTGAAGAACAGTGGCAGGTTGGAAGGCTCAGAGTCAGACCCTCAGAAACAGCCTGTTCTCTGAAGCGCCAGCTCCCATGGCTCATTAAGGAGGGATGGCCTCGGAGCCCGAGCGCACTTAGGATTTGGTTAGTTTAATGCATTTGTCTGAGGAAACAATGATGTTCATGGTCTCTTCGTATTTTCAGTTTTACAGACAAGAGAAAAGATTACAACTAATTGCTATAAGTTTAAAATCAAAGATGGTTCTTTCATCACACTACGGAGTCGGTGGTTCAGTTTCATGAACCCTTGGACCAAGGAAGTAGAATACATTGTCTCCACCAACACCGTTGTTTTGTAAGTGTTTTTCGTATATCAGAAGCTCCCTTGCTTCACAGGGAAATGCCTTGGGCCCCTTACCTGGGAAAGGGGGTACAGGTGACAGCCAGTATTGCATCCTTTACTGCCGTCTTGCTGATATCCTGTGAAGCCTTGGGACTGGCGGAAGCCAAAAGGTGGTTAACGAGGGATGAGCTTCAGTACTCATACCTCTGAGGCCCTGGCTGGTGGAATTGCTGCCGGAGACAGCAGCGTTTCCTACCCGGTAAAGCCTTTGCGTTCCGCAGGCCTGGCATCCACTGGTATCACTATGGAGGGAAGGCTTGGTAATCCTTGAGAGGCTCACCAGCCCATACTGGCTTTGGCTGAGGAGGGGCGAGGATCTGCGCCCCCGGGCGGCGGCCTGAGCCCCTGGAATGCCCCCTCAAAGGCTGCCACCTGCTGGGTGAGCAGGGAAGGGAAGGCCCTCCTCTTTGGCCTGCTCCCCACATCTCCTTCCCCATGAGGTCCAAACCCCCCACCTGTAGGCGGAGCCGATCGAGGGGCTGGGGCCGGCAGTGGGCTGCTTCAGTCGCCACCTCCACTGGACTGTGCCCCACCTGCACCAGGGAGGCCAGAGGCCGGGGTGCTGTCCATCGTGTCCTCAGACAGTGAGGAGACCTGTGAGCCGCTCAGACACTTCATTTCGTGGCCTGTCCAGGTCCAGAGTGGACACCGTACACCTTGGCCAAGGTGAAAGGTGCACAGTTCTGAGCAGGCCTGACTCACGTTTCCTTGTTGCTGGGATGTTCACAGAGCCAACGTCCTGGAAGGCGGGGACCCAAGCTTCCCTCAGCCCACAGCATCCCCCCGCAGCATGGACAGCACGCTGCCCTCTGGAGAAGGTAACTATGTGCCGCCGGGACATCTGGGCTTGCCCCTGAGAAGCTGCTCGTGGCCCCCATCCCTGAGCCCCCGGTATTTGGGGTCCCCGGCCACCATCTTCTGTGGAACAAGGGAGGCCTCGCGGGGATGATCACTGAGGACGCTGTCATCTTACTTTCTCTGTTGAGCCTGGAATGCTGGGAGCTTGTTTGTACCTTTGCTGAGGCTGCCTGGACCCCGGAAGCCTTGACAGGGCAGCTCCTGCTGCCTGTGCTCTCCTCCCCCTGGCTTCCCAGCGGCTGCGATGTGAAGTGCTCTCGGGGATGGCTGCCGGGATCCCGTGGTGGGAGGAGGGTGTCTGTCAGCACCGGGGTGTGCTGTACCCGGCGGGGCCCTCCCCCGGCTCGGCCTTGGCCGCTGCGCTCCGCACCTGACTCCTGCTTCCTCAGGCCTCTTCTTGCATGGCTTCAGCCCCTGCCTCTGCATCGATGAATCCTACATCCGGTTTCATTCCTGAGCTCCAGATCTGCCTTTCCGGCGGCCTCCTGGGCGAAGCCACCTGGAGTCCCACAGGCACCTATAACTCCGCACATCCAGATGGGTTCTCTGCACACACCCTCACCCACAGTCTGGTCGGTTAAGCCAGAAACCGTGACTCCTACCTCTCCCATTATATCAAAACACACACTCCTGTCCCTTCTCTTTAAACCTCTCCAACCCCACTATTGCTACCTCACCCTCCCCATCTGTTGCTTGGCTTCCTGCAGATAACTGCCCAACTCTAGTCGCCCTGCCCTCCTCTGCGCCCGCGTCCTCCACTGCGGTTCATTCTCCACACGGTGAACTTGTGTTTTTCTGTGTCAAGCACTTCGGTGCCCCTTGTCCCCTGTGGATACTGTTCAAATCTGTTAGTGTGGCATCCAAGGCCCTTCATGGTCTGACTGGTACCTGCCTCTCAGTTTCATCTGTCACTCCTCCATCCTCATTTGTAATGAGTTTCTTGGCGTAGTCTCCCAAGTTGTGTCCTGCCTCAGTGCTCTTGCATACACTGGTTGCTGTGCCTGGAGTGCTTTCCCCTCCTTACCTCTCTGCCAACCTACTTTATGCTCCTCTCTCAAGACTGAGCTCAGAGTTCATTTCTTCCAGGAGGTTGCACCTGGCCCTGCATGAGTTGGGTGCTTCTTGCTGACCTGTAAAACTTATCGCAGTTTGTTCTAGCCATTGTTTATCTTGTGTGTCTCCCCATTAGACTGTGAGCTCCTTGAGGGCAGGGATGCCGACTTATCTCTGTGACTCTGGTGTGCAGCCCAGTGGCTTTCGGCCAGCATATGTTGAGTGCATGAGGAATTAGAAGCTTTAATATCAACATCTCTGATCCTGGAAGGAAACCTGAGCTTTTCCCTGCTGGAATGCCTTTTCCTGACAAGCTGTGGCTCTCATGTCCCTCAGGGCACAACCCTAAGCTTGAACTTCAAGTGGATCATGGGATGAAGTGGATTTAATTTAACACATAATAGCATTTCTCCCTCTGCTTTCTTCCCCTTTCCCACTCTCAGATTCCTCTGTTGTAGGTGGCCCAAAGAGGACCCACCCCACTGTTCCAGGGATTCCAGGGGGAACCAGGGCTGGGGCAGGAAAAATAGGTCGAATGATTGCTGAGGAAATCATGGAAATCCACAGGCAAGTAACACCTAGTTGTTCCCTTAAAC
Source organism: Globicephala melas (assembly GCF_963455315.2). NCBI lineage: Eukaryota > Metazoa > Chordata > Mammalia > Artiodactyla > Delphinidae > Globicephala > Globicephala melas. The sequence continues at coordinate 42,114,253 of NC_083321.1, read as the reverse complement.
CAGTGTTCTCAACCCCAGGGCACTTTGCCCCCCAAGGGATGTTTTGTTGATGTCTGGAGACATTTTCGGTTGTCACAACTGAGTGGGAGGTTGTTGCTAAACATCCAGTGGATAGAGACCAGGGATGCTGCTTGCTAAACATTCTACAGTCACAGGACAGCCCTCCCAAGCCCTGACCCCTAAGGAAGAATTTTTCAGTCCAAAATGTCAGTAGTGTCGAGACTGAGAAATTCTGCCTTTAAATAAGGAAGCTAAACCCAAACAGGCCAGAGCTAAATGGAACTCTGGGAGGCTCAACTTTCTCATTACTTTGTATATGACCCAAGGAGCTTCCCAGTGGGTAGATGAACCACTAACATTACAGGACTGCAGGAGCAGAGCTGTGAACTGCCTTGATCTGGGCCTTAACAAAACATTAGCTTCTTCCAGTCAAAAAGTTGCCTAGGGTTAGTAATAGAGACCAAGCAAATCAGCTAGTAATAGAAGCTCCCTTGGGCGGAACTCCTGTTCCATATGAAAGAGAAGAAGCTCTGAAGCAGTTTATCGGGGTTGAGTCCTAGGCCTCTGCTTAGGAGATTCATTTAACTTATTGGACTCTGTTGACTTCAGCCATAAAAGGGAGGCAATATCTATCTCCCTGAAATTGCCCTAGGATTGTGAAAGAACTCAGGAAAGTTCCTAGAACTGACATGTAGCGAGTGTTCAAAAATTGTTAATTAAGTCTTTACAGTCATTGAGAGGGAAGCAGTAATTATAAGTCCATTTGAATTTGGGCAATGGAGAGGGTGGTAACCAGGTCCTCAGGCATACAAACTTAATGGAACATAATCATAGGATCCCTGCTGCCACTGGATTGATTCTCTCAGAATTGGAGGCTGGCCTTGTTTTCTAATTGGCCACAGTGGGGCTCTTATCCCAGTGGGATAACAGAACAGCACAGTTCTGTTCCAGCCCTTCAGGAATGACGGATGTGGCTGTTTGAAGATACTTCAGGAAGGTGTGGGTGCAGTGTGCACTGATAATCTGGTGCTGATCAGTCCCGGCATACCCTGTGCTTTGCTCGAGACCTTCCAAGGACAGTATAAGACAGTCCTTGAACGCAAAGGTCTTACAATCTTTGCGAAGCCTGTTTTCTTTATGATAAAAGAAAAAACGGAGAGTGCATGGGCTGAAGCAAGCAAGGGAGGACGGTTTGAACTTGGCCTTAGCTGGGTTTTATGATGAATGTTGGGTGTTCCTTCTAGAAGAGACAGGCACACGCTGGAATGGGCGTGTGAGTGGTGTATTCAGGACACAAAAAGCAGGCCATCTACCTTGGCAGCCTCTTTGTAGAAAGGAACCACAGAGCTGTGATGGGAGATTGCTAAGAGTTCTAAGAAATGATGTTGAACAGTTGAGACTGGATGAAAATTGGAAGACCCTGTGCATTGTAGGATGCTGAGCAGGTGTCCAAAGTGGTGTGTTAATAGCATCGTGGAGGCTGGGAACTTCCTTGGTGGTCCAATGGTGATGACTCCGCGCTTCCAGTGCAGGGGGTGTGGGTTCGATCGCTGGTTGGGGAACTAAGATGCCACATGCCGCGGGGCACAGCCAAAAAACACCCCAAAAAAACAAAAAAAATAAGCATCGTGGAAGTTGGATTGGAATAGGAAGAGATGAAGGTAAGCATGCTTAACAAACCAGGAATGAGGCCGACCTTACAGTGATAGTAGTGTCCAAAAGAGAAATCAGTAATTTAAGGACTAGATATTGAAAATGAAATAAGTAACTACGAAAAGGCAATTCTAAGATAGGGAAGCTGGGGAAACAGTGGTTCCGTAGATGTAGGTAGGGAAAAATAGGAGACATTCAACAATTTTTCAGTAAGCAATTAGTAGTCATCTGTGTGGGTGAAGAACACCTGGTATTTAGTTGTATCCCGCCTTTCAGAAGCCTATGATCCAGGAGAGAGAGAGAGAGAGAGAGCTTGTTTACTCACAAATTACAGAATTAGGCAGTACAGGCCAAAAGCTAAGACTGCCAGGCAGTGGAGGGGTCCCTGGGAGACCCAGAAGCTGCAATCATCCATGTAGGTGCTAAGAGCCTGGTGGTCACGCAGCTGCCATTCAAGTTTCCCTAAACTCTAGCTGCAGTGCCAGGTCATGGCTTCCTTTGCTGAGGTCCTTCAGCTTGACAAGAGTTTATGTGGATTTACAGCTCTAAGTCTTTCCCTCTGTAAACCTACTATGCTGAGAAATAAGCTAGCTGAGGAAGGCTTGGACCCATTTTCATCACCTGTTGCCTTAGAAGATGACAATGGCGACTGCTCACTTGAGGCCACTTTCTAGGTGGGGCTGAAACCACTGCAGCACCCTCCATTTCCTGAGTAGTCGCTAGCTAAGCAGTGTTTGTAGGGTAGAGAATAAGTCATCTGCTGTGGATTCTAGTTCACTGTATCAAAGATAGAATGCCACCAACTCTGAGATCTGGATTCTGTGAGCAAATGAAACTGGCCACCTACTTGAAATTCACAAACCTGAAATCCAAACCCTAATCCAAGGGCTTTGTCAGTGAGAAGCTTGCCTCCAGGATCTGTGTTCTAGATCAGGTGCCTATGGGATATATCCAGCTTATCACCTATAAATAAAGTTTTATTGGAACACAGCTATATCCATTCACTTGCATATCATCTATGGCTGCTTTCAGGCTACAGTGGCAGAGTTCAGTAGTTGTGAGAGACCACATGGCCTACAGAGCCTAAAATAATCACTCTCCAGCCCTTTACAGAAAGTTTGCCAATCCCTATTCTAGATCTTCATCCTTCTTCTCACCCCCATCCCTCAACAAAACACACACACTCCAATGAAAAAAAGGAAAGGCAATGTAACTAACTCCTCTTTTCTCTGACAGGATAAGAGGGTCATCGCCTTCCAGCTGTGGCTCCAGCCCACTGAACATCACAAGTACACCTCCCCCTGATGCCTCTTCTCCAGGAGGCAAGAAGGTAGGGCTGATGACTCTTAGACTAAGGCCCTTCTTCATCCAGAGAGCTCTTGCCCAAGTTCTGAAATACTGGAAGTGGGAGTATGTAACTGTGGTTGCTGAAACAGGTAGGGCCCTTTTTTCCTCCTTGAAGTAAATGCATCTGTGTTAGGTGAGGTACAAAGCATACCAGTGGAGCTAGGGAGCCTTGCTGACATTGTTAGAGGATTTATCCCATGTGAGTGGGGGAAGGCAGAAAGAGATCTTTCTAAGGATTGGGGAGCTATCAGTCCATTGTATGGAGGGAGGAATTCAAGAGCTCCCGTGAGGGAAGGGTTAGTGAGTACCTAAAACTGTCTAGTTCTCTGCCAGGAGTTTTCAAGGGAGAAAATACTGTTAGTGTCTAGTGCAGGTCCTGGAAACAGTGATACCACCAGCAGTCCTTCGGAAGGCAAGTCATGCCTTTGCAGTTGCAGAATACTTAGGTATCCGCCTGGGTTTCCTACGATGGGACAGCATTGAGTACAAGTAGTTTATCAGTCGCCAGCCCTCATGAAGAACTGGCCAGAAGACTATATTATAGTCTTAGAAACCAATAATCTGTTTTCATCTTTAGTGCTGATGAGAGAATTTACAAGCCTAGGCCAATGTTGATTGTAAATCATAAATCTATAGTGTCTGATGTTAACATAGGTTAGGCTGCTGCAAAGGCCAGCATCTTGAGACATAGTCTTCCTTCCCCTATCTCCTAAGACATGTACACAGAGAAAGAATATGAGTAATTTACATAGGGCACAAACTGTATCAAAAGCAGGACATGGGTTTCCAAAACTGGGCTCCTCAGAGACTCAGGTTACCAGGAGCTGTGGTGCTGCCAGGTAGGATTGGGGCGAGGGGCAGGTGATGAGGAAGACAAGGTAGGAAGACTCCTGCTTCTAGGGAAGCTTTACTTCTGAAAAATCACTCTTCTGTAAAAGTGTTTATTTGAAAAAAGGTTTTGCTTCCCCCAAAAAGGTTTGAAAGCCAATAAATTAATGGGTCTGGGTTTGAAGCCTAGCCTTGCCATGTGCTGGCTATGTGGCCCTATACAATTTTTTAAGCCTTAGATTTCTCTATAATGCGGCTAACATAGGTTAGGGCAGCCAGCATCTTTGCACATGAAGTCCTCTTATGAAAGTATATATGTGAAAGTGCCTGGCCTTCGGTAATGACTCAGAAGATAGTACTGAGAGATGAAGTCTGGGCTGGGCACACCCCTCCCCCCTGCTCGCAGGCTGAGCTCTTAGCTCTGTTCTGTTACACCGCTAGGTCCTTCCTCCATACTGGATCTACCATCTCCCTAGCACGGTATCCCCTTCTTTGTGTCTCAGTTCAACTTTTAGGCACTTGATTTCCTGGTACCAAGAATCCCCCTACTCTATTTTGGAAGGTCATCACTCCAGTTCAGTGCTTAAATATTACTCAGGGAACTTCCATATACAATCTCTCATCTATCCTCACAACCTCGTAGGTGACAAAATCCAGGCTACCAAATGTTACATGACTAGCCCAGAATTTAGTAAGTATGGCCCCAAACTAAATTCAGGTCTCTTGACTTCTGATTCTTTTCACACCAACAAATGCCAGAGATCTAAAAGTATACTCTGCATCACAAAGCCCCAAGTATTTTTGAGGCATTTTTGAAAAATGTTTTCTTTGGGCTTATGAAAGTGGGTCTGAGAAGAAATTCTGAATGTATTCTGAGTCATCAGCAGCAGGACCTTATAAGAAAGGCATCTAAACAAGATGGAGTTAAAAATGACAGCATTAAATAGTGTACCAAAGCCACAAAAGTAAAGGTGGCCGCAGGCTTCCAACCCTTCCCAGTCACTTTCAAAATTGGCAGGTCCAAAAATGAGCCATTTAGCCTGCCTAAATATAATAAAAAGAGGAGGCTTAGTGAGCCTCATAGGTTCCAGGAGACTCTGGACATCCAGAAGTACCAAGGCAGGGTGAGATAAAGCAGCAGTTCCCTAAATGTCATCTGTGGTCTTTTGGTGGGGTTAGGGAGAGGGCATCTTTTCAGGGGTCTGCATGGTCAAATGTATTTTCATAATAATGCTAAACAGCTTTTTCTCACTGTGTTGATATGTGAACTGATAGTGAAAAAGCAATGTTGGGTAAGACTGCTGGTGCTTTTACAAAAATCAAGCCTGTGGCACCAGAATGTACTGACAGTGTATTTCACCACCATATACTCACAATAAAATAATAAATTTAAAAGCCAGCTTCATTTAAGAATGTCCTTAATAAAGCAGTTAAATAATTTTATAAAATCCTTGAGTAAATCTTTTTAAAACTGTTACAAAATGGGAAGTGTGCATAAAGCACTTGTGCTGCACACAAAGTATGATGTTGTCTCAAGGAAAAGCACTTGTGCGACTGTTTGTTATAAACCAAACCCAATCACCTTTTTCATAGGAAACCATTTTTACTGTCGCAAACTATGGTTTTTCAGACTTGGGTATTTAGTGTACATTTTCTTGAAAATGAATGAACCTGCGACTTCAAAGAAAACAACTGACAGTGATAAAATTTTAGCTTTCAGGCAAAAATTAGAATTTTGGGGAAAACTTGTGTCTGCTACTTTGAGCTTGACTGCTTCCCAAAACTTAAGATAGTTCTGATGTAGGTAATATTAACAGTGGTGATGTTTTGATGTTGTACAATGAAGTGTGTCCACATTTGGAAGATCCACGTAACTCAGTGAACCAGTATTTTCCAAATGACTGATGTAAGATATTTCAAAATCATGCAAAGGTAAAAAAGATCCATCCTAATTGCCTAGATACACCAATGGATTTCAACATAAGAGTATCAAAATTTCATTGATATGGTTTCAAACTCCACATTGCAACTAATCTTTAAGAAACTTCAGCTTGCTGAGTTTTGATGTAATATCAGAGAATACCACGATTATTTGAAAAGGCTGTTAAATAAAATATACCTCCCTTTTCTAACTGCCTATCTATGAGAGGCCAGAGTTCCTTCAGATATGTATTTCAAACAACATACCTAAACAGACTGAATGGAGAAGCAAATGAGAATCTAGTTAAATTGTTAAGCCAGACATTCGATTTGCAAAAAATGTAAAATGACACTTCTAACTTTTCGTTATTTTTGAAAAGAGTTCTTTTTCATTAAAATGCTATTCATGTTAATGTGTAATAGTTTTATTATATTTTTTAATGTATTAGCTTTAACTTCACATATAGTAAGTATTGACAAATATAGCCTGTATAAACAAAAGCTCTTTGGAGTCCTCAATAATTTTTAGAGTGTAAAGTCTTTTTGAGAGTCTCTTCAAAAAGTTGAATTGCGGAGATAAGGTTGTAATGCCATCTACTGGCAAGGCCTGAAATCACTGCCTCTCCTGAAATCCCAGCTTCTACCAAACTGTTTCCGCACCTACATCCAAATACTTCTCAAAGGTGCTTTTCTATGAGACTCAGTCATGGGGGGTGGGGAGTTGGGGGAGACAGAGTTCTGCTACTGAGGAGTGGTAATAATACTTCTCAGTAGCCTCTCTTAAGAACTTAAACCGGTGGTTACTAATGTTGGCATCTGTGGTATAACTATAGTGATGATTTATTCTAGTGTTTTGTTGTTCATTTGCGACTCCTCAGAGCTGTGTCTCTTCACAGTGTAACAGCCCTTTCTTCTTCAGCAACATCTGTTGCTGTAAGAAGTTTTCCTCCCTTACAGGGGACCTGCCCAGCTGGGCTCCCTGAGGTTTAGTCCTTGGCCTTAAACATGTGAATGCTCTAGGGATTTTATTCAGCCTTTAAATTGCCTGTGTGGGCTGAATCCAATAAAGAGAAGACTAGTCTGGGGGAGAGGTTTTTTCCTTACTGTGACCATTCCTAAGAGTCTCTGCTGTGAAATCATCCGATAAGAAACTGAAGCCATTTGAAGCTTTTTCTCCCCACCTTCCTCTTTTCAACATGCTTCATTTTCTTGGTGACACTGCATAAAATACTGATTGAAACTGCTGATGATGAGAAAACTTTACTTTTGTTTGTAGATTTTAAATGGAGGGACTCCAGACATTCCTTCCAGTGGCCTACTACCAGGGCAGGCTCAGGAGAACCCAGGTTATCCATATTCTGATAGCTCTTCTATTCTTGGTAAGTAGCATTATTATTCACTTCCAATGCAAAGAGCTTACAAAAAAACATGTGGCATAAAGTCAGTTTTAAGAACTGAACTGGAAAAACAAACCAGTTCTAGGTAAACTTGATAAGAACAAAGTAAAGGTTTAAAATTTGTTTAAATCTTTACTTCAAAGTTGAGTTTAATGGTTGGATTCTCGCTGGGGTCCAGGTCTGTCCCTCGAACTCAAGAGGCTACAGCGCCCTGGACATGGGCTTTCTCCCAGTGTGTGGAACATAATCTCTTCGGAGGGAGAGCCATGCAGGTTCAGATAAAGCCTAAAAGGGTCATCAGTAAGCATTTCAGAGGGTATTAAAAGTCATTAAGCCAATGAAGAGTTTGCTTCTCCCACCCCACCCATCTTTTTCTCTACTTAGCTTTCTAGATCTTTTTTCCCCTAATCTCTATCTTCCTATTTTGTTCCTTCTGTAATAATTCTCTCCTTATAACTGGTTATATCAGAATATTAAAATGAGGTCAACTCATACTTGATACTCTTCATTGAATTTTAAGTACTTTCTTCTTAAAAAGTTGGGTCTTCCCTCTGAAAAACACCAACGTTAAAAAGAAATATGGCAACCCACCCCCCCAAAAAAGCAGCCTCTCTCATCCTTCTCACCCTACTGTTAGGTATAACGTTCTTATTAAAAGTGTGCTTAGGAACCGCTTACTAAAGTTAAACATGCTTTGGTATTATCACTGACCAGTCTTCATCTCTTTGCACAGGTGAGAACCCTCACATAGGCATAGATATGATAGACAATGATCAAGGCTCAAGCAGTCCCAGTAATGATGAAGCAGCAATGGCTGTCATAATGAGCCTCTTGGAAGCAGATGCTGGGCTCGGTGGTCCTGTTGACTTTAGCGACTTGCCATGGCCGCTGTAAACACTACATGTTGCTTTGGCGACAGCTACAGTATCAAAGTGCATTACTGATGGAGTTATACAGTCTGTGAAGCTTACCGGATAAGGAGAGAACAGCTTTTATGTACTGTCTTCATAAAAGCCATCTCAGAGCCATTGATACAAGTCAATCTTACTATGTGTAACTTCAGACAAAGTGGAACTAAGCCTGCTCCAGTGTTTCCTCATCATTGATGATTATTGGGCTAGCTGTGGATAGCTTGCATTAATTGTATATTTTGGATTCTGTTTGTGTTGAATTTTTTAATCAATCATTGTGCACAGAAGCATCATTGGTAGCTTTTATATGCAGATGGTCATTTCAGATGTATGGTGTTTTTACACTACAAAGAAGTTCCCCACGTGGATATTTCTTATACTAATTGTATCATAAAACCGTTTATTCTTCCTTGTAAGAATCCTTTACTATAAATATGGGTTAAAGTATAATGTATTAGTTAAATATTTTTAATAAATGTTTCCCTTGTTCTATAAATATCGTTCACATTTCAAATAATTAGAAAAATCCTACAGGGAAAAAAATGCCATAGGGCTGGATCATCAATTTTCCATGGTGGGTGTGTGTTTAAGGATGAGCCACACCAAAAGCATTTACAGTGCTTTTCTGGCCTTCATAACAATTCTAGGGCATACATAATTTCCCTGTTACTAGTTTAGCTGTACTGTATTTTTGCTATACTGTAATTTCAGTTTCTGTGAGAGCAAAGAAAGATGTTACTGCTTAAACACAAACTGCAAATCCTCTGAAATTTTACAAAATCAAGATTAGATAGAACAGACTGGCTTCTCTAATGTACAACTCCTCTACTACTCACAGCTGTATGGCTTCAAACAGTAAGTGACCCTGGACCCAAAGCACCTAAATACTTCTGATTTCTTCATGAATTGGGCCACGGAATATTAACAAAACAAAACAAAAACATTTTCATGAAAAATTTGCTAGGCAGAACATCACAGTATAATGGAGAAAACACTGAACCAGTGTCAGAATTTGGCTCTGAAACTTACTTAAGGTTACTGTAGGACCTAGTAAAGGTATTTCATCCTTCATATCGGTTAGGCTAGAAAATGAAAATATTCCCTTTTCAGCTCTAACAATGTTTTGGATTTATATTTTATAATTAGTGGGGAATATAAGTGCCTCATCACACATATACCAAACTGGAGTTCCTTGAGCTACCTGGTTTCTAGTTATACTGACACCAACAAGACAAGATATCTGCTAATTATGAGATGGAAAATCTGGTCAAGGTGGTTATAAAGATCAGAAACATTAAAACAATGGAATTTTATTTTGATGAAAAACGAGTTTACAATCATTTAGTAAATGAAGAGCAAACACTTCATCTTCCTATCCCATAACTCAAAAAAAATCATTAGTAAATAAATATCTGTGAACAGATTAAGGGTAAGGCAGACTGGATAATAAACCACCTGATGTTCACACTCCCTGCATGTGACTCACTTGAAAAGGATGAAAACGGCACTGGAGATAACTGATATGGGCACTGAATCTCATCCTAATCATTCAAATAAGCCCAATGATACTCATTTTTTGCTCATCATGGGCAGCAAACTATACACATTTCACTGAAAGAATACTCTGATAGAAGCACTTATTTAAATTATATTGTGCATCACAACTATAAAAATGGCTTGAACAGTTCCACTTAACCACCATATATAAAGTGCAACTATATAATATTCTACATTTTATCTGGGGTGTGATGAATATCAACCTAGACTGAAAGTACCCCAGCTGCCAATTTCCACCACTTCTGAAAAGATCTAGATGTGTGAAAAAGGACTGTCCCCCATACAAAGAACCAATTCCACAAACCTACCGGTAAACAAATACATTTATATAACTGGAACCTCAAGATGCTAGAGTTGTACTCACTTAAAAAACCATTCAGCTACCTTTGGTCTTTAAAAAAGTCTACACTGCAATATCCTAAACATCTGTGCATCTCACAGTGCAGAGAGTGGCCTTGCAGTGCAGGATGAGGAGAGTGCAGCGTCACTGCGAAGAGTAGCATGCTATGGTTTCAAGCAACATCACCATCACAGCATCGGATTCTGTGCGTCAGGATCGAGGTCATTGTTGCTAGAAGGGGGATGGATAGGGAGAATATCCAGCTCATCCACTTGAGGAGTTGGGTGCATGACCACCAGCTGGTCCTGGGGAATGTCTGCGGCAGCTGCTGCAAGGTTGGTGATAGATTTACTCTTTACGCACTGAAAGTCTACATGCCGACTCTTTCCTTCTTCCTTCTCCCAAGACATTCGAATAAAGGGCCTTTGGACATAGTTGTAAATCACTTCTGGGCGGCCCCCAGGCCTTTTCTTTACTTTTTCTTTGTAGGTTGGATAACCTGAAGGAGAGGGAGGTTTTAAAAACTGAGGATACGCACACACACATGTATGCACACCCACATGGGTCCCCACATTCCTCACCCAATTTAACCTAAAGAGGGTTACTGTAGTTCTTGAACAAACAAAACAAAGAAGGGAATTCAATATTCTATCCCCTTGGTCATTAGTTCAACAGCAAGAAACTGAAATTCTACTGATGTAATTCACAAAACCTCCCACCATCCACCAACTACCAGAATAACATGCGGAAAGCATGGAGGGGCTGGGTCCCTAATACAATGGTATGTAATCTAGTGCATCATGGGCTCTAGTTGTATATCCTTAATATCCCTGAACCCTTCCTTTCGCAGGATTATCTGGCCTCAAGGCCTGCAACTTACTGCAGTATTAGCCTTCTACTTTTTTTTTTTTTTTTTTTTTTTTTTTGTGGTACATGGGCTTCTCACTGTTGTGGCCTCTCCCGTTGCGGAGCACAGGCTCCGGACGTGCAGGCTCAGCGGCCATGGCTCACGGGCCCAGCCGCTCCGCGGCATGTGGGATCTTCCCGGGCCAGGGCACGAACCCGTGAACCCTGCATCGGCAGGAGGACTCTCAACCACTCCGCCACCAGGGAAGTCCCCGTAGCCTTCTACTTTCTTTAAACGTAAATCTCATCTTCATATTTTTCTGGGTTTTTCTTTCCTTTTTACTGTTAAGTGACAAGGAGCCGTAGAACTCTCCAGCTTCGCTAATTCCAGGTACTTCTGCACCTAGGTCAGCAAAGCCAATATTTTAACCCCTATATCATTTAAATGTTACTACTCCCAACAACCAGGCAGTTCATTTAGATTGGCAATGGACAAACTGCCAATGGCCAAAGCAGCTGTGGACAAAAAAAAAAACGTTGCTTGCCATGTCAGTAAACAAGGATGTTGCGGCCATCAAGCCATCAGCCACTGCAGCCACCCCCACCCAAGGATGCTCCTGAGGGGAATTCAGGATGGAGAAAAACAGGATGCTGGCCCTAGACAGTTAAGATGCGTATTAAAGGAATAATTGCAACAAGCCTAGACTCCTGCACCTCCCCAAACATAGAGAGGCGCTAAAATCATTAACTTGAGATGTCTGTTTTTTTGTGATGAGCAGTAATCTTCTGATTTTTTTTTTTTTCCAGCAAAAACTCCTATATATCCTGGCTCCTCCCTTACCTCTTTGGAACAGTTTCTCAGAGCTGTCTGAGAGGCTGTATCACAGGCTATAGTCCTCAGTAAGGCCACCAAATAAAACATAATTCTGAACATTCAGGTTGTGCATTTTTTTCAGTCAACACAGCTTTCCCTAATTAATTATATCTTCCTCATCTTAGATGATAACCACTGAAGAGTAACAACTGGTAACAACCATCCTGGTTTCGGAAAAATTTCAGTCATTTACTAGTAAGGCAATTTCTCTGAAGACATACTTTCCTTAGATGCTATCAAAAGTTCCTTCTCTCCTTCCCACTAGCATGAATTGCTAGTTTAGACCAAGTACTGGTGAACATTTTCTGTAAAGGGCCAGACGGTAAATATTTCAGGCTTGTAGGCCATATGGTCTCTATCACACCCACTCAACTATGCTGTTGTAAAGTGAAATCAGCCACAGACAATACATAAATTAATGAGCATGTCTATGTTCCAATAAAACTTTATAAAAAACAGGTAATGGGCTGGATTTGGCCCATAGGCCATAGTTAGACCATAGTTAGAATCAGAAAAAAATACAAAGGCCTCACATAGTAGGGACTCAATTAAGGATTCTTGCATAGGAGGATGTTATGTAGGCATCGTAGGTAGCTAGTATATTTAGCCACGTGTGGCGTGTGTATGTGGTTGAGGTGAGGGGGAACAGGGGCAAGGACTAAATACCTTCTAAGGACCTTTTGTAGAATGTCTTCTTCGTTTCATACTTCCACTCAATTACCAGCTGAAGGGCAGCAGTAGAGATCAGAAAGGTTTCTACCCTCTATTATTCCCTTGTCCTTGATTGCTTTTGGACTATTAAAAGTCTTTAAAATTCCCATCTCAGTGTATTCCACTCTGCCCTCCACACAGAATCACCACTCTAACACAAGTGTAATCATATTACATCCTTGCTTTAAAACTACCAATGACGCCCTCATGCTTAAAGAGGAAGGTCCATCCTCCTCAGCACAGTATATAAGGCTTTATTTTTTACAATCTAGTTCCAACCCACTTGTCATCAGGCTTCAGATCAAATAACTGCTCCCCTGCCCACTCATCTGAAGTAGCTCCCTCCAGTTACCTTCTCTTTAGCTCTGAAAGGAAACAGCTAAATCCCATCGTTTGCAAAATCACAGAAGAGGGGACATACTGGTGAAGCTAATGTGTCCTCTTTTTTAAGCCCAAAGTTTCCTCCCCTTCCCACAAAGACCCTGTTTCTGGTCATTCTTCCATATGTCTCAGTAGCCCATTACAGCGATCTCCAGAAGCTTATCTGGTCATTGATCTGAACACCACAATCTTCGTTATCACAAACACAGAAATTACTATGTGCTAGGCCCTATTTTAACTCATTCTGTCCTCACAATAACCCTATAAAGTACTTATTAATGCTCCCATTTTAGATGAGGAAACGAAGGCAAAGAGAAGTAAAGTGCCTTGGCCAAGGTCATACAGCTATTAAATCATAGGCTCTGAACACAAGCAGTCTTTACCCTTTACTATGGTATGCCAAAGAAGATATTTTGTTTTTAGTAAGGACACTTTAAAATAAAAGAAGCATCTGACAAAAATTCATTTAAATCATAAAGTAAAAAGCAATCTAAAAAGTATGCATTTAAGTAAGATGAAGTATATTTGCAATTCAATTTAATTTGAAAATAAGCTATTATACTTTAAGACACTAGTAAGCTACTAGCACTGTTTTTACATGAATTTTCAGAAAGTACTAGATTTTAATTCTGTTGAGCTTTGATCACGATCACTACTAGGCAGAGTCCTGTCAGTCTTACGGGAATATACACACATGCGTGCCAAACACACTCCATGGGCTTAGTCAAAAATGCATTAAGTCGGGCGACAGCAGAAAAGACAAATTCATATCTCAATATTGCTAGGGATCTTATGGAATGAATAATAATTTCTAATGGTCTTCTATTTATCATCTCAGATAAAGGAAGCTGATTTTTGTTATTTATATGTCTACTGCATGAGCATTCAGTAATCATTTGTCTGAATTTTTCTCAAAATATTCAAACTATATTCTCAATGGGATCCAGTTGTTTAACCTTGCTTTTTTCAAAAGAAAATTAATAGAAAATAGTGAAAATGTCTTACCTTCTATTCCCAATCTAATCTTCTTAAGACCCCTCTCCTTCAAAACTGATTTGGCCACATCTCTGTTTTCAATGTACTTGAAAAATCTATATAATTTTGTGCTATAAATAACTGGAAACAAAGAGACAAAAATATTTTCTTATTAAAATCAAAGTACTTGGAGATGACTCAAGTTCATCTTGATCATCAAAGGGGCCTGACAACCCTAAAAGCCCAAATAATGGATGCAGTGATGCCAAAGGATGACTAGCCAACATGACAGGACAATTCAGTACAGTTAATACATAAGCAAATGTCTACATAAGTTGAAACAAGAAAAGCTTTAATAACCAATCAGATAACCCAATCCATAGGAAGAATCTCCTTCTGAAAGATATATCATATACAAACTTATTGGAATGGGATCTGCCCCAATTTCTTCAAATAAAGAGAACCAAAAAAAAGGTATCACATGATTATCAAGCAGGCAAAGTAAAGGACTTTGCTCTGATGCCTACAAGGCCTCATCTGGAGGGGAAAAAACTGCCTTGTCAGGAAGTACAAAATGGATACATCTTGCATTTCATGGATTGAGCAACTATTAATAACTCCCCCCAAACAAAGGCCCACCCCACAAACTGTTTTCCATTCAGGCGAACAGTCCCATTTAATATAGATGTTAAAAATGGCAGATTCGAGCATGTTCTGCCTAGGTTAGTCTGTTTAGAGCAAACTGGCTTTGCAAAGGACAGACATTCCACTGACAACATGTTGAGTCTTCCAAATGTGCTGGGCACTTCAGGGAGTTAGACTGATGGGCCTTCCTCGCCTTCTCTCTTTCAGGTGGAGTTATCTCCCTTAAAAGGTGAACTGCAAAGGTTTTTTCAAAAAAAGAAAAACACACTCACAAACCAAACATGCTGGTTTAAGAGCCAATAAAAGGAAAAAAACGTATACAGAAGCTACTCATGGAGTAAATTTGTGATTATTACTACATCCTTAAGACTACTGATATTATTTTAAGATAAAGATTTTTTGACATCTCAGAATGGGTGGTGGTAATAATGTCACATTTAGGAAAATCAGGCTGAAGAGACTATCTCATCTCTGTCTACTCAAATGTATCTTCTTTACGTTGGAACATCTTGGCACAAAATGAAACATATTTATAGACAAATTGAGTAAAAATGTTTCCAGTCCTTTTAAGCTTCAATGTTTAAGGTAAGAAACAAAAAACAAACCAAAAAACATTGAAATGAAAAGCTCAATAACTAAAAAGGAAAAGCCCAGGTCTATTATTATTCCTGTATCACCATAATATCATTTCTGTGCTCTACAGCTGGCTCTACTCTCTCGGAGTCAAACTTTTTGAAAAGTAAAAGTTTGTTCATTCCTTTTTCTACACAGAAAATGATTTAGTGTATTTCTTCTGATTTTTGGTAACCTTTTATTTTTCCTGTGCTTTGTTCAACTTTTTATTCCACATATTATTATAGAAAACCATTGTCAGCAAAGAGCCTAGGAATGAGGAAATAGTAACATTTTATTATTCTAACTGTCCACAGAAGAGTCAGAATAGTTGTTCAAGTGTATCATGCAAAGGAAATGTCTCAATGTAAATTCTGAAAAGCGCTACGATAACGTAATCTAATGAAAATCTTTAGAATTAAAATAAAAAAGAATACCACTTAGTCTGCTTTATTTTTAGAAAAGGGTAAGTAAAATGGAAAAATGAGAGCTTAAAGGGCTCCATACTTTCTATAATCGTGTACTTTTTACTTAAACCCTAGTCCTTACCGAGTCAACACAGACTGGAGGACAGAACAAGATGTTGGGCTATTTTACCTAGCTCCTCAAATCATTCTTTTAACTCTTTTTCTCAATCTATGAAGCTGTTCAAAAATACTAGATTGGGTTCACCATGAAAACAAAACCAAACCAATATGAGATAAATTTTCTAACAGAAAAAAAAAATCAAAAGGTTCTAATCAGAAAAGGTTTGGAAGCGCAATAAGAAAAAAGTCACTGCTGCTCAAGATGTGCCGTTTTGGTCAGAAATACCTAAAGTTCTGCAAAGCTTTTCGGAAGGGTCACTGTTATCCTCCAGGAACACTTATGACATTAAAAAAGGAATGTCTTAGAACTTAAAGTCATATTTGCAATCACTGAGTTGAAGCTTCTCATTTTATATACACATAGAAATTCATCTTAAAAAAAACAACTTATTTTTTTATTATCTACTATTCCAGGATCTACTTCTCTTGGATGCTTCTAAATGCAAAGAAAAAAAATCATTAAGATCCAGATACTCAACAAAAAGCAAACCATTTCTGTGCATGACATGGGCGGGTACACTTTTTCTGTAAAGGGCCAGATAGTAAACACTTTGGGCTTTGCTAGCCATGCGGTCTTCATTCCAACTACTCCACTCTGCCATTGTAGTGCATAAGCAGCCACAGACAATACATATAACTTTGTTTATAAAAACAGGCAAAAGGCTGGATTTGGCCCACAGGCTGTAGTTTGCCAACTCCTGGTATAAGTAAGAGTTCAACATACTTTCTTTATAAAAACTGTCCTTTGATCAATATTGTAAAAGATAAAGAGAAAATCTGTGATGATTTGAGAGAGAAAATATGCCACAGGACTTACTTTGTGAATATTCTTCTCCCATCTGTGGTGGATACTCTTCATCCCAATCAACCACATCATCGTCTGTAAGCACCACTATGTGGCATTCACGTTCCCCACTCTGGGCACTAGCTACCATGAGAGGCAGAATCATTTCTTCCAGGTAAAATTCGAACTGTCTACGAGCACCATCATTTGATAACTCATGCATTAGGGCACCTGAAATAAAAGCCACAAAAATATCTTCATTTTGGGGGTGACTGATAAGTAAAAGAAGAGCAGAAACAACAAACAAAACAGCAGAGTAGTTCAGCATCTACTTCAGGATCCTGTAGACAATATAGTGGTTATTCTTTAGTCAACAAAACTTTGCCCAGGAAGAGTTCTTATGGAACTGTAGAATCTTACAGCAAGAAGGGCCAATTAAAGCCATCCAACACAAGCCCCTTCATTTTACACATCATGAAGCAATCTGCCTAAGGTTACAAAACTAATTTGCACAATCAGAATTAAGTCTACCCTCCAGGGTATTTTTTACTACATCATTTTGTCTTCCATCAATGTATGCAGTTATATCTTAAAGTATATCCTAAGGATATTTTTTCAGATTATCCATACGAAATAAAATAGCCCCCATATTCCATCTCCCACATTTTCTTTCTCAGAAAATTATTTACAAACAACACTGATATTACTGTGTAGGAAGAGGAGTGAGATGAAAAGGGTCAACTGGCTTTGGGATAAGGATGGTAAAAGGTCAAGCAAAATATAGCACGGTACAGGAATTACATTGCTTATGTGACCCTAGAATTGAGAGGAATGAAAGATGCACTTCACTTGATCCTTCTTAAGTACAGCCATAATGAACAACTTTAAGTTTCCAAATACACAGTCACAAACTCACCTGCACTGACCTAATCATTTTTATTTTATTCCTATTTCAATGGCAATGTCCTATCTCTTATCTAAGGCTCTACCATCGCAGGAACTACTGGGAGGGTAAGAGAAGACACTAAAACTCAAATCTGTAGTCTCCCAAATTAGAGCTTTTTTTCCCCCTACAACATGTTGTCTAATTATATAATAACTATTAATATAATACATGATTAAATAATTATAATATTATGATTTAGCCATGTCTCTCTCTAGGCTGGCTACTTCTATTGTGATTTTTAAAATTCCCTTTATAGTCAAACTCCTATATATATATATAAACACATTCTCTTTCCCCTAACTTCTGAACCAATTCCAATCTGACTTCCACACTCACTACTCAAAAGAGCCCTTGACATACAGTCTCCAAATGACCTCTAGATTGTTCAAGACAATGAACATCTTTTTAAAAAACTTTTACTGAAGTATAGTTGATTTACAATGTTGTTAATTTCTGCAAAGTGATTCAGTTTTACATATATTCTTTTTCATATTCTTTTCCTTTATAGTTTATCACAGGATATTGAATATAGTTCCCTGTGTTATACAGTAGGACATTTTTGTTTATCCATTCTATATATAATAGTTTGTATCTGCTAGTCCCAAACTCCCAATCCTCCCCTCCCCCATGCCCCTCTCCCTTGGCAACCACAAGTCTGTTCTCTAAGTCTGTGAGTCTGTTTCTGTTTTGTAGATATGTTCATTTGTGTCATATTTTAGATTCCACAAATAAGTGATATCATACAGTATTAGTCTTTCTCTTTCTGACTTACTTCACTTACTATGATAATCTCTAGGTCCATCCATATCGCTGCAAATGGCATTATTTCATTCTTTTTTATGGCTGAGTAACATTCCAGTGTGTGTATGTGTGTGTGTGTATGTGTGTGCGTGCACGCACACATACATACACACACACGCACACCACATCTTCTTTGTCCATTCATCTGTTGATAGACAACATTTAGGTAGTTTCCATGTCTTGGCTATTGTAAATAGTGCTGCTATGAAATAGGGGTGCATGTAACTTTTCAAATTAGTTTTGTCTGGGCATATGCCCAGGAGTGGGATTGCTGGATCATATGGCAACTCTGTTTTTTTTTTTTGAGGAACCTCCATACTGTTTTCCATAGTGAGCGCACCAATTTACATTCTCACAAACAGTGTAAGAGGGTTCCCTTTTCTCCACACCCTCTCCAGGATTTGTTATCTGTAGACTTTTTAATGATGGCCATTCTGACAGGTGTGAGGTGGTACCTCTAGTTTTGATCTGCATTTCTCTAATAATTAGCAATGACGAGCATCGGTTCATGTGCCCACTGGCCATCTGTATGTCTTCTTTGAAGAAATGTCTATCTAGGTCTTCTGCCTGACAATCAACAACTTTTAATCATGATCTTATCTGACCTCTTGATGGAATGCCTTACAGGGACCACTCCCTCCTTAAAATACTCTCATCCCTAAGGTCTGATACTACCGTCCCTGGTTTTCTTTCTCCTCTCTGGCTGTTCTTCTTCAGTCACCTTTGTCAACTTTTTCTCCTCCAGCCTGTCATTAAGTATTGTTATTTCTCAGGGAAGTTCTACGTTTTTTTTTCTCTCACCTTATGCTGACAATTCTCAAATTTATTCTACTAATTCTGCCTTCTATATTCTAGATGCATTATACTCAACTGCCTCCTGGAAATCTCCACTCGGATGCCCCCTCACCGGCACCTCAAACTCAATATACTCCAAATTGAACTTAATCATTTCTGTCTCTATCTCTCTGCAGTGTTTTCGAAATCAGTAAATGGCACCACCATCCACTCAAGTTCTCAGAATCATCACAGAAGAGTGCTAATCATATAACAGGCTCTTAAATATTTGTAGAATAAATGAATGAATATTTGATTCCTTTTTCATCTCTTAATTCAATCATTCCCCAAGACCTAACAAGTCCACCTCTTAAATACATCTTGAATTGTGTCATTTCCTCTCTGGAAGATGCTATTTTCCAAAGATAGCTGCAAAATCTCTTATGCCACATGCTTTTCTGCAATGTGACTTTGATATCTCCTCCCAGCAAGAGAAGTCCAATTCCTCTCTCCTTCAATTTAGGCTGGTTGTACTGACTTGCTTGTAACCAGGGGAGCACAGCAGAGGTGAGGGGAAAATGACTTGTGGTTCTGCCTTGGTCTTGGGAATGCTTGCTCTACAGATGCTTCCTCTCTGAACCCAGTCTCCAGGCCTGGAGAAGCCCAAGCCGCATGAAGAGGTCACGTGGAGCTACTCTGTCTGACAGTCTTCACTGAACGCAGCCTTTGAGTTGTCCCACTTCAGGTGCAGACATGTGAGTGAAGAAGCCTTCATCCTTTTCAGTCACCTCATCCTTTCAATTCTTCACAAGATGAGGCCGCAAACATTGTGAAGCAGACATAAGCTATCTCTGTTGTACCCTGTCTGAATTCTTGGCCCACAAAATAAGAATAATCACACTTTATGCTACCAAGTTTCGAATGGTCTGTGACAGAACAACAGTTACAACCAAAACACAGTCCAGCCCCACTGCACCCCTGCCCCCCGCAGTCCAAGTCATCAGTAACTCTAACCCAAACTACTGTAGAACCCATCAGTTGCCTCTGCCCCTGTGTAATTCATCTCCCCCACCGCAGACAAACAAATCTAAATAGGTGTCTCTAGTTTAAACCTTTGATGGCTTGTACTATCCTTAGAATAAAAGTCCCAAATCCTCAACTTGGTCCTTAAGCCTGTTATGTGTAAAAGGAGGTTCCAGATCAGTGTGCATAGTCCTTTAAATACTATCCATATAGTGATGACTCCCGCATATAAACAGCCCACACTTCTCTCTTTAGACATGTATACCCAATGCCCTACTCAGCATTTCTACTTGAAGGTCTAATAGGTATTTCAAATTTAACATGTCCAAAATCAAGCTTTTAAATTTCTGCTCCCCATGAAGTCTCCCCCCATCTCAATTAATGGCAACTCCACACTTCCAGGTAAAGTCCTTTTCTCTCTTTCCCACCTCATATTCAATCAGCAAGCAAATGCTTACAACTCTACCATCCAATATATCCAGAATCTGATCACTTCTCACTGTTTCCACCCTGATTTAAGCCACCATCATCTCTTATTTGAATTATGATAATAGCTTCCTAATTACCTCTTTGTATCTTAATTCCCCTTCCAGTCCATTTCCAACCCAATAGCCAACAGTGATTCTTTTAAAGCATACGTCAGATCAGGAATACAGCACTGCATGAGTCTACATTGAATTCTGTGCAAACAGCGAGTCCATGAAATGGTAAAACATGGCAGCCTTACAGATCATATCACTTCTCTGTTCAAAACCCTCCAATGGCTTATCTCACTCAGAGTAAAAGCCAAAAGATAAAGGCCCTACACGACCTCGCTCCCCTGGACCTCATCTCCTACTACTGACACCCTCACTCACTCCACTCCAACTATACTAGCCTCTGCTGCTCTCAAACATGCCAGGCAAACTGCTTCAACATTTGCTCTCACTGTTAACCTCTGTTTGGAATTTACTTCAATTTTCCTCTGCAATGAAAGCCTCTCATATTACTCTTTGTCCCTTCCTTACTTTTTTCTCCCTCCTCAGCACATATCACTATCTAACATACCATGTTATTTGTTCATATGTTACTTGTTTACCTTGTCTATTGTCTGTCTCCCCCAAAAGAGTGTAAGTTCCATTAGAACAGGAAGTTTTGCCTGGTTTGTTCCTGCTGCATCCCCAGAACTTAGCACAGGGCTTGGTAGAGAATGTACAGTTAATAAACATTTATTTAGTTAATAAGTTTTGTTTTCTCCCTACTTCTCTGGCCTTATATCTCACCACTCATGCTCTACCTCCTCCACTGTAGCCATGTTTCCCTTCTTTCAGTGCCTTAAGCAAGACATATTCCTTCCAACTTGAGAGCCTCTGCAAATACCATTTCTGCTGCCTGGAGAGCTTCTCACTCTCTTTTCCATTCCCTTAGGTCTCAGCATTTTTTATTTTATTTTATTTTTTTTTTGCGGTACGCGGGCCTTTCACTGTTGTGGCCTCTCCCATTGCGGAGCACAGGCTCTGGACGCGCAGGCTCAGCGGCCATGGCTCACAGGCCCAGCCGCTCTGCGGCATGTGGGATCTTCCCAGACTGGGACACGAACCCGTGTCCCCTGCATTGGCAGGCCGACTCTCAACCACTGCGCCACCAGGGAAGCCCTAGGTCTCAACTTTAATGTCACTGACTCAGATAATCATCCTCCATAGCCCCTTTACCATACACCTGTCACAGCATCTCATTTCGTCACTGAATTTTCACAGCTTTTCATTACTTGTTGAATGCCTGTCTTCCCCACTAGACTGTAAACTCCATAAATGCAGGGACAATGTCTGTCTTGTTCATCACTATATGTACTATATGCATGGAACTCATTAAAAGCCTGATTAAGAAGAAAAAAATTATACAAGTTAAATAGTAAACTAGAAATACGTAACTGGTAGGTAGGAATTAAGAGATAAATAGCTGGAGGGACTTCCCTGGTGGCGCAGTGGTTGAGAGTCCGCCTACCGATGCAGGGGACACGGGTTCGTGCCCCGGTCCGGGAAGATCCCGCGTGCCGCAGAGCGGCTGGGCCCGTGAACCATGGCCGCTGAGCCTGCGCGTCCGGAGCCTGTGCTCCGCAACGGGAGAGGCCACAACAGTGAAAGGCCCGCGTACCGCAAAAATAATAATAATAATAATAATCTGCCTACCAATGCAGGGGACACAGGTTCGAGCCCTGGTCTGGGAAGATCCCACACACTGCAGAGCAACTAAGCCCGTACGCCACAGCTACTGAGCCTGCGCTCTAGAGCCCACGAGCCACAACTACTGAAGCCCAGGCGCCTAGAGCCCGTGCTCCGCAACAAGAGAAGCCAGCCGCAACGAGAAGCCCACGCACCGCAACGAAGAGTAGCCCCTGCTTGCCACAACTAGAGAAAGCCCGTGCGCAGCAACAAAGACCCAATGCAGCCAAAAATAAATAATACATTAAAAAAAAAACAGCTGGAAATCTATGGTGTATATGTAATATCTAAAGCCACAGTGATGAATGGCATCACTTAGATTAATTGTATAGATTCTGTGAGAGAGAAGGTAGCTGAAGACAGAACAGTTGGGAAGGACCACGTTCAACGTATGAAGGATCAGGGAGCAAGTGAGAGGAAAAAAAGCAGAAGACCTAAAAGATGGATGTCGAAGAGGCAGTCTTGAAGAAAGAGTGACTTAACAGTGAAACCTAAAGGAAATGCCTTTAAAGACAAGGGTACCAGAATTACCACTAAATTTAATGTTGTTCAAAATATTATAGTCAATTCAGTAAGACAAAAAGATATAAAAAGTTTAACTTACAACAGGGTCAATTATCTACCAAGAATATAAAAGAAACAACTGAAAAACCATTAGAAATAAAACAGAGTTTGGTTAGGTGGCTAAACATAAATATGCAAAATTCAATAATTTTCTCATACGTTAGCAGTTAGAAAATCTGAACATATTCTACACACAACAGTAACAAAAATACAAAATACCAAAGAATAAACTTAATAAGACCATTGCAGAAGAAGACAAAAAAGAAAAGTGAATAAATGGAAAGACATAGCAGTTGGAGCAGGAGTCAGTATAATAAACGTGTTAATTCTTGCAAAAAGTTAACTTCAAAGAATCAATGAAAAGCTCAAAAGTTTTCAAATGATATAGTTTTCTGAATGTCTACAACAGACACAGGTCAGATTTGAGTATGTTTGAGCCTGAGGATTACTCTATACAAAGAGGGAAAGACTAATGATACTAGAGAAGATGACAGTAAGTGGAACAGTGTCCTAAACAATGCATGAAGGGATAAAAAGAGTTTATTCTTTCAACAAATGTTTATTGAATCCTTACTATGTGCCTGGCACTACGGACACAAAGTTGAAAAGGTATAGTCCCTGTCCTCAAATTCAAACTGATTTAATGCTATAAACTGAAAAATAGAGCAAGACTGGGGTGGGGGAGAAAAAGAGAGAGGGGGGCGGGGGGGAAGGGAGAGAGAGAGAGAAGGGGGGAGGAAAGAGAGAGGAGACAAAGAGAAAACATAGAAGTGTCTCTGTCGTTTCAGTGTCTCTATATTTCTGTGACTCCAAACGTAGTCTCTGCCTCTTATCTCCCTTCTCAAACTAAATGTAACTTCAGTTTTTTGATATTTGTTTACAATCCCACTATCTCCCACGTGGATGGTGCCTTTCTTCCTGGGCCTTCTGAACTGGTCCTTTTGCAAACTTTAAATTTCATTTTCCACACCACTTTCACCCTGGACACTATATTTTCATTTCTCTTAGCCCCAGGCCTTCATTTGTGAGTCCAGCCCTGGTTCTCAAAACCTCTTCTGGATTACAGTGCTTATCTGGTAAAAGAATATAAACAGTGAAGAAATTATAGTCTAGTTGGGGAGCTACCAACCGAAGTTCCTTCACTATATGGTAAGCTCTATGACAGAAGATTAACAAGTCATTTCCTCACTGTACTAATCTTCTTGCCACTAAACATAGCATTCCTTCTGCCTAAACACGCTTCCTCTTCCCTCTCCTCCAGAAAGCTTCCTCAAGCCCGCACACCGAAGTTAGGTACAGCTCCTACATGCTCATTTAGTACCCTATTCTTCCTCTAACACAATATAATTTACTTATCTGTTTTTCCCACTATACTGCAAGCATGATAAGGACAGGGGTCTTGTCTTTTCTTGTTGCTTTTTACACACCTAATATTTAGTATAAAGCGAGTATTCAATAAAAATGCAGAAAATGAGTGGTAACTATGTAAACCATTAAACAAGCTGTTATTAAAGCATATTTTCTAATACAGTTATTCACAATATATTTTCATGTGGAAATATAAAATAGCAATGTACAATATGATCCTTTAATATTTTTATTTTACTTTACCTTTATTTCCTAATTTTGCTACTATTTTTTTAAAGCAAACCCTTATTTAACACTATGTGTCAAGCACTATCCATTTAATAATCTACACAACAACCTTGTGAAGTAAGTAATATTACTGTCTCCCATTTTAAAGATGAGGCAACTAAGAAACAAGGTTTTAAGTAACTTGCCCAAGAAATCCAGGATGCTCTATTCAATATACATTTAGTACTTTTGTAATTTTAAGTAAGAGACAAAAAGACATTTTGGTGTAAAGTGCCATTACAATATTCAGTAAAAGCACATATTTGCAGGAAAAAATTCATTTTTGGACTCAAGTCTACACCTACAGTATCCTTTTATATTTTACAAGACCATTTCTATCTCTTCAAATTCTATATAGCTTTGTTGCAATAAAGTCTATGAGAATCTCTAAATTTCCAGTAATACATATTACAAGTAATCTAGAAACACAAGTATTATTTAAAGGCCAGAAGTTTAGAAAAACCATATTACACATATTTTCTTTCTATTACACATAAATATTCTTACCTTTAATTCCATGACAAATAAATGATACTTAACAGTGATGACAAGGTAAACTATGTCCAAAGGATTACAGAACTAAAATCCATTCATCTATAAGGAATCTTGTGTTTTTTTAATCTGACAGTCACCAAAATTCAACATTTAATCATATAAAGTTAAATTAAAATGGTCCCATGAATAAAAAAACACAAAACTTGAAGTCAAAGAATTATAAATTAGAATAATTAATGCTCATGATTTCAAAAAAACATTTTTTAAGATGTGAAAACTTTGTTCAAGTTTACAGCTGTAGGCTTCAGCTGTCCAGCTACTTGACTTTAAACTTTTAAGTATCATTTATATAGAAATGGACTCAAAGGTGGACCATCCAATCCTTTGTCCCTATGGAGACTTTAAATGTCTGGCAAAAAGAAAATGGTACTTAGGAACAGACCTAATAAGGCCACTCATTTGCAAGAAGTTAAATCATAATTAAGCATGAAGGTTCGCTACATTTAAATATATAGTAGTTGCCTTACAAATTTAAATAAAATTTTCCATTCACAATTTCTAACACATCAATGTTGAGAAGGTATGACCCCACTCTGCTAAACTAGTGTTGAGTTTAGGTAATGAAGTAAAGATAACCATATATCTGGGACTAACACATATCTATAATCACAGGTAGCAAACTTTTAAAATGGCTTCCCACATTATATAGGATAAAATGTAAGAATATTAGTTTAAAGACCTTCCATAATCTGGCCCCCCTATTTATTCCCATCCCCTTCCAGTCCCAATATAGTCTCTGCACCAACTAGGTTATTTCCAAAGTCTATCACTTACATCTGTAATCCCCAAATGAGTAACCTTCCTACTCCATTCTTGCTAAATCACTCCTATTCGCTCTTTACTACCTGTCTCCTCTGAACTCTTCCCCAATCCCACTAGCCCACAGTGACATATGCTTCTTCTGAACTTTTCCAACCACTTAATACACAAGTCAAAATTTGATAATTCTCATATACATTTTGACTTTTCTGTGTATAGTCACCTTTTTTCTTAGGCATGATGTAACAGTAAAAGGGAGGGGTGCTAAGGAAGGGAGTGACAGGAAAATATCAATCACAGAGTTAAGATTTCCAAAGGTCTAGACCCTGCTCTGAGACTATGTTTGAAGTTCTTGGATAAAGTCATTTAACCCTTTGTATAAATGAGGGCTAAGTACTTGGTATTCAATCTAAAATCTTTAATGACAAATACTCTTTTTGAGAATTATTTATATCTTTCAAAGTGGCTTAGGATGTTATATTACATGGCAAGTACAAAAAAATTATAAATTTTTGGTTGATGTGATCTGAGGAGTGAAGGCAAATACCACACTTGGCCAAAGCCAGGGCTCCCAAGCTGGGAGATGAAGACTGGCAACAAATGATAGAGGAGACAGTTGAAGAGGAAATCTGGGAGAGTCTATAAACAAAAAAATTATTAAAGTTGAAAGAAAGTTTTGGAAAATTACACCAAGAGCTTACAAAGATTTCTGTGGACTTTCACAAATAATCTTCATGGTATTAGTGTTCTAGAATTCAATTAAACAAATACTTGAAGTCTAGGTAAACAGCATTATTTCAGGCATTTCATTCCAATATATTTTAACTCTACAAACACTCACACACAAAACATCATACTTACTGAGATCTCTACATTTAATAGTACTATATTCAAAAGAGATACAAAGATAGTCACAAGCTTCTCTCAGTTCAGGAATAGATATGCCATCAGGACAACGGATTATTCCTGTTTTATAGTAATCCTAAAAAAAAAAAAGTAAAGAATGCATAAAACATCTAGTGCACGAGGTAGGCAAAACTTATTATTAAGCTTGGGCTGGTAGAATTTTCAAAAATCATGGTACTCTGAGGAATTGTGGAACTTTAAAGTTAGGTGGGACCTCCGTTCACCTAACCACTTTTTCATTTTACCAACAAGAAAAATTTATGTCCAAATGGGTTCACTGACTCACCCAGTTATTATAAAATTATTTAACAGCAGAGGTAAGATTAGCACCCAGGTCTCCTCATTAATTATGCATCTCTTCTCTCTACTATATCATGCTAATGTATATGTATTCTCCCCCTTACAAATTATTTGTCTACATAACTACCATGCATTTTTAAAAAATTTTTTAAGGAAGTTAAATGATATATTTTAAGTTACCTTAAATATTACCTAGAGAATTGAGCAAAATTTAAGGTTTTTAGTAAAGAACTTCAAAATCATATCCAAGTATTCAAATACATGCAAACAGAACACATAATTAGATATTCTTCTTCCAAATACTGTTCTTTGGTGTTGCCCACATTATTACGAACAATAATAGTAATTATTTCCAAAATCTACTTAAAATGCTGTTAGGGGCTGGCCGAGAACTACAGATAAGTTACTGCATAGCTGAGTCATGGAGTAAACTTATCAACTCCATTGGGGGTCAAATGGAAGTATGGGAAGCTGAAAAGGCACTTCCCCCAAAATTAAGATCTGCCTCAAGCTTCTTGAGGTTCAGAGCCACAGCAACATTATTTCTGAAGTTGCTACATGAATGGAAGCAAGACATCTTCTGGTACTTTTCAAAGTACTTGTTAGTACTGATCATTATCAACTACTTTTCCTGTCTTGTACCTCAGGATCCTCCCTCTCCTCTTCCCACAAAACTATTTAAGGTAACCATATTTTCAGACTGTGGCATAAACTGTCACACACTGTAAATCAAACCTTTATCACTGATTTAAAATTACAATAGGGACTTGTAGTATTAATTCAAATATTTCTCAAAATAAAAAGTTAAAATTTTTTTTAAGTTTTAAAACAAAGATGGTAAGAAATACATTTTAGAGATGACTTTTAAATGTTCGTAAGTGTCCATTGTTAGTTATATGCAATAAAATATTAGAATTCCAGTAGCCACATTTATTCTCTGGTAGTAAAAAATTATCAACTTACTGTATTTAATAGAATTAAGGAGGGTGGAGTAATGTGACTATAGAAATGTTACCACTAAACTCTTGAAAGAATTGCCTGTGCAGACTTAAGAGATGAATTATCCCCTATCTTATCTTTATGAAGGTTATAAAATTAATTTATTTATATCATATTTACACAGCAAAAAAAGATAAATTGTATTTTTTTAAAAAATGCCCTGGATACTTCCATAGAGATATCCAAATAGAACTCTGCTTCCAATCCAAGTACCTAACAAGAAGGGGTCAACTGATTCAATCAATACACATAAGAAAGAGCACTCACCAGAATAGCTCGAAACACAGTAGAGCCAATCCCCTCTGCCACCTCATACTCTCCCTTCTCATTGGGACGTGTAAAGTTATGTTCTCTGCCAGATCCAAACATCCTATGGTAGCAAATAATTGAGAAATATATCACTAAGATATTCCTTCAAAAGGGAAAATTGTTTTCATGTACAAAAGTAAAAAGGAATTATAATTTAAGCATTAAATTATGTCATTAAATTAGTTCAAGAATGTTTATCAGAAGTTTATTCAGGCAAATGTAATAAATGAAGGAATATTAAAATATGTTTTTGTGTGAGGAAACAGTAGTAAAGATTCCCTATAAGAAAACAAAATAAATTAATAAAATTCAGAAGCTAAAAAACTTTCCAGTCCCTTCACCTCAGGGGATGAAAAAAAACCATCAATCTAGGAGAAATTCTTATACTAATTTTAACCAGAAAAAGAAAGGAAGGAAGGAAGGGAGGGACGGAGGGAGAGAGGGGGAGGAGGGGAGGGGGAGTAGGGGAGGAGGGGAGGAGGGGAGGAGGGGAGGAGGGGAGGAGAGGGGAGGGGAGGGGGAGGGGAGGGGAGGGGGAGGGAGGAGGGGGAAAGGAGGGGAGGGGAGGGGAGGGAGGGAAAACTATGCTATCTGTGCCTTTTCCTTAAAACTACTGTCTTCAAGGCAAAGTTATTCTATAAAGAAGCACATATAGTAATCTAAACTAGAAAAAAGTAAAATAAGGGTATGCAGATTAGGTTACTTTTCACAATCTTAACTATAAATGTAACAAATTTTGCACAAGATTCTTATACTTGCATTCCAGAACTGAAAAACAAGCAATCAAATGCTGGGGTAGGGAGAAATGACCAAGTTAAGAAGAGAATGAAAATTCTAAATAAATAAGTAACAAGCTCTTAATTTTTACAAAAAGAAAATACAAATGAATTTATATTTTTTCAAGTCATATTGTTGGCCCTTTAACAATAACTATTTAGAAAAGAGGCAATTTGCAAAACAGGTCCTTCAAAATGAAAAGCTGAATGCATAACTCCCAAGAAAATTTTAAAATTGTGATTAAAGGAATTTGAACCTCTGAATTCAATGATGCCACCATTCCTAAAGTAAATATGGCTGATCTAAGTTTTCTATTCAACAATTTCCCAATTTAAATAGTTCCCTCTTTTGTTATAACACAGAAACCTATAAACAACAAAGCTTTTTTATTTCAAAGTTTCCAAAAGAATGCCAACTGTTTTTGACAGTTCCCATGAATATTAATTTTCATCCCCAAAGATATGCTTTCGTCAACTGACATGAAAAGAAGCCTTCACTGATTTGGGAAAAAAAGAAGAAGAGAGTCTTTCAGGAATCAAATGTCATGCAATTTTCTCAAATACTTGAAATTTTTACAAAAGGGGAAAGCTATACTTTTCAGATCAATATGGATCACAAACACACAAAAAATCTTTTGCATTTGTTTTAAGAAAAATGTAGCCTATCAGTTGAAGAAAAATTTCAAATATCTACTTCTACCTTTTAACTGTGTTCCTTTACAGTTTAGGTAAAAATATAAAGTATTATCAGTGTTGAGTCATACTCTTAGGAGCTCCGATCAACAATCTTCCCTATGCTTCTAATAATACATAAAAGCCTATGGAGTTCAAGTATTTGTTTTCGTACAGATGTAAAGTCTAGTGCCAATGTTAAAAGGAAATATTTGTCTACTCAAAATGTAAACAGTGTCACATGCTGGCATTTATTCGGTATTCAGAGATACTTACAAATCACACACACACACACACACACACACACACACACACACACACACACACACACACACACACACACACACACACACACACACACACGCCAAATAGTTACATATGCAACCTAGCAAAAAACACAAGGTTTTTTTTTTTCTTACCTCATGTAAACTTCCATTTCATTTATGTGTCTCCTTCGTTTTATATTAGAATGAATGGAAAAAAGGCACTAATTTTACAATTAAAAGGTGTTTGATCCTAGTTTTTTTGTTTTTGTTTTTGTTTTTTGCGGTACGCAGGCCTCTCACTGTTGTGGCCTCTCCCGTTGCGGAGCACAGGCTCCAGATGCGCAGGCTCAGCGGCCATGGCTCACGGGGCCCAGCCGCCCCGCAGCATGTGGGATCTTCCCGGACCAGGGCACAAACCCATGTCCCCTGCATCGGCAGGCGGACCCTCAACCACTGCGCCACCAGGACGCCCTGATCCTAGTTTTGAACACTTTGAAAAATCAAGTCTATATTCTTAGACAGAAGTTCCCATAACGAGTCCATATTGTCTATATCAGTTCTAGATTGTGGTTCCCATAACTAAAAACTTTATATTAATCTATTACTCCAGACTAGTACAGATTAAGAGACAATTATCTCTCCTTCATTCTACTAACTACTTGTTAATATTATTTCTTTTTTAAGTATCTACATCAAATTGATAACTCATGCTAACTTTTCAGCTAATGAAATGCTGATACCTGCTGTATTTGGAGGTTGAATTTGGGAGCCCTAAGTGAAGGAAGCATTATCACTGTTAAATTCACCTTGTTAAATACAATCTATGCTTTCAACCTATAGAGATCTTTTAGTGTCCTGTCTTCATTTAACTAATATATTTGCTATTTCTACTGGTATAGCAAAGATTATTTGAAATAAAAACAAGTTCAAGATCTGGCTCTACCACTTTCTAGCCGGATTAACTTCAGCAAATTATTTAACCTCGAAAGCTCAGCAGGAACACTGTATTCCACCAGAGAATTACTGTAAAACTTTAAATGAAAAAAACCCAAAGCAATGTTAAAGTGATTTATAATTAATAATACAAAGAACAGCAATACAAACCTGCCCAACATTGTATTTGGCTGTGCAGTAAAAATGGATGGGTCTACAACAAATCTAGTGTTATCCACTATTAGTGTCACTCGTTCTGACGTTCTTACATTCCGAGCTCCTTCTTTTGCATTTTCATACACAAACACCATTTCCCCAGATGTCTTACAGCTACCATCTGAACTTGACTGACTACTGTTTCTGCTGCTGTTCCCAGCACTGCTACTGGAACCACTTGGAGATGCTTTTTGAGGACGAGGACTGCTTGGACGAGAGGAGCTGTGATCTTTCTCACGTTCTGAAATATAGATGTTAAACAAAGTTATGCAAATTTTCTTTTTAAAAATTTGAGATTTATATATATCTTTTAAAAACTGTGATTTAGAAAAGCTGTTTTATATCCCTGCATTTCTGCTTTTTTGATTTCAAATAAATTTTCCCAGATCATATATGTTCATTTATTTTCTAGGAATGAAAGCTAAAACATCAAATTGTTTTCTAAAAAAATTAATTTTGTAGACTTTTTTAAAAAGATGTATAGCTGACTAATGTTGACCCAGACTAAGATCAAAAGTAAGGTAAATTTTATATTATTGCTCTACTTAAAAATATATAGAAACCCAAGGAGAGGAATATTCTCAGAAGTCACATAAATAAGCATTAAAAGTTAGTAAAAGATTAATAACAATTTTAACTCTCCTAAACACTGAAAGTATTAACACTATTCTGGAAACACAAAGTACAAACTTTGGACTCTTACTATGTTAATAAGGAAATCCCCAAACCAGCTATTTGTCTCACAAAAGGAAGGTCCCAAAGGAAGAAAAAAATTTCACTGCAGACATTAAGTATATTTATGTTTTCAAATGACTCTTAATGTCTTAGCAAATTAAGTGGTTTTAATAGCTTATGATATACTGCTTTGTTCTCATTCTCATTTTTGAATAAAGCACTACTAAAATTTTATAGGATCATATTATTAGGTATAATTTTAATAGGAAACATTGTTGAAAGTCAGAAAATTTTCTTTAGCGGTTCCAATAGTCTACAAAGGGGACATTAAAACTAAGATTTTGTGATAAGTTTCCTTTAGAGGCTAGATTACTAAACTTTAAAGGTGACCTAAAAATATACCTCCATCTCATCAGTTTCATCAGCTTTTGCCAAATTCCTCCATGACTCAAGCTACTCAGAACACTCTGTACAGCTTTACTGGTTATATAATTAGGTTTGCTGTATCTCCAGAGATACCCTGACACCTCCCTTTTATTGCCTATTTCCACAAGGCTGGTAGCATCCCAAAAGTAAAATTTGCTAAAGTAATAAAATAATTTATCTCCTATTCTCCTTCCAGATACTAAACTTTGCATATAACAAACTGTCAACTCTTATTTATACTTCTGTTGGTTTTTAGCTTATCAGTATTAGTCTGACTTTTAAGACCTACTTAGATACTGAAAACATCTCCACATAATCAGACCCTAATATAAATGATTTTGGTTTATACAAGGTTTTCAGAAACTACCTCAAATAGTAAGTCAAATTATTTAATTTGCCACTTCTGAGTGGAAAATAAAAATCAGCAAGCTCACATTGTTTATGTACCTCCACTTCAGACTACTGTTTTACAGTCACACAATGTATTTACCTGGGGTAATAGCATTCATTTACAGTAATAAGTAGGAAGGAAGAAAAAGACCTGAGCTAGTTGTCAAGAAAAGAGAAAAAAAAAAACCACTTCACACCTTCCTTTTCCTCTTCTATTTTTTTTATTAAATCTAAAATATTGTCAAAAATCAAGATAAATTATCTTACGATGCTTACTCTTTCACTTCCTTTTTTAATATGATTAACAAGGATTCTTATCAATAATTCACTACAAACTATTTTAAAATAAACCACTGCTCAATATCTCACAAGATAAAAATCACGTAAAAAAAATTTTAAATCTACATATTACAGTTTTAAAGGCTGTTCAAATTATTTCTTTTATAAGACTGTCCCAGACTATTAAAAGAAATTCACTTTTAAGTTTCATTTAATAAGCTGTTTTTTCACAGCAAGAACCAAGCTAAGCTAAAACAGAAGCAATGAACAGAAGAAAGAAGTTAACTTTAATCTGAAGTATTAGGCACAAATCATTGTTATTACTGCATTAAAAAGGTAAATGCATTGGGAATTCCCTGGTAGTGCAGTGATTAGGACTTGACACTTTCAATGCCAGGATCAATCGGGAAACTAAGATGCCGCAAGCCTCGAGGCGTGGCCAAAAAAAAAAAAGGTAAATGCATGCTTTTAAAAACCACTGGGAAGCTTAGTTGATTTTACATACCAACATGGTGCTGTCGTGTTGGAGAAGTAACATTTCTAATACAAGGAGTGAGCTGAGATTCTGTTCTTTCGTGAGATGAATCTCGAGATCGGTCACTTGACCTTCGTCTATCTCTTGATCTCTCATGTCCCCCACTAGCACCATGTAGACTCATTTTGGTGTGCTCAACAACTCCTTTAGCAACACGTGAGGGAGCACTGATAAATTAGAAAAGAAAATTAACCATAAAAGTAGAACATGAAATCACAAATGCTTTCCCAAAAAACCCCAATTAACATAAAGCTACTAATATTTTGAAATGCAAGAATCAAATGTTACTTTACAATTCTGAAACCTAATTTACTTTAAACTTGCAGGTTTTAAAAATTCTGGAACACTATGTCTTTAAAGATCACATACTCCAATTCAGTCTTCTTTTAAGGATGAGAAAGCCAAAGCCCAGAATGGTTAACTGACTTTTTAGTTAGTAATAGAGGAGGTAGTGGTAGTAGTAATAGCAGCAGCAGCAGCAGCAGCGGCAGCGGCGGCGGCGGCGGCGGCGGCGGCGGCGGTGGCGGCAGAGACCACCCAGACCTCTTAAATATTACTCAAGTGTTCTTTTGATTTCCTTGATTGTCAGGGGGAAAGGGAGGGAAAGAGCACCAGCTTCTGGAACTATGAGGTATGGGCAAAGTAACTGGTATCCCTGACAAAATAAGTCTACATGCTATTTTGATTTTGACTGAACCCTCTTCAAAAATTTTAAAAAGCATTTTTCTAAAAAGCTAACGGCACTGACTATGTAAAGTTACAGAATTTAATATTTTGAAAACATCCTACATAAATTTGCCCATGAGAACTGAATAACTGGGAATGATGATTAAAATATTCTAGTTGACAGCATTCATTCACACAATTACTTATTAAGTTATATATGCTATGTGCACAATGCTGTGCTACCTGCCAAGAAAGAAGCAGCTCCCTCAGGGAGCTTATGATTTAAGTGTAGCAGTTATATACATGGACATGCAGAAATGTAAACAATTCAAGAGCTATCCCAAATTTCAAATATAAAATGACTAAATGTATCTCAAATATATAACTAATAAATGAGTGACAGATAATAAATGCTTTAAGTTCTCACATGAAGAAGACATCACTGTAAATCACTGGTGAATCAGGCACTAACAAATAAGATTTTAATAATCAGAATACACTGCAAGTAGGAAAACTGATAGGAACAAAAATGAGAGAGCCTGACCTAAGGCAGGTGGAAATTTACCACCTTAGCAAACAAAACACATGCTTCATAGTTTAAAAATATTAAAGTGCTTTTTAGAAACAGAAGAAACAGGAATAGAAAGAACTTCATGGCTTTAGAGTAATAAAGACTTAGAATCAATTGTCCATTAAGACTTAATTGCTCAACACGTTGAATGTTACTTAACATTTTGGAACCTTCATTTCCTCATCTGTAAGCTGTAGATTCTTTTTACTTTCTAAGTTCAATATGAGGATTAAATGAAGTATAATAAGTAAGCTGACCAGCAATGTGCCTGGTACAATAGAATCACCCATTAAATGTTAGTTTATTTAGTTATAACAGGTGAAGATAATAAAGTTCAAAATCACAAGACTTGCTCAGAGTCACAAAGAATTTAGTGGATACCCTATTAACCTGTAACCTAATCCTTTCAATTCATTCCAGTACCCCCTCCACAATGTTACCCTGCTCTCCTTCACCAAAACCACACCAGTTAAAAATTTAATCTTGATGATTCAGTTTTAAATCCGATAATGTTCCAGGATCATCTCCTCTGCTGATTATTAGCTACAACACTTCATTTTGTTATTTTAGTGGTTTCTTTCATTATGAAAATCGCTGTCATCTCACTATAACAGACTAAAAAGACAAAAGGCTGACTTTGTCACTACCCGAAGAGTGACTTCTATGGAAATAAAGGCAACCTACCAGCTTGTATCAGTCATTTGTCTCTCACAAACCTACAGACAGCAACAAACAAACAAACAAACAAAACCCTCTACTCCCACCTTCCTTCTAGTGAAAAAGATCAGAGTAGGATCACATCCTTGGAACATAATTTTTTTCTTCAAATAGAACAAATCAAAAGATCCTACTTTCAGGTTAAAAACCTTCAGAGTAGGAACAATGGAATTTCTGGCTCGTGTCCTAAAGTAGGAAAAAGAAAGGAATCCACAATAATAGAATAAGGATTATATATTGGAAAAAATAACTCCTTAAATTATTCTAGATGCTAAGTTTTAAATGTGCTAATAATAAACACATTTTCTAAATATGAATCTAATTGATAATTTAACAGACAAGGTACAAACACAACTACAACTAAGGCAAATGCAGGATAAATGTTCGGTAAGGGCCAAGCAGACTGATTAATTAAATAAGGATTTCAACTAGACATCTCTCTAGCTGAAAGACTAAATGCTGCTAAGCATTCTGCTGAAATATTGGCTTCATTTCTAAACTGTTTAGATGTTAAATCAATGCAAAAGGTGTCATAATACACTCCTGTCCTTTCTTTTCATTCTCAAATGGAATGTACTCTGAATCAGACCTTCAAAATCAGATGTCATGGAAGACTAATTATGTCCTACTCTATTTAGTTAAATAATTTTAGAGCAGGAAAGCACTCTAAGGGCAAAAATAATATGTGCAAACAAAAATGAGGGCAAGCAAGTTCACAGGGGATAACTCTGCTTCATGTTGCATCTAAGAGAGTTTGGGATACGTGAATTGAGAACAGGTAAGGAGATGAAGAATGCACCAGCCCCAACATCTTGCTTCTAGCCAAGACAGGGAAACAAGGACTGAATTTACCTTCCTGTCTGAAACAACCCAAAAACGAAATATATGAAACAATGGCAAGACACAATACATTTGGAAAAGAAAGAGAGTGATCCCTGAAAGATAGAAAATAAATAAGGCCAGCAACTGCCCAAAATTACTACCTTAAGAAGAGTTTCCAGAATAAAACACAGGGAGGCAAAACCCAGGCAGAAGCTGATGGACTCTGAGTTAAGGATATGGAGCTGAGAGGCCGGGGACAATAGGTGGCTAGAGTTCTAAGGAAAGAGTACCAGAGAGGGGACAGCAGCACAGAGAGAAAAACCTCAGAGATCTGCAGAGCCTAGTACCAATCAACGTACACGTGAGGAAACTTGACGAGGCTGGGGAAACAACCAACTCAAAGAATTAGAGGAAACAGTGCCCAGGACTCATATAGAGCCAGGAATAGGGCCTGTTTCCCCCAGTCAGGATGGAAAACCTCATAAAAGGGCACTGAAGGGAGAATCTAAAGGGTCTTGGCTCTGAAATGGAAATAATTAGACCTAAACTGAGCACTGTTCTAGTCATATCTAACAAATGTTAACAGCAACACTTGAAAGAATCAAATTGTTTCCAAGTAAGTAAACTGAATCCTAAAACAAAGCTCAAGAAAATTTATAGGAATACAAAAATATCGAGCAACCAAAAAAGGTAAATTCACAACGTATGGCATCCAGTTAAAAATTACGAGGTATGCAAAGAGGGAGCAAAACATAACCCATGAGGAAAAAACTCAACTAAAACCAACCCAGAACTGACACATATCTTAGAATTAGAAATAAAGACATTAAAACAGCCATTATAACCATATTCCTCCAAAAAGTTATATACAGATGTAGAATACTAAAAAGATGCAAATCAGACTTCGAGAGACAAAAATGATATCTGAGATAAAAAATATACTCAATGGAATTAATGGAAAATTACACATTACAGAAGAAAAGATTCATGAATTTGAAGACACAGCAGTAGGAAATATCCAAAATGAATATAATATTCTTTATAGAAAAATAAATTGAGCATGAGTGAGCTATGGGTCAACTTTAAGTGCCCTAATATAGGTATAAATGGAGTCCATAAAGGAAGAAAGGTGAGGAAGAGAAAAATATCTGAAGAAATGTCTTGAAATGTAATTAAAACTACAAACCCATAGGTGCAACACGCACAACAAATCCCAAACACATTTTAATAAAAAATAAAATCCCAAACCAAAATGATAACCCCTGCCAACCTACACTTGTTACATCCAGTGAAAACATCTTTCAAAAATAAAAGGGAGGGACTTCCCTGGGGGCGTAGTGGTTAAGAATCTGCCTGCCAATGCAGCAGACACAGGTTCAAGCCCTGGTCCGGGAAGATCCCACATGCCGCGAAGCAACTAAGCCCATTCGCCACAACTACTGAGCCTGCGCTCTACAGCCCGCGAGCCACAACTACTGAAGCCCACGCACCACAACTACTGAAGCCCGCCCACCTAGAACCCATGCTCCACAACAAGAGAAGCCACCACAATGAGAAGCCCGTGCACCGCAACGAAGAGTAGCCCCCGCTCGCCGCAATGAGAGAAAGCCTGCGCACAGCAACCAAGACCCAACGCAGCCAAAAATAAATAAATAAAATAAATAAATTTATTAAAAGTAAATAAATAAAAGGGAAATGCATTCTTAGACACACACAAAAAAGATGAATGAATTCATCATGAGCAAACTTGCACTGTAAAAAAATTTAAAAGACACCCTTTAGGGGGAAGAAAACAGTAACACCAGTTGAAAATACAAATCTACACAAAGGAATTAAGAATACTGGAAATAGCACAAAGTTTGGAAAGAGAGAAGTGGAAGTACATTATTATAAGGCTCTTATATGACACATGAAATGATTTAATATCACTTGAAGGTAAACTGTGATAAACTAAAGATGTATATTATAAGCTCTAAAGCAACCACTAAAGTACAGAAACAAAGAATTATAGTTAATAAGCCAACATAGAGGATAAAATGAAATCATAAAAAAGATACAATTAATCCAAAAGAGGGCCAAAAGAAAGGGGAAGAGGATAGGGAAACAAGAACAAATGGGACAAACAGAAAATAAATAGCAAGATGATAGACCTAACCTTAACCATATCTATAATCACATTAAATATACATGGTCTAAGGCATAAAAGGTAGAGATTATCCCACTGGATATAAAAACCAGACCCAACTATATGCTGCCTACAAGAATCAAACTTTAAATATAAAGGTACAGGGCTTCCCTGGTGGCGCAGTGGTTGAGAGTCCACCTGCCGATGCAGGGGACATGGGTTCGTGCCCTGGTCCAGAAAGATCCCACATGCCGCAGATACAAACAAATATAAATACAGAACAAGCAGACAGAAAATCAGTAAAGATGAATAACATTTGAACAACACTATCAACTAGCTTAACCTAACTGACATTTACGGAACATTTCACCCAACAAGAGCAGAAAATCCATTCTTTTGGTATGCACACAGAACATTTATCAAGACAGACCATATTCTGTGCAATAAAACAAGTCTCAATACATTTAAAAGAATTCAATCATACAAAGTATGTTCTCTGGTTACAATGAAATTAAATTAAAATTCAATAACAGAAAGATACCTGGAAAATTCCCAAATATTGGAAATTAGATAAAATCTTTTAAAATAACCCAGAAAGCAAAAAAGAAATCAGAAAGGAAAAGAGAAAATTCTGAAGTGAAACAAGTCCAGTGTATCAAAA
Source organism: Globicephala melas (assembly GCF_963455315.2). Taxonomy (NCBI): domain Eukaryota; kingdom Metazoa; phylum Chordata; class Mammalia; order Artiodactyla; family Delphinidae; genus Globicephala; species Globicephala melas. The sequence goes on along the minus strand of NC_083321.1, from coordinate 42,075,383 downwards.
TTTGTGGAATGGCATGATATTACAGCAGTAGTTAAGAATTATAGCTTTAAATGCCTATGATAGAAAAGAAGGTCAAAGAAAAAAATCACCTCAGTTTCTGCCTTAAGAAACTAGACAAAGAGCAAATTAAACCTAAAGAAACTATAAAATATTAATAAAGATCAGAGTGGAAGTCAAAATAATAGAAAACAGAAAAAGAATAGGGAAAAATCAATGAAAACAAAAGCTAGTTCTTTGAAAACATCATTAAAATTGATAAAATCTCCAGGCAAACTGGGGAAAAAATTGAGGAGATACAAATTACCAATATCAGACATGAGAGTAGACCTCACTACAAAGTCTGCATGTATTAAAAGAGAGATAAAATATTATAAACAACTTTATGCAAATAAATTCATCAATTCAGAAGAACTGGACAAATTCCAAACTACCAAAGCTCACTCCAGAAGAAACAAATACAGTGAACAGCTGAATGTCTATGAAAGAATTTGAATTTATAGTTAAGAACTTACCCTCTAACTCCAGGCCAAGATGGCTTCACTGATAATTCTACCAAGCATTTAAGATAGAAATAACACCAATGCTACACAAACTCTTCTAGAAAATTGAAGAAAAGATAATATTTCCTAACATTCTATGAGGCCAGCATTACCCAGATACCAAAACCAGAGAAAGACATTACCAGAACCTACATCCCTCAGAACATAGATGCAAATATTTTAAACAAAATTTTAGTAGTTTCCATACAGCAATATATAAAAATGTCAATACACCAAGGTCTAAAGGATTTTGTACCAAAAATGCAAGACTGGTTGAATATTCCAAAATCGATACACAACACTATGAGATTAGAAATCAATTACAGGGAAAAAGAAACGTGAAAAACACAAACACATGGAGGCTGAACAGTGCATTACTAAATAACCAAGAAATCACTGAAATCAAAGAGGAAATCAAAAACGACCTAGAGACAAATGACAATGAAAACATGACGACCCAAAACCTATGGGATGCAGCAAAACCAGTTCTAAGAGAGAAGTTTATAGCAATACAAGCCTACCTCAAGAAACAAGAAAAATCTAAAATAAACAATCTAACCTTATACCTAAAGGAACTAGAGAAAGAGAAACGAATAAAACCCAAAGATAGCAGAAGGAAAGAATTCATAAAGATCAGAGAAGAAATAAAAACAAAGAAAACAATAGCAAAGATCAATAAAATTAAAAGTTGGCTCTTTGAGAAGATAAACAAAATTGATAAACCATTAGCCAGACTCATCAAGAAAAAGAGGGAGGACTCAAATCAATAAAATTGGAAATGAAAAAGGAGAAGTTACAACAGATACCACAGAAATACAAAGCATCCTAAGAGACTACTACAAGCAACTCTATGCCAATAAAATGGACAACCTGGAAGAAATAGACAAATTCTTAGAAAGGTATAACCTTCCAAGACAAAACCAGGAAGAAACGGAAAATATGAACAGACCAATCACAAGTAATGAAACTGTGATTAAAAATCTTCCAACAAACAAAAGTCCAGGACCAGATGGCTTCACAGGTGAATTCTACCAAACATTTAGAGAAGAGCTACCACCCATCCTTCTCAAACTCTTCCAAAAAATTGCAGAGGAAGGAATACTCCCAAACTCATTCTATGAAGCCACCATCACCCTGACACCAAAACCAGACAAAGATACTACAAAAAAAGAAAATTACAGACCAATATCACTGATGAATATAGATGCAAAAATCCTCAACAAAATACTAGCAAACAGAATGCAACAACACATTAAAAGGATCATACACCATGATCAGGTGGGATTTATCCCAGGGATGCAAGGATTCTTCAATATACGCAAATCAATCAATGTGATACACCATATTAACAAATTGAAAAATAAAAACAATATGATCATCTCAATAGATGCAGAAAAAGTTTCTGACAAAATTCAACACCCATTTATGATAAAAACTCTAGAAAGTGGGCATCGAGGGAACCTACCTCAACATAATAAAGGCCACATATGACAAACCCACAGCAAACATCATTCTAAAGGGTGAAAAACTGAAAGCATTTCCTCTAAGATCAGGAACAAGACAAGGATGACCATTCTCACCACTATTATTCAATACAGCTTTGGAAGTCCTAGCCACGGCAATCAGAGAAGAAAAAGAAATAAAAGGAATACAAATTGGAAAAGAAGAAGTAAAACTGTCACTGTTTGCAGATGACATGATACTATACACAGAGAATCCTAAAGATTCCACCAGAAAACTAATGGAGCTAATCTATGAATTTGGTAAAGTTGCAGGATATAAAGTTAATGCACAGAAATCTCTTGCATTCCTATACACTAATGATGAAAAATCTGAAAGAGAATTTAAGGAAACACTCCCATTTACCACTGCAACAAAAAGAATAAAATACCTAGGAATAAACCTACCTAGGGAGACAGAAGACCTGTATGCAGAAAACTAAAAGACCCTGATGAAAGAAATTAAAGATGATACCAACAGATGGAGAGATATACCATGTTCTTGCATTGGAAGAATCAATACTGTGAAAATGACTATACTACCCAAAGCAATCTACAGATTCAATGCAATCCCTAGCAAATTACCAATGGCATTTTTTACAGAACTAGAACAAAAAATCTTAAAATTAGTATGGAGACACAAAAGACCCCGAATAGCCAAAGCAGTCTTTAGGGGAAAAAATGGAGCTTGAAGAATCAGGCTCCCTGACTTCAGACTATACCACAAAGCTACAGTAATCAAGACAGTATGGTACTGGCACAAAAACAAAAATAGATCAGTGGAACAGTACAGAAAGCCCAGAGATAAACCCACGCACCTACGGTCAACTAATCTATGACAAAGGAGGCAAGGATACACAATGGAGAAAAGACAGTCTCTTCATTAAGTGGTGCTGGGAAAACTAGACAGCTACATGTAAAAGAATGAAATTAGAACACTCCCTAACACCATACACAAAAATAAACTCAAAATGGATTAGAGACCTAAACGTAAGACCGGACACTATAAAACTCTTAGAGGAAAACATAGGAAGAACACTCTTTGACATAAATCACAGCAAGATCTTTTTTGATCCACCTCCTAGAGTAATGGAAATAAAAACAAAAATAAACAAATGGGACCTAATGAAACTTCAAAGCTTCTGCACAGCAAAGGAAACTACAAACAAGATGAAAAGACAACCCTCAGAATGGGAGAAATATTCGCAAACGAATCAACAGACAAAGGATTAATCTCCAAAATATATAAACAGCTCATGCAGCTCAATATCAAAAAAACAACCCAATCAAAAAATGGGCAGAAGACCTAAATAGACATTTCTCCAAAGAAGACATACAGATGGCCAAGAAGCACATGAAAAGCTGCTCAACATCACAATTATTAGAGAAATGCAAATCAAAACTACAATGAGGTATCACCTCACACCAGTTAGAATGGGCATCATCAGAAAATCTACAAATAACAAATGCTGGAGAGGATGTGCAGAAAAGGGAACCCTCCTGCACTGTTGGTGGGAATGTAAACTGATACAGCCACTATGGAAAACAGTATGGAGGTTCCTTAAAAAACTAAAAATAGAATTACCATATGACCCAGCAATCCCACCACTGGGCATATACCCAGACAAAACCGTAATTCAAAAAGACACATGCACCCCAACGTTCACTGCACCACTATTTACAATAGCCAGGTCATGGAAGCAACCTAAATGCCCATCGACAGATGAGTGGATAAAGAAGATGTGGTACATATATTCAATGGAGTATTACTCAGCCATAAACAGGAATGAAACTGGGTCATTTGTAGAGACGTGGATGGATCTAGAGACTGTTATACAGAGTGAAGCAAGTCAGAAAGAGAAAAACAAATATCATATATTAACGCATATATGTGGAATCTAGAAAAATGGTACGGACAAACCAGTTTGCAGGGCAGAAATAGAGACACAGATGTAGAGAACAAACGTACGGACACCAAGGGGGGAAAGTGGCACGGGGTGGTGGTGGTGGTGGTGGTGTGATGAATTGGGAGATTGGCATTGACATATATACACTAATATGTATAAAATGGATAACTAATAAGAGCCTGCTGTATAAAAAAAAAATAATTCTACAAAAAGAAGAATCATGCTTTGAAGCATAAAGTATTGATAAATCAATAGGCAAAAAGTCTCTCCAAAAGTTTAAAAATCTTACTAAAATAGTGACTCTCAGAAGCAAGTATCTATTTATATCAAACTTTAGAATATTAATTCTGCATGAATTTCCACATGTGACTTTGCCACCTAATTTGTTTAAATATTCTAAATACATGAACAGCTTCCAAAGGTAGACAGGTTCCTAAGAATTAAAGAGAAATTTTAGGGTGTCTATCATTTTGTTCAGTGAAACTACGGACTCCTATGGGGGTTGAGAGTAATAAAACTAAAGTAATATATATAGAATTTTTTAAATCCAACAATTATTGCAAAGTTTATAACAAAAACCATGCCTCTCTCTGAATGGATAAACTGTTGTACATACATACAATGGAATAGTATTCAGAAATTAAATAAGAACAAACTACTGACATGTTCAACAATGCGATAGATCTCAAAGGCATTATGCTGAATGAAAAACCCAAACCCCAAAGTTTACATCCTATCTGACTTCATCTATATATCATTCTCAAAATGGCAAAATTACAGTGATGGAGAACAAATCAGGGGTTGTCAGAGGTTAGGGATGGGGAATGGGTATGACTCTAAAGGGGTAGCATGCAGGAGTTTCTCTGTGGTGATGCAAAAGTTTTATATCCTGATTGTGGTGGTAGTTACGCAAATCTATATGTGATAAACTATCACAGAATATATACCAGAAAAAGCACGTATAAAAACTGATATCTATAGTCACTTATAGTACTGTATCAATGTCATTTTCCTAGTTTGATACACTTATGTGAGATGTTATTATTGAGGGAAGCTGGGTGAAGAGTACCCAGGAACTCACTGTACAATTTTCTTTTAATTTCTTATAAATCAAAAACTATTTCACAATAAGTTTAATAAACGTAACAAAAAAGGCAATAAACAATGTAGAGACAGGAAGAAAAAGCAAAACTGTAATCAATAAACTCAGTGCTATTTAAAAATCCATAAAACAAGGACGGGAATTTTTTTTTTTAATTAGAGAATGAAAAAGAATTCTTAGAAATTCAAACACAAGAGCAGAAATTTTAAAAGGTTACTAGAAGGGTTGAAAGAAAAAACTGGGAATAAAAGAAAAAGAAATGAAAAATGAGACTGAAAGGACGAGAAAATTAGAGGAAGGAGGTCACCATTCAAATGTATACTGGTATGTTCCAGAGAGAACAGAGAAAACAGAGGGGAGTAAGTTATCAAAGAAATAATACATGAAAAATTTCCAGAAATAAATGATATTTACAAGCACTGCTGCTAACAGAAAATTGCTGTAACAAATACATAAAACTAAAATATCTACAAAGTGAGTAGTACTCACTTATATATGGCACCCTTGTGTAGTATACACAGGGTACAACCTTATATTACTTTCCTGCTTTAAGGATTTATCTTTAAACACTTCCAGCAACTAACATCATAACCTGGTACGTCTTATTAATGTTTGTTGAATTTAGCTTAAGTTTTAGGATATACATAACATCTAAGCATTTCCTGTGACAATTGTTTATTCCTTGTCAAATACTTCCGTGTGTGTCTTTGTGGCTACAGAGATATAGATATGAAGCATTACAGTTTACAAGGTGTTTTAAACACTTAATCAAGCTTTTAAAAACACATTTTTTCTTTTTTAAGGCTAGCGGCCTGGTGATGGGGGCTATTTAGTGTGTCTTTTTTTTTCTTTTCTTTTTTTAAAATTATTTATTTATTTTGTCTGCGCCAGGTCTTAGTTGTGACACATAGGCTTCTTAGTTGCTGCATGCATGCGGGATCTAGTTCCTGGACCAGGGATCGAACCCAGGCCCCCTGCCTTGCAAGCTCGGAGTCTTACCCACCAGACCACCAGGGAAGTCCCCCAAATGCATCTTTCCTTAAGGACAAGGTAAGCATCTTTGTAAATTTCAGATTAGATGCATCCATTTTTTAAATTAGTCTGTCCTTATTAAAGAAGCAATATTACTTTGCGGAAAAATAAGCCATTTCTATTACTATAGTCTATATTATGTTTTAGATTTTTTAACTAAACCTTTTAAATGATTTTATATTAATATATTTTAAGAATTAATTTACATTAATTGGGATTTTTACAATTTTTTTTTTTTTTTTTTTTTTTGCGGTACGGCGGGCCTCTCACTGTTGCAGCCTCTAGCGTTGCAGAGCACAGGCTCCGGACGCACAGGCTCAGCGGCCACGGCTCACAGGCCCAGCCGCTCTGCGGCATGTGGGATCTTCCCGGACAGGGGCACGAACCCATGTCCCCTGCATCGGCAGGCGGACTCTCAACCACTGCGCCACCAGGGAAGCCCTACAAGTATTTTTAATGTGTTAGGTCAAGAGTTGGCAAACAAAGCCAAATTCAACCCATTGCCTCATTTTGTAAATAAAGTTTTATTAGAACACCACACCCATTCATTTACATATTGCTTATGGCTGCTTTCACTCCATAAGGGCAAAACTGAGGAGTTGTGACAGACTATGTAGTCCATACGGCCAAAAATATTTACTATCCAGCCTTTTATAGAAAACGTTTGCTGATCCTCATGTTAAGTGTCAGTAACTGTGATGATATAAGAAATGCAATTAAACTTTTAAATCTATTTTCAACATATTTAATGCAAATTTCTCTCCCTTCTTTCCCCTTTTTTGTCAATTTGCCTTTTCTATAAGCTTTTGTTCTTAATTTATGATCAGTTTCCCAAGAAACAAAGGCTAATCACTGAAAGGGCAGTTCTCAACTGAGGAATGGGCTACTCAAAGGTCATCTGTAAGTATGTTGATGCATATTTTCCATAGAAATAGTTTAAATGATACTTAAGTCCCAGATTTCCCCACAAAAAGACAAGAAATATAGCTCAAGAATAGTTTTAATATTAGTCTTCCTCTTCTTCCTAAAACCCCTTTGTCAGATATATCAGCAACTCTAGTAAGGCAGAAGCAGTAGCAACAGCAAGGGAGTTTGATATACTGTTGTATGACTACTTAGAGCATCTTTTCTTTGAAGTCAAATGAAGACCTAGATACTAAAAATTCTGACAGAAAAGGAACCCTTAATGGCCAAACTTTTAACATTTTACTATCAAGGTAAAGGTTTTCCTAACTGACAAAAATTACTTTCATGCAACAGCAAAGGAGCTGGAGGTTTCTTCTGCGTTTTTTAAATGTCCATTACCTTGTTTCTCAATTTTGAACTTTAATAAAGGAAGATGTTGCTAGGAAAGAACCTCTCCAAACTGAGGAGTCTCTGAATAGGAGTTATAATATCTAAATGTTATATTGCTAACTTTTTTACTTCTAAAAACTACTGTGGTTTTAATTCATCAATAAGTATTAGGTGCTTGCAACACACAATGACAACTATACCCTATAATAACTAAAAGTATTCTTATCCTCTTCTCTAGCAATGTTTTTAGCTTTATCATGCAGTCACTCTACCAAATAGTCACTGAACACCTATTATATGCTACTTATTATTCTAGCCCTGGTGGATATAACCGAGAAAGCCTCTGCCCTTAAAATTAATACATCCTAGTGTAGAAAAACATAGAACATATATAAATAAATATATTAAATATCATATGCTGATAAGTGCTATGCAGAAAAATAAAACAAGGTAAAGAGGACAGAGTCATCATTTTGACATTCCTGGCCCCCACCCAGTAGCCTCCACCCACTAGATGCTATTAGTATTCCTTCTAGTTGTAACAGCCAAAAATGTCCTCAGCCATTGCTAAATGCTCAATGAGGGGTAATATCACCTCTCTGGTTGAGAACCACTGTCTTAATTCTATCTGCTACAACAACAATAACAATGCTAACATTTCAGCATTTAGTATATGCCAGGCACAATACTGAACACTTTACACATATTTTCATTAAATACTCAAAACCATACCCATTTTACAGTTGAGAAAATGAAAGCTTAGAGGCTAAAAACCTGCCTAAAATCATGTAGCTAAGAAAGTGGCAGGTCTGAGATGTGACCAAAGGAATACAATTTTGCAGCTCATAATTTTAACCTTAAACAAGTCTGACTCAAACTTCAGTTGTTTCTTATCCAAATGATAATTCTTCACATATTTGAAGACAGCTCTTATTGTGAGATTCCTTAACATCTACCAGAGATGTCCCCAAGACCTCTAAATTTTTAGTTACCTAAGCTGACAAGACTTCCAATTTCTTCACATCCTTCCTTCTGAATATACAAAGAAGTAAAGACAACACTTTGGTGTACTGAAGTGGCTCTAACCTTCCTTTCCATTCGTTAAGATGGTTTCTAAGGCGGTGGCGGGGGGGGGGGGGGGGGGGGCGGCTGGTAGGGGAGAAGATGGGATGATGGCAGCCATACTGTACTTTTGTTTCATATCAAGTTTACTGCCAAGAACTACCCTCAAGTCTTTTCCAAATGTGATGCTATATATAAGGCCATGCTAACTTAGTTTAGTGCTTTATTTACGATCTTTCTTTCTTCACTGTCACCTATAAATTTGATAATTTGCCTTCTCCATTTGAGCAATAAGACAAAAGCAAAGAACAAAGCCACCTTCCAAGATCAAAAACCTTTGGAGAGGATCCTTCAAAATGAAAACTGTGTTGATTAATTAAAACAATCAACTAGTGGCTAACTCATTTTTCCTTCACCCAAGGATATAAAAAATTTTTTTTACCAAAACCTAAGTTTAAGTCCAAATACCTATTGCTACTAGGCTACCAACTGCATCAGAGAAAAATTAAAGTTGTTCTGACAATCTATTTTTAGCAAACCCATTCTGGATCATCTTTAACCTGTTTTTTTCCTTCAAGTCAGTCATAAACTATCCTTCATTTTTTGCTCTAAAATCTTCTGTCTTTTTCAAAACCAGGCCTAGAACCCCTCATCTTTTAGTACTTCTTGTATTCTCCTAAAACCTTTAAAGACTACAAATAATATAAATAATTTTAAGATTTTACAGTCAGTTCCTTAATTGTAAGATGTTCCAGAAGACAATTCATTTAGCTAGAGGCATTACTTATCTCTATATTCATGTTGGTTTTCTGTCCTTACTAGAAATGTTTGCTTTGCTATTATTATTGCTGGTGGTGGTGGTTTGCTTTTCCTCTCTGACAAAGAAGCTCCTAAATAAGACTAGAGGAATTTTTTTCTTACCTCATTGCCATATATTATTATTACACTTTCACTGATTTCCTTCTTAAAATGTAATGTAAGAAACCCTTTTGGTTGGCCTTTGCATTTCTTAAAAGTCTCAGCTTGTCTGAGCTCTGTTTCCCTGATTTTTAAGAAGATTTTCTATACTTTGTTATGGCAATCTTATCTCCTTTGTTTTAAAAGTAGTGTGCATATCTTTAAAGAGTTCATTGTATAATCACACTGAGAATCTTTTTCCTTCTGAAAAGTATCAAAATTGTATTTTTTACTTAACTCCTTAAGACATTCTTCCTTTTTAGAGAAATCTATGCTGTGGAATCAAGCTGATCTTTTCTCTGATCACGAATCAGAAAAACTCAGATTGGTGAAATAAATTACAAAATATATATACATAAAACACTATGCAGTTCTCAAGAATTATGCTATAGAAGACTTTCATGACAAAGGGAACGTTCATGATTAAGTTTGCTTTTTATTAAAAAAGAAAAAGAAAACAACAAGAGATGGGTTATATAACAGTGTATACAGTAATATCCCAAAATCATTTTTAAGTGTTTATGTGTGAATTTACATTTTTATATATACACAGGGAAAAAAGGTTATACGTGAAAATATTTAAAGTTTTTCTTTTGATGGCAGAACATTTTAATTTTATTCTATGTGCTCTTCTGTATCTATCAAATTTATGTAATGAATATGTATTACTCTTATAATAACGCAGGCATTATTTTTTTAAAAATAAGCCGAACCAGAGAAAAAAATATTCTATAAAGTATAAGTCTAGCGTGAGATTTCTGCTTTTATAACTCTATTACTAAAGCAAGCTTAGAAAAACATTTCTGGACACAAAACCAGGGGGAAAAAAAAAAGCCAAAATAAGATACCACCAGTTAGCCTATCTATACAAATAAGTTATGATAACCATCAAGATGAACATTCAAACTTTTAGAAATAAAATGGGGGAAATCACAAGAACTTCCCGACATTTCAAGGAAAAGGATGTTATAAACTACTTAATAACATTTAAAATAATTTTAAAATGTTGTATATCCTCCCAAATCCCTACCAAATGAAGGCTCAGTAGGATAGGGATAATGAAGACAAAAGAAAAAAGCCATTAGTCAAATTATTTAAAATTGTGCCAAAATTTCCTAATAAAGTAAGCACTGTTACCAGTCAAGACTTAAAATCTCATAGCAAGAACAATTATCTTCATTTAGAAACATTTTCTGGTTGAAAATCAAGTTGCAGCAATCCAAAAACTTATCTGATTTACTCTCTATTTCAGTGGCAGTATCTAGATCATCTATTCAGAGCCTGTGTTCCAAAAAACTAGGAAAAAAGTCATCTTAACCAGTTAAAACTTTACCATTCAAATACATTCAGTTCTGTAAAATATATATAAAGTGATTCAACTAATCCTTAATTCATCCAAAAGTAAAAATACATTCACCTTCTTCTTTAGGAAATTATTTCATTTCTCTATCTTGAATTTTATTTTCAAATATATCAAAAATATTATTTCAAAATTAGTTTTTCCTTAAATAAATTTTATGATATTCATAAGAAACAATATCAAACATAATGCATTCTCAATTACATAAAGATTCTACTAAGACTTTAAATGAAATAAAAAACAAAGCCTCAAACCCATAGAAACAATAAAAACACATTTATTTTAAATAACTTGCCATTAAACTGACAATCAAGACATATGATCTTTAACATTCAGAAACATAAATGATCATAATGAAACAAAGGCTAAACATATCTCTCTCAACCTCTCTCATATATGTATATAGAATTATAAGCCAGCATTATCATGTAATAAATGAATACACACCTTACTTTAGTATATGCCAAGGCAGACAAACAAAAACAAGAAAAAAATTTTGAAATCAGAGTATAAAGGGACTCTGCTTTTTCAAACAATGCAGCACTGAAAGCCAGGTCAGCATCCTTGGGCATTACTAGGAAACTTTAGCATGTCTGATATTTCCATCATCTTCAGAATTCCTCTGAACAATGAGAAAATTTCCCAGTCACCCTACCTAACCTGTCTACAGACTTCCTTTAGCTTTCCTCCCTCTACTGTGTAATAATGCTATTGAGGTTATTTAGGCTTTAAATGTTCAGAGATACAACCCCCGCTATATATTAATTCAGTTTATTTTCTCACAGACACTGACTCAGCCGTGGGTTGTGCAGCACTGACGTTTCTAACCAAACAGCATCGTGTGAGCTGTGATCGTCCCACTTCTCCATCTTTGTGCAGTGATTGGATATTGTAACTGATAGACAGGATGAAGAAAACTCAGGAGATGAGGGCTTAGTGATATGTAGATATGTTGCCAAATGCCATCTGTAAAGCTAATTCTAGCTCTGCCAGCTTGCCAGGTTTTAGAAAACTAGGATGCAGCTAACTTTCTTTTTTCCTTTCAATATTTTATTGTGTACCTATTCTGGGCAGTAAAACTTCTCTTTAGAACTGAAGAGAAAATATTATCTGTACTTTAAGAACCCACTAAGGAACTACTCTTTAAAGCAACCAAACTTTTCCATTTCTAAACTGCTGCTAGGACTAAAGAGTGACTTAAAAAGGAAAATGGAAAGCTCAATCTTCGTGCAGTCTCAGAAGAAAGGAGCATGCGTACTTCTATGTGAGAATGAACCCCTTGCGGCAAAGTCTGATATTGAACGTATGATGCATTTGTCTTTAGTAACCTGAGCAGACTGCAGATCTGAGTTTTAAATAGTTGTATTCAACCCAATTCAAATATGCAAGAGCTTTTAGCATATTGTCACTCTAGGGCGTTTTAACATCAGTTACACAGAAAAGGTGCTCTTTCTTTTTCCTTTTTAAATAGCAAAAACTCTCCTAATTTAAAGAAAGTTGTCATAACTCAAGCCAAATAAACTTCAACTGAAATGATCTTTAACCTCTCAGCAAGCTACCAAACCCCTCAATATAAGTATTAACTATACAACTACTAGTCAGAAAGAAATAAAGTTCAGTAATTTTTCAGCTATCTAATTCATTTGTATGCACTTGCAGAGGAATCGCAGGCACCCTGAGATCAGTTTCCCTGCCTTGTCTTTTATATCAGTGTTATACCTATTAAGTCTACATTCAAAAAAACATCAGAAAAGAAAGTACCTTAAAGTTGTATTAGGTAAAAGAGAAACCATAACGCAATGCCCACCAAACCCTCAAACCTCCAAGGTAAGTACATGTATATAGTAGTTATTATTGTTACCTTTATAATTTAAGAAATTTATTTTTATCCTTGCTAATAAGGAAAGGTAAAGGGGGAAAAAATCAAAGGAAAAACATTTTAGAAAGCAGGCTATTCCAATATGTGAACAGAACAAAAAGCAAATTTAAATAACTTTTTTGAAAATCCTCAAAAACTGAACCAATAAAGTATGCTTATTTCTTTATTGCTAAAGGCTGAATGTTTTTATTTTCAAAATTCATCTGCTGATATGTATTCCCCCAACGTGATGGTATATGGAGGGGAGGTGATTAGCTCATGAGGGCAGAGCCTTCATGAATGGGACTAATACCTTTATAAAAGAGATCCCAGAAAGATCCCTAGTCCCTTCTACCATGTGAGGACACAGCAAAAAGAGGGGTGTCTGAAGCAGGAAGCAAGCCCTTACCAGATACCAAATGTGCCAGTGCCTTGATTTTGGACTTCCCAGCCTCCAGAACCATGTGAAATAAATTTCTGTTGTTTATAATACAGCCACTCAGTCCATGGTATTCTGTTATAGCAGTCTTAACAGACTGACACATTTAGTTTTTGTAAATTTAAATCCCCAATTCTGTTCGAGGTGGCAACGGGAGCACTTACATTTCTCAGTCTCCATAATCCAGAGATGACCATATGACACAGTTCTAGACAATGATTTATTGATATAAGCAGAATCCCGCTGGAAATTTCTGAGAAATTTAATTTCCTGATATAAATGAAACCTCTTTCCCATCGTCCCCGTCTCCCTTCCTCCTCCTCCTCCTTGTCTGGAAGGTGGACATGACAGTTGGAACTATGGTAAGCCATCTTGTGATTGTGAGGAAACACCAAGAAAAATCAAAGACCTTTGACCCTAATATACTGAAGCCTTTTTGTGTACAAGAAAAATAAACCCCTAAGTTAAGCCAGTGTTTAATCTGGCTTCCTTCTACTCAAACATCCCTAAATAAAATACACAAGATTCAGAAAAAGGATGCGAGTAGACAGAAGTATAGATGAAACAAAATCAGCCATGAGTTGATAACTTGAAGCTGGGGAACGGATACATAGGGGTTCATTATACCTGTTCTCTCTACTGTATATGTATTTTAAATGTATCACAATAAGTTATTCAAGATTTTAAAAAATAAAAAGAAGAAGCTTGTTTATAAATTCTAGCTTTGTCATTTATAAGTTGGATGGCCTTGGGCAAGTTTATTAACCTCATTTTTTTCATCTGTTAAATGGGGACTAATACTATTCACAGAGCTCTACCTTTAGATCCAGTCAAGGTAATCTCCAGAAGGTCCCTGGCAGGAATGCCCTCCATCTACCTAACCATCCAAGGATTAGTTCAAGTCTCATTTTCACCTGTTCAGACTGACACTGATTCCTTCTCTGAACTCTTATTTTACTGCAACTCACTACCACAGTTTAGTGCTCTATTGTCCTCTAATTGTTCCATACGTGGATATTAAAGCATTCCATGATGGTACCCTGACGAACTACTTAATCTCTCCTGAAATGAGCACAGGTTCTCAAGAATACTTGCTGCTGTTAGTTTTTAATTCTGCTCAATTAATTTACTATTAATTCAAAAGCTACCATTTTAAAAAAGTCAAATTTAATATTTTTTAAAGCATCTGAAGTTACATGTTTGTAAGTTCATAGGAACAAGAGGTCCCAAAAAGTAAACTGTTTTCCCTTGGGAAGTTTCTCCATGAATGAGGTTAAGATAAGGTCAAAGGATTTCACGGTCTTTCCATTAAAAAAAAAAAAAAAATCAATACATTGGTATTCATTTACTTCTCTAATATTTTTCACTTAAACAACCAATACTACTGCAATCTTTTTTAAAAAGAGCACCAAAAAGATACTGATGCTATAGAAATCAAGAAGAGCTATGATAACTGTTTTTACTGAAGTAAAATAACAGTAATTTTAAAAGTACTGTTTTTTAATAAACATTTCCCATTGTATGCCCACAGCTTTTATAAAGCAAACAATAGTTTATTTTCACCTTGTCACGACTTCATATACAACGAAGTCTTGTACATCAGTAGAAAAATATTAAGAACTAGCAAGGATAAGATATAATTCACCTGAAAAAATGTATATAACATCAGATATAAATAAAGCCCCATATTTAATGAAATAAAACCAATATCTCTTTAATCTCAAAGACAAAATAAATATCCATGTAAAACAGGATGGAGAAAAAGAACTAGAGCACCAATTGAAGGACACACACACACACACACAAACACACCAAAAAAACAAATAAACCAAAAAACACACCACTGGTGTGTACTTATAAATAAATAAAGTCAACTCAACGTCTTCATTTTAGACCTCACCACATTAAAAGTCCACAATAAAGGTACACATCTTGTCAGGAGACTTAAATAGTACTAGTCACTCATATTTTCTAGCCATGTATATAACTTAATAAAAGTAGCTGAATCATTTCTTTAAAATTACAAACAGGATTTCAGTATCACGGCATGTTTTTATTATTTTTCAATAAAGCTGGTATTAGTTATCAGTGATCAGGAGAATTTTACATTCAAGTAAGTTAAACGTTCAATAATATCCCCTAAGTAAATGTTCATAAAGCACAACTCTCTATGAAAACATGCTTACATACCCACATTATGTGAGGTTTATGAGGTGTCAACACCTTAAAATATCAGATCATAAAGTGTTCTAAACGAGGTGTTCCCCATAAGTCACATAGCACAAAATGAAAGCTTTAAAAATAATGTATAAATGGGCTGAAACTTTTCAACTGAATTTCATTTAATGCAGCAAACTTTAAATGAACCAGGCAAGTCACTGATGGACTGATTTTACTATTAGGATCACAATGATAACACAACATAATTTCACATAGTTAAAAATGTACAGAGGCACAGACTGACAAAAGCCTATAAATTATCATACACAATGTATTTAGAGCACAAAATAAATTCGTATTAGAGAGTTTTAAATACAAAGAGTTAACCTGATTTGCCAGACTTCCCAGTTTAATTAACTATAGCATTTATTCATGGGGTCAACTAAGGATATTTTAGCATTATTTAGAAACAGAAATTAAAATTCATATAAATACAAATATAAGAAAATCAAAATGAAAAACTGTTTCCCTCAAAGTTATTTAAGGAGAAATGCAAACATTCATATATTTTGTAAACTGGCTCCCATCCTGACAGTACTTGGCCACACCAAATGCAGTTTGATTCTTCATAAAAATCAGTTTTAGCAGAGCTTTGACATGTGAAATACATACTTTCTACCTACCTTGAATGTTTATAAAGTTTACGAGGTCTACTATGCAATTTCCGATCCCAATTCTCTGGATCACTGGAGTTACTGTCATAAGGATGAGGCCGTCCTGCCATCCCACTTCAAGCTTCCTCACACTACTGCTCTGAATGCACACATGAAGCACCCATAACCTACATAAAAGAGTAGTGTTGACCTTTAAATCTATTCCATGCAGAGTAAGTCACAGAATTTTGTATCCTTTCTGACATTACTGTGACATTTTTTAAAGTGATGAACAGGATTATAAAACATCAGACACACAAAATGCCACAAATCAGATTAAAATAAACACCAAAAGCCTTTTTAGGTACTTTTCATTTGATTATTCGATTAAATTTGTTACTCCTATACAACATTTTAATAATGTGCTATTTGTATTTAGTAAACATACTTATTGACATTTGGGTACCTCATGTTTCCAAACATCAATACAGAACCAAAAGAGACAAAAACAACTCCACAGAATGATTCTTTCAGACAAAATTTCATTTGGAACACATTTCTTAATCACTAAAATTTTAAGATACTTAACAAAGCATCTAGTAAGACCAGATAACAATGTTGTTATTTCTTTAACCAAGTTAAAGACCATGAATAGAAATTTAATATTTGTTCAAAACTAAAAGTATGCAAACATCCTGATGTTTCCTTACAGTGCAATTATCAAAAAACATTTTATCAATATGATTCATGTATTTTATGCCTTTTCATATGTGAGGCTTATGACTGTTAGTTCTACGACAGTCCTGTAAAATTATAGAACTCACTTAACAACAGCTTTACGAAATACCTGAACTAAGCACTTTAAAGTATATTCACTACCCAATTTAATCTTCACAATCAACTTACAAGGTAGGTATTATACTCCTCATATACAGAACAGAAAACAGTCTGAGAAGGTTAGTAACTTTGCCAAAGGTCACAATGTTGGTCAACAGCAGGATTATAAAGAACAATGAGAATTTATTACTATATAGCATGAAGTCTTGATCTTGAAAAATGCTCAGACTGGAGTATTCTGTTTAGAAATAGTAGGTCAGATTTGACTTTTAGAGATTGCAAACACCAAAAGAAAAAACAAATGAGGTTAAACAATTTGAACAGTTATGTAAACTGAATTAGAACCCAGGTTTCCTGACACTCACTTCTGTATGCTTTGTATATACTTTTCCAAGCCAGATTTGATAGAGGGAAGTGAGGAGGGATTTATGCATTAAAGTCAAAGGCATGAGAGGTAATGGGATGGATGCCTACATTCTCCATCCAAAAAAAAAGTCAAAGGGAATCCAGAATTGAGAAAATACTGTACCTCACTGAATTGTATAGATTATGCCAGTACAATTTCACCAAAAAATGCCAAAGATAAACTCATGAAAATTGTGAGTCTATCTCAGAGCTCATTAAAAGAAACACTTTTATTTTAGAGAAACTATTTTGCTACTTTAGAATTTTTTTCTTAATAGTTAACTTAGTACTTTCTTTCCAAAAACAACTGAAAAATCTAATAATAAATTAACATTTTAATATAATAAATATGTAAATAAGTAGCTCAAAGAGTGAAATAAAAATAATAAAGGGGGAAGGAGGAGAACTGTACAATGGCTAATTCAAATTCCTTAGCAAATGATGCAGTTTATTTGCTGAATACTCCTGGAAAAGGAAACCTTTCCTGAAGGATCGCTGAATGACTGATTAAAAATCAGTCAGATGTTAAATGAACATAAAACCCACAAATTGTTATGAAAACAAATAAAATCTCAATTTCATTTAATTAGAAAAATAAAAATGTATTTACTAAATAAGAAACACTTTAAAACTTCAATTTGGTATTATAGCTAGTTATCTGTCTTGAAAAGATGAGGCAGAAGAGAAGGGTGAAAAAGAATAAATCAGAGAGACAAAGCAGGAAGTCACTTAGGAAAAAATGGTCACAGACCAAGAGAGACCAAAAAGGTAAAAAAGAATAGTAGGGAAAACTGATAAGGAGGGAAATGAAAGATGTAGAGGCTTAGCAGGTTATGTAGAATGAGATTTAGAGCATTTTCTCCTTACTGGATAGGTCTTCCAATAAGCTATTTCAGGCATTAGCATTTCCTTAAAGGGCACATTAGCTCCTAACCCTTAACTGTAAGACACACCCTTCGGGAAACCCACAGAAGACCACTGAGTAAAGAATAATCCTAAACCATGGGAGACAGTGACTAAAAAAATACAACCACAAGGAATGAATAAGGTAAATTCCAATTCATATTTTCCACTATTTTACAGTGGGTGGCACATATCTAGTAGCTGGGAAATATCAGTATGAATTCCTAATCAATCCTACTGAAATTAACAACATGTACATTATAGCCAGCCACAAGAAAGTAAAGAATGTTCAGATGAAGGCTATCGAAAAAGTCAACTGGAAAATCATGTTTACATTTCACTTGTCAATAAAATTTGAGTATCACCATGTGAAGGATTTCACCCCACTCCTCACTCCCAATAGCAAGGGTACAAACAAAAAAGAAGTGAAATTCAAGTTAAGGTAGCTGGAAAAAATATGCCTGTGTTTGCCTACACATGCTAGCACATTTTTAAATGCTACAGATTTAACTACAAACAAATAAAAAGCAAATGACACACATTATATACTATTTTGAAACATCTAATGATCTTCTATATTTTAACCAATCTCTACGCCATACTCAGTGACATTATATTAATCTTATTTCACTCACTCACTCATTTATTCATTCATTCATGTACTTATTGAACAGCTAATATAACATGCCAAGAAATTTACACATGCTAAAAGCAAGCTGGATGTCATTCTTCTGCTCAAAAAAACTCACCCTAGCATGGGGAGAAAAGACTCCACTAACAGCTCTATACCACTTACTCGTGTATCTCTCCTACCTGGGTAGTCTTGCATTGTTACCCCACCCTCCAACCCCATATCCTGGGTGTTCTTTGGGATTCCATCTTCATCTGCTGGGTCCAGGGAGACAGCAAAGAAATAGGATCAAACCCTTGAGGACACCAGGTTTTACACATAACATACAATGAATCAAAAATCTTGAAGTCATCCTTGACCTCTCCTTTCCCAATATCAAGTCTAACTTCAAATTTTTCTTTTGACCCCTTCTCTTCCTTATCAATCATAAGGCTGCTGTCTTCATTTAAACCCTTAATAGCTAAGAATAAGTCTCTTACTTGACCTCTTTACCCCATTCGATTCCATATTAGCTCTGCTATAATCAGAATTATCTTTCTAAAAACTTTTAATGGCTCTTCATTTCCTGATCTGAACTCCATACCATAAAAAGTTCTTCAAAATCTGACACTTGGATCCCCAATGTCTACTTTATATTAGGCAAATTAAAGATCTGGTTTGGATCTTGTAATCACCAAAAAATAATTTCTGGACTACTGGAAACAAAGTTCTTAGACAATATGTAACAATTCATTACTAATATTTTTAGGCATGACAGAAGTAATGTAAATTCTAAATAATCTAGAAATAATCCATACAGAGGCTGGAACAATTGGGCCTATTGGCTAGAGACATACATTCAGGAAACTGCCAAAAGTCAATTGGGAAAGAGTGCGTCGATTGCTTCTCCTTCTCTTGGATATTACTACCTTTAAAACAGGAGGGGGGTGGGGGTAGGAAGAGACAGAATCTTCAAGACTACAGTATCATAAGTAAGTACTCCCAGGGACACTATTTCCAGGCACTATTAATTAATGGCAATGACCCACAGAAGAGCTTAAAAAAAAAAAAAACAGGACAGTATCCGGAGACAATTTATGCTGTCCTTCCTGTTATCAATGTGCTAGGAAGATTACATACTTTCTCCTATTTAAAGCTCAAAACAACCCAATATTACTATCCTGTTTCATAGATGAGGAAATCTTAGGGCTAAGATGAGAATCCCAGTCTAACTGAAAGCCTATGTTCTTTCCATACTGTAGCAAGTGAAGTACACAGAAATTCATATATTTGCTCCTTATTGCCAACAGATGTCACTTTTTTTTGTGTGTGTGGAGCACAGGCTCCGGACGTGCAGGCTCAGCGGCCATGGCTCACGGGCCCAGCCGCTCCGCAGCATGTGGGATCTTCCCGGACAGGGGCACGAACCCGTGTCCCCTGCATCG
Source organism: Globicephala melas (assembly GCF_963455315.2). Classification (NCBI taxonomy): domain Eukaryota; kingdom Metazoa; phylum Chordata; class Mammalia; order Artiodactyla; family Delphinidae; genus Globicephala; species Globicephala melas. Next base: position 42,055,319 of record NC_083321.1, on the reverse strand, counting down.
GCAGGTGGACTCTCAATCACTGCGCCACCAGGGAAGCCCCAGATGTCACTTTTAAACACAGCCATCTTGTGGCTTTGTGCAAACTACTGAGATCTCACTCTAAATAGTGTCATTACACAAGAGCTTTTCTGATAAGTGAAATTATTTTTATCTCTCAAACTTGGCAAACAAAGTGTGTGGTGGTTACTGGAGAGAAAGACCTGATAGAGAGGGAAAAAAGTGAATAGAACAGAATCACATAGTGATACCAGGGCCAGACACCAAGGACTGCCTTCAGCTGCATAGAAAGCCAAATACCCAGAGGTGGGAGTGGGAAAGACTGACCAAGAGGTAGTCAAGAAGGCACCTGAGCTAGCAAAATGTCCTAAGGTAACCTTTCCTATATGGAAAAGACCAAAAGCAGCGATAGCCCCCCAGGGCAAATGAATCGCTTGAGATTGGCAGACTAAAAGAGCAAACACCTGAATGCTAGGGGTCTAGATGTAGGAAGAATTTCTGAAGGGCCAGAAACTTGAGGGATCATTTGATGAGCTTCTCTCCTTATAGGCATAAAAGAGAGACTGTACCAGCTTGAAGACACAAAATACATGATATAGATATAACTGTGAAAGAAAAAGAATAAGAGGAAGCAGCTTTTAAAAGGAACCAGAGGGATGAAAAGGAACCTCCTGCAAATGCAGCTGAGAGAATTGATCATGTGAGCCTCATACAGATAACAATTATTTAAATTTGGATTAAAAAAATTTTTAATTGTTTTATAGCATTTTTTTGGAAAGTGTCTCAAAGCATACAGTAGTAAAAAAAGAGCTTACTCTTTTTTTTTTGGCGGTACGCGGGCCTCTCACTGTTGTGGCCTCTCCCGTTGCGGAGCACAGGCTCCGGACGCGCAGGCTCAGTGGCCATGGCTCACAGGCCCAGCCAGTCCGCAGCATGTGGGATCTTCCCGGACCGGGGCACGAGCCCACGTCCCCTGCATCGGCAGGCGGACTCTCAACCACTGCGCCACCAGGGAAGCCCAAAAGAGGTTACTCTTGAAAAACTCCAACTGGAAGGGTACAGAACCATGAGATCAGCTTGAAGTTTTTATGCTGAGAGCCCTCCCCACCCCCTACAAATATGGTGAAGGCAGCCACACAGCTCAAAGTGGTAGAGAAAATAATTCAGGGCTGGAAGTGCAGCTGGAAATTTAAGGCAGACATACTGGGAATGAAAGAATCACAGAAGCGTAAAAATCTGAGCATAAACTCTGCTCAGTTAAATTACACACGCATGGGGGGAGACCCCAGGTAGCCCCTATGGTGGATTATAGAAGAATTGAAAGCTACAGGGCGTAAGATCTATGAGTTTGATGCTTTTTAAACTGAATGTATTCCCCAACCATACAGCCCAAGCAGCAGAAAGCTGAAGCCCTTACTGGCTTGGGATGTCAGAGAGCAGAGACCACTACAGAAAGACAAAATAGATACTAGGAGGGAATCCCCAGAAGTAGAGGAACCACAAGGCAGATCAGCTCCAAAATCTGAGCATAATCTCTGCCCAAATTTTTGGCTGACCACCAAACTACACAGGTGCAAGAGAACACTAACCCTTACCCCACTCCCCAGGAGACCAAGCTAAAAAAACAAGTAGCTGGAAGAAAAGAACTGAGCACAGATATCAGCTGTCTCATACTGTGTAGGAAACAAAGCATGCAGATTGAGTCCAGGCAAGTTAATGGTCCACTAAAACAGAAACCCCCTGGGCTTCCCTGGTGGCACAGTGGTTAAGAAACCTCCTGCCAATGCAGGGGACACAGGTTGAAGACCTGGTCCGGGAAGATCCCACATGCCGCAGAGCAACTAAGCCCATGTGCCACAACTACTGAGCCTGCGCTCTAGAGCCCGTAAGCCACAACTACTGAGCCCGTGTGCCGCAACTACTGAAGCCCGCGCACCTAGACCCTGTGCTCCGCAACAAGAGAGGCCACCACAATGAGAAGCCCACGTGCCGCAACGAAGAGACCCCCCCCCGCCGCTCGCTGCAACTAGGGAAAGCCTGTGCACAGTAAGAAGACCCAATGCAGTCAAAAATAAATAAATAAATTTTTAAAATATACATTAAAAAAAAAAAACCCTGACAATCCTCAAAAGAACACCAAAAATTTCAACCAAAAATTACGAGATCCAAAGAAACAAGACGGTAAAAAGGCAGTCAATGGAAACTGACTCCAAGTAGGTCCAGATGTAGGATTTAGCAAATAAGGACTTCAAAGCACATATTATAAATATACTTAAACAATTACAGGAAAGTATATTCAAAGCATAAAACAAGAAAATGGTCTTAATGAGTGGCAGAAAGGGAATCTCAATAGATAAGTGAAAACAAAAAATGAAAACTCAGCTCTAGCTGAAAAGAACTAAAATGAAAAATCCATTAGATGGGCACAATAGCAGATGGAATGACCAAAAAACAAAAAAACAATCAAGGAACTTGAAAACTACCCAACCCATAGAATAAATTACCCAACCCATAGAATAAAGGGAAAGATTAAAGAAAAACAACAGCTCTGCAGACACAGATGGGACAGCATCTAATGATACAACATGTAAGTAACTGGAGTCACTACTAATACACTCAACAAAATGGAATCTCAAAAGCATTATGATAAATGAAAGAAGCAAGACTTAAAGGTTCCATACCATATGATTTCATTTATATAACATTGTCAGAAGGACAAAATTGTAGGGATTATAGATAGAGCAGCAAGAGGTTAGAGCGTAATAGCACAAGGTAATTCTGGGGGGTGATGGAATTATCTGTATCTGGATTGTGGTGGTGGTGGTAGTTACACAATTGTATGCCTCTGTCCAAACTCCTAAGAACGGTACACCAGAAAGAGAATTTTATTGCACTGAAATTTAAAAAGAAAAAAACAGCAGCAGAGATGTTTAATAAATATTTACAAATGTCAAACATATTAGCATGACATAATTAAAGCACTTTTGGATCAAAACCCCCACATCACACTGCCCCCCTTACCATCCCAAGCATACTTAATGCACAGCCACCCTCCCACTGCCGTAAATGACACACACACATTTTTGATCATGAAAACTGGTGAGAATTTTTCTACTTCTGCCACAATAGTAAGTGACTTAGAGAAAAGGTTTCGGAATCAGATAAAACTAAGTTGTATGACTTTGTACAAGCTTCTTAACCTCTAAGACCTCAATTTCCTTAAATGTGAAATGAAGAAAATAATACAATTCTCTTTACCATTATTTTATCTATTACTAATATAACTGCCAATCAAATTATTATAAAGAATAAATAAGACAGGACACCTTATATAATAACACAGTGCTGGGCACATTGCTGACTTTCTCTAGTAGACTACCAAATACAAATTTTGCATAATATTTCATTAGTTCATTTATAACTTTCCATTTGCCTTTTGAGATCACCAGAGACGATGAGAATTCCTAGACAGTCGCTCAACATTTACTGAGCATCTATAATGTGCTAGATGGCTGGAATAAAAAGGTGAATATGATATCATCCATGTCCTCGTTTAAATAATAATTATAAAATAATCACAACACAGGGAACAGGGGAAGAATGAGTGAGGATACGATTTCTACTCATTTTGAGTTTTCCCAATTTCTCCAAGGTACACCTGACCTTCCCCTGTTCTACTGAACATTAAAATTTCCTTAGACTTTTACAGGGTCATCAAAGAGCCATGTACTTTGAACACAATAGCTGGCAACAGTTTCAGTAGCTAAATCAAAACCTTATGTCATCCGACTTTGCTGGTGGCGCAGTGGTTAAGAATCCGCCTGCCAACGCAGGGGACACACGTTCGAGCCTTAGTCCGGGAAGATCCCACATGCCGCGGAGCAACTAAGCCCACAAGCCACAACTACTGAGCCCGCATGCCTAGAGCCTGTGCTACGCAACAAGAGAAGCCACCGCAATGAGAAGCCCCCACACCACAACGAAGAGTAGCCCCCACTCACCGCAACCAGAGAAAGACCACACGCAGTAGCGAGGACCCAACACAGCCATACGTACATACATACACAAATTAATTAATTAAAAAAAAACCTTATGTCATTCCTATAGTAACTATGATGTAAAACATATTTCACTCAGCTTAAAAGTAAATTTTAATCTCTGGAAGAACAGACAAATCATCCTAGTTTCTAACCTCTCTGAAAACTCCTCCAGTTATTTTTACCAGAATATTCTTGCTGTATCCAAGAAGCTTAAAATTAAATTTTTTCTCTCATTTGGACATAACCACCTCCTTTCTACATAACAAATTACCACAAACCCAGTGGCTTACAATACCATATACTATCTTAGTTTCTGTGGGTTAGGAATCCGGCATAGTTTAGCTGGGTCCTCTACAAGGCTACGTCAAGGTGTCAACCATAATTACATCCTCATTTGGAGGCTCAATTGGGGAAGGATCCACTTCCAAGGTTACTGAGATTGTAACAATTCATTTCCTTATGGCAGTAGGATTCAAAGACAATGATGTAGATAGTCAGTCTGCTAGCCAAATGGAGTCTTATGTAAGATAACTAGGAAAGTAACATTCCATTACCTTTAGCATGTTCTTTTGGTTAGGAGGAGGTCACAAATTCTGCTCACACTCAAGGCGAGGGGATTATACAAAGGCACGAACACCAGGAGGCAGGGATCATGGGAACTACTTTAGGGTCTATCTTATTGTCCAACACATTCTGCCTAGGTACGTCACTGAAAGTTTAAGATTCTGCTCAGCCCTTGTTCTAATTATACATACCACTATACTAACACACACACACACACACACACAACACGTACATCTCTTTTATCTCCTTGACTTCACAGCACTACTTGTCACAGCAAAAACCTAGAACCAATCTAAATGTTCGCCAGAAATGAATTGGTTAAAAATTTCCACAGTATCATGCAACCAGTAAAAATGAGATACATACTGATAAGAAAAACATTCCAAGATATAACGTTATGCTAAAAAGCATAGTACAGATATGTATTATATACTCCAATATATTTTAAAAATATGTATGCAAACACTCATCAATGTTTTTATATGTTTTTTAAAATGTCTAGAAATAACACATAAAACTTCTAACTAGTTGCCTCTGAGGAAAGGCTGAAATGAGAGAAAGACTTACTTTTCATTGTATCTCTTATACTATTTGAATATACCATACATTGTTTTCATAATTGGGAAGGGGGGGCTACCGTTAAGTATTTGGAAATGGCTTTGTTATCAAAATTTTCTTCCTTGTTTAATTTTACTGCTTACCTATAGTTTTGTTTTTTGTTTCTGATTGCTTAAATACGGTCAATACATATAGTAGGGGAGGAAAAATATCTTTTTCCCCTACCCTTCTAAATTTTCAACTGGGATCCTTGTAACAAGACATATTAACAAGAGAAAAGCATACAAGTTTATTTAATGTAAACTTTACTCAACACTGGAGCCTTCATAAGCAAATGAAGGCCCGAAGAAACAAACCTGAGTGTTCTTATGCCAAGTTTGATGAAGACTGGAATATCATGGAAAGAGTATAGTAAATTGACAAAAACTTACTAGCATTATCTCTCGTTCAGATTTCTATGTTCCTTCACCTTTGGAGCTAAAGATGCTCCTTTCCTCTAGGCATAGGGACACCTCTCATGAGGGTTTTATGACCTGCTTTAGAGGCAGGTCAGAAGTTCCTCCAGCACATGCTGTTGCTCTAATTCCTTCTGCTTAAAATATTCAATATGTGAAGGTGCCATACTTTGGGGTAGCATGTTCTGAACTCCATCATTATGCACTGGTAGAATATGTTTCTGCCACATGTCTTCCCTTAAACTGTAAGACTCCTTGAGGGCAAGAACAAAGGATAACTCATATGTGTGTTCCCACAGTTTAGTATACACGCTATATGTAAACTTTTACAAAATGTTCTCATTAATAAAATTAAGATGAAAGAAACCAAAGGCATTTCATTTAACAGAATACACTAGAGAAGAGGAAATGCAAATTATGAAGATTTATAGGGAGTCTTTAACTTAGTTGCTTGTCTTTAAAAAGAATAATATTGTATAATCATACCCACCAATCATGTGAATCTCATCCTCAAACGAGCAAGAAGTATCTAATGCTAATACTTGCTCTTAGGAACTATACACTAAGAAAATGGTGTTAAAAGAGGGAACATAACAAATACCCCTGGAAACATTTTTAAAGATATTATCAAATGACTCCTAATATTCCCCAAAAGATTCCTCAAAGCTGCCTAAATCTCATAGAAGCACTTTCAAATGTCAAGACTTATATTTTTCTTATTTGCTGCAGTTAAAATAAGGCAAGTAAATAAAGCTGAGAACTTTATTCAGGATATTTTTGTATCCTGATTATATCAGTTAGATTATATCTGACTAAATTTTATGTAACTAGTTCCAGGATATCAAATTCAATTGACTTATGCTTTCATTCAAAATCTATTCATTGAGTACTTAGTACCTTTTCAGGCATTTTGCTAACTGCTAGGGATACACTAACAAACAGATTTAATAAAACTGCATGAATTTTCCACTAAAAGTAGGGTACTTTGTCTATTTAAAGGAATTCCTTATCAAATCCACCAAAATGTAAGACTTCCAAAGTCAGCTCATATTCAGCCCTTGATCTTCCAGAGGTGACCTGGAGATAAAATCTCTGAGTTCATTGATTTTATTACTGTTATAGAATTTCTACTGAAATTTTGCTGATTTCTTGTTTAAGACATTAACACTTCAAGAACCATTTCATTTATTCCCCCACCCACCTTAAACAGCTCAATCAATGTTTGAAAATCTTTCCCTATCTTAGGCATTTTCTAAATACCTACATTACATAATTAGCATTATAATGAACTAGATGCTGTTTATAGTGCTAAATTCTTAAAACTCACTAAAAAGCATATATGATTTTTTTAATTTTCTAAAAAAACTTAATGTTTTATTTTCTATGCATATGTCCCTATTTTTCCTTTTCTTCTATGACTAACTAGTATTGCCTTCAAAACCGGAAACATCTTAGTTGAAGCAAATCACCTTGACGTAAAATTTAATATAGGCAAATCTCCAATAAGCTGATGAAGTGCCTAAATCAAAGGAGATTACATTCAACTCCTAAGAACCAGCACCCTTTAAACAAAGTCAGACTCAAACAATGTTTTATTTTTTCCTCCATGACCCTTTAAACAAAGTCAGACTCAAACAATGTTTTCTTTTTCCCTCTGAGAGGCTTTTTTAATAAGTTACATTTTTCATATAACTTTTAATATGCTGTTGCATTTTGACCCATTCATTAACCCATTACCTTCCATTCCTTTCAGATTTTTGCTTGTTTACCTGCCCTCAATTCAATAGGCTAGAAAAGGCCCTAAGTATGATTCAAGTTCTAGACTGAAGTATTACCCAACAGAACTTTGTCTGATAATGGAAATGTTCTACGTCTGCACTGTCCAAAAAGTAGCCACTGGCTACATGTAGCTATAAAACACCTGAAATGTACAATTGATGAAATGAATTTTCAATTTTCTATTTTAATTCACTTAAATTTGAATAGCCATATGTGGCTGTTACTACCATATATGATAGAATAATAAGCAATGACCAATACATATCAGAATGGGTTCCGAACAATAAGCTCAAACCATCCTCCTTTGGAAAGGTTACCAGACTGGTGGTAGGTATGAGATATGCCTCAGCACTAAATGAACTATACTAAAATATGCAGTGCGATTTTTCAAGCAGGATAGAGGTACAGGAGCTAGATGCTAGTATCTAATTCAGGAAGCCTTGGATAATAAGGTGGATTTTCATATACATTTTCTACGCTAATCCATATATCAAGCCTACAAGACACAAGAGGTATCCTCTATTATATAAAGGTGATTTCTTTTTAAAAACTGAGAAACTGGCTTAAAGGGATTATGTTATTTGCCTATGTCACATAGCTAATAAATAAACTAGGACTCAAATACATATCTGTACAGTCAAATTCAGTGTTTCTTCCACCATACTATACTGTCTCTCAAGTTTAATACACAACCCATCAAAATGCTATGCCCAGAAAATAAAAAGTGCTACTGGTCACATTTCAAATCACTAAGAGACAGATAGCTAGATGACAGATTCAAGGTTAGATAGAGAGGTTCTAAAATATTGATCAACTATTTCGGCAGAAGATCCTTTCCTTCCTCACATATTATCTCTCCCAAATTCCACATTATTAAAAAAAAATAAAAGTAGAACACAAAACCATAAAGAATTAAGAAGAAAATATAAATGAACATTTATCTGACTCTCAGAATAAAGAAGGAATTTCTAAGCCTCAAATCAGAGGAAAAAAAATATGAGAAACAGGAACGTGCAGTCAGACACTTTATGCTCACATTTGCAACAAAGACTAGTGAAAACTTCATCAGGGATCAGAATTGGGACTGCAGACCACTTTCAAAAAGCATTAGGTTAGACTACATAAAAATTCAAACTATAAAAGATAAATGAAAAGCTATAAAAATGTATATAACAAATAGATAAGATTTTAATCTTAAATATAAGGAATATTTATAAATCCATATTAAAAAAATCTGAACACTGTGATGGAAAAACACACAGAGTTCATTAAGTTAGCAATTTACAAAAAGAATACTGGCTGCCAAAAAGGGGAAAAGAGGAAATATTCAACCTCACTAGTAATATAAGAAACCCAAGTTAAATGTGAGATGTTTAACTGATCAAATTGTCAAAGATTTCTTGGTTTGTTTTCATGATAACCAGTGATGGCTAAAGAAGAGGGGAAAAGGCTACTCAGGCTTGTGGGAATATAAACTGTAAAACCTGAAGGGTATCACACATTTTAACACAAGAATCCCACTTTTAAATTTTTATCCTGAGAAATATGTTTATCAAAGAATTTATAGTGGAAGGGGAAGGAGAGGGAAAGGGGGAAGGGGAGGAGGAAGGGAATGTTCATTTTTAAATCTAGTTATGTATTTGTTATATTATTTTAATTTCTCAAAATAAAAAATTTAAGTCATTACATACAGAATGATCCCAATTGTGTGTGTGTATGCACGTGTATGTGTATACATGTGTTTATGACTGGAAGCAATTATCACTGGGTCATGGGATTAAGATGCCATTTTCTTCTTTGCTTTTTGGTGACTGTCCCAAATTGCATGCAATACATTGCATGTTCATATTCAGAAAGAAATTACTCCAAATAATCTACTTTTATAAGTAATTTTTCAAAGTACTCATAAAACAATTTCAAAACCAACAAGTATTCAAGGCTACTGTTAAAAAGTATCATTCACTAGGGAAGCAAAGATGATCAAAGATGTCATATCACTCTTATTCTAAAATATGACACTTTTTCCCTTTCTTAATGTTTTCAATTCAACTAACTTGAGTAGCTGCACATACATATATAAACAATGCACATACATGTATATAAATAGTACTATGTATATATTACACATACACAAAAAATGAAAACGAAAAAGAGATTGAGTTAAAAAAATAAGTAAAAATGGAAGTTTTGCTGTTTTCTTCATATGGTACAATAAATAAGTTTTATCAAACTCAGGTAATGAGGCCTAATCTGCAGTTTAGTTATCTCTTCCAAACACTAGAGTATTAATGATTTTAAAATACTTCCAGTATTACAGTTTTATAACTTCACTAGTCTCTTAATAACTAAATATTCTCTCTTTGAAAAGAGAAACTCACGCAATTTGGAATATTCAACAAGAAGAAAATAATAGTGTCCCACAGTTACCCATCTTACAGGAACTTCTTTAGGAAAATTCTAAATTAACAAATTAGGAGACAAAAGGACAGAGCAGACTGCATTGCTTGCTCTCAAGATGTGAGAAAAATAAAATTCAATCCTGCATTGTATAAAGCAAACTGCCCTGAATGAAATAATTACCTTTAAAATAATTCAGCACTATTTGCATGACCATCTAAGAATGAGAAAAGTATAAAAACATTTTGTTGCACAATTATGCCCTGAGATACTTCCTCAGGTATCTGAGCTTTTAAATTTATTTTTAACATAGTCCACAAATAGAAAACTCAGGATAATTTTCTATTCATCTGCTACCAGCAATGACAGTCAAAGATCTTAAAGAAAAATAATCCAAATTAATAAAAATAAAAAAATTTTTAGAGATGTTAACAGTATCCCAATAGACGGTTTTTAAAATGTCATGCCATTTCTCTCTACAATATATTCTCTTTTCTCTACTGTTCCACCTGGCATTCAAATTACAGAGAATAGAGGAGATGGCCAAGATGGTATAGTAGGAAGACCCTGAACTCATCTCTGTCCACGGACACACCAAAATTACAACTACTTACAGAGCGACTATCTACAAGAACAACCTGAAGATTAGCAGAAAAGATTTTCCAAAACTAAAGACATAAAGGAACGACATGAGAGGGGTAGGAGGGGCGGAGACACAGTATTGTCAGGACCCACATCACTCAGTCAGCAACCCACAAATGGGAGGAATATCACAACTGGTCCTCCCCAAGGAGCAATGGGTCCAAGCCCCACAGCAGGTTCCCCAGTCCAAGGGGTTGTGCACCAGGAAACAAGCCCCCAGAATGTCTAGCTTTGAAAACAGGAGAGCTTATATTTGGGAGCATGGGAGGTGGGGAAGGGGTGTTAGGAAACAGACTCTGCTCTTAAAGGGAGCACACATAATCTCAACATGCTCCAAGTCCCAGACCAGAGGCAATAGTTTGAAAGGAGCTTGGGCGAGACCCACCTGCTGATCTTGGAGAGCCTCCCAGAGAGGTAGGAGGCAAATGGGACACCCCTTGGGGGAGGAAATGATGGCAACAGCCATTTTGTGGAGCTTGTTCTACCATGATAACACCTGTACAGACAAGCTCCATTTTGGAATCCTCCCTCTAGCCAATTAGTGCCAGGGACCCAACACAACACTCCAATGAGCCAGCACCAGCCCTGTGCCCACCAGGCCCTGTAGAGAGCCACACAAGAAGCCAACCCTGCCCTCCGGGAGGCTTGCAGCCACCACATAAGGCACAGCTAACTGGACAGCAGACAGCCCTGCCTACCAGCACAATCACAGTACTCAGCCCCAGCACAACATAAAGGTTCATGCAGCCTACATAAGAGGCACCTCTAGAGCATAGAGCTCTGGTGACCAGAGTGGAGTGTGCTGCTGGGCCCCATAGGACATCTCCTACATGAGGCCACTTCAAGATCAGGAAACATAAGCAGCCTACCTAATACACCAAAAGAAATACAGCGATTTGGCCAAATGAGGAGATAGAGGAATATATTCCAAATGAGTGAACAAGACGTATAGCCTCAGAAAAAGAACTAAATGAAGTGAAGACAAACAATCTACCCGATAAAGAGTTCAAGGTAGGTAGTGATCATAAAGATACTCAACAAACTCAGGAGAAGAATGAATGAACATGGTGAGAAGCTGGAAATAGCTGCAAAATACAAAGAAGAACCAAACAGATACAATAAAGTGAAATAAAAAATACACTACAAGAAACCAACAGTACATTAGATCATACAGCAAAACAGATCAGCAATCTGGAAGACAGTACTGGAAATCACCCATGCTGAAGAGAAAAAAACAAAAGAGAATTTTTAAAAATAAGCTTAGTTTAAGAGACCTCTGGGACAACATAAAGCATACGAACATTATAGGGGTCCCAGAAGGAGAAGAGGGAGAGACAGAGGGCAGAGAACTTACTTGAATACATAACAGCTGAAAATATCCCTAACCTAGGAAAGGAAAAGACACTCAGGTTCAGGAAGCACAGAAAGTCCCAAACAAGATGAACCCAAAGATGTCCACACCAAAACAAATTATAATTAAAATGGCAAAAGTTAAAGATAGAGAATCTTAAAGGCAGTGAAAGAAAAGCCAACTAGTTACATACAAGGAACTCCGAAAAGACTATCAGCTTTTCAGAAGAAGCTGCAGGCCAGAGTGACTGGCCTGATATATTCAAAGTGATGAAAGAAAAAAACCTAGAACCAAGAATACTCTATCCAGCAAGGTTATCACTCAGATTTGAAGCAGAAACAGACTTTTACAGACCAGCAAAACCTAAATGAGGTCAGCATCACTAAACCAGCTTTACAAGAAATGTTGAAAGAACTTCTCTAAACAGAAAGGCCACCACTAGAAATATGAAAATTATGAAAGGAAAAATATCACTTGTAGAGGCAAACATACAGTAAAGGTAATAGATCAACCATTATAAAGCTAATAGGAAGGCTAAAGACAAAAGTAATAATATATATCCATAATAAGACACAGCAACAAAAAGATTTTAAATATGATGTGAAAAATATTAAATGTGCAGGGGGTAAAAATTCAGGGTGGTTAGAATCTGTTCAAAATTAAGAGATCTATCAACTTAAAACAATCACATACGTGTGTGTGTGCGCACACACACGTGCATATAGCTATTTGTTAACCTCATCATAACCACAAACCAAAAACCTATAATAGATACATACACACAAAAAAAAATAAAATTCAAACATAACACTAAAGACAGTCATCAAATCACAAGGGAAAGGGCTTCCCTGGTGGCGCAGTGGTTAAGAGTCCGCCTGCCGATGTAGGGGACACAGGTGCAATCCTGGTCTGGGAGGATCCCACATGCCGCAGAGCGGCTGGGCCCGTGAGCCATGGCCACTGAGCCTGCGTGTCCAGAGCCTGTGCTCCGCAACGGGAGAGGCCACAACAGTGAGAGGCCTGCGTAACGCAAAAAAAAAAAAAAAAATCACAAGGGAAGAAAGCAAAAGAAGAGAAGAACTACAAAGAACTACAAAAGCAACCAGCAAAGAATTAAAATGGAAAAAGTATATACCTATCAGTAATTAACGTAAATGGACTAAACGCTCCATTCAAAAGACAGTGGCTGAACAGATTAAAAAAAAGAAAAAACCATATATATGCTTCCTACAAGAGACTCACTTCAGATTTAAAGTTATATGCAGACTGATATTGAGGGGATGGAAAAAGGTATTCCATGCAAGTGGCAAGGAAAAGAAAGCTGGAGTATCAATACTTGTATCAGACAAAATAGACTTTAAAACAAAGACTGTAACAAGAGTAAAAGAAGGACATTATATAATGATAAACAGGTCAAGCCAACAAGAGGATATAACAATTGTAAATATATATGCACCCAACATAGGAGCACCTAAATACATCAAAGAAATATTAATAAACAAAAACAGAGAAACTGACACTAATACAATAACAGTAGCAAACTTTCACACCTCACTTACATCAATGGACAGATCATCCAGACAGAAAATCAATAAGGAAACATTGGCCTTAAATAACACATTAGACCAGATGGATTTAATAGATATGTATAGAACATTTCATCCAAAACCAGCAGAATACACATTCTTTTTGGCACAAATGGACATATCAGAAGCTAGGCCACAGAACAAGCCTCAATAAATTTAAGAATACTGAAATTATATTAAGTATCTTTTCTGGAAACAGTATGAGACTAGAAACAAACTACAAGAAAAAGACTACAAAAGACACAAACATGGGAAGGCTAAAAAATCATGCTACTAAACAACCAATGGTTTACTGAGGAAATCAGAGAGGAAATCAAAAAATACCTGGAAACAAATGAAAATGGAAATACAACAATCCACATCTCTGGGACACATCGAAAGCAGTTCTATGAAAGAAGCTTGTAGTGATACAAGCCTACCTCAGGAAACAAGAAAGCTCTCAAATAAACAACCTAAACTTACACCTAAAGGAACTAGAAAAAGCAGAACAAACAAACCCGAAATTAGGAGACGGAAAGAAATCATAAATATCAGAGCAGAAGTAAATGAAATAGAGACTAAAAAAATTAAAAATTTTAAAAAAGTAAACACCAATGAAATTACGAGTTCTTTGAAAAGATAAACAAAACTGATAAACTTTTAACCAGACTCATCAAGAAAGAGAGGGCCCAAATAAATAAAATCAGAAATGAAAGAAATAAAATCAGAAATGACACCACAGAAACACTAAGGATCGTAAGAGATTACTAAGAACAAATATATGCCAATAAAATGGACAATCTAGAAGAAATGGATAAATTCCTAGAAACATAAAAATCTCCCAAAAATGAATCAGGAAGAAATAAAAAAATATGAACAGACCAATTACCAGTAATGAAATTGCATCAATTAAAAAAAACAAAAACTCCCAACAAACAAAAGTCCAGGCAGACAGCTTTACAGGTGGATTCTACAAAACATTTAAAGAAGAGTTAACACTCATCCTTCCTAAACTATTACAAAAAAATTGAAGAGGGAGGAATGCTTCTTAACTCATTATACAAGGCCATTATCACCCTGATACCAAAACCATGCAAAGATACCACAAAGTAAATTACATGCCAGTATCTCTGATGAACACAGATGCAAAAATTCTCAACGAAACATGAGCAAACTGAATTCAACAATACATAAAAAAGAATCATATACCATGATCAAGTGGGATTTATCCCAGGGATACAAGGATTTTTCAATAAACGCAAATCAAAGTGATACACCACAGTAACAAGCTGAAGAATAAAAATCATATTATCATCTCAACAGATGCAGAAAAAGCCTGTGACAAATTTCAAATCCATTTATGATAACAACTCTCAACAAAGTGGGTATAGAAGGAACATACCTCAACATATTAAAGGCCATATATTACAAAACCACAGCCAACACCATACTCAACAGTGAAAAGCTGAAAGCACTTCATCTAAAATCAGGAACAAGACAAGGATGCCCACTCTCGCACTTTTATTCAACATAGTGTTGGCAATCCTAGCCATAGCAACTAGACAAGAAAAAGAATTAAAAGGAATCCAAATTAGAAAGGAAGAAATAAAACTGTCCCAGTTTACAGGTGACATGTTTTAAGTATAGAAAATCCTAAACACATTACTAAAAACCGCTAAACTAATAAATTCAGTAAAGTTGCAAGATACAAAATCAGTATACAGAAATCTGTGCATTTCTATACACTAACAATAAACTATCAGAAAAAGATATTAAGAAAACAATCTCATTAACAACTGCATCAAATAGAATAAAATAACTAAGAATACATCTAAGGAGATAAGAGACCTGGACCCAGAAAACTATAAGACATTGAAGAAAACTGAAGATAACGCAAACGAACGGAAAGATTTACCATGCTCATAGAAAAATTAATATTGTTAAAATGACCATATAACCCAAGGCAGTCTAAATCAAAATACCAATGGTATTTTTCACAGAACTAGAAATTCTAAAATTTGTATGGAAACAAAAGATCCCAAATAGCCAACAATCTTGAGAAAGAAGAACAAAGCTGGAATATCATGCACCCTGATTTCAAACTACACTACAAATCAAAGCAGACACACAGATCAACAAACAGAATACAGGACCCAGAAATGGACTCACACTTATATGGTCAATTAATCTACAACAAATGAGGCAAGAATATACAATGAGTAAAAGACAGCCTCTTCAATAAATGGTGTTGGGAGAACAGGACAGCTACATACAGACAATCAAAATGTACTAATTTTTCATAGCATATACCGAAACAAACTCAAAATGGAATAAAGACTTAAATGTAAGACCTGAAACTATAAAACTCCTATAAGAAAACATAGGCAGTAAGCTCTCTGACATAAGTCTTAGCAATATTTTCTTGGATCTGTCTCCTCAGGCAAGAGAAACTAAAGAAAAATAAACAAATATGATTACATCAAACTAAAAAGCTTTTGTACAGCAAAGGAAGCTATCAACAAACTGAAAAGGCTGCCTACTGAATGGGAGAAGATATTTGCAAACAACATATCCAACAATGGGTTAATATTCAAAATATATAAAGAATTCATACAACTCAACATCAAAAAAACAAACTACCCAATTAAAAAATAGGCAGAGGACCTAGACATCTTCCCAAAGAAGACATACAGCTGGCCAACAGACACATGAAAAGATCACTAATCATATTAAAACCACAATGAGATACCACCTCACACCTGTCAGAATGGCTATCATCAACAAAACAATAAATAACAAGTATCGGCAAGGATGGAGAAAAGGGAACCCTCGTGCATTGTTGGTGGAAATGTAAACTGGTACAGCCAGAAGGAAAAACAGTATAGAGGTTTCTCAAAAAATTAAAAATAGAACTGCCATATGATCCAGCAATTTAACTTCTGGGTATTTACCTGAAGAAGACAAAAACACCAATTTGAAAAAATATGTGCACCCTATGTTCAATGAAGCATTATTTACAAGAGCCAAGGTATGGAAGCAACCTAAGTTCCCATCAATAGACGAATGGATAAAGAAGATGTGGTATATAAATACAGCGGAATATTTTTCAGCCATTAAAAAAAAGAAGCCTTGCCATTTGCAACAACATGGATGGATCTAGAGGGTATTATACTATAATGAAATAAGTCAAATACCATATGATCTCACTTATATGTGGAATCTAAAAAACAAAACAAAATGAAAACAGACTCACAGATACAGAGAACAAACAGGTGGTATCCAGAGGGGAGACAGGTGGGGGGTTGAAATAGGTGAAGGGGATTAAGAGGTACAATCCTCCAGTTACGAAACAAGCCACAGAGACGTAATATACAGCATAAGGATAGGTCAGTACTATTATACAGTAAGTTTTATCAGGACAGATAGTTAATGGACTTATTGTCATTTCACAATATATGCAAATGTCAAATCACTATGTAGTATACCTGAAATTAACATAATATTGTACATCAACTATATTTCAATTTTTAAAAGATTACTTAGAATACCAGATGTGTCAATGGATAGTCAATGCCAACATGAAAAGAAAGAGGTTCCTCCTGTTCATTGTGGACTAGAATAAAGAAAAAGAAAAAAAAACTTTTGTAATTTCCAGTGGAAGAGTCATATTGTCAAGGCTGCAAATAGCCATTTGAATTTGTTCCCTACAAATGAGACAGCTAGATGTAAATGTAAATTCCCCTGATGTGTCTTAAGATCACCAGACAGTATGCTATTTTCTGAGCATAAACACAGTACAAAGTGCTAACAAGTTATATTCACTTTACTATTTACATAGCCCTTGTGTATATTTTATTTAATTTCATTCTTAAACTCCTGACAATTGTGTTCTACCTCCATTTTTCATGTGACCCAACAACAGCTCAGAGTAGTTAAGTAACTTATGTCATAAAGCTAACAGTCGGCTTTAAACACAGATCTAAGTGATCCCAAATAAGGTATTCCAAGTATGATTACAATGAAAAGAAAAGTATGATTACAATGTTAAATGACCTTAGAAAAGTGTTATTCATAGTTTCTAATCAAGTACTTCAATTAGTACTTCACTATGACAGACTCACCCTCAACCAAATAACAAATGTTAATTTCAGTTCATGACCAAAAGTACTAACAGACCATTCATTTCAACTACAAAGATAAAAATAAGTACCATGTAATCAGATACCTTACATTTTTAAACAGAAAAATATAATTAAACTATTAATTAGGATTTAAAAAGATGCTTTTATTGGCATAGATACCTTTTAGCATCTTACAAATCTTCAGAAATTTTCTGTGACATAAGGTCACATATTCCACATAAAATCTTTCCTCTTTAATGTCAAGTTTCTACTATTTCAAGTATTTTAGCTCATTGTATTCTCACTGCTTACATCGAACATTTACCAACCTCTTAATCCTCTCCCAAAGAGGATCTCTTTGAATTCTGATTGCTTACCTTCCACCTCTGAGCTCTAGATTGCTACCTGCTTAACAAGGCAGTTCTCAGTTTCAAGATGCCAAAGCAAACCAGAGCAAGCCATAGTAGGGAAATGCAACATTAGCTTAAACCCTAATAAACATTCTATCCAAGAGGAGACAAGATTTCAAAATAGTTCTTCTTCCATTAATGAGCATCCTTCTCCCTTACTGTGGGTTTATAACCAACAAAGAAACAAAGGAGTCAGACAAAGGTAAAATTATAGCTGAAATCAGTGGCCAAAACAGCTACCTATTAACTTCAATTGTAAATTAAACTTAGAACTGTATGTTTATTTTCTTCTCCCTCATAGGGTCCAGGCTGCTCAGATAAATCCACCCTACAGGGGAGTAGAGAATGTTATGTCCTAAGAATTGAGAGCTCTAAAAACAGAACCAGATTGTCACTGAGCAAAAGCATACTCAATTCCTTCTCCAGTCCTCACCTAATCCTTCCTTGAGAGGGCATCTCACCCAAGGAGTTGAAAGAAGGGGGAAAGCTACTTCCAAGAGAACTTCCTTACTTTACAAGTCATGTAGAAACATGGGGCGAGGAAAATGATGGTTCTTCCTTCAACAAACATAATCTCCAAAAATACATAACAGATTCTTCAGGATGTTTTTTAAACTCTCAAAGAGGAACATCTCACAGAATACACATCTTCTCCTATTTCACTTCCCACACCAGAGAGAGGCAAGGATTGGGTGAAGAGGTATTAGACTAACTTGACCTAAGAAGACTGGGCTAAAAGAAAGAAAACTAAGTCTGCAAACTCCCAAAGTAGTCCTGATTAAAAACCAATACTCTATTTCGTTACTCTAGGAGGTGGGTGAACAGATGAATGGATAAAGATGTGGCGCATATATACAATGGAATGTCACTCATCCATAAAAAGGAACAAAACTGAGTTATTTGTAGTGAGGTGGACACACCTAGAGTCTGCCATACAGAGTGAAGTCAGAAAGAGAAAAACAAATACCGTATGCTAACGCATATATATGGAATCTAGAAAAAAAAAAGGTACTGATGAACCTAGTTGCAGGGTAGGAATAAAGAGGTAGACATAGAGGATCATAGAGGATGGACTTGAGGACATGGGGTGGGAGGGGGAAGCTGAGGCGAAGTGAGAGTAGCAACGACATATATACACTACCGAATGTAAAATAGCTGGCTGGTGGGAAGCAGCAGCATAGCACAGGGAGATCGGCTCGGTGCTTTGCCATGACCTAGGGGTGGGATAGGGAGGATGGGAGGAAGGCTCAAGAGGGAGGGGATATGGGGACATGTGTATGCATGTGGCTGATTCGCTTTGCTGTACAACAGAAACTAACACAGTATTGTGAAGCAATTATACTCCAATGAAGATCTATTAAAAAAAACAATATTCTATGTAGTCTTTGCATAAGTTATGATAAATTTAGTTGTAAAAAGCAGAGCTCTTTGTAAAACTGCACGGTAGACTAAGTGGTACTTGACCATTTCTGTCTTGCTTTTTCAAACTCTCTCGTTCACCTAGCCTCCTTTCTCACCCTTACTCCCATGGAAGACTTCACCTTGCCCTCTATAAGCCTAAGATTCACTTCTTTCCTAGGACTGACCTCTAAACTCCCATTCCCCGCAGCCCAACTAAGAATGAATCAGATTATGTGATTAAAGTACTTCCCACTAATGGATAAATGTGGTTTAATCCACTGGGCTCAATTCCACAAATATCATTAAGCTCTCCTATGTATAAGGCACTGTGTTTAATCAATCAAAGTACCTATTCTTCTTAACAAGAAAAACTAGCTAACTCAAATCAATCTTGTAATGCACAATGTAAAAGAGAAGCACATGAGTGCTTGCTTCACCTCACACTTTCCCCTTCCCATTTCTTCCCCTCACGATGCCCCTCCCCCCTGCACCATCAGCCACGGAATAAAATCCAAGGAATCAATATTGCTTCCAATAAAAGTCAATTACTGGGAAGACAAAGTGTGATGGTACAGCAAACAGTAAACATTCAAAACCATAGATGAGTCAGTAGAGGGTCTTCTAGATTTATTTTACATATTAATCGCAAATACAATAAAGGGCTTCTCAATAAATCAATTCCCTTACAAGATACCTTTGCTTTGCTCAGAACCCTCAGTTATTAAACCATATATACTGAGAGGGTTTTTCTTCAGTTATTTCCAGTTAAAATATTACTAAGTATCAGTTCAATCTGCCCTACCATTTAAAGGCTATTAAACTTGCCTATTAAACTCACCTGTTTTCAATTAAGAGTTGACATTTTCCCCCAATTACTCCTAGGTCTGAAATTCCAAACTAATTGGCATACTTACTTTAAATCTTTTTTTTCCAGTTGTAAAATTTATTAATTCTTACTCATAACACAGGTCCAAACCTGGAGAGCAGGATACAACTACTGACAGGTTTGGGTTTGCTTGGGCCACACGAAGTTATTTTTAACTGTTTCGAGTAGCTGTCAATATTTTTAAAAGTCAGGAGACCCGCAAGCAAAAATTTAGATTTCCTGTGTTCTCTTGAGAAGGCTGAACACTGGGCCCATATTCATTATGGCACTGATCAGGTGAACGTGAGAACTGGATATCCCTCTTAGATGAGGCATAAACTCTTTAGTGTATTTCACTCATTTTTATTTTCTTATGTGTAGTATCTGGAGGCATGTGAGTTTGCTATTCATAACCTATTCCTCTGAAAGGTGCATAATATTTTCCAGATCACTTCAACACTTCACTAAGCCACCTAATGTAAAAAGCCATAAAGCAGGACATACTGGTTTGTAACTCCATGGTTAATAATAAAAAATTTTCACAAGGCTTAGAAGAAAGGTTGAGAAAGAAAAAAATTCAGATTGGTGGAAGGGTGACATACAGAATGTAAAAAGCCCATCTGAAAGTTTTTTTGGGAGAAAAAAAAAGGTGAAATCCCAAAAACATTGTCAAGACACTGAAAGCTTTCCTGACTCCATGGTTCCTTGCCATACTCCATGCTTCAGAACCTTCCTTCCCACTTTTTTATGTGTAATAGCAGTTAGGTCATAAACTCTGAGAAATGTTAGGAAATTTATGAAACACATTTACACCTTCAAAAATAATTCTCCTCACACACTTTTTTAACAGTCTTTATCCACCATCAAATCCTCCCCCAAGTATTTTCTACTGCTTTCCGCTTTGTATTCTAATGACAACTAGAGTCCTCATTTTCAAGGCTTGGGCTTCAGTCCTGGACGGGCTCTCCAGTACAGAAACTTTTTTGGCTGGTATAGTTGCACTCCTTATTATATCTCATATACCAATTTCTACAATCTATTTCATTCAAAATTTATCTGTAACTCCCTCTCTAAAGTCTTGATCAAATTGTAGGGGGGGGTGTACCCAGTTGTCCAAAGAAAATCAATATACTGTGATTTTTCTCTGATATTGTTAATTTAAATAAAAAGCATGAAGACTCTTAAAGATTAAAAAACATTTAAGTAAATTTTATATGCTAAGTGCATAAAGCGACAAGCGAGTGATGCTCTATCTTTAGCATGTCAGGACTAGTGACTTATCATGAACTCAAAATACTGAGGAGAAAGATTAGTACGAAATCTGTGAAGCCCAGTGATGGTCACATTGCGCCCACACTAACAAATCACTAAGTGATGTCTCACCTCCCTGCACCCCATTCCCGAGGATAAAGGGTGTTAGGAGACTTGAATCTGAAAAAGAAAAAAATAAGCAGCTTTTCTGTGCAAGTTTGGGGAAAACAAAGCGTTACCGCACGTGATACCATTACAGCATAAAACCACTTAACACCTTATTGGGGTCTCACTCTTCACCCAAAGCGAGACTCGGGCCACCTTAGCTCCTACTGTGATGCACCCTCCTCAGGACCTCGCGGCGTTAACCCAGGATGACAGAAAAGGGGCGGCGCACAACTGTTCCTCTGCCCTGTTAAGGAGGGTTAAGGGTACCGCCTTCATCTCCGGGGAAAGGCCTCAGGACTCCCAACCCAAAAACAGCACCCCCGAAACCCAACTCCCTTCCCTGCCTCTCCGAACTGGGCGCCAGCGGCCAGAGCCCAGAACCTCACCCACGGTCCCCTAGCAGGGTCCGGGACGTCCAGACCACCACCAGAGGAGTCCGGCTCTCAAGCCCAAACTCGCCCTCCGTCCCCACCAAAGCCCAGCCTCCAACGCCGCCCCCACCGAGTTCTCCAGCTGAGTCCAGTCACCCTCGAACCTGTAGTCCCCCTTGAGTGTCCAGGCACAGGCCGGGGCCAGCGACACCTCCGCTTCCCCCACAACTGAATCCGTCTGGAGGTGTCTGAGGCGGCGGACGCTGCGGCAGCTGCGACTAGAAGAGCCGCCCCAGCAGGTTACAGGCCGGCTCCTAAGCTGCTTCTCGCGAGATCCCGCGGTTCAAAAAGGCGAGATTAGCTGAGTTCTCGCGAGAATGGTGGCTCGCCGCTCAGGAGTTGGGCGGGGCGCGAAGAGGGCGGGCGGTTGAGGGAGTGGCTGCATGGGGTGGGCGTTGAGCCTGGGGGCAGGCGACGCAGAGTGTAAGGCGCGGGTCCTCACAGACGTCAGGTCGGGATCAACCGCAAGCTTCGAATCTGAGTGGCTGCGAGCAGAGTTACCCCCCAAATCTTTGAATCCCACGTTTTTCCTTGATTTCCTGTCACCGTTAGAAAAAAGCGGACAGCGTCTCCAGCCCAGAGTTGGAGAATACCTCAAGGACGCTGAGTTTACTCAAGGAAAGCGTTTCCCTCAACTGAGCGAACTCCAAACTCGCCTTTGGCGGCTCAGCTGGCGGGTATTAACCCGCCTGGGTTGAGGAAAGGCGGTCCTAGTGAGGGCCACCTTCTATTGCCTGGCGTCCGCAGCTGTTTGTTTTTAAACGCTGGGTTGGCGGGAACCGGTGTGCCATCTGGAGCTCTTGCAGTTGGGCTCCTGTGGAACGTCGACAGTAACCTGGATGGGATATTATTGCTTCTTGTGGCAGAAGGTGCCGGTAATAGAGTTTCGGTCACTCAACTTTACTGAGCCTACTGTGTGTCACATGCTGGACTACACAAACAGAAAAATGAAAGACACAGTCCCCAACCTCGAAGCTCACACCCTGGGGGCGAGACCCACCCGAAAACAGATAATCCTGTTACACAGTGGTAAAGGCCGAGCTGTGAGCTGAGAGGGAGGAACCGGCTCGGTCTGCCATGTTGAGGAAGCTTCCACCAGGGAGTGACATTTGAGCTGAGTCTTGAAGGATGAGTAAGAGTTCCCCAGTTTTGAGAAGAGTGGTAGGAGCGCTGCAAGCAGAGGAAGCGTAAAGGAAGAGGACCTGGTTTGAGTAATTTGCTATGAAAACAGATTTTGCCAGAAAGAACTTTACTGAAAGGCTTTTTTTTTCTTTCTTTCTTTTTAAATGGGCTCTAGAGCGCAGGCTCAGTAGTTGTGGCGCAAGGGCTCAGCGGCATGCGGGATCCTCCCCGACCAGGGCTCGAGCCCGCGCGTCCCCTGCACCGGCAGGCGGATTCTCAACCACTGCACCACCAGGGAAGTCCTGAAAAGCTTTTACTCACTGTTGAGTTGGGAAGGGAAAACTCCCTGGCTTCTACATGTGCTAACCAAAATGTTTTTCAAACCAGTGTTTATGCTAAGGAGATGAACAGTTGAGCTGCACAATAGAGGATAGTGAACATCCTCGTCCTCACCTAAGGACACTACCTATGAGAGACCTAAGGGAAACAGATTATTGTCGTAGTATCCCAAGTTATTATCATTGCCACATTCTGCTAAAGTGGAAATCTTTGAAGATTTCTAAGACAGAAGAAGAATCTAATAGTTTTGTAATACAGGTGTATCTTATGGAGAAACTTCAGGAAAACCCTCAGGCAACAAAATAACAAAAACTTCATTGGACTTATTTATTATCATAGCTTTCTTCTATAAGATAAGATCAAGAGAAGTAGTTGTATAGTCCAAGTTTTAGTGAGGTCTGTCAAATAGGAATTATTTCCCTATATCAAAATAGAACCTATCATTTCCTAAAGAGAGACCCTGATATTCTACTATAGGATTTCTGCCAATCTCCCTTTAGACATATTATTTTCATATTATTATGTATATGTATACTATAGGGACATTTGGCTCACTGTACCAATAGAAAAAAAAAGGTCATAAACAAATACTGAATCATTATGTTGTACACCTGAAAATAATATAATGTATGTCAATTCCTCAATTTTTTAAAAAATTAAAAATTTTAGAAAAAGTAGTTCAAACTCTGTTGTGAGCTAGTCAGTTGCTCTGCTTAGCATAAGTCACACATTCTATTCCAAGTTCTAGGAATTTTCCAGGAAACATTGGAAGAATTAGTGCAAGATTTCAGATGAAGTATGGAAACTTTATTCCATGCTGGAATCTGGTCAAATCATTTAAACTTGCTTTGAGGGGCCTATAGTTCATTTTATTCTGTTATTCTTTTTTTTTTTTTTTAATTTTTTTTTGGTTGCATTGGGTCTTCATTGCTGTACAAGCTTTCTCTAGTTGCGTCTAGCGGGGGCTGCTCTTGGTTGCAGTGTGCGGGCTTCTCATTGTGGTGGTTTCTCTTGTTGCAGAGCATGGGCTCTAGGCACGTGGGCTTCAGTAGTTGTGGCACGTGGGCTCACTAGTTGTGGCTCATGGGCTCTAGAGCGCAGGCTCAGTAGTTGTGGCGCATGGGCTTAGTTGCTCCGTGGCATGTGGGATCTTCCTGGACCAGGCCTCGAACCCATGTCCCCTGTGTTGGCAGCAGGTTCTTAACCACTGCGCCACCAGGGAAGCCCTATTCTGTTATTCTTGAAAGAAAGAAAGGAAGAAGGAAGGGAAGAAAGAAAGAAAGAAAGAAAGAAAGAAAGAAAGAAAGAAAGAAAGAAAGAAAGAAAGAAAGAAAGAAAGAAAGAAAGAGAAAGAATCTAATAAAGCTATCACTGTCATTCACTTAAAAAAATTAATCTTTCAAATATTTGGGAGCATGGTAGCACCTATACATCTAGTAGGTAATGCCACTGATCACAGCCTGCTTTGCACAATAATTTGTAAATGCTAGCTCACTGAATGAGCTAAGGTACAGATCCTTAATGCAAGTCTTCCTTCCACAATATCAATCCACGTATCAAAGAGGTCAGAACAGAAATAAAGAGAAGTTTCATGGAGAAACAATGAATGAACAAGTTCTTTTGGTTGTCTATATTATTGTACTTCATAGCATGTTAACACAAGATTGTTTCAAAGCAGAGGATAAGATAGACCTCTGGTTGAATACTTGTTCAAAGAATTAAATGATAAGCCACATACCCAGAATCCTATTTAACTTTAAAGCCTGGGATTTCTTTGTACTATGGTTTGAGCACATTCACCTAATGTCAGGAACAGGAAAATCATACACACACAAAAAACTGTATCCCTATTCAGCAAATATGTGTATTGATCAAGTCCCTGTGTAAGAATACTAGGGGAGATACAGACATTATTAATATACAGGTTCTACTGAAAAAAATAAGATGTGTAATTAAACAACAAAAGGAAAAGAAGTTGGGTCATACAGAGATAGAGATAATGTGCTATGGGAGGTCAGAAATAGGAAAGATTACTACCAACTGAAGATATGAAGAAGGTGCAGAAACAGGAGAGGAGAGGAAGGATGTTTGATCTGGAGGTCTTAAAGAATAGATAGGAGTCTGGCTTGAAGCTATAGTAGGAATGGGCATCCCTATGGAAAGATCAACAAAGGTATGTATTTAAATAGCTAAACTCAGTATTTTGTAAGGGCAACAATAAGCAATTAAAAAGAATGACTACGGGACTTCCCTTGTGGTCCAGTGGTTAAGACTCCATGCTCTCAATGCAGGGGGCCCGGGTTCCATCCCTGGTCAGGGAACTAGATCCCACATGCCGCAACTAAAAGATCCCACATGCTGCAACTAAAGATCCCACCTGCCTCAACAAAGATCCTGCATGCCACAACTAAGACCCAGCAGAGCCAAATGAATAAATGTTTTAAAAAATGAATAGGAAGGGCTTTCCTGGTGGCGCAGTGGTGGAGAGTCCGCCTGCCGATGCAGGGGACACGGGTTCATGCCCCGGTCCGGGAAGATCCCACACGCCGCGGAGCGGCTAGGCCCGTGAGCCATGGCCGCTGGGCCTGCGCGTCCGGAGCCTGCGCGTCCAGAGCCTGTGCTCTGCAACGGGAGAGGCCACAACAGTGAGAGGCCCGCATACCGCAAAAAAAAAAAAAAAAAATGAATAGGAAGATTGAAATTGGGACAAAAAGACCTTGGAATATTAGATTAAAGTAGGAGTCTGTACACTTTTTCTGTAACTTGTTAGCTTGCAATAGAGTGAAATCTCAGACTTTTCACAGTTTTTGACAAATGCTTTTAGGCTTTTTTTGTGGAAATTGACAAGGTGATCCAAAAATGTATGTATAAATGTAAAAGTTCTATAGAATAGCCAAAAAGAATTATGAAAAAGAAGTACAAAGTTGAAGAACTTAACACTCCAAGATTTCAAAACTTACTACAATGCTATAGGAATCAATATGGTGTGGTATTCAACATTGTAAATCAACTATACTCCAATAAAAAATTTTTTAAAAAGATGGTGTGGTATTGGCAATGAGCTAAGCATATAGATCAATGGAATAGAATTGAGAGTCCAGAAATTAACCCTTACATTTATGGTTGATTTTCAGCAAATGTGCCAAGACAATTCACTTCAGTAAGGAAAAGATAGTCTTTTTAAAAACATGGTATGTGGTGCCAGGACAATTGGATGTCTGTATGGAAAGAAAAAAAAAAAGCCAAAACAAACGAAAACTTAGATCCTCTCTTCACAAAGAAATTAACTTTAAATGGAACATAGACCTAAATATAGGAACTAAAACTATAAATTTGCTAAAAAAAATTAGAGGAGAAAATCTTCATGACTTTGGGTTAGGCAAAGAGTTCCTAGATATGACACCAAAAGCACAAGGCATAAAAGAAAAAATTGATAAATTGGGCTTCATTAAAATGGAAACTTTTTGAGTTTATGCTTCAAAAGACAGTATTAAGAGAATGAAAAGACAAACCATAGATGGAGAAAAATGTTTGCAAATCATACAGAGGACTTGTACCCATAATACATAAAGAACTCTTACAATTCAATAATAAATAAGACAAACAACCCAATCAAAAAATGGCAAAAGATTTGCAAAGACTTTTATAGGAAGACATACAAATAGCTAATTAGCACAGGAAAAGGTGCTCAATGTCATTAGTGATTAAGTAAATGTAAATTAAAACCACAATGAAATACCACTTCACACCCACTAGAATGGATATAATAAAACATCAGACAATAACAAGTGTAGATGAAGATAGGGAGAAGTTAGAGCCCTCATACAGTGCTGGCATGCACATAAA
This sequence comes from Globicephala melas, assembly GCF_963455315.2. Lineage (NCBI taxonomy): Eukaryota > Metazoa > Chordata > Mammalia > Artiodactyla > Delphinidae > Globicephala > Globicephala melas. The sequence continues at coordinate 42,028,017 of NC_083321.1, read as the reverse complement.
ATATTACAGCCACTTTGGAAAACAGATTGTTAGATTTTTTTTAAGTTAAATATAAAGCTACCATACTATACAGCAAATAGCAAATAATAATAATAACTGAATTTTAAAATGGGCACAGGACTTGAATAGACATACAAATTTGGGAACATTCCTGGGTTCTCTATTCTGTTTCATTGATCTACATGTCTGTTTTTTGTGCCAGTATCATACTGTTTTGATTACTGTAGCTTTGTAGAGAGTGATACCACCAGCTTTGTTCTTTCTCAAGAATGTTTTGGCTATTTGGGATCTTTTGTGTTTCCATACAAATTTTAGAATTGTTACTTCTAGTTCTACGAAAAATGCCATTGCTATTTTGATAGGGATTGTATTGAATCTATAGATTGCCTTGGGTAGTAAGTTCATTTCAACAATAATTATTCTTCAAATCTATGAGCACAGTATATCTTTCCATTTGATTGTGTCATCAATTTCTTTCAACATTGTCTTACAGTTTTCTGAGTACAGGTCTCTTACCTCCTTGTTTAGACTTATTCTCAGATATTTTATTGTTTATTTTATTGTTTTTTGATGTGGTTGTGAATGGGATTGTTTTCCTAATTTCTCTTTTTGATAGTTCATTGTTAGTGTATAGAAATGCAACAGATTTCTGTATACTAATTTTGTAAACTGCAACTTACTCATTGATGCATTCTAGTAGTTGTTTAGGCAATGTCTTTAGGATTTTCCATGTACGGTATCATGTCACCTGCAAACAGTGACGTTTTACTTCTTCCTTTCCAATTTATATTCCTTTCATTTCCTTTTCTTGTCTGATTGCTGTGGCTAACTAATGAGTTCTTAAGAAAGACACAAAGCAGTAAACTATAAAAGATTGAGTACTTTGATGACACTGAAATTAAGAATTCTTATTCATCAAAAGATACTATTAAGAAACTGAAAAGGCAAACCACAAAATGTACAATATATTTGCAATACAGAAAACTGACAAAAATGTGGTATTCAAAAATTAACGTTTGGCCTTCCCTAGTGGCACAGTGGATAGGAATCTGCCTGCCAATGCAAGGGACACAGGTTCATTCCCCGGTCTGGGAAGATCCCACATGCCGCAGAGCACCTAAACCCACGTGCCACACTACTGAGCCTGAGTCCTAGAGCCTGCGAGCCACAACTACTGAAGCCCGCATGCCACAACTACTGAAGCCTGTGTGCCTAGAGCCTGTGTTCTGCAACAAGAGAAGCCACTGCAATGAGAAGCCTGCGCGCTGCAACAAAGAGTAGCCCCCACTCACCACAACTAGAGAAAGCCTGCGCGCAGCAACAAAGACCCAATGCAGCCAAAAATAGATAAATAAATACAAATTTTTAAAAATAAATAATGTTCATAAATCAATATCAAAAGACAAACACCCAAAAAAGAAAATGGAAAGGAGAACTGAATAGGCACTTCACAGACAAAGAAACCCAAATGGCAAATAAATATATGAAAAGACACTAAACCACACAAGTAACCTGGGAAATCAAATTAAAAGATCAATGAGGGGCTTCCCTGGCGGCGCAGTGGTTGAGAGTCCGCCTGCCGATGCAGGGGACACGGGTTCATGCCCCGGTCCGGGAAGATCCCACATGCCGCAGACCGTGAGCCATGGCCGCTGAGCCTGCGCGTCCGGAGCTTGTTCTCCACAACGGGAGAGGCCACAACAGTGAGAGGCCCGTGTACTGCAAAAAAAAAAAAAAGAACAATGAGATGCCCATTATATTGGCAAAATTTTGAAAGTCTTGCAATACTTGGCATTGGCAAGAATGTAGAGCAAGAGGAACTTTCATACGTTGCTGGAGGCATGAGATATAAACTGTTACAACCACTGTGGAAAATAGGTTAGCATCTCCTAGAAAAGTGGAACATGCAATTCCATTTCTAGGTACATATCCTAAGGAAACTCTTACAGGTGTAAAAGACATCTAAAAGAATGCTCATTGTCAGTAATAGCTCAAAACTGAAAACAACCCAGATATCCATTAAGAATAAATGCATAAATAAACTGAAGTATACTTTACAATGAAATACTACACAATTAAAATAACTACAGGGCTTCCCTGGTGGCGCAGTGGTTGAGAGTCTGCCTGCCGATGCAGGGGACATGGGTTCGTGCCCCGGTCCGGGAAGATCCCACATGCCGCGGAGCGGCTGGGCCCGTGAGCCATGGCTGCTAAGCCTGTGCATCCGGAGCCTGTGCTCCGCAACGAGAGAGGCCACAACAGTGAGAGGCCCGCATAACGCAAAAAAAAAAAAAAAAAAAAAAAAATAACTACAGCTACATGCATCAATAGAGATGAATCTCACAAGTGAAAAGAACAGAATGCAAAATACTAAATATGGTAAATAATATGGTAAATTTGGACATTTTGTCCAAAACCAGACAAAAAATTTTTAAGATATATATATACACACACACACACACACAGAATGTTTTATATATATATATGAACTGTGATAGATATGTCACCAAAACCTGTGCTTTCCTAGTACAGAGTTGTCACTGGGAAGTATCTATGCAGCCAGAGACTACATTTTTCAGCTGCCCCACCCCACCCCACTTTAAAATATTAGGTATGGTTGCATGACTACAATATAATTAATGAAATAGGAAGAGATGATGTCACCTTTCCAGGCCTGACCAGTAAAAACTTCCCACATGGCATTCCTACCTTTTCCACATACAGTTATCTAGAGAGGAGACAACCTTAGGGCTACCATGGTAGAAGTTGAGTCTCTGGCTACCCTATTGAATTGTTCACCTGACCAGTAATATAACATTCCAGTAATATTATGTGAATAAGAAAGAAACTTCTATTTAATTTAGGTGGTTATATATTTGGGAACTATTTTTTACAGCAATTTGCTCACCCTAACTAATTCTGAAATGAGTACCTTTAAATGGGGTGCTGACTGGTAAAAATCTAAAAATATGGAGCAGGGGCTTAGCCATAGTGGATGGTGAGAAAATAGATGCCACAGGCTGGAAAGACAGAGCCTATGCTATGCAACAGCATATATTTGAAATATACATATTAGACTATCCAATCTAACCAAGGGATATTGACTTTCTATAAAGAAAAGCAAAAGAATAATGATAAATATAAAAATAAGGAAGTGAGGATGAAAGAGATATGAACAGAGAAGAACTTACAGGAATTTCTGAGGTACTAGCAATATTCTATTTCACAATCTGAATAATGAGTCATGCGTGTTTTTTCCTTAAAAAATCTACATATATGTACAAATTTTTTTAATAAATTTATTTATTTACTTATTTATTTTTGGCTGTGTTGGGTCTTCGTTGCTGTGTGTGGGCTTTCTCTAGTTGTGGCAAGCAGTGGCTACTCTTCGTTGTGGTGCATGGGCTTCTCATTGTGGTGGCTTCTCTTGTTGTGGAGCACGGGCTCTAGGCACAGCTCAGGCTTCAGTAGTTGTGGCGTGCAGGTCAGTAGCTGTGGCACACAGGCTTAGTTGCTCCGCGGCATGTGGGATCCTCCCGGACCAGGGCTCAAACCCGTGTCTCCTGCATTGGCAGGCAGATTCCCAACCACTGCACCACCTGGGAAGTCCTGTACAAGAAATTTTGTATGTACAATAAATTTTACTATTTTAAAAAGTAAAAACACGTCAATATCAAGTAGATTTTATTCCAGGCATGCAAAAATATTTGATTTATTACATTAATCGACTAAAAGTGAAAAGTTACATATTTTTGGAGAAACAGCATTTTATAAAGTTCTTTTATAATTTCAAAAGAACCCTTAGAAAACTAGTTATAGAAGGGAATGTCATCAATATGTTAAAAACCATTCTCTTGTTGAGAAATTACATACACGTTACCATTAAGGTCCAGAATATGATAAAGAAACCCAGTAGCATCATTCAGTAGCATGGTACTGAGGTGCCAGATACTACTATAAGAAATGAAAAACAAAGTGTAATCACAGGGAGAAAAGAGATAAAAGTGTCATTATTTGAGATTATATGATCATCTACATAGAAAAGAATGTAAACAAGACATAAGTTATTAGAATTAATAAGACAGTTCAGCAAGTTTATTGGTTATAAGAGAAAATTAGGAAAATGAACAATGTTTCTCTATACCAAAAATAACCAATTAAAAATATAATAAACATTTATATAACTTTCACAGTAAACCATATAGAATTTAGCGATTAACAAAGGATACATAAGATTTTCTAGAGAAAATGTTTAAACTCTATTTAAAAGGTATTAAAGTAGGTCAGAATACGTGAAAAGGCTTACTATGTTGATGAATAGGACGATATAATAAAGATGACAATTATTCCTAAAATTAACATAATTTTAATACAATCCCAATCAAAATTGCAGCTGGATTTTTTTAGAAGAGAACCCAACAAATTCAGTGTAAATATTGAATGGTAGAATAAAGGTCTATAAAGAAGGATATGTGTGTGTGTGTGTGTGTGTGTGTGTACTTTATACTGCAAGAACAAATACATCAATATAACAGAATAAACACATAGAGCTCAAAAATAAACCTATGTTAGTAACATCAGCAAGATGGTGGAATAGGAAGTCCTAGGCCTTGGTTCCTCACAGAAACACTGATTTAGCAATAATATACAGAGCAAAATACCTTCATGAGAAGTCTAGGATCCAGTTAAGAAGTTGCAGCACCCCAGAGAAGCACAAAACTAATAACAGCCGTATTGAAATGATGGCCATGGCAGAAAAACTCAGAAAAGAATCAACACATTTCACCTGCCTGAACTATTTCCAAGATCGCTGTTTGACATTCTGCAAACATAACTTCTGTTTCTCCTGCCTTAGGCATCAGGACAGTCTTTTCTCTTGTCTCCAGTGTCTTGACATCTCCTAGATCCAGAGGATCCAGACCAGCATGGCCCTGGGGAAACTGGTGAGACTGAGATCTAAGTGATGATGTCTGTGCTGAGATTCTATGTGAAAATGACTCTAGCTCTGGTGATAGCCAGTGACATCCTCTTATTCTCTTAATGACCTGCAGAGCATTGAATATGGGTAGGTTCAGACAAGACAACCAGAGAATGCCAAAACATTTATCTCTGCTTCTTGTGTGCTGGGGTCATCCTGCTTCACCTCTGACTGACGTTATTAGGAGGTGGAAGTTGGAGAAACACTGGAATTGGCTGTGGTTGTTTGCAGGGATCCTGCATATCATGATTGCCCTTTCCTGGTATCTTCAGGTCTGGGGTTCTGGGTTGTGAGCCTCAGGAGGAGACATTAAGTCACTGCCAGTACAGAAACCAGGACTGTTCTCCACGTGAACTCAGACTTACAGAGGTGAGGATTTTTCTGGACTGGGACCTGAAAGCCATTTTATTTTTCCATGCCTCTGATGGTTTTCATTTATATATCTTCACAAATATTGAGTTGGCCAAAAAGTTCGTTCAGTTAGTGAATACACTGCTCAAAAAGTTCTTGGTGAGAATGAAAAATGTGTCTTACCTTGGAGTCTCCTGTGCCCACCCTTTTTCCTGGGGATCTCAAGAGAAGGTGAAAATGTACAACCCATGAAGATCTGTGCCAAGAATGCTACAGATGTTGCAGTTTGGCCACAGTCCTTTCAAAGAGATATGTTATGTCTTATCCCCAAAGAAGAGCATATAGGGTGAAACTGATGCATCATATATCCCCAAGCTTTCCTGATATTACCAGGAGTTTATATGATTGGGAAAACTATCTAAGAATTACAAAAACAAATAATTGATTTTAAAACCTAACTTAATTTACATACTGAGCTTTGCTCAGGATGATGTTGAACTAGACCCAGGAGGCTCACAGTTTAAGGTGTTGAGCTAAAATAAACCTAGTTATTTCCCCAGCAAAAAAAAGTTTATTTGTGTTAAGCAAAGAATTACAATTCAGGGTCTGCCACCATGGAGAGCAACATGTAAGTCCTCACATAGCAAGGGAAGGAGAACTCTTTCTCAGAAGGCAAAAGGATGTTGGGAGGGCTATAATAAACAAACAGTCCAGGGCTTTTTATTGGCTGAGTTGTTGCCAGGAAAGAAGAGGAGGTCTTTCTTCTTCCAGTTGGGTCCTACTTTGGTAGCAGGGCGTGAGAGCTCCCTCTTCTGGTTTCCTGACTACTTGAGGTTTCTGTTTATTAATTTTTTACATTTCCCTCTTTTAATCAAGATATTTCTTTGAAAGTATCATTGATCGAGTCAGGTTTTCTCGTTTCAGCAGCTCCCTGTCCCTCAATGCCAGGAAGGACTTTTCCTGGGTATAATGTCTCACATCAGAGGGAAAGAACACAGAGTGGAAACCTATTGAAGTCACATTTGAGTAACCAGGAGGGTGAGAGAGAGAACTCCCAGGCACTTTGAATTTAAAGTTTATATATTATCAAGATATTAGGCATTGGAGATCACCTGAAGCATTACGTCATCATCAACGGTTTGGCAGACAAACTTCCAACAGGCCTGGTCCAGATATCTTTGGAAAGCTATCTCATCAGATATTGTCTGCTTCAATTCCAGGAAATCTTTACTTTCAGGTCACTAGATAATGTGTAGGTCCAGTCAGTGTTTGGTGTTTTCTTTAGGTGTGTCACATGTTCTCAGAGTTTATTCCCTGGAGTTTGGCAGCACAGGATTAGTTTGCAGTACCTGATAGGGGCCTTTCCAGCAAGGTTGAAGAGAGTCTTTCTGGAGGTGCATTTTCCAGCTTGCAGGGTAGGATGCTTAAGGTCTTCCTCTCCCAAGAATGCTCTGTGAAAAGATTGCTCTATCAAACATAGTTATTTGTAGTAGAAGCAATTAGACCTTTGCAATATTGGAGTATCTTTCATCTCTTGTGGGTCAAAAGAGGCAGGAGCCAAGTACACTGGGCATCCTCTGACTATCCCAAAGGGTGAGAGTTTATGAGTTCCAAAAGAGGTAGATCTGAGATTTAGAAGGACCACCAGCAAGGCTTTTGGCCAAGGTATTTGGAAGGCCTCTACACATTTTGTCAGTTGACTCAATAATGCTGTGTACCTTCAACTAAACCAGAGGATTGAAGGTGATAAACACAGTGAAGTTGTTGTAAAACCAGCCAAACAGAGCAGACTGGTCGAAATACATGAACAGTAAAAATGGGTTCCTTGATCATTATGAAGTTTAAGAGGAGTTCCCCAGGTAAGGATAATCATATCCAAAAGGACTTTAGTCACAGAGCAGGCAGTAGTCCGTCAGTCTGGTGTGAAAACATACATGCCATGACTAAAACATATGTATATCCATGAGATGGAGGAAGTTGTATGAAACCCATTGGGCAGAACTCAAACGGTCCATGAGGCAGTTTAAAATGTCTGAGAGCAGTACAAACAGGCTTCCTGGATTGTATTTATAACAAGTGCGACAAGTGAGGCAGGCACTATTTTGTGACTTTGTTAATGTTTCTCCACCAATATTGTCTCATGAATGCTATCATTTTATGAATAGACCAATGGTTTAATGCATGTACAGTGGCTAGCAATGGGATTTTTAGGGTTTCTGGTAGGACTAGAATGTTATTTGGTTTGAATCAGAGCTTTCTCTTTTTTCAAACCAACAACTGTGAATTTTCAACCTGTTTCTTCTTTTCTGAGGCCAACTGTTGGGCTTCTCTAACCAGTTTTTCTAACTTGTCATTTGGGGAAATATCTCTTTGGACCATGACAGAGGTCTGATTGCTCTTGGTTCCTTTAAGGGCAGCATTCCTTGTGGAAATTCCAGCACGGAGATTTACTTCCAGGAGTCATGTTTAGAATGCCCTGGAATCTTGGGACTTCCCGTGTAGTCCAGTGGGTAAGACTCCGAGCTCCCAATGCAGGGGGCCTGGGTTTGATCCCTGGTCGGGGAACTAGATCCCACATGCATGCCGCAACTAAGAGTCCACATGCCGCTACTAAGAAGCCCACATGCTGCAACTAAAAGATCCCGCGTGCCACAGCTAAGACCTACCGCAGCCAAAATAAATTTAAAAAAAAATAGAATGCTCTGGAATCTTAATAACAGCTAAAGTGGAGGGTAAAAGCGTTACATCCAAGAATTCCTGAACAAAGGGGCCATTTAAAATTTTATATCTGCTGGAAGAAAGGAAGCCACATTGCTTGTAAAACAGTCCAAAATCATGAACTACTCTGAAAGCATATCTGCTATCAGTATAAATATTAGAAGTTTTGCCCTTGACTAAAGTACAAGCCTGTGTAATGGTATATAATTCAGGCTGTTGGGCCAAAGTAGTCATACGTATAGATGGTGCCTCATCAGTATCAAAAGGAGTTGCAATAGACTAAACAGCACAGTATTTACCATTGTCACCTTTTAAGTAAGAACCATCAGTGAACCATGAAAAGCCAGTGTTACCCAGAGGAATTGCCTGTAGATTATCACCAGGAGTCAGGAGGTGATCCATCAGCGTTAGGCAATCATGAGAGATGTCATTGGTGATGGTGGGAAGAAGAGTACCAGGATTAAAGTTATTACACTGTAAAAGAGTTACATGAGGAGTAGTTAACAAAAGGGCTTCATAGGAGTTGAGGGGGCTCACTGAGAAAGGTTGAGTGTAATGAGAATTGGGGAGGCCTTCTACTGCATGAGGTATAAAAATGGGTAATGGGGATCCCACAATAACTTTCTTGTGGCCTTAACCAAAAGGGCAGAGACAGTAATTGTTCTAAGGCAAGAAGGGTATCTCCATGCCACAGGGTCCAGTTATTGGCTATAATACCATATGGGTCAATGGTGGTCCCAGTGTTTTTGGGTGAGTACCCTCAGGGCATTGCCTTCCTTTTCATATACAAAAGGAAAAAGAGAATTTGATAACTGGGATGTCCAAACACAGGCAGGTTCATCAAACTCTCCTTTAAGGCCTTAAAAGCTATGTTGTCTGGTTCTTCCCATCAAATTGGATTGGAGTTGTTATTGCTTAGTAAAACATACAGAGTTTTGGCCATAAAAGAGAAATTTGGAATCCAATTTTGGCAACAAGCAACTAGCAGTTGGCACTTAGTTTTGGGTTTTTGGAAACTTAGGACACCACGAAGTCTATCTGGATCTGGGTGTGGTCCTTGTTCTGATATCAGATGCCCTAAATATGAAACCTGGGTTTGGGCAAACTGATTTTTTTCCTTGACAATGTTATGTCTCTTTAAGGCTAAAAGCTTTGACATATGGATGCTGCCTTCCGGTGAAGAGGCTTGAGAAGGAGAGCACAGAGATTTCTTTCACAAGTTACAACAAAATAGAACTTCTAGGGAACTTTTTATCACCTGGATAAGCCTTCAGGATTTGTGAGAAATAAGTAAGGGCTGAGGCATTACTGCCCATGTGAACTGTTTTTCTTACCAAGTGAAGTAAAAAAAGTTATTGGCTAGGGGACTTCCCTGGTGGCGCAGTGGTTAAGAATCTGCCTGCCAATGCAGGGGACACGGGTTTGATCCCTGGTCTGGGAAGAACCCATATGCCGCGATCAACTAAGCCCGTGCACCACAACTACTGAGCCTGCACTCTAGAGCCTACAAGCCACAACTACTGAAGCCCGCACGCTCTAGTGCCTGCATGCCGCAACTACTGAGCCTGTATGCTGCAACTACTGAAGCCCACACACCTAGAGCCTGTGCTCCACAACAAGAGATGCCACCGCGCTGAGAAGCCTGCGCATTGCAATGAAGAGTAGCCCCCTCTCGCCGCAACTAGAGAAAGCCTGTGCACAGCAACAAAGACCCAACGCAGCCAAAAATTAAAAAAAAAAAAAAAAAACGTATTGGCTAGTTTCATCAACTGGAATACTAAAGAATGTACTGCATAAATCAATTACTGTAAAGAAATTGCTTTCAGTGGGAGTGGATATTAGTAATGGATATTAGGAACAACAGGGTGTTGAGGGATAACAATGTTGTTTATTGCTCAAAGGTCCTGGACAAGCATCTACCCTTGGCCCTTAGGTTTTCTCACTAGCAAAATGGGAGTATTGCAGGGGCTAGTGCAAGGGATAATGATGCCTTGGCCCTTGTAATCTTCTGTTATGGGCTTTATGCTTTTTAGAGATTCTTTCCTATAGAATATTGATTAATTCTGAGCAGAGGTTTTGAGAGATCTATTTGAATATTGATGGGAGGTGTGCTGTGAATTTTGCCAATATCAGTTGGAGATTTTGCCCATAATAAAGATGGTAGCTGGATTGATAGGGACAAACTATCAGTGTTTCCAGAATCAGCTCTAGAATCATTAGAGATGGAGCAAATAAAAGATGTCAAGGGGTCATTTAATTCACCTGGTTTGTTATTTCAATGACTACTCTGAAGTTCTAGAATTATTTCTACCTTTGCAATTTTTTTTTTTTTTTGCCGCACTGTGTGGCTTGTGGGATTTTTGTTCCCTGACCAAGGCCCTTGGCAGTGAAAGCGTGGAGTCCTAACCACTGGACTGCCTGGGAATTCCCTTTATGATTTTTTTTTTCTCCCTTTGGAAGAAAGAAATTCCAGCATGATACTTCTCTAAGAAGTCTCAGCCTGATAGATGGATGGGGTTGAGGAACTAAGGAGAAAAAGGCATGTATCTCTCAAAGGGCCAAACAAAAGGAAATAAGTTCAGGGAGAGGCATCTCTTGCAGTTGATTAGAGATCCCCACTATTTGAACTGTTTTAGTACTTCGAGGCAGGGGCTATTTCATAGTAGTGGAGTCAAGCACCGAGAGTGTGGCTCTGGTGTCAGTTAGGACTGGAACAGATTCATACCCAATCTGGAGAGACGTTTCTCCAAGCAGATTAAGAGGGATGATTGGGAAGAGCCCCTGTAGTTTCTCAGAGCCCCATCATTGAGAATTGGGAGGACGTTGGAAAGGCTTGTTAGAGGGCTGAAGGTGCCTAAAGCACTTAAAGGTATAACAATCTCTTTTCCAGTGTCCTAGCTTTTTGCAATAATAGCAGAAACTAGGAGGGTTTTGTTTTTGTTTAGGGGTTTTTATTTGCTGGAGTTGAAGAATTTTAGTGTGGTTTTTTTTGGTTTTGTTTTTTGGGGTCTTTTTTGGACACTCCACACAGCTTGTGGGATCTTAGTTCCCCGACCAGGGATCGAACCTGGGCCATGGCAGTGGAAGCGTGGAGTCCTAACCACTGGACAGCCAGGGAATTCCCTAGTGGTCTTTCTTTTCGGTGAATCATCTAGAGTGCAAGAGAGTAAGTTTGTCAGATTAACTAAGTCTGGAGTGGACATATTTTCCCATTCCATCCTGATCCTTTTTACTAGAAGGGAAAGGTCCTGGTTCAGCCCATTAATAAACATAGAGTTAAAAGCTACCCAGGTGGAATAAACATCTGAAGGAAGACCAGAATTTTCTTTAAAAGTAATCTGAAGTCAATTGTAATAGTCATGAACAGATTCATCTGATTTTTTTGTGCAAACCTAAATTTTGCTGCAATCAACAGGCTTTGGAAAAGGCCTAGGAGTTGCTTCATGAAGTTGCCTAGCAACTGTCCAAGCTTGATCGTATAATAAGTTAGCAAGCTGGTCTCCCAGTTGTGATTCTAGAGACTTTCAGGATTTTCCCAATTACCAGTTTTCATGCAGTGCTGGGCTGGGCCTTTACCAACAAGCATATGAACTAACTGATTTAAATCAGAGAAACCAGGTTGACAAGTTTGAAAGACTCTATTAAATTCCTCAGCAAATCTGTGAAGATCTTCGGTTACTTTGGGAAAATATTTGACTGTGGCTCACAGTTTAGCTTTAGTCCAGGGAATATAAGAAATTCAGGGTTTAGTCTCTGGATCCTCAGAAGGCTTAATGTTAAGGGGACAGGTTCTGATAAGTTCAGAGGAAAAAGGAGTGGGGAGGGTTTCAAAGAAATATGAAAGTTCAATGAGAGAATTAGTAAGGGGGAGCTGAGGGTGTGGAGGAGGTGTGGGTATAGAAGTATAGAAGGGAAGGAGGAAGATGGCGCCGGACGTGAAGCCTGAGCACAAGGCGCCAAGGAAGAGGAGCACGAGGCTTCCGAAGCCACTTCATCTTTCTTTAATTGCTTGTTTGCCTCAGTTAACCTTAAAATCCTATTTTGCAGAGAGGCTATTTTAGGGTCCTGGTGATATTGGAGGCCTCATAATACCAATCAAAATAGGCATTTCATTCAGTTTTGGAAATCTTAGAGCTATGGTAGTCCAATTTGGTTTTAAGAACGTTGAGTCTGGGGATTTCAAAAGTTCCCCATAATGCCCATTGATATTCAAAATTGTCTTTGGTTAAGTCAGTCCGTTTTGTTAGAAATGCGTGTGAGGAAGGACAAATGAACAAAGTTGTATTCTATGAAACACAAAAATTCTATTCCTTGCAATTTGGGGTCCAGACTAGGAATATGACCAGGGGCATTTCATTTCCTTTCCTGAAATGAAGAGGACAATAGTAACTAGCTAGTGATGATTCGGGGACCTGGTACTTTGATAATATTTAAAGGATAATTTCAAAATATCAGAATGTTAGACATAGGGTTAGAAAAAATTTGTGTTGTTCTTCTTAGTCACATTCAATTTAAACATATTGGTGTTACTCATAACCAAAAGATATTTTTATAACAGGGAAGAAATACTTAACTTCATTTATTTAGAATCAATAGAAATAGAATTATTAAAAGAGCTCTTAGATGAATAAAAGTAAAATCAAAATAATCAATTAAAATTGCTGCTACCACAGTTAGCAATAGATTACACATAAAGTTTGGTAATATTAGAAATATTGGCACTTAATCTTAATAGAGCTTGAAAACATTAGCAGCATGTAATGTTGTTGCCCTATGCTGTCTAGAGCAGTGCTCTGATCATATCTGTTTTCACTGGGGTTTAGCTTTAATTAATACATCCACATCAGCTTTGTCTGCTTCTCCAAGACTTTTTTGATGGCTCTCAACCAGGACATTGTCTTCCTTTTTTCGGGGTCTCTGGGAACTACCATCTCTGTAAGCTATAGAAGTTCCGAGAGCAACAAAGTTGTGCACATCCTGCAACTTCTTACGCAGCCATTCCACTCTTTCCATGGAGCTCAGATGCTTGCCCAGGTTATGCATAAGCTGTATTTCACTCACAGATCTCTTCCTAGAGGGAACAGAATCAGAGAGGATCACTCCATTAGCTCCCCTCTTCCAAATCATAAAGCCAACCTTAAAAATCCAATTCCCATGCCCTCACCGTGCAGAACAGGCTATGGTACTTACTTAACAGACTTCCCTTCTGATCTTGCAAGAAAACAAACCGCGAACATGACAACCATTACTTTAACCATGTCTTTTGCAGACATCATCTTCACTAAAAGAAAAAGCGAAATGGAGGCATTTAAAATATTTTTAATATTCCAAACAATACAATTAAATTTATAGTAGTTTATATTTATAATCATACAACTTTGTACAGAGTGTGACAGTAACTAATTGGATTGTTTTTCATAAGAGACTTTTGGAATCAGCCTCTTTATTTTACAGTATATATAAGTATATATTATATATACAGATAATTAGTATATATTATGTATACACAAAATTTGACTTAGAAATCAGACAGATTAGCTTTACTTTCTTAGGTATCTTTTTGAGAGTTCTTGTGCAAGTTTTAATATATGAATTTAAGCTACATGAAGAATGAAAAACCTTACTGTTTAGAATTTCCTCCCACATTTTGTGTTATGACTAAATACACAAGAAGCTTGAAAATGGCTACTTCTTATTTATTTATTTATGTATTTATTTATTATTTTGGCTGTGCCGGCTCTTAGTTGCAGCACGCAGGATCCTCCTTGCAGCGTGTGGGATCTTTAGTTGCGGCATGCGTGCAGGATCTAGTTCCCGACCAGGGATCCAATGCAGGGCCCCCTGCATTGGGAGCATGGAGTCTTACCAACTGGACCACCAGGGAAGTCCCTACTTCTTTTAATTAGGTAAATTGTCAACAGTGTTTGTTGACTTAGCAAATCTCTTTTTCATAAGTAAACTTCCTTTCAACGCAATGATAAACATAAATGTCAAATGAATAGGCTCTGATTTAGAGATTTTTACTAAATTAACACACACTTCTCCTACCGTTAAAAAGAATGTGTCAAAGCATTTAAACATCATCTAATTAATTACTTGTTATATGAATTTAGAGATTTGACTCCATATAAAATGCCTGTCTGTATCTTATCTTTTCAGCTTATTTTATTAACAATTTTGTTTGAGTATAATTTTTAGTACATTCCTCTTTTGCTTTTAAGCTTTTCATCTCAAAATAGAAAAGTCTTACCGTAATCTGCATTTCAACAATTGCAAAGCCTTTTATCATAGACGTGCCTTTTCTTAATACTTAACGTTCTCCATTTTAACATACACATAGGGTGGCTATGTACTCATATTTTAAAGGGAATCTGCATCATTTAGAAGTAGCATAAGGAGCATTATAATCTACTATATTTATTTTCACTGTGCAATATAAAGCTATTGAAGGAGGAACAAATGAATATTCTTCATTTTTGGTTTGTGTTAGAAACAATCATTATAGCCAGAGGACAGAAGCTTTGGTGTCCTATTCTAGCCTTGTCACATTCACCGAACGCCTCTGCCTTGCTTCCTTGTTCTTAATAGAGAGATGAGGTTCTTACAAGAATGTCATTTAAAAAGCTGAAAAATGGTTGTAAAACATCCTTAAAATTCATGTACAGTTTTCAGAATAGAAAATTAGAAAAGGCTTTATGTAAAGGGAATAAATATTCAGCAGTAAAACTGAGTTTCTCCAACTATAGTACACAGATTGAGCTCTCTATGAGCAAATTCTGGAGGAAAAGTGGAATTTTAACTCAGAGAAATAAATTTACATTGATTATTTAAATCAGAATTATTCATTTCTCATTAGGCTGTTTTATTTCAAAATTTTAATAAGATACCATTAAAGCACATCATGCCAAATTTTAATTATTTTTCATGTAATTTCAGATGAGTTTATAAAAAGCAAGGCCTCTCAAAAGACTTTAATCACAAAAATAAATGATTTAACAATATTTTAGTAGCATAAATTTATTTTTTATTACAGCATTTTTAGATTAAATAATATTCAAACCCTCCCTTAACATTTTACCTTGAACAAGCAGCATGACATTGTAGAAAATGGTACACATTAAATAATTGCTTGATCATAAAAAAGAACTCATATGAAATTTAAAAGAGAAAATAAAGATTACTCACCACACAATGTCTTAGGACACGATCTTCTTTCAGGTGTATTAGCAGCTGATGCTTTCTCAAAGTTGAGTAAACCTGAGAAAGCTGATGAATTGAGTTGTAGACCCTTAAATGTGACTTTTATATATAGGTCTTCCACACACCAAGAGAAGCTTTTTTATTGTTACGGATGACGTCACTCCCAATTCTCTGAATTTTAACTATAGGATCAGAGCAGCACACACACTCCCATGGGGCGGTGCTCATTCCTCTTAAATTTTAGATAATTGGATATTAAAAGGAAAACAGTGTGGGGCTGGGAAAAGGATTTATGCAAAGATTTCTAACAAATAGTGAATTGTAATTCTGACTGGACTAGTGAATTTATATTACAAAAAAGACTGACTTCAGAGATTTATGGCCAAGTCATCACTTATTTGAAAGTAAAATCTGAAAATAAGTATATTTCTTATAACCATAATATTGGCACAACTATTATGAGGATTATAATGAATCATATTACATTATGCTTACTTTACAAGCCATATTCAACCAATCCATATCATTCCTGATCATCTTTCAAAAAAATAGGTATAGTGCTTTTCTTAAAGGAAGTGTTAAAAATGTTTTGAGAATATGCTCTTAGTACATAATTAATTTGAAAGGCTTCAAAGGTGAAATTATTTTAAAATTCATTTAACTTACATTTTATCTCTTTTTATTTTAATTTGCAATAAAAACATTTGAAAAGCAGTAACTATATGCCAGACTTTACATATATCATCCCACTAAGTCTTCACAGCAATCCTTTAAAGTAAATACTATTATCTTCACATGAGGAAACTGAGGTTTGGAAAATGAAGAAGATGGAGTTCAACAAAGGTCTTTATGATTCCAGAGCTATTTTAATTCTTACTACCTCAGTTTCCCCTTAGAAATGTAGCCCTTCTTTGAACCCCAGTCTCCCTGACTCTAATTTGCCTAACCCTTTCCAGACTCTTTGCCAGGAGTTGGGTCTTTTTTCTCATGTTCCCCACCTGGTGATGGAGGGCCTGCTCCAAAACCTAATAGAGGCAAGATGCTACCACCTGTCTAATTTCAAATATTGCTACAGCCTTGTCCCCATCTATTGATCAAAACCCCTTGAATCCCCTTGGTATATCTAGGGTTCGTTTAGGCAGCTTGCCTCCCAACTAAAGCCCCAGAATTGGATTAGTTCTCTTAGCTCTGCTCCTACCCAGGCTTCATGTTATCCTCTTTCCTGCTAACTCTTGCCAAGCTTTGACTCTACATCAAGTGAGAGCCAGTACAAATTTCAAATACCTGTACAGAGGCTAGAATGAAAGATATGTGTTAGTGCTGTTCTGAGGAATCCTCTACACTGAGCAAATCTCATTTGGAGTAGTGTTCCAGGCTCCGTTTCAGAAGTCTTAGAGACAAACTGCAACGTGCCTGGAGGATATGAACCAGGTTGGTGAAAATGTTGATAAACATGACATATCAGAAGGAGTTGAATCAAACTGGAAAAGTCTGGAAAAGAAAAGACTTGGGATGATGATGTAGCTGTTTTTAATTCTTTATAGGGCTTCTACAAGGAAGAAGGAATATCTTCTGTGGTTTAAGAAGGAAGGACTGAGTCCAATGGCTAAAGATTACAAGGAGGCAGATTTGGGCTCAACTTGGATATCGTAATTGTCAAAATAAAGAATCAATTATCTTCCTAAGTAGTGAGTTCCCGATCACTGGAAGTGTTCAAGTAGAAGCTGGGTGAGCATCTTTCAGAGATATCATAGAGATTCATACAGAGCAGAGAGTTGAACTAGATAACCAAGAGGTCCCTTTCGACTCAAAAAAAAATCTATTGTTTTGATCCTTTAAAAGACCTCTTCTGATGCAAAGTCTAAACCTGATGTTTGTGTACCATTTTTTCTTACGCTCTGTTAAGAAGTAGAAGAACTGGAAAAATAAATGGTTTTATAAACACATTTTTTGATTGTTATTATAAAGCCATGTTTAACATTTTAATTTGGAGATTTTTCCCACTTCTTTGGGTAAGTTCGGTATAACTGACAGCTTTCCAGGAGTAATGCACACTGTTTTCACTGTCTTCCTCTTATTACAATTATTTAAGAATAAACTGCCATATTGAAGATAACCACATTATTAAACTAGTTTTACAGAAAAATGAAGAAAACAGACAAAGCTTATTCATTCAAAAAATGCATTGAGTATATACTAGGTATCTGCCGGAGGCTGTGTTAATCACTAAATGATTGTGACATGATCCTTGCCCTGAAATTTGACATATAAATTGGAATATAATATAATAGGCGTTATAATAGCCATATTAACAGAGGCTTACAAAAAGCACAGAGGAAGAAGTGACTAATTTCCCTGTAGTTGTTGCAAGTTGTTTTCCTGAGAAGTTTAAGTATTCTCAAGGATGAATGAGTTTTCCATCAGAGAAGGTGAGAAAGGACAAGAAGGAACAGCATGTGCAAAGGCATAGAGGCAATGAAGACTGAATACACGCTAGTGGGAGGAGGGGGGAGATGGGTAATGACCCTAAAAAAGTAAGTATGGTACAAGTTATGGAAGTCTTCTGTGTGTATGCCTAGGAGTTTTATCTTGTAGTCCTCTCTAAACACATGTGTGCATTAGTAATATTTTGTGTCCTTGGGATTTTGTAAAGTACTACTTTGACCTTCCCACAAAGAGACACAGCTGCCAAGATTTGGCACATAGTTTATCTGAACCATCAGCCTCTGGGACTGTAGACATTAGATAGAAGGAAACCATTTAGGAATAAGAGGGCTAAGGGCTATGTGGGCACAAGAGACTGATGTCAGAGTGACAGAAAAGAGCTGAGCGTAGCTTTTTCCTTTGAAAAGCTCAGCCTTTCTCAGCGCTCTCAAGTTCTCTGAAGCTAGGGTCAGACAACCTACTGTATTCCTCCTCACATTTGGTAAGGATAAAGGGCCATGTGTTATTTCCCCTTGCATTATGGGAGGTTTAATTTGAGACTGATACTTTTTCCTTCTGTTTGCTCAATAGGAATTAGTATGGCTTTGGGAACTTAACATCAAGAAGAAACTTCCAGCGCTGGGAAATCCAGCTATAGTTCTCCTACTTCCATGTTTTGTCAACAGATTAATTGGTGACTGTCTTAACAGTTGACCTACTCTTTTGCTTTAAGCTCTCCTGTGGGTTATTGAGCTACTGAATTCTTAATATGTCAGACACAATTTTCCTCCCTCCTACTCACCAGCCCCCAGACGTTTCTGTTGTTAGAGACAATGAGTAAAAATGTTTTAAAGGACAGCATATAATAACTGTTGAATTTTCCACTTGCTTTTTATAATATTCATTTCTTTATTTTTCTTTCTCCATAATCTTTATTGATGGATATTTCAAGTGTGGTTCTCTGATAGGCAGCGTTTAATAAGCCATTGATCTCTTTATATGTATAAGCTGTTATAAACCCTGGGATACATTATACCTGAGTAGCCCTTCAAAGATGAAATATGCAGCTACTTTCACAAATAAAATACTACTTGTTGCTTTTTGTCCATTCTATCAGTGAGCGTCCATCCCTGCCTGTATTCCTTCTCCATGTTTATGTGGAATGGAGGAGTGTTAAAATGACATGCACTGTTTTCACAGTTAGAAAAAGGCATCTCTGCAGGTGGGGACTGAGGGTAAAAAGATTCTGGATGCCTGGGATGAGAGAGTCCTTCTAAGTACAGCAAGGAATGTCACAGTGTAAACCAGGGTGTCACTTCGGGAAGCCTTGGGATCTTTACTGATTGAAAAGATTTCTAGTAGTGCAGATGCCTCTGTAATGTTCTCATGATATAGGTAAGCACTGGAACAAGTCCTTGAGTGTTCCTCATTCAAAAGCCCCCTGAGATTTAATTGTACCCTCTGTTTCTTAAAGAAATGGAGGTGTGGGGGGAAAGTAGGCTTTGAGAGTTTTCATTTTTATTTTTGGAACCATAAGGAATTTGGACAGCCATAGTAATTTAATGAAGAAGTAAAGTCTCACATTTTTAATGACCCTTTTCAGTGAGCTGACCAGACCACTGATGTCACCGCTAATTCTAAACATTCTTCTTTTATTGTCTCGTAAATATACTTTTCAGACCAAGTGTTCTCATTTGGAGTATAGACAATATGTTTTCCTCAGTAAATGTGAATCTTCCCTTGGAATAGATTCTTAGTTCTGCTCCATTTTCCCTTTACCTTTGGTAGAATATTATATGCAATATATGACATCAGAAAAAGAAATACAATGTCTTTCACATCCCTTCCCAATAGTCAACTGGAGCCAATAGTCTGTGTACCTTGATTCTTTCTTTATGTTTTAAAATAGTGTGGGGAAAATAAAGCAGGCAGGGGGTATTGGTTTCCCATTAGTGAAGCTTTAAGTCAAATGATCTGGGTGCTCAGAGTCTGAGTTAGGAATGCCAGCATGTCAGTCCAAATTACCATTTCAATCCAACATAGTAAAGATTTGTTGAGCACCTAAAATCAGCCAGTCTAGAAACAGTAGCAATTTCCCTGCTCACAATCTTCTCCCTTAACTTTTTTTCCTGTGATTTTTTTTTTTAAGTTAGAGTATCTTAACTTTTCAGATCTCAAATTCTACAACTCAAAGTAGAATACTGCCTTCCCTCCTTTTAGTTATGAGCTTTCAGAGATGAGCTATCATATGTGAAAGTGTTTTGACTGTAAATGGCATTCAAAAAATGCATGTGGGGCCTTCCCTGGTGGCGCAGTGGTTGAGAGTCCGCCTGCCGATGCAGGGGACACGGGTTTGTGCCCCAGTCCCGGAAGATCTCACATGCCGTGGAGCAGCTGGGCCTGTGAGCCATGGCCGCTAAGCCTGCACGTCCGGAGCCTGTGCTCTGCAATGGGAGAGGCCACAACAGAGAGAGGCCCGCCTACAGAACAACAACAACAAAAATGCATGTTGAATCTAAATCTGAAAGGTAAGTGTTCCTTGCCCATTCTCTCACATGCGTCCACCTCATTCCAGGAGTCCCCAGTACTAAACATGGAGAGTGTTGAGCTCCTGGGCTCAATCTGCTCTCTTCCTCCTTCAGCCCAGCCCCCTGAAGTGCAAAGAATTCTGAGGCAGTAGGCAGTTATGGTGTTCATAAATTCCATTTTGAATTTGCTAATTGCACAAAGAATTGTAAAATTTAAACTAAAACTAAGCATATCTTTCTATTGTTCGTAATAAAATGTGCCGAGTGTGACTGGAGAGTGGGCTCCAATGCAAGTTAAACTGACAGGCAGCCCTAGAAGCTATGTTCTTCTCACATCCACCTAGCAGCACTATGCAGTGAAACGCTCAGGACCCGAATATGGAAGATGAGGGTAAATGTTTGGCACTTATTAGTTGCACAACCCAAGTCATTTTAGCACAGAACCATAATTTCTACAGAAAAATAGATATGAACTACTCCACAGAGTTATTGTGAGGATCACATAGAATAATATATATGAATGCATTTTGTCAACTGCATACATGGTATTGATTAAAATCACAACTAACAATAATAATTATTTTCATGGCTTTTCGGCCAGAACCGCCATCTTCCAGTAATTCGCCAAAATGACCAACACAAAGGGAAAGAGGAGGGGCACCCGCTACATGTTCTCTAGGTCTTTTAAAAAACATGGAGTTGTTCCTTTGGCCATACACATGCAAATCTACAAGAAAGGTGATATTGTAGATGTCAAGGGAATGGGCACTGTTCAAAAAGGAATGCCCCACAAATGTTACCATGGCAAAACTGGGAGAGTCTACAATGTTACTCAGCATGCTGTTGGCATCCTTGTAAACAAACAAGTTAAGGGCAAGATTCTTGCCAAGAGAATTAATGTGCGTATTGAGCATATTAAGCACTCTAAGAGCCAAGATAGCTTCCTGAAACGGGTGAAGGAAAATGATCAGAAAAAGAAGGAAGCCAAAGACAAAGGTACTTGGGTTCAACTGAAGCACCAGCCTGCACCACCCAGAGAAGCACATTTCGTGAGAACCAATGGAAAGGAGCCTGAACTGTTGGAGCCCATTCCCTGTGAATTCATGGCACGATGGGTATAAAGAAAATAAAAGACCTGGACTGTAAAATAATAATAATAATTATTATTATTATTTTCATGAATCCTGTTAAGGTCATATAATTCCAATTGGTAGCTTTCTGTGTCCCCATTTTAAGCTGATTGCATGGCATTTCAAACATCACAGAGATGCTCTAAAGGCTTAACCTAGAATGCTATTGACTTCGTCTTTCAACAATGAAGAGAATCTTCAGCGTGGCCTAACTCAACAAACTGTCCAAAAGAATGATCTAATGGGTGCAAAGAGAGGCATGAAATTGAGATTCTATATTTCCCTGCCAGGGACATTCTCCAGATGTCTAGGGCAGCAGTAAAGTGTGGGAAATCACTGTGAAACAATTCCAAACATACTCATGTGGCTGGTTATTTTACAAAATCAATTAGAGGGAAGGTGATAGTGAAAGAGCACTAGATTTGGAGTCAGAAGACCTGAGTTCAGATCCTGAAATCACTAGGGTCACCAGTTTCAATAATAAAAACACAGAATACCAGTCAACAATAATATATTCTATATTTAAAGTTTTATTAAGAGGGTAAATCTCATGTTAAATGTTTTTGTTTTTTCCACAATTTAAAAAAAAGGAATTAGGGAATTCCCTGGTGGTCCAATGGTTAGGACTCAGCGCTTTCACTGCCAAGAGCATGGATTCAATCCCTGGTCAGGGAACCAAGATCCCTGTGTGGCTCGGCCAAAAAAAAAAGAAGGAATTAAAAAAATCCCACAGGACAAGAAGTTAAATTCGAATTAGTTCTAATTACCTATGCAAATGCACACTGAGATTAAAAAAGATATGGTGGGATTCTCTGGTGGCGCAGTGGTTGAGAGTCCGTCTGCCGGTGCGGGGGGCACGGGTTCGTGCCCCGGTCTGGGAGGATCCCACATGCCGTGGAGCGGCTGGGCCCGTGAGCCGTCGCCGCTGAGCCTGTGCGTCCGGAGCCTGTGCTCCGAAGTGGGAGGGGCCACAGCAGTGGGAGGCCCGCGCACCGCAAAAAAAAAAAAAAGATATTGCAAGGGAAGGGACATATGTGTAATAAAAATTATTTGAGTTTATCTGAAGTAAATATCTGAATTCTGTACCTCTTTCTTTATTTCCCTAATGACTTGGGTTTTTTTAATAGGTCCTATTTTGTAGAATTTGCTTATCAGGTTTCTTGCAGTTACAGTCTATGTTCCAATTACATTGTTACATAGCTTCTACAGTGGCCACATCCAAATTATTTCATTCTTTTCTGGACTGAACATACATTAATGTGAAAACATGCTCAAGATTATCATATGAGCGGGTATCCTGAACATGTACTGGAATAAAATCAACTCTAAGAACTGCTCTTCAAATTTGATTTGTTGAAGCACATAATATCATCTTTCACGGTATGAACTGCTTTTCCCTTTCTTCAGAATTACATTTCATCTCTTGATCAATGACTCTTTAAATTGCTATCCACTGACAAAAAAGAATATTGTCACCAATTCTGATTCCCCTCTTCTTCAACACTGTACATGATGATTTCACTTGTTTCCATGCTGGATAAGTATTTAGGACTATCCATGTAAAAGAATCAAATTCTTCAAGGGATGAAATCCATTGGAAAAGATAGCTATGGCAAGTGTCATAATTACTGTCCACTTCAAGTTGGAATTTTTTTCCCCATTCATAAGTAATGTTATCCCTTTTAAGAACAGGTACTTAAAGAGAAACACTTTTCATCAATTCTTTCTTATTGAACATATTTTAAAAGTTCCTATAAACAATGGAGCACTTTAATAACACTGCTGCTCTTCTTTTAATTTGCATAATCTGATCGCCAAAGAAATATTGAAAACTGTGAACAAGAAATAAGGCTCCATTTAATGGAGTATTTAAAAAGTCAACAAGAATTTGGGGAACGTTTTCTTTAAAAAGTATTTTAATGCATCAAGTAAACTGAGCATTCTTTGGGTTTGTGAAAGAGAAGTCAGTGGGCTTTTAAATGTGAGAGAATTGGATAATATTGAATGCCAACAAAATTACAAAAATCATTTAATCATCCAGTTTGAACAGGATAAATATTGAACTATGTTTCTTTTTTTTTTTAACATGTTTATTGGAATATAATTGCTTTACAATGGCGTGTTAGTTTGAACTACGGTTTTTAACTAATAAAAATGTATCAGTATTGGCTCATTAATTATGAAAAGTGTACCATATTAATATAATATGCTAACTATAGGGGAAACTGTGTGTAGGGGTGGGTTTATGGGAACGTGCTGGGCTACCTGGTCAAATTTCCTGTAAATCTAAAACTCTTCAAAAAAATGAAGACCATTGGGCTTCCCTGATGGCGCAGTGGTTAAGAATCCTCCTGCCAATGCATGGGACACAGGTTTGAGACCTGGTCCGGGAAGATCCCACATGCCGCACAGCAATGAAGCCCGTGCGCCACAACTACTGATCCTGCACACCCTAGAGCCCATGCTGCGCAGCAAGAGAAGCCACCGCAATAAGAAGCCTGCGCACCGCAACGAAGAGTAGCACCCTGCTCGCTGCAACTAGATAAAGCCCACGCACAGCAACAAAGACCCAACGCAGCCAAAAATAACTAAATAAATTAATTATTTTAAAATGAAGTCCATTATTTACTTATTTATTTGTCTTTTATTATTTTTTTAGTTTGGCTGCGCTGGGTCTTCATTGTGGCGTGTGGGCTCTTCATTGCGGGCTTCTCTAGTTGTGGCATCCAGGCACTAGAGCGCACGGGCTCAGTATTTGTGGCATGTGGGCGTCTCTCTAGTTGCAGCGCACACGTCTAGTTGCCCTGTGGCATGTGGGATCTTAATTTCCCGACCAGGGATCAAACCCGTGATCCCTGCATGGGAAGGTGTATTCTTTATTTTTTTTTTATTTTTGAATTTTATTTTATTTATATTTTTATAATATAAAAATATATACTAACATGTATACATGTCAGTCCCAATCACCCAATTCATCACACCACCACCCGCACCTCCCTGTCGCTTTCCCCTCATGGTGTTCATACGTTTGTTCTCTACATCTGTGTCTCATTTTCTGCCCTGCAAACCAGTTCATCTGTACCATTTTTGTAGGTTCCACATAAATGCGTTAATATACGATATTTGTTTTTCTCTTTCTGACTTACTTCACTCTGTATGACAGTCTCTAGATCCATCCACGTCTCAACAGATGACGCAATTTCATTCTTTATATGGCTGAGTAATACTCCATTGTATATATGTACCACATCTTCTTTATCCATTCGTCTGTTGATGGGCATTTAGGTTGCTTCCATGACCTGACTATTGTAAATAGTGCTGCAGTGAACATTGGGGTGCATGTGTCTTTTTGAATTATGGTTTTCTCTGGGTATATGCCCAGTAGTGGGACTGCTGGATCATATGATAATTTTATTTATAGTTTTCTAAGGAACCTCCATACTCTTTCTCCATAGTGGCTGTATCAGTTTACATTCCCACCAACAGTGCAAGAGGATTCCCTCTATTCCACACCCTCTCCAGCATTTGTTGTTGTAGATTTTCTGACGCCCATTCTAACTGGTGTGAGGTGGTACCTCATTGTAGTTTTGATTTGCATTTCTCTAAAAATTAGTGATGTTGAGCAGCTTTTCATGTGCTTCTTGGCCATCTGTATGTCTTCTTTGGAGAAATGTCTATTTAGGTCTTCTGCCCAATTTTGGATTGGATTGTTAGTTTTTTAATATTGAGCTGCATGAGCTGTTTATATATTTTGGAGATTAATCCTTTGTCTGTTGATTCGTTTGCAAATATTTTCTCCCATTCTGAGGGTTGTCTTTTCATCTTGTTTATGGTTTCCTTTGCTGTGCAAAAGCTTTTAAGTTTCATTAGGTCCCATTTGCCTATTTTTGTTTTTATTTCCATTACTTTAGGAAGTGGATCAAAAAAGATCTTGCTGTGATTTATGTCAAAGAGTGTTCTTCCTATGTTTTCCTCTAAGAGTTTTATAGTGTCCTGTCTTACATTTAGGTCTTTAATCCATTTCGAGTTTATTTTTGTGTATGGTGTTAGGGAGTGCTCTAATTTCATTCTTTTACATGTAGCTGTCCAGTTTTCCCAGCACCACTTAATGAAGAGACTGTCTTTTCTCCATTGTATATCCTTGCCTCCTTTGTCATCGATTAGTTGATCACAGGTGCATGGGTTTATCTCTGGGCTTTCTGTCCTGTTTCATTGATCTATATTTCTGTTTTTGTGCCAGTACTATATTGTCTTGATTACTGTAGCTTCGTAGCATAGTCCGAAGTCAGGGAGCCTGATTCCTCCAGCTCCATTTTTCTTTCTCAAGATTGCTTTGGCTATTCGGGGTCTTTTGTGTTTCTGTAAAAATTATGAAATTTTTGTTCCACTTCTGTGAAAAATGCCGTTGGTAGTTTGAAAGGGGTTGCATTGAATCTGTGGATCGCTTTGGGTAGTATAGTCATCTTCACAATGTTGATTCTTCCAATACAAGAACATGGTATATCTCTCCATCTGTTGGTATCATCTTTAATTTCTCTCAACAGTGTCTTATAGTTTTCTGCATACAGATCTTTTGTCTCTCTAGGTAAGTTTTATTCCTAGATATTTTATTCTTTTTGTTGCAGTGGTAAATGGGAGTGTTTCCTTAATTTCTCTTTCAGATTTTTCATCATTAGTGTATAGGAATGCAAGAGATTTCTGTGCATTAATTTTGCAATCTGCAACTTTACCAAATTCACTCATTAGCTCTAGTAGTTTTCTGGTGGCATCTCTAGAATCCTCTATGTATAGTATCATGTCATCTGCAAACAGTGACAGTTTTACTTCTTCTTTTCCAATTTGTATCCCTTTTATTCTTTTTCTTCTCTGATTGCCGTGGCTAGGACTTCCAAAACTATGTTGAATAATAGTGATGACAGTGGACATCCTTGTCTTGTTCCTGATCTTAGAGGAAATGCTTTCAGTTTTTCACCATTGAGAATGATGTTTGCTGTGGGTTTGTCATATGTGGACTTTATTATGTTGAGGTAGGTTCCCTCGATGCCCACTTTCTGGAGAGTTTTTATCATAAATGGGTGTTGAATTTTGTCAAATGCTTTTTCTGCATCTATTGAGATGATAATATGTTTTTATTTTTCAATTTGTTAATATGGTGTATCACAATTGATTGATTTGCATATACTGAAGAATCCTTGCATCCCTGGGATAAATCCCACTTGATCATGGTGTATGATCCTTTCAATGTGTTGTTGGATTCTGTTTGCTAGTATTTTGTTGAGGATTTTTGCATCTACATTCATCAGTGATATTGGTCTGTAATTTTCTTTTTTTGTAGTATCTTTGTCTGGTTTTGGTATCAGGGTGATGGTGGCCTCATAGAAGGAGTTTGGGAGTGTTCCTCTGCAATTTTTTGGAAGAGTTTGAGAAGGATGGGTGTTAGCTCTTCTCTAAATGTTTGATAGAATTCACCTGTGAAGCCACCTGGTCCTGGACTTTTGTTTGTTGGAAGATTTTTAATCACAGTTTCAATTTCAGTGCTTGTGATTGGTCTGTTCATATTTTCTATTTCTTCCTGTTTCAGTCTTGAAAGGTTATACCTTTCTGTGAACTTGTCCATTTCTTCCAGGTTGTCCATTTTATTGGCATAGAGTTACTTGTAGTAATCTTAGGATGTTTTCCAGTGGTGTTTGTTGTAACTTCTCCTTTTTCATTTCCAATTTCATTGATTTGAGACCTCCCTCTTTTTCTTGATGAGTCTGGCTAATGGTTTATTAATTTTGTTTATCTTCTCAAAGAACCAGCTTTTAGTTTTATTGATCTTTGCTATTGTTTTCTTTGTTTCTATTTCATTTATTTCTGCTCTGATTTTTATGATGACTTTCCTCCTACTAACTTTGGGTTTTGTTTTTTCTTCTTTCTCTAGTTCCTTCAGGTGTAAGGTTAGATTGTTTATTTGAGATTTTTCTTGTTTCTTGAGGTAGGATTGTATTGCTACAAACTTCCCTCTTAAAACTGCTTTTGTTGCATCCCATAGGTTTTGGACCATCGTGTTTTCATTGTTTGTCACTAGGTGTTTTTTGATTTCCTCTTTGATTTCTTCAGTGATCTCTTGGTTATTTAGTAACATATTGTTTAGCCTCCATGTGTTTGTGTTTTTTAAGTTTTTCTCCTTGTAATTGATTTCTAATCTCATAGTATTGTGGTCAGACAAGATGCTTGATATGATTTCAGTTTTCTTTAATTTATTGAGGCTTGATTTGTGACCCAAGATGTGATCTATCCTGGAGAATGTTCTGTGGGCACTTGAGAAGAAAGTATAATCTGCTGTTTTTGGATAGAATGTCCTATAAATATCAATTAAATCTATCTGGTCCATTGTGTCATTTAAAGCTTGAGTTTCCTTATTTATTTCCATTTTCGATGATCTGTCCATTGGTGTAAGTGAGGTGTTAAAGTCCCCCACTATTACTGTGTTACTGTTGATTTCCTCTTTTAGAGCTGTTAGAAGTTGCCCTATGTATTGTGGTGCTCCTAGGTTGAATGCATATATATTTATAATTGTTATATGTTCTTCTTGGATTGATCCCTTGATCATTATGTAGTGTCCTTCCTTGTCTCTTGTAACATTCTTTATTTTAAAGTCTATTTTATCTGATATGAGTATTGCTACTCCAGCTTTCTTTTGATTTCCATTGGCATGGAATAGCTTTTTCCATCCCCTCACTTTCAGTCTGTATGTGTCCCTAGGTCTGAAGTGGGTCTCTTGTAGACAGCATATATATGGGTCTTGTTTTTGTATCCATTCAGCGAGCCTGTGTCTTTTGGTTGGAGCATTTAATCCATTCACGTTTAAGCTAATTATCGATATGTATGTTCCTATGATCATTTTCTTAATTGCTTTGGGTTTGTTTTTGTAGGTTCTTTTCTTCTCTTGTGTTTCCCGCTTAGAGAAGTTCCTTTAGCATTTGTTGTAGAGCTGGTTTGGTGGTGCTGAATTCTCTTAGCTTTTGCTTGTCTGTAAAGTTTTTGATTTCTCCATCAAATCTGAATGAGATCCTTGCTGGGTAGGGTAATCTTGGTTGCAGGTTCTTCCCTTTCATCACTTTAAGTATATGATGCCACTCCCTTCTGGTTTGTAGAGTTTCTGTTGAGAGATCAGCTGTTAACCTTATGGGAGTTCCCTTGTATGTTATTTGTCATTTTTCCCTTGCTGCTTTCAATAATTTTTCTTTGTCTTTAATTTTTGCCAATTTGATTACTATGTGTCTCAGCGTGTTTCTCTTTGGGTTTATCCTGTATGGGACTCTCTGCCCTTCCTGGACTTGGGTGGCTATTTCCTTTCCCATGTTAGGGAAGTTTTTGACTATAATCTCTTCAAATATTTTCTCTGGTCCTTTCTCTCTCTCTTCTCCTTCTGGGACCCCTATAATGCAAATGTTGTTGCGTTTAACATTGTCCCAGAGGTCTCTTAGGCTGTCTTCATTTCTTTTCATTCTTTCTTCTTTATTCTGCTCTGCAGCAGTGAACTCCACCATTCTGTCTTCCAGGTCACTTATCCATTCTTCTGCCTCAGTTATTCTGCTATTGATTCCTTCTAATGTAGTTTTCATTTCAGTTATTGTATTGTCCATCTCTGTTTGTTTGTTCTTTAATTCATCTAGGTCTTTGTTAAACATTTCTTACATCTTCTTGATCTTTGCCTCCATTCTTTTTCCGAGGTCCCGGATCATCTTCACTAACATTATTCTGATTTCTTTTTCTGGAAGGTTGCCTATCTCCACTTCATTTAATTGCTTTTCTGGGGTTTTATCTTGTTCCTTCAACTGGTACATAGCCCTCTGCCTTTTCATTTTGTCTATCTTTATGTGAACGTAGTTTTTTGTCCACAGGCTGCAGGATTGTAGTTCTTCTTGTTTCTCAGAAGGTGGATTCTTAACCACTGGACCACCAGCGAAGTCCCTGAATTCCATTAACTTTTTAAATGTTCATGGAGGTATCGCAGGCCAAGATAAATAAATGAGTGGTAATTTAAGCAAAAAAAAAAGTTTAGGAATTAAATTGAGAATTAGAGTGGTGACAATACAGCAAAATTCAGTCAAATAAGATTATTTTGATCATCTATTATCACTTTCCACAGCACTTCATATTATACATTGTCTTATTTGGTTCTCACAGTATATTTGAGGTAAACATTATTCCTATCTTTTAAGTGAGAAGTTGAAGCTTGGACTTATGAAGTTACTGGTTCAAGTTTACTCAGCTAGTGAGGGAACAAGGTCTGAATTTAAATCTATGTCTCTTATATCCATGGCTTTTCCTGCAATGTCAGATTACAGAGAATACAGGTGAATAGAAGAGAAGAAGGGAATTCAATCCAGAACATATCTGCTAAGGTGTTGGAAGGGATGGTATTATAGAGAAGGTCAGGCATGAACCTTGACCTTGACGAATGTTTGTGCTGCGGGGGAGACAGACAAATATGATTTACAATAATACCAGGACCATTGGAGTGGGAAGGAGAGGCAGATGTAGATGTTTAATGTGCACACAACCTCATTCCTGCTAGTGGTAAAAAGTTTCAAGGTCAGACTCCTACACTTAAATGCAGTCTCTGCAGATTTGAAGATTACTTCTTTTTACCTGAGGGAACACTGAAGGATAGGCATCTCGGTTTCTTTTCAGGTGTAAATAAGATGACACTCACAAGTGATAAAGCTGACAATCTTTTATCTAGTATAAAGATTTCTGCCTATAGTTTTTCAACCGTAAGTGCTTTCCTTGCCACTAAATAATTTAGCTGGCAGTTTGATTTTAAGCTTGGATTCAGCGAAATACTCATATCTTTCATTAGTCAGAGTGCAATAATATAATAATAGTTACACTTATAGAGCCCTTACTATATGCCGGGAACTATTCTAAGTAATTTATAAACATTATATGTTTAATCTTTACAACAGTCATAAAATGGGACTATTTTGACAACTATTTTACAACTGAGGAATCTGAAACATAAATAGGTTTAAAACTTGTCTGGGGTTATCAAACTATAGTGGCAGAGATATGATTTGGACACAGGAGTATGACTTATAATAATTATGGTATATTTGAAACCCAGCAGGACTCTGTGGGACCCTCCTGGGTACAAATACTTTCTGTGTCTCCCATTTCTTGTTTGTAGGAAATAGGCTTCATTCAGCCTCCCTGACCTTCCCTGACCAAAGGGAGATTCAAACAGTTGCTAATCCGGGAAGGGAGGGAATGCAGAAACAAAGGAGGAGCAGTCAAGAAATAATAGTGCGGTGATAAAGCAGGGTCCTGGTTCCCCCTCAAGAGATATACATAACAATATCTTTGCCATCTTCTGCAGGAACTAAGGCCCCCACCCAGGTGGAGGATGGTAACTTCAAGCTGAGCACAAGATTCCTGGAACAGCACTCGGTTACCTCAGTACCAACCAATCAGAAGAAAGTCTGCATACAGTGGAAGATATCAGAGACTCTCATCCCCTCCCCTGCAATTAACTTCCCCTTTTTCCCTTTAAAAACTTTCATGGTCAAGCAGAATCTTTGGAGTTGGTTCTTGAACACGAGTCTTCCTTCTCCCCAGGTTGCTGGCCATCTGAATATAGCAACCTTTCCTTTCCAACCAACACTTGTCTGTCTCTCTTTTTTTTTAAAATGTTATTTCCAGTGTACTTTTTTTTTTAAATTTATTCATTTATTTTTGGCTGCATTGAGTCTTTGTTGCTGAGCATGGGCTTTCTCTAGTTGCAGCGAGCAGGGGCTACTCTTCGTTGCGGTGCTCAGGCTTCTCATTGCGGTGGCTTCTCTTGTTGCAGAGCATGAGCTTTAGGTGTGTGGGCTTCAGTAGTTGTGGCACGTGGACTCAGTAGTTGTGGCTCGCAGGCCCTAGAGCACAGGCTCAGTAGTTGTGGCGCGTGGGTTTAGTTGCTCCCCGGCATGTGGGATCTTCCTGCACCAGGGCTTGAACCCTTGTCCCCTGCATTGGCAGGCAGATTCTTAACCACTGCACCACCAGGGAATTTCCACTAAGTGAGATTTCTTCCTGGAATGTACAGATGGCTTAACATGCAAAAATCAATTAATGTGCTGTATAACATTAACAGAATGAAGGTGGGAAAACTGCATGATCATCTCAATTGGTGCAGAAAAAGCATTTGACAAAATTCATCACCCTTTCATGATAAAAACATTCAACAAACTAGGAATATAAGGAAATTACCTCAACATAATAAAGGTTACATATGAAAATTCACAGCTTGCATCATACTCAAGATGAAAGACAGAAAGCCTTTTCTCTTAGAATAGGAACAAAATAAAGATGCTGGCTTTTGCCACTTTTATTCAACATAGTACTGGAAGTCCTAGCCAGAGCACTTTGGCAAGAAAAAGAGATAAAAGGCATCCAAATTGGAAAGGAAGAAGTAAAATTATCTCTGTTCACAGACAACATGTACATAGAAAATCCTAAAGATTCCAACACACACACACACACACACACACACACACACACAACCTGTTAGAGCTAAGTTTCAGGATACAAAATCAACACCAGTTGCATTTATTTACACTAATAAAGAACATCCCCCCCCCATTAAGAAGACAATTCCATTTATAATAGCATAAAAAGAATAAAATACTTAAGAATAAACATAACCATGGAGGTGAGAGACTTATATGCTTGTATAGTGATAACTACAAAACATTGCTGAAAGAAATTAAAGACACCAAGAAATAGAAAGACAGCTCAAGCTCATGGATTAGAAGACTTAATTTTTTTTTTTTTTGGCCATGCCGTGTGGCTTGCGGGATCTTAGTTCCCCAAATCAGGGATCAAACCCGGGCCCTTGGCAGTGGAAGTACAGTCCTAACCACTGGACCACCAGGGAATTCCCAAGAAGACTTCATATTCCTAAGCTGTCGATACTATCCAAAGCAATCTACAGATTCAGTACAATCCCCATAAAAATCTCAGTTGTGTTTTTTTGTAGAGATAGAAAAATCCATCTAAAATTCATATGGAATCTCAAGGGACCCTGGAGTAGGTAAAACAACCTTGAAAAAGAAGAACAAAGTTGAAAACAACATTTCATAATTTAAAAACTTACTACAGATCTATGATAATCAACATAGTGTGTTACTGGCATAATGACAGATATGAAGACCGACAGAATAGAATAGAATAGAGCCCAGAAACAAACCCTTGCATACATGGTCAAATGATTTTCGACAAGGTGCCAAGATAATTCAATAGGAAAAGGACAGTCTTTTCAACCTTACACCATATAAAAAAATTAACTCAAGGGACTTCCCTGGCGGTCCAGTGGTTAAGACCCTGCCCTTCCACTGCAGGGGGTGTGGGTTCCATCCCTGGTGGGGGAACTAAATCGCACATGCTGCACAGAACGGCCAAGAAAAAGAAAAATTAACTCAAAATGGATGGAAGACTTAGATGTAAGACCTAAAAGTATAAATCTCTTAGAAGAGAACATAGGCCAAAAGCTGCACAACATTGGATTTGGCAATGATTTCTTGGATATGACACCAAAGGCACAGGCAACAAAATAAAAAACAGACAAAGTGGACTTCACAAAAATTGTAAAATTTTGTGCATCAAAGGACAACAGAGTGAAAAGTCAACCTGTGGAATGGGAGGAAATATTTGCAAATCATATATGTGATAAGAGATTGATATCTAGATTAGAAAAAGAACTCCAACAACTCAACAACAACAACAAAAGAACCTGATTTTAAAATGGGCAAAGGACTTGAATAAGGAGTATTTATTACTTCTCCAAAGAAGACATACATTTAGTCAATAAGCACATGAGAAGATGATCTACATCAATAGTCATTAGGGAAATTCAAACCAAAACCACAATGACACACCACTTCACACCAATCATTATAGCTATTTAAAACCAAAATCAAAATAGAAAATAATAAGTGCTGGTGAGGATGTGGAGAAATTGGAACCCTTGTGCACTGATAGTGAAATGTAAAATGGTGCAGCTGCTGTGGAAAAAGCACGGTGGTTCCTCAAAAAATTAAACATAGACTTACCATATGATCCAGAAATTCTACTTCTAGGTATATACCCAAAAGAAATGAAAGCAGAGACCAGAACAGATATGCGTACACTCATATTCATGGCAGTGTTATTCATAACAGCCAAAAGGTGGAAACAACCCAAATGTCCATCAATAGATGAATGGATAAGCAAAATGTGGCATAGGCATAGTATGGACTATTATCCAACCTTAAAAAAGAACGAAATTCTGACACATGATACAACATGGATAAACCTTGAAGACATTATGCTAAGTGAAATAAGTCAGACACGAAAGGACACATGTTGTATGATTCCAGTTATATGAGGTACCTAGCATAGTTAAAATCATAGAAATGGAAAGTAGAATAGTGGTTGACAGAGGCTCAGAGGGTGGGGTGGGTGAGGAGTTGTTAGCAGATACAGAATTTTAGCCTGGGAGGATGAAGTTCTGGAGAAGGGTAGTGGTCATGGTTGTAGAACAATGTGAATGTACCTAACACCACTGAACTGCACACATAAAAATGGTTAAAATGGTAAGTTTTATGTTATGTATATTTTTCCACAATAAAAAATAAAACCAAAAAATTAGTTCAAGTCACTCAGTTAAAGGGATTTCTAAATTTAATTTAAACTTTCTAAATTTACCCCTTCTCCTTTTTCCTTTCCAAGATGGTATCCAGGGGCACAGTTGGAGGGTTCTGGCCTACATGATCCTGTGAGACTGGTGAGTAAAAGGTCCTGTACCTAAGTTGGTCCACGCACGTGCACAACCTGCCATCTATTCAGGTACAGTTGGTTCATCCCTGACCTTTAGCATGAAATTTTGGTCTTCTTACTCACTTAGTTTCCAGTGACTTCTCCTTGCTGGTTTAGTTTCTCTTGTCTCTAGGTATTACAGTTTCCACTCCCAGATTCTGTCACAATCTCGAACCAGGCCTTGGCCTATCCTGTCCACTGTTCATGACTTTGCTGCTATATCATCTTACTTTGCTATTGTGAGCCCATGCCAGAACCACTGGCCCTCAACTCAGAGTACCCACCACAGGGGAACCCAGGGAACATGAGAGAGCAAACTGAAAGCTCTCTCTACCTGAGAAGGCCACTCAACTCACTTAGCTATGCTGTACCTTCCCTTCTTTTATGGAGTCACACAGGATAGTGATTTCCTTCCAAAGTCTCGAATGGGGATCAGTGCAAGAACTCTTCTGCTCTTGGAATTTATTTTAAATTATCCAATGCCACTCTGTCTCAGAGCAAATCCCGAAGAGGTGAAGAGAATCCATGACTATAACTTCTTACCTCTCCTCTCCTCTCCTCTCCTCTCTTGTCCTCTCCTCTTCTTAGTCTTCCTTGCTCTTCCAACAAGTCTCCCTTCCACCCCCATTTTGACCACAAGTGGTGGGCTTTTTTTTTTTTTTTTTGCGGTACGCGGGCCTCTCACTGTTGTGGCCTCTCCCATTGCGGAGCATAGGCTCCGGACGTGCAGGCCCAGCGGCCACGGCTCACGGGGACCAGCCGTTCCGCGGCATGTGGGATCTTCCCAGACCAGGGCACGAACCCGTGTCCCCTGCATCAGCAGGTGGACTCTCAACCACTGTGCCACCAGGGAAGCCCGGTGGGATTTTATTTTAATTTACCTATGACATACTCTCCTAACACCGGGCAGCACATCTTCTGTGCTAATCATAGTAAGTGGAGGGATTATCTTGAAGGAAGGAACTTTATGGAAGGAACACTGTGATCTGATTCAGATCTAACTTTTGATACTTTAAATACAAGCTAAAGGAATTTAGAAAATTCTTTCACAAAACCTGGCTTTCTTGCTGTAATATCCTATTTTAAACATTAAATTTTCTGGATATTATTTATTTCTTTTTCTTTGTAGTCCTTCTGCAACAAATTCCAACCTCTCTCAAGCAGATGATGCTTAGGTTCTGTTAGACAAAACATTATACTTTCAAAAATGCAAAAAAAGAGGTACATAAATATGTTTTCAAATAATATTACCCCTCTTACATTTGTGTCGTTGCTTCAAAGTATCTCTACAAAATGCAAATCAAAACTACAATGAGACATCATCTCACACCAGTCAGAATGGCCATCATCAAAAAATCTAGAAACAATACGTGCTGGAGAGGGTGTGGAGAAAAGGGAACACTCTTGCACTGCTGGTGGGAATGTGAATTGGTTCAGCCACTATGGAGAACAGTATGGAGGTTCCTTAAAAAACTACAAATAGAACTACCATATGACCCAGCAATCCCACTACTGGGCATATACCCTGAGAAAACCAAAATTCAAAAAGAGTCATGTACCAAAATGTTCATTGCAGCTCTATTTACAATAGCCCGGAGATGGAAACAACCTAAGTGCCCATCATCGGATGAATGGATAAAGAAGATGTGGCACATATATACAATGGAATATTACTCAGCCATAAAAAGAAACGAAATTGAGCTATTTGTAATGAGGTGGATAGACCTAGAGTCTGTCATACAGAGTGAAGTAAGTCAGAAAGAAAAAGACAAATACCATATGCTAACACATATATATGGAATTTAAGAAAAAAAAATGTCATGAAGAACCTAGGGGTAAGACAGGAATAAAGACACAGACCTACTGGAGAACGGACTTGAGGATATGGGGAGGGGGGAAGGGTGAGCTGTGACAGGGCGAGAGAGAGTCATGGACATATATACACTAACAAACGTAAGGTAGATAGCTAGTGGGAAGCAGCCGCATGGCACAGGGATATCAGCTCGGTGCTTTGTGACCGCCTGGAGTGGTGGGATAGGGAGGGTGGGAGGGAGGGAGACGCAAGAGGGAAGAGATATGGGAACATATGTATATGTACAACTGATTCACTTTGTTATAAAGCAGAAACTAACACACCATTATAAAGCAATTATACCCCAATAAAGATGTTAAAAAAATTAAAAAATAAAATAAAATAATAAAAAAAAAATTAAAAAAAACAAAGTATCTCTACAGCAACTCTACCACCCAGGTCATTGTAAATACCCTGCATCTGGATAATGGCGCTAAACTAACCTCCAGAAAATCCATTCTCCACACAGTAGCCAGAACAGTCACTTAAAAACAGAAACAGATCACATCATACACCTACCTAAATCCAAACTCCTAACCATGGCCAAAGAGGCTGGACATGAAGTGACCTCTGTCTACCTCGCCTCTTTTCACTCTCCCCCTCCTTTTCTACTAAAAAAATATCCTACAGTAGAATTTCCTCAGAATCCCACTACTCAACAGATAATGTGAAAAATTTCAAATCACTAATGAGAAGTCTGCTTCTCACCCCTATGCAATTTTACATGAGCCAAGTCTCTCTTCTGAGGCTCTGGTTTTTCCTTGGCCAGTTGACAAATACCTGCCCATCTCTAAGATCCAGAACAATTATAACCTCATCTGTGATGCCTGCATGAACACTGAGATATTCCTGAGGCACTTTGTACTCATCTCTACCAAAGCACTGAAAATGGCAGCCAAGGCTGGAACCCAAGTCCAGCTATTTCTATTACTCTCACTGTCTCTCACATTAACTTTTTTTCTTTTTTTAAAGATTTTCCTGGTTTACATCCCCAATGCAGGATTTTTTTAAAATTTATTTATTTGTTTTATTTTATTTATTTTTGGCTGCATTGGGTTTTCGTTGCTGTGTGGGCGCTTTCTCTAGTTGCGCTGAGAGGGGGCTACTCTTCCTTGCGGTGTGCAGGCCTCTCATTGCAGTGGCTTCTCTTATTGCGGAGCACGGGCTTTAGGCATGCGGGCTTCAGTAGTTGTGGCGCAAGGGCTTAGTTGCTCCGCGGCATGTGGGATCTTCCTGGACCAGGGCTCGAACCCATGTGCCCTGCATCGGCAGGCGGAGTCTTAACCACTGCACCACCAGGGAAGCCCTCTCACATTAACTTCTAAGCTGTGACACTTGCAGACTGACCAAAGAATATCAAAACGAGGGCTAATAAAGACTTGGAGATTGTCTTTTCAGGAAAACAAAAGCTGTGTGATAGTGGTTTTGAGTACTGTCATCATTTCTTTTCATATTTGAATTTTTTTGTTTGCCATGAACCCCCTCAATCAGTCTTAAATTATCTGAGATTAAAGAGAGAGATCAAGTGCTCATGTGCTTGGGAGCTATGGGGTATAAACAGCAGTGCGCAATTTTATGTGTCTCTGAGCCAGATACTATGTAGATTTCTCTTGGCTCCTCCATGGCAAATTCCATTCACCTTCCAGTTGCCCTCAGTCCCCACTAAGCTCCAAGCCATTAATTTCTAGGACCAATGGGAAGCCTTCCAAGTCTCTTCCACTTTAACCTCCTGTTTTACATATACATACACAGTCAATTTTGCACTGTTAACTGTAGGGCTCACATATTACACAGCACTGCAGAAGCCTCCCTTACTAGGTTTTAAGGTAAAATTGCAATTTCTTCAAAGATATCTTTTCCACAAAATCTCTCCTATACTGCTTCATAGTCTAAAAGTGGGTGAGAAAGTTCAAGAGTCATGGAATGGGTTTTCTCTCATTTCCTTTGTAAATTCTGTTTATGGAGCTCTGTTTCATATACACTTTGATGTCTGATATCTCTGTACTTAGCACCATGGTGCAAACTGAGGCCAGGGGAGCCGTTTCTAACACTATGTTATACTATATGTATTAGTAATCCAATACTGCATTACAAATTGTCCCCAAACTTGGTGGCTTAAAACGATAATAATTATTTGTGATTTCTACTCTTTCTGTGGTCAGGAACTCAGCAGTGGCTTGGCTGGTCAGTTTTGTGATAGGTCTTTCATGAGGTTGCAGTCAAGATATTGTCTGGGGCTAAAGTCATCTCTCTAAATTTGAAATACTGATTTTCTTTTTTTTTTTTAGTTTAAGTTTTTTTTTGTTTGTTTTTGTTTTTTGCGGTACGTGGGCCTCTCCCTGCTGTGGCCTCTCCCGTTGCGGAGCACAGGCTCCAAACTCGCAGGCTCAGCAGCCTGTGCTCACGGGCCCAGCCACTCCACGGCATGTGGGATCTTTCCGGACCAGGGCATAAACCCGTGTTCCCTGCATCGGCAGACGGACTCTCAACCACTGCGCCACCAGGGAAGCCCTAGTTTAAGTTTTAATCTTCCAATGACTCTAAAATGTTTTTATTAGTCCCGAGTGTTCACCCAAATTCTGATTGTATATCTCCACTTGTTAACTGGATCCTATGACTTGCACTCCAACTCCATGTGTCCAAACTGAAAATATCAATGTCATGCTTTAACTGGCTTCTTGAAAAAGTCATTAACAAATATTTATTGGGAGCCTACTATATTTCAGGCTTGGATTAGGTGTGGCATAAAGCAAAGTGAGAATAAACAGTATCTAACCTTGGGGAACTCACAATTTAGGGAAGAGAACCAGAAGCCAATGAAAGGCTGATATACAAATGGACAATGGACAGGCCATATATAAAAGCAGGACCTTGGCCCACAACCTGCAGCAACATACTCAGGAAACCAGCCCCTCATCAAAATAAACAACACGGGAAGCCAGTCTGCTGTAAATCAGACTTGCAGAAAGCCAGGCTGCTATCTCTGGTAACAGCCCAGGAAGCTAAACAATAATTTCTGTAACAATTGGCGCCTAATGGCAAAGACTTGATTGATAACGGTTTCTCTAATTTTGTCCCTGCTTCCAACTGAGGACCAACCAGAGGAAGCCAAATATGTACCCTTAACCAACCACATAGGATGCTCTACTTCTAATTAGTCCACCTACAGCTTCACCATGCCAACGGCCTCTAATCAGAGCATATCTGAAGCTTCCCCTTTTTCCACTATAAACGTTTATCCCTCCTCTGCCTGCCTTTGAGTCTATGACAAAATGCAAGTGACAGTGGCTGACTCCCTTGCTGTAGCAAGCTTAGAATAAATAGACTTGGCTTTTTTCATTTGGTTGGTCTTTGATTTTTTTCCACACCAACATCCACATAACTGTATGGGATAAATGTCTTAATGGTAGCTATGGAAACACAAACTGCTGTCGGATCCCAGGATAGGGGTGGAGAGGTTGTAAAGAAAATTTTCTCAGAGGAGGTAGCCTTCTAGCTGGGTCTTGAAAGTAAGGAATTACATTATTACTTAAAAGTTTTACAGGTATATCTTGTCTCTACAACTAGATCAAAGAGAAGAGAACCTGAAAGAAACATAGTTTCAGATTTAAAAGGGCCATTAGAGATGATTTAAACACCTTCACGGTTATTAACTGCTGCAGACTGAAGGTTTGTGTCCTCGGAAAATTCATATGTTGAAACCTAATCCTCAATGTGGTGGTATTTGGAGGTGGGGTCTTTGGGAGGTGATTAAGTCATGAGGCGAGCCCTCATGAGTGAGATTATTGCCCTTATAAAAGAGACCCCAGAGAGCTCCCTCACCCTTTTCCTACATGTGAAGACGCAGAGAGAACAGCTGTCTGTGAGTCCAGAAGGCTGGTTCACTGGGAACTGAATCTGCTGGCACCTTGATCTTGGGCTTCCCAGCTTCCAGAACAGAAATAAGTTTTTGTTATAAAGGCATCCAGTCTATGGCAGTTTGTTATAGCCACCTGGACAGACTGAGACACTAACAAAGAGTCTGGGGCTCTGAGAGGGGAAATAACTTGCTGCAAAATCTTTTCGTGTTCCTTGTGGTACCTGTCATAGACTTAATGATTCTAAATCTCTCCAAACTGAGAATTTGAAGTGATTTCCTTTGGTATTCAAATTATGAGGGCTTTGTGCTCCCATCTCACTTGACTGAAGAAGGTTTAGTCATTCCCTGGGCTCTTTTCCCAAGTTGTTTTAACAGCAGAGAAGATTACATGTCCCACAAATCCAACCTGGTGGGGTATGCTACCTAATTAAGCTGCTGGCCTCAGAATATTGGTTTTTCTATCCATAAGCATGGCCACTCATTTCCTGCCAATCACATGCTGCAAGTTGGGGATTATCATCCATGGTCAAGCATATGCTACCACTACCCTTCTGGCATGGGCAGTGAGAGAAGGAAATAAATCCTTCCTTTAATTGATAATGGATAGCAAGTAGAACAGAGAAAATAATGTACACCTGTTGCTCAATGTGGTTGCTCAGAGTCTTCAGACCCATCCTGTCAAGGTCATGGAAGGATGTCTGGCTGCTGGTCCATCACCTTCTGGTTGGTACCATCTTCTGTCTCACAAAAGAGAATTGCCTCAACATCTCACCTGACATGAAGTTGAAGTTCCATCTATGATGAAGCAGGTTTCAGGTCTATCACTCTAGTCCTCATTTTCGGTTCCAGAACCAATGTCTTTCTAGGCTGACAGGACGAGTGGGAGTGGAAATATCCACTTCATCCATGAGAAACCCCTTCTACTATCCACAGGAGGGTTACAGTGCACAATGGCTCACAGAAATGAAATCTCAGATCAAAATATTTCAGCATCAGCACAATTGGGTTATTCCTTCAAATTACCTGTAGATAATAACCAACAGTCCAGTCTAGCTCAGTCTAGTTCCTTTCTTCCTATTCTTTTCTCCAACTCCAGAAAAAGTTTGGGATCTCATATTTTGGTACATTTTTCAGATTTCCAGATCTCTTGGAGTAAAAACACACTCTCATATTTCCATAAGAACAAACAATGAAGCTGTTTAAATTCAATCAAAGAAAGAATAATTTTTCCCAAGTAAGCACAAATTCTGCAGAGTAGTACTGCTAAAACACATCAAATTTATGTAATCAAACAGAAAACTGAGCTGCTTCATCTAAAACATCTACTTTTGTGTTGTTTTCATTTTCTTGAAAAACAGTGGAGGGACTTCTCTGGTGGTCCAGTGGTTAAGAATCTGCCTTCCAATGCAGGGGACGTGGATTTGATCCCTGGTTGGGGAACTAAGATCCCACATGCCAATGGGGCAACTAAGCCCACATGCCACAACTAAAGGACCTGCATACTGCAACTACTGAGCCTGCATGCTCTGGAGTCCACGTGCCACAACTAGAGAGAAGCCCATGCGTCGCAACTAGAGACGCCAGCACACCGTAATGAAAGATCCCACGTGCTGCAATGAAGATCCCACATGCTGCAACTAAGACCTGACACAGCCAAATAAATTTTTTTTTTTTTTTTTTTTGCTGTACGCGGGCCTCTCACTGTGTGGCCTCTCCCGTTGCGGAGCACAGGCTCCGGAGCGCAGGCTCAGCGGCCATGGCTCACGGGCCCAGCCGCTCCGCGGCATGTGGGATCTTCCCGGACCGGGGCACGAACCCGTGTCCCCTGCATCGGCAGGCGGACTCTCAACCACTGCGCCACCAGGGAAGCCCAGCTGCTCCTGTCTTGAGTGCACTTATGTAAATGCTTCTCTCTCTGAGTTTATGTCCTTTTCGCCTTAGATTCAATGACACTGAATATGATCAAGAGCACATTTTAAAATCTGCAATTCCCCTAGCAGCTAACCAGAGAAAGCACAAAGTGAAATTTGCATTCCTTGCCATTCCAAGTCATTACATGGATCCTGCTAGGCAGCTGTCCTAAATTGTTAGCTTGCTGGCACTATGGTTTATTCATCTCTGTACCTTTTGCAACACTTAGCATTCTATTAACACAAAGTTGATCAATGAGTTATATGTTGAACTAAACTGAGAGAAATTAAATATCCTCAAAGTTGGCAGATCTACCATTTGAAAATGGTTTCAGAATTTGGGAATAGGTAAAAAGTCATTAGAAGTCAGGTATAAGAATCATTCTACTTAAAGGCATGATGTGGCCATTAAGTAGTGAGTGATTATCTTGCACAGCCCATAAACTGACTAAAAAGACAACTCCTAGAGAGGCGCTACTTCCTCCTCAAACCCCTGAATTCACACAACAAGCTGCATATACTCTTTCACTGACCACTTACAATACTGAGGGTACTATCTGGGCACTGGATATATAAAGTTGGATAAAATATGGGCCCTCGAGAAGAGTAAGGTACCCCTCCCACATAATGCATTCATAGTAATCTATCCGTTCCCCACCAAAGCATATATTTTACGTCATTGCAGTTTCTTGTTAGTCTGTCATACACTAAACAAGGCTCATATGCTCTGTGAGAACAGAGATGTGTGTACTTTTTTGCTCACTTTTGCCCCCACCAGTGCCTGGAACCTGGTAGAGTGTTTGCTTGACATTGCCTACCCAGCCTTCTTCTGTCTTCTTTAATAAAAGAACCCTCTTTCCTGTGAAGCATCTACTGCATGTGGTTTACTTGACTCTGATCCCATCTGTATTGCAAAAGAATTGCACACATCAGAGTTCACCCTGAACTTTTCAGAGACTTAAGGAGAAGATCTTTCCTTGGAGGGTGGCCAAGCTGCAGATGAATCTTGGCAGCCACCATGCCTCCCACATGGTTGCTGTTGCTGCCTCACCCATGTCCTGTTCACAGGGGAGATTAGCACAAACCTTCACATCTAACAATTCTTGACTGATTGGCAAGGGAGTGCAAAAGGCAAACCCCCCTTGACTCCAGGTGGGATAAACTCTATGGTGTGATTTATGCTTCAAATCTCCCCATGGGAAAAAGCTGAAACTAGTGGAGCTTTTTCTCCAGTGGAGCCCGCATTCTTAGTTAGCTTTCTTCCCCTGCTTTCTTTCCTCCCACATCTTTTCCTGAAAGCATCCCTTCAATAAATCACTTTCATGAGAATCCTACCTCCGACTCTATTTCTAGGGAACCCAACCTAATCAAGCGGTACAAAAGAAAGATGAATACAAATAACATCATTTGCATGGCTGGATCTCACCATGTTTTTCATTGTACTTTTCCATTAGGTGAGCTGGTTTGTTTAAGCTATTTGGATTTGAGTTTCTATCATTTGCATCTAAAAAAGTCCTGACATTTAGCAGCATTCTAGAAATGTTTGTTGACTAAGTATGTTGAATTATAAATAGAGTAAAATGGAAATATAGGTGAGCATGGAAAAATGGTGAGCTAGTTTGTTTAAGCTACTTGGATTGGGTTTCTGTCATTTGCATCTTAAAAGGTCCTGATATTCAGGAGGCATTCTATAAATGTTTGCTGAATAAGTATATTGAACTATAAACAGCATGAACTGGAAATATAGATGAGGATGCAATGAATTCCATTGAGTATTTTGAGGAGAAATGGTAATTTACATTTATCTGAGCCTGTAAGTATAA
The DNA here is from genome assembly GCF_963455315.2 of Globicephala melas. Taxonomy (NCBI): domain Eukaryota; kingdom Metazoa; phylum Chordata; class Mammalia; order Artiodactyla; family Delphinidae; genus Globicephala; species Globicephala melas. The sequence goes on along the minus strand of NC_083321.1, from coordinate 41,984,416 downwards.
ATAGTAAATCAGCAGGAAGGTGAGTAGTGAAGACATTCTAGGCCTAAGGAACCTTTGTAAGAACAAAAGTTTGGTAATGTGAAAGTATATGGTATTTGAGAAAAATTAGTTGTTCTGCATGGTTAGAGCAAAGGAGTGAAAAAAGTGCCTATTCTGTTGAAGCAGCAAGTCTATGAGATTATATGGGAGGGAAGGCAGATCATCACTGGCATGTTTACCAACGTCGTGGGCTAATGCTGACAGGTGGGCTCTAAAAGAGCGTACAAGATGTACAGACAACACTCTGATATGTTTGGGATGCAGTGGCAAAGAGACTGCAGCCAGTGTAACCAAGCTGTTGCTGTTAGTCATGGTCACATGCAATCAAGGTAAGATCTGCTGAGACCCATTGATTCTGAGGTGTGTTCTTTACCCACATGGGAACGCAACATACACGTCAGTCTCCTTGGTGTCATTTTGTCCTGATCTGTTTCACCTGGGTGATGCAAGAGCTGGCCTGTACAGGGTGAAATACATTTATTTTGATCCTAAGTCATCATCAAAGTTGTTGGATTTTTTTCAGAAAACAATGTTATAGGTATAGAGTATTTTTCATATTGATTGCTCATACCAATGCCTGCTCCCACAAGGTACAATATAAACCTCCATTTATACAGCCAGATGCTTTCACATGAATTTTTCTATTTAATCTTCACAATCATCTGACAAAAATCAAAGAAGTTTAAACTTTGCCAAAGTCACCAGACTTTAAACCATGTCTTTTCTTTTCAAGTTCATGCCTCTTCCTATTATCTGAGAGTAGCCTCAGGGTGATTCTTATGGGCCTTCAATAAATATTTGCTAAGATGAGCTGCAGTAGCACTCTTAGTTCTTGGTTCTTTTTTCTCTGTTCTCATGATAATGGTCTCCTTCATCTGACACCTGCTCCAGCACCCCGGAAGTCAGACTTCCCTTTACAGTAAGCTCTCTTCCTCAGCTGCTTTTCTTGCTGGAAGACTCTGACCCTTATCCTACATGCCTTTTGAATGTCTCATAGGCATTTCAAATACAACATGTCTAAAATGGAATTCTGGATGATTTTTTAAAACCTATATATTCTCTAGTTCTCTTCTATTCTTCCCCATTTCAGCATATGATGCCACCATCCAGTGAGTTCGGAAAGCCAGAAACTTGAGAGTCAACCTGTTACTTTCGTTTCCAAAATACATCTAGAATATTTTTACTTTTCTCCATGTATCTCTACTAGTACTATCCTTGTCTAACACATCTTTCTTTCATTTTGACAGCTTCAATAGCCTCTTAGCTGGACTTCAAGATTCTAACCTTGTTTACTCTATATACCCAATCCATTCTATACATATTGCAGGAGTGAGCTTTTAAAAAGATAAATCAGATCACAACATTCTTTGGTTTAAAATCCTTTAATCGCTTCTAATTGTATTTTGGATAAATCAGTTTTTGAATAACCTACAACACCTTGTAATCATTGCCTACTTACCTCTCTAGTATCACTGTGCTCTTTGCTTAGTAGTTATCCCTGGTATTCTCAATTATGGCAGACTTTCCTTTTCGTTACAGCAATATGCAATTATTTGCTGTAATTATTTTGTTATTTGTGAAATTTCTTGTTATATGTCTCCTGTGCAAGAAAGTAAACTTCATGAAGGCAGTGACATTGTCTATTCTTGATTATATCACTAATCCTTGGCACACAGTAGTCCCTGAATAAATATTCTTTAAATGAACAAACAATTGAATGATCTCCCACCTAAATGAGAAGGCTGTAAGATCCAGTATTTATCCTGGTCCTCATGCCACTCAGGTGGCCACTTACCTAGCTCAGACCAGAGAGGAAGTATAGAAGATGTTTGAGAACTGCAAAAGGAATCAAACTATCAGCCTTTCTGCAGTGAAAATATTATGGGACTTGGAGTCACGAGAACTCCATTCTAATTCAAGAGAGTTACCTAAACTTTCTGAGCCTCAGTTCCCTCATGTGTGAGAACGGGGATCATGTTGCGTATCTTGCAGCCCCAGTATCTTGCATCCACAATGCCTGACACATAATAGATGGTAAAAATATGATTGTTTAATTAATAAAATCATAATATTACCTTACAGGATTTTTATGAGGATTATATTAGATACTTATGTAAGTTTTGGGTATATTATAAACGTTCTTTAAATATTTACCGCATAGAACACATAGTTGAAAGAAACAAAGTTGCTTTCTTATTCAAAGCAACTCTGAAGAAGAACAAAGTTGGAGGACTTACACTTCATGATTTCAAAACGTACTGAAAAGCTACAGTAATCAAGGCAGTGCAGTACTGGTATAAGACTAGACATAAAGATCAATGGAATAGAATTGAAAGTCCAGAAATAAACCATTACGTTTATTATCAGTTAATTAAAAAAATTTTTTTTATTGAGGTAGAATGTCATAACTTAAAATTTTCCATCTTAGTCATTTTTAAGTGTACAGTTCTGTGGTATTAAGTACATTCATAATGTTGTGCAACCATCACCACCATTCATCTTCATAACTTTTAATCTTATAAAACTGAAACCCTATACCAATTAAACAATAACCCCTCCTCCCAGCCCCTGGCAACCACAATTCTACTTTCTCTCTCTAGATTTTGACTACTCTAAATATCTACTTCATATAAGCAGAAACGTGCAGTATTTGTCTTTTTGTGACTGGCTCATTTCAATCACCATAATGTCCTCAAGGTTTATCCATGTTGTAGCATATGCCAGAATTTCCTTCCTTTTTAAGGTTAAATAATATTCCATTGTATGTTTATACTACACTGTACCATTCAATCATCCATCGATGGGCACTTAGGCTGCTTCCATGTTTGAACTATTGTGAATAATACTGCTATGAACATGGCTGTACAAATGTCTATTTGAGTCCCTGATTCCAATTCTTTTGGGCATATACCCAGAAGTGGAATGCTAGATCATATGGTAATTGTATTTTTAATATTTTGAGGAACTGCCATAGTGGCTGTACCATTTTACTTTCCCACCAGCAATGTACAAGGGTTCCAGTTTCTCCACATCCTCACTAACATGTGTGTTTTTTTTGTCTCTTCTTTTTTTTTTGCTAGTACCCATCCTAATGGACGTGGGGAGGTATCTCATTATAGTTTTGATTTGCATTTCCCTAATGATTAGTGATGTTGAGCATCTTTTCATGTGGTTATTGGCCATTTATAGACAACTTTTTAATTTTTAAAAATTTTAATTTTTGGGTGTGTGGGGTCTTTGTTGTGGCACATGGGATCTTCATTGCAGCGCAGGTTTCTCTCTAGTTGTGGCGCACAGGCTCAGTAGTTGCAGCACATGGGCTTAGTTGCCCTGCAGCATGTGGGATCTTAATTCCCTTAGCAGGGATTGAACCCACATCCCCTGCATTGGAAGGTGGATTCTTAACCACTGGACCACCAGGGAAGTCCTGACAACTTTTTTAATTTTTGTTTTTTGTTTTGGCCGTGTCATGCAGCTGTGTGGGATCTTAGTTCCCCAACCAAGGATCGAACGCATGCCCCCTGCAGTGGAAGCATGGAGTCCTAACCACTGGACCACCAGGGAATTCCCCCTTATTGGCCATTTATATATCTTCTTTGGAGAAATGTCTGTTCAAGTCCTTTGCCCAATTTTTAATCAGTTTGTTTGTTTCTGTTGTTGTTGAGTTTTAAGAGTTTTCTATATATTCTGAATATTAATCCCTTATCATATATATGATCTGCAAATATTTTCCTTTATCCTTTGGATTGCCCTTTTATTGATAGTGTCTTTTGATGCACAAAATTTAAAAATTTTCATGAAGTGTAATTTGTCTATTTTTTATTTTGTTGCCTGTGCCTTTGGTGTCACATCTAGGAAATCATTGCCAAATCCAATATTGTGCAGCTTTTGTCCTATGTTTTCTTGTAAGAGTTTTATACTTTTAGGCCTTACATTTAAGTTTTTGATCCATTTTGAGTTAATTTTGGTATGTTATGTTAGATAAAAGTCCATTTATTCTTTTACATGTGGATATCCAGTTTTGCCGGCACCATTTGCTAAAAAGGCTGACCTTTTACCATTGAGTTGTCTTGACATCCTTGTCAAAAATCATTTGACCACATAAGAAAAGAATTTATTTCTGGGCTTTCTATTTTATTCCTTTGGTCTATATATATGTCTGTCTATATGCCAGTACCACATTGTTTATGTCACTTGATTTTTGACAAGGATGCCAAGATCATTCAATGGAGAAATAATAGTATTTTTAACAAATGATATTGGGACAACTGAGTATCCACATACAAAAGAATGAAGCTGGATTCCTACTCACACCACAAACAAAATCCAACTCAAATGGATCAAAGACCTAAATATAACTAAAATCACAAAGTTCTTAGAAGACAACATGGGAGTAAATCTTTGTGACTTTTTATTAGGCAATGAGTTCTTAAGTATGACACCAAAAGCACAAGCAACCAAAAGAAAAAAGATAAATTGAACTTCATCAAAACTAAAAACTTTTGTGCCAAAGGACACTGTCAAGAAAGTGAAAAGACAACCTAGAGAATAGGGGAAAATATTTACAAATTACATATTAAATAAAGGAGTTATATTCAGAGTATATAAAGAACTCTTACAACTCAACAACAGAAAGACAAACAATCCAATTTTTAAATGGGCAAAGGATTTTAATAGACACTTCTTCAAGGAAGATATACAAATGGTCAACAAGCACATGAAAATATGCTCAACATCATTAGTCATTAGGGAAATGCCAATCAAAACCACACCTGAGGGACTTCCCTGGTGGTCCAGTGGCTAAGATTCCATGCTCCTAATGCAGGAGGCCGGGGTTTGATCCCTGGTCAGGGAACTATATCCCACATGCCACAAGTGAAGACCCAGTGCAGCCAAATAAAACAAACAAACAAACAAACAAACAAAAAAAACCCCACAATTGAGATACCACTGCATACCCATGGGATGGGTATTAAAAAAAAATACAAACATTACTAAGAATTAGCAGGGGAAAAAAAGACTTCAATAAATAATGCAGAAAATTATTTAAGGAAAGAAATATGTGGTGAAAAAAAGTTTTAGTGAGAACGTGGAGAAACTGGACTCTCATACCTTGTTGGTGGAAGTGTAAAATGGTGCTGCCACTTTGGAACACAATATGGTATTTCCTCAAAATGTTAAATATAGAGTTATATGACCCAGAAATTCCACTCCTAAGTATGTACCTAAGAGGACTGAAAATATGTGCACACAAATGTTCATAAAAATTGTTATTCATAAAAAGTAAAAAGTTGAAATGATCCAAATATCCATCAACTGATGGATGGATAAACAACATACGGTATATTTATAGAATAGAATATTAGTCAGCAATAAAAATTAATGAAGTAATAGTATATACTACAACATGGATGAACCTTGAAAACATTATGCTAATGAAAGAAGCTAGACACAACATACCAAATATTGTATGACCCCTTTTATATGAAATGTCCAGAATTGGTCAATTCATTGAGACAGAACTTAGATTAATGGTTGCCAGGTGCTGGGAAAGGGAGGAATGACTGCTAATAAGCATAGAGTTTCTTTTGGGGGTTATGAAAATGTTCTGAAATTACATAGTGATGATAGTGTTACCAAATGCAAGTACTTTTTTGTGCGTGTGTGTGTGGTACGCGGGCCTCTCACTGTTGTGGCCTCTCCCGCTGCGGAGCACAGGCTCCGGACGTGCAGGCTCAGCGGCCATGGCCCACGGGCCCAGCCGCTCCGTGGCATGTGGGATCTTCCCGGACTGGGGCACGAACCCATGTCCCCTGCATCGGCAGGCGGACTCTCAACCACTGTGCCACCAGGGAAGCCCAAATGCAAGTTCTTGTGCCTGACGCAGAGTGAGGCCAAACAAACCAAAACTTTGGAGTTTGAAGCAGAGAAAGGTTTATTACAGGACCAAGCAGGGAGAATGGGTGGCTCATGCTCAAGAAACCCAAACTCCCCGATGGTTTTCAGGGACAAGTTTTTATAGGCAAAATTTGGGGTGAAGGCTACAGGGTGTGTGACTGTCTTCTGATTGGTTGAGGTAACAGGGCGGTGTTCCAGGAATCTTGTGCTCAGCCTGAAGTTATCATCCTCCCCCTGAATGGGGGCCTTAGTTCTTGAGTTAAAGACATTGTTATGTATATTCCTTCAGGAGGAACCAGGATCCTGCTTTAATAGCTGCACTATAGTTTCCTGATTGTTCCTCATTTGTTTCTGCATTACTTTACTTCCCTGATTAGCAACTGTTTGAATCTGCTCTTTGGAACTCAGGGAGTTCTAGGAGGCTGAAGCCTTTATCTTGCAAATAAGAAACTGGGTTGTGAAAGGCTTTTGTGCCCAGGAGGGCCCCACAGGGTCCCGCTCAGTTTCAATAGTTGCACAACTCTGTGGCTATACTAAGAACCACTGAATTGCATACTTTAAAAGGATAAATTTTATGGTATATGAAATATTCCTCAATCAAACCATTATAAAAAGAAAAGAACATTTACCCAAAGACCTCATTTTAAGTGTGATGAAATTGAGATCTAAAGAATTTGAGTGTTGACATATGTACCAGTGGTTTTCTCTTCAAATGAAACTATTATGAAACTATAAAGGCAAGCCACAGGCTGGGTTAAAATATTTGAAAAAATCTGATAATGACATTTATTCAGAATATACAAGGCACTCTGTAAGAAAAAGACAAACAACTCAATTTTAAAAATGGGTAAAAGATTTAAAGATACCTTCTTTGACCAAAAAAGACATATGAAGGACAAATAAATACAAGAAAGATGCTCAACATCATTATTGATTAGAGAAATGCTAATTAAAGTAACCATTAGAGACAGTTACATACCCACTAGAACTGTTAGGGAACTGTTGACTGAAACCACCCCCCTTGGCCAGGCACAATGATAACTGCTTGGCCAAGTTGTCTCACAACAGGAGGTCCTGATAAAGAATGCAGTGCTACCTAAAACTAATTGGGAGAATTTGGAAGGGGCCAAAAGGAGGAGGGAGGAGATGATGTGTCCTGCCAACCTCCCAGAAGCCCTCACACTAGAATCCATCTTGGCTGAGAGATGCGTGCACCAACAGGAAGGACCCTGAGTCACCAAACATGGGCCAAGCAAGATGATTGGCCATAGACAACCCAGAAACTAACCCCATAATTACCATAAAACCTGAGACTGTGAGCCACGTGGCAGAGCAGTTCTCCTGGGTTCCCTTACCCTACTGCTCTCCCCCCGGGTGCCCCTTCCCAATAAAGCCTTTTGCTTTGTCAGCGTGTGTGTCTCCTTAGACAATTCATTTCCGAGTGTTAGACAAGAGCCCACTCTCAGGCCCTGGAAGGGGGCCCCCTCCTGCAAAAGAATGGCTAAAATGAAAAAGACTGACAATACCAAGTGTTAAAAAGTATGTGGAATGACTAGATTGTCTACAATCGCCAGTGGGAATGAGAAATGGTAGAGTCACTTTAGAAAACAGTCTGTAGTTCCTTATAAACCTAAATGTACACTTACTATCTAACCCAGCAATACCACTTATTGGGTGTTTACCCAAGAGAAATGAAAAAATATGTTCACTCAAATACTTGTATATGAGTCTTCACAGTAGACTTAGTAATAAAAATTTTTAAAAACCCAAAACACCTGGGGACAACCCAAAATGTTCATCAGTTGACAAATAGATGAAAACTTCAATACATTCATATACAATGGCATACAATTCAGCAATAAATAAACAAGTTACTGATATGCACAACACTGATGAATTTCAAAAACATTGTGCCAAATAAAAGAAACCAGACATGAAATTTTTGAAAAGGCAAAATTGTAGGGATAAAAATCAGATCTGTGTTTTCCATGGGCCAGGGATAAGGGAAGGAGATTGTTTGCCAAGGGTCAGGATTTTGTGGTGATGAAAATGAAATGTTCTATATCATGATAACGGTGGTAGTTACAAGACTATATACATTTTCAGAACTCTTCAAATTACACTTAAAAATGGTGCATTGCATATGCAAATAATATGTCATTAAAGCTGATTTTTAAAAACAGCATCACCCCAAAACCTCACTTAGGGACGAAAAAGTTGAAATCTAAAGGAGAGTGATCACACAAGTAGCAGAAGTTGGAAGTACATCCAGCATTAGAACCAGTCCTTGACTTCTTATTTAGGTCTATTTGCATTACAACTTGTAGCTTTTTTTAGAAGAAAAGCAACAAATGTATTTTCATTTATTTGGTTTTGCGAACACAGTAATTAAATATTTCTATTATCAGGTTTGTCTTCTATTTAGCTCAACTTGGGATCAAGCCTGTTGATAATAAATAATTCATTGTAGTCCTCAGTTGAATGACTTACAGTTCCTAAATCCCTTCAGCAATGGGGACTAATAAATCTCCCTGTCAGCTCTTTAAAAGACTTAGAAAAACTAAGAAAGTCTCAGACAGTGGTTTGATATAAATAAAAGGTATTGTTTCCAGGCTTGCGACTTGTCTTGTGTTTCTCTATTGCCTTGTTCTGAAAGAAAGCAAATACTTAATACTTGAGAACTCAGAACTATTCAGGGTGGTGAAGGATGTTTTTACAGACTTCATTTGGAAAATCCAGGGGAGCCCCCTGGTGTAGTTTCTTGATATTGCACTTGGGCGATGCTGCCATCAAGCAGGAAGAGAGGAGAAACACCCCAGGGTAACACAAATAAAAGGGCTAGTTTGACATTTTTGTTCATTCAGATGTTCCTGATCCTTTGTGTTGTCACTGTGACTAGCCTGGCTCACACAGAATGCCTTTGAATTGGACGTAATTCAACAGACATTATTAAGAGTCTATTACCTAAGCGTTAGATTGATGCATAGAGAATGGATACTTGGATACATCAAAAGTTAAATGTTACAAAAATGTATGGCTTAGAAAGTGCTCTTATGCAAATTATTGGGTTTGATTTACAAGGTAGGTATTATTATTCTAACTTTACAGATGAGGAAACTGAGGCTCAGAAAAGCAGAGATTTGTCCAGGAGTACTTTTTTAGAAAGCACTCTAAAATTGCATACTTTCTATTACGTACCACACCCTTGACCAGGTTCCAGGAATATAAAGGGAAATAAGTTCAAGAACCTCACTGTTGGCTGTAAATATGTAAAGTAATTATAACACAGAGGAAGAAGTCCTCCACTGTGATGGGGAGAGTTGGGAAGTATTTCCTAAGAGTAATGAGTTGAATCTCACAGAGTGTGAGTAAATTTCCTATGTAAAGTAGAGGGAGGAGAGGTTTCCAGGCAGAAAAAAGTCACGTGCAAGGGAGCACAGAAGACCAAGGCAGTGAGAGAATGGTGAAAATTCCATTGACTAGTGAGAGCATCAGTTACATACGTAATGAGACGTCATGGGGTTGAGCCTGGGAAACTCAGTAGCAACCAGGTTGTAAAGGGCCTCTATGCCATTCTAAAGAGCTTGGATTTTTAAAATATCTGTGTATTTCCACTGCTTACAAAATCAGCATAGTAATGTCTTAAGAAGGTAACTCTGGAGCCAGTGTGGCTGCTTCACTGGAGGAAGTGGATTAGTTGGAGGCTGTTGGAGTAGTCAGGCATGGGATGATGACAGTGCCAACCAAGGCTGACTCAATGAGGATGAGAACAAACAGGCAGACTAAAGAGGTTCTAGGAGTCAGACATGTCAGAACTGGGCAATCAGTTGGATTTGGAGGGTTAAGGGAAAGGGAGAATCAGAAGATGATGCCAAGTTTGAACTACCAGGTGGATGGTAATACTGCCATTAAATACATGTAGAGCACAGGATTTGGGGCCAGTAAATGGTGAATCCAGAACTCAATCCCAGGCCTTCTGACTCCAAACCTAAAGCTCATTGTACTCTAACATACTGTGTTTTATAGGCTAGCAATGCCTATTGTGGTGGAAAAATATTAATGAAAGTAACTTAAAATTTTTACAAAAATAACTTCTACAATAGAGCTAAATTATTATATTATCATAGCCTCTTCTGTTGTGCAATAATTTCTCAAGAATATATTCCTTTAAAGCCCACTATACTTATGTCACTTCCTCTCTGTCACTAATCCTCTGCTAGGTCTTAGTCTACTTTCAGAGGAGTTTATTAATACATTGGATATATACAATCTAGTCCAAGTTTTATTAACATAATGGTACAGAAGTCAACTTGCTCCAGTTCAGAGGTGCTCACGCTGCCTGATGATACTGTAAGTCCCCTGGCCACCTAGACCTGTCACCATCAGTCAATGATCCACCTCTCAGTGTCACTCATTCAGTCATTGCACCGTGCTGGCCCTTATACCAGGCACTCTACATACAGTAGTTGATTCAATACTCTTAATGTCTCTGTGAAGGAACAACTAAATCATCCTTACTTTGTATGTGAGGATCCTAAGACCCAGAGAAGCTGAGTAACTTATTCAGAGTCTGACAACCTGAAGTATATATGCTAACTACTCGCATACTGGCACTCCCAGCCGAAACATCACAAATCCCAGACCTGCATCTCCAACACTCTAACAGCCACCCCCACCTAGACATCCTTCACGTGTCTCACAACTTAATGCTTAAAATCCAGTTATTTTCCCCACAATCTGCCATTCTTCTGTTTTCTATCCTGGTCAATGGCATCGGTACATCCCTGATCACTCAGGTCAAGAAACTAGAAGTCACCTTAGTCCCTTTACTTGTTCTTTCCACCCACGTGCACTAACCCAACCTTTTCCACCTCACCTTCCTGCTCACCTACATTTCCTTTAAAACATGATTGACTATATAATCATACATGTTGTCTTAACTTGCAAAATAATGTCTAAAAACTGCCTGTCTGGCTGGGGCATCTCAATAAAACTGCAACTTGCTTTAAGTTGCAGAATGTTCTTGGAGATCTACCATTTGCAGTATCTGATTAGCGATCATTTTTGCCCCAGGCCTTTAGTAAAATGTTAGAAAAAGTTTCCAGATTCACAATAATATAAAAGCATAATTTCTGGAAACAATAACTATTGCTGAGCAAACCAAATGTGAAAAGCAAAGAACATTTGGTCATGCATATGAATATGCAGCAGGAGCATTTAAATACTTTCAGCTTTTTATCAGTGATGAAAATGTGGCAAGATCCTGAAATATATCTCTTGGCCCAACCAGAACATTCTTCTTTTAGTAACTGACAAACAATTTAATATTAATATATTGAGCACATAATTTACATTCATCTTTGGGTTCTCACTAATTTACTCCTTCCTACTCCAAGAAAAGTTCTTTATACAGTATAGTACATAGCAGGTAAAAACAAACTGCCTAGGTTTGTATCCTGACTCTGTTACTTCCAGCTGTGTGACTCAGGCAAGTTGCTTAACTTCTCTCTGCTTCAGTTTTTTCATTGGCAAAATGAGGACAGTAATTGTAGCTACCTCATAGAGGTTTTGTGAAGGATTAAATGTAAAGCTTTTGCACATAGTAAGTAATTAATAAGTGCTAGCTCTTTATTACTCTTCTGATTATAAAAAGTATATATGCTTACCATTCTAAAAAGTCAGCAATATATAATTTTTTTTTTTTAAAGCAGACACTACCCAAACTAGTCCATGACCATTGTCAGCATTTTAGTGAAAATCCTTCCAGTTATATTTCCATGTATGTGTGTGATATGCAGAGTCATACACATTTACCTTATATACATTTACAACAGAGGGGAAAATGTGTATAAGGATAACTGGTGCCTCTAAGAGGGGCAAGTTCCAGATCCTTCTTTGATATTCAGAGTAATTGAAGCAGTGGTCTTAAACAATTTGGGGTGGCAGAGAACTGGTCCCTGAGACAAAAAATGCCCATGACCAACAAAAAGACAGAAGGTGGTAGACTGGCTTCTTCCCTGAAATTAAGTGTGAGGAAGATTTAGGGTTAATGGGGCAGCAGACATCAGCTTCTGCCCTGTTTCAGTTCATATGAGAGGAAGCTTGTGATCCTAGCAAGTGGTGTATATGGAAGCAATGGAAAAGCCTGTCCATCAGGAGCTATAAGTCGGGAAGTCAAGGCCTACTTTGGAAAGCAGTGACGCATTTGAATCCTCAAACTTTCTTAGCAGTGGCAAGGGGCACTGATTCAGAAGATTCATGTAAGAGTCTTGTCATCTGAGGAATAACCTAACGTTGCACCTTCAAACAAGCTAAACCCAAAGCTAGAAAGAAGACAATAATGACCAAAGCAGAGATCAATGAAATAAAAAATTGAAAAATATTAGGGAAAAAAATCGCAAAACCAAAAGTTGGTTCTGTGAAAAGATCAACAAAATTGACATTGAAGAATGTCACTGAGGAATCTTGGGGCAGGAGACTCAAGAAGGTAAATTGTATTTTCTGCTAAGCTGAGAAGAATAGCCTTCAGGTTATTATCATTTGAACAGTAAAAGAATATGACTTTATTTTATACTCAAGCAAATAAGACATACTTGATACTTATCTTTGTGAGTCATTTTACATAAATGGGATCATAGTACATGTGCTATTTTGTAACTTGCTTTTTTCCCCTCACAATATGTTGTGGACATCTTTCTGTGAAATAAATGTATAGCTGTATCATAAGTTTTTAAATCAGCTGTACACTATTCCATTATATGTATAAACCAGTATAAACCAGTATAAACCACCCCTAAAAATCAGGATAGAATTATTGTCACAGTCCATTTTTTTTCAATAAATCACTAGTGCCCCGATCTGCTAGGTCAATAGAAGATTCCAAATCTCCCTCTTAGAGCTTCCTATTCTCCTTGAACTATCTAAAATTCCAGGGCCTTGCATAGTCTAAAAGGAGGTCATTTGACTTCCACATCTAAGGAGGGAGACCCTAGTGTTGGTTCTGTCTTTGTCCCCCCAGCTCTTCCACTGGGGCTCTTGCATCAGGTCTGACCCAGGATCTGCCCTGTCCTAGTTCCCAAATTTTATAAGATTATAGCATTACGAAAGAATCTGAAGTCCATGTATCTGATGAAGTTTAGTATCATTTGTCTTCCCAGTCTAGGAGTTCTAGTATGGATTAGTGAGTACCTGTGTTGCTCTTATGTTCTCAGAGAGTAAAGGAACCCTGTGCCCCTTGAATGTTGATGTTCTTTTCTATGTGTACTTTAGCTCTTGCTACACTGCCTCACTCTTGCCAGTGCCCTCTTCCTAGGGACTTTGTCCCTGTCCCCTCGCCTGGTGGCTGTGGCCTAACCGATGGGCCCCTCAAAAGTCTCCCGGATACTTGAATTAAGGCTGAGCTCATCCATTATATTCGATAAAATGTCTTGTGGGTCTGGTATCTCCATCTCTTAGTCCAAGGAGTCCTGAGATGTGATGAGACATGTTCCTGGCAGAGAATACTAAACAAGAGAGTCTGGTCAGGGACCATAGCAGGTCTTCTGGGCCAAAACAGACATTGTCTGGAGATGCAGCATGGTATGTTGCTGTCATCTTGATGGTTATTTGCTACTTTCTCTCCATCCACCTCAAGTCCAAGAGTGGCAATCCCTTTCCCTTTACCAGTGTTCAGTGTAGGAGTGGGTCAATCCTGGCAATGAGATGTGAAGTTTACCGGGATAGGCTTCTAAAAAAGATTTCCTCATTCCTAAAATAGAGACTCAGAGAGAGATGGTCCCCTCTTCCTTTGCACATTGTCATGTTTAAATGGGGTGCCTGGAACCACTTTTGCCTCTTTGTGAGATGAAAGCCAATCCATGATGGAGGAAAGAACCAAGAGAATTGCAGAAAGGTACAGCTGGAACCCAGACGTGTTGACTCTGAAGGCTACCCTGTCTCTAGACTTAATAAACCCGATTAATATATCTCCTCACTGCTTAAGACCATTTGAGTGAAGTTTCCTATTACTTGCAGCCCAAAACTCTATTAGTCTTTCATGTGGATAAATTACTTAGTCTCTTAGACCTCAGTCTCTTCATCTAAAATAATCTCTACACTCCTGTATTTTGAAGTTTAAGCCAGCTTTGTCATGCACACTGTCATGAGGCTATCGTTACTAGATTAAAGATAATACTTCTTTTCCATGTTTTTAATCTTGTCTCACAGTGAGCTGCTCAGGTAGCTTGGACTCTACTTCATATTTTCTGAGGAATTTAACCCCACATAAGCTGGACTGAAGACCTTGATACTGAGTAAATCTCAGCCAGGTCCACAAAGCTGCACAGCAGTGTAGTATCATGATCAGGAAAGTGGGATCAGGAATTAGATTGCCTCATTTCAAATAACAGCTGCCCCCTAACCATGATCTTGGGTAAATGGCTTAATTTCTCTAAGGCCTAGTGCCCCAACTAGACATTGTAGATTACAGCACCTACTTCAGAAGGTTGTTTTAACATTCAAATGAGGCGATCTATGTTAAGATTTTAACCCATTGACATTGTTCACAGTTAAAAAAAATTAGCTATAATTATTTGGTCACAGTAGTATAATGGTTTGTTGATATGGCTTTGATCTTTGTTTACTTAGTACCTAATGTCTTCTGTACATACTTCTGTGAATTCTGCAAAATACACTGAACTTGAAATGTGGTTGAGAGCTTTATTTTCTTACCCTTTAGTTTTATCAAGTATCATTTTGGGTTTCTTTACCTTAAAGTTTCTAATTTTGTGTTTGGGACTTGTGAGTCCATTTTTGATGGAAGTCTCACATATGCCTGGCAAGAGAGATGGCTGCATTCAGAACAAACCTCAGGGTCAATGACCCACTGAGCATACTTTATGTACCACCCCTCTCCCCCTAGTCCTAAGGCCTAAAGGTGAGTGGTGACTAAGGGGCTGAAAACCCGTATTAGTACTGAAACAGATGAGGTGTCTCTGGAAGCCACCTCCCCTGAGCTGTTTCATTTTTGAAAGCTGGCATGAGCTGACAGAACCAAGGAGATGGGTCAGCACCATTCAAGATCCTTTTTTTTTCTCTCTCTCTCTTTTTCTTTCTTCCCCTGACTCTTGGTTTGCTATGTCAATTCAGATAATCCTGACTCAAGAGACAGCTTCTTTTAATGTTTGCCTGCCTCTGCCTTACAGAGAAGAGGCGCTCAAGAATCACATGGATCATTACAGAGTGAGGACCCTTAGGACTGTAAGACAATATCCCACCCAATCTCCTTATTTTATGCATGAGATGCTGGGCTCCCAATTGTCCAATGATCACGCAGCTACTTAGGGCATAGAGTAAGGACTCAAACCCAGGACCGGACACTCTACCCAGTGCTCTTTATTTTTATTTAGTGAAATAGTTTGGCAAGAATTGCCATAGAAATGCATATTTAGGTAATACCTAGTAAATGTTATTGAGAAGTCAGGATAAATGCATTTATATGATCTCATGTCATCTTTACTACTACCCTGTGAGAGGATTGGAGAGCTCAGCAACTTGCCAGAGATCACAATGGATTCTAAGTGGGGAAGCTGGGATAGGAAACTATATCGTCTGACTCCAAATCCAGAGTTCCTAAAAGAGAAAATATTTGTGCTCAGTCGGCGTATCCTTCACCCCATACATATGCTTGCACGGTATATGCATAGTAAAAATGCAATGAACAACCCCCTCTCTCCCTTCGACCAAAGCATTCTCAGCCAAGGGCAACATTATTCATGAACCTCAGAGTTAAAACAATTTTTTTCCCCCAGAGAATTCGAGCCTCTTATCCCTGGCTTCTGCACATGTGATCTTTACACCAGAGGCATTGGCATCTCCTTGGAGCCTACTAGAAATGCAGAATATCAGGCTCCGCTCCAGACCTTCTGAATCAGAATCAGAGTTTAACAAGATCCTCAGGTGAGTCGTGTGGCCCTTAAAGTTGAGAGGCTCTGCTTTAATCTAACTGAAGCTGAAAGATTTCTGACTTCTGGTGATCAAATAGCATTGTTATTAAATTTCTCCTTAACGTGATGAAATTTCCAAATAAATATGTGCAAACCTCTCTCTCAAGAAGTTGAAAAAGTCGAATATTTCAGAGAAAAATAGGATTAACACTAGATGGTATATCTTGCTAAAGGTAAGGAGAGTTGAAATAATTTGAAAGTCTTTTTTAAAAACAGAGAAATTAGGTAGAGAAATTCCTCCTACACCCCAAGTCACTGGGACAAATGAAGATAATAAATATTTATTGGAAAAAATGAAAATATGAGGGGAAAGGAATATTTATCAAATAGCTTCACCAGGCATTTTACATAGTTTAATTTCTCATCACAACACTGGATCCTCACTGTATACACAAGGAAACTGAGGCTAAAAGAAATTAGATAAATTGTTCAAGGCCATGAAGAGTTAAGTCAGAATGCAGGTTTGTCTGATTCCAAAACTCCTTATGCCACTCCCTGTGTGTGACCCACATACAGTTGCTAGGTGCTGTGAGACTCCAAAAGAAGTTCCTATTTTCTCAATTCTAAGATGCAGTTTTTGCCCCACAGCTTAACATTTCTGAAATAGGGATGCTTCTTAAAACTAACGTTAGGGCTTCCCTGGTGGCGCAGTGGTTGAGAGTCCGCCTGCTGATGCAGTGGACACAGGTTCGTGCCCCGGTCCAGGAAGATCCCACATGCCGCGGAGCCGCTGGGCCCGTGAGCCATGGCCGCTGAGCCTGCGCGTCGGAGCCTGTGCTCCGCAACGGGAGAGGCCACAACAGTGAGAGGCCCGCGTACTGCAAAAAAACAAAAAACAACAACAAAAAAAAACCCCACTAATGTTAAAAGACACTTGTCGGGACTTCCCTGGTGGTGCAGTGGTTAAGAATCCACCTGCCAATGCAGGGGACACGGGTTCAATCCCTGGTCCGGGAAGATCCCACATGCTGCGGAGCAACTAAGCCCGTGCACCACAACTACTGAGCCTGCACTCTAGAGACCACGAGCCACAACTACTGAGCCCACGTGCCGCAACTACTGAGCCTGTGTGCTGCAACTACTGAAGACCATGCGGCTAGAGCCCATGCTCTGCAACAAGAGAAGCCACCGCAATGAGAAGCCCGCACAGTGCAACGAAGAGTAGCCCCAGCTCGCCACAACTAGAGAAAGCCCACACACAGCAATGAAGACCCAATGCAGCCAAAAAATAAATAAAAATTTAAAAAGAAAAAGACACTTGTCAAGGTGCCAAGAAAGTTCAGTGTGTATTGTAAAGTTTTTTCAACAAATAGTGCCAGAACAGCTGGATATTCAACCAAAAAAAATGAACCTTGACTCATTTCACACACAAATATTAACTTGGGATGAATCATTGTCTTGAATGTTAAAAGCCAAAACTTTAAATGTGGAAGGATATATTTGAAAACTTGGGATAGGTAAATATTTCTAAAAGAAGTCACTAAAAGCACCAGATACCTCATACCCATTAGGATGACTACTGTGAAAAAAAAAAAAAGGGGGGGTTGGAGGGAATATGGAGAAATTGGAACCCTCGAACACTTTTGGTGGCACTGTAAATGGTTCAGTCACTATGGAAAACAATATGGAGTTTCCTCTAAAAATTAAAAATAGAACTACCAGATGATCCAACAATCCCACTTCTGGGCATATATCCATAAGGATTGAAAGCAGGGTCTAAAAGAGATATTTGCATGCCCATGTTCATTGTAGCACTATTCACAGAAGAGGTAGAAGCAATTCAAATGTCCACTGATAGATGAATAGATAAATAAAACGTGGTATAGACATACAATGGGATATTACTCAACTTTAAAAAGAGAGTAAATCCCGTCACATGATATAAAATGGATGGACCTTGAGGACATAATGCTAAGTTAGATAAGCCAGTCACAAAAAGACAAATACTGTGTGATTCCACTTATATGAGGTATATAGAGTTGTCAAAATCATAGAGACAGAAAGCAGAATGGTTTGTCAATGAAAAAATGTTGCCTGCCATATCAGTAAACAAAGGATGTTGTAGCCATCAAGCCTTCACACTGCAGCTGCCCTGATGGTGAGCCCTGAGGGAACTCAGGATAGAAACAGGATGCTGCCATCAGTCACTGCAGGCACCCCCCAACGGTGCACCCCGAGGAGACTCAGAATGAGAAAGCACAGGATACTGGCACCAGATAGCTGAAGTGCTTATCAAAGGAATAATCTCAATGAGCCCAGAGCTTTGCATTTCTCATATATAGAAAAGCACTAAATTCATTAACTTGAGATGTCTGGTTCTCTTTAATCAACTGTAATCTTTTGAAGTTCCTACTACCTGGTATTTGTTGTAAATACTCCTATACATCCTGGTTCCTCTCTTACATCTTTGGAGCAGTCTCTCTGAGCTGAGAGGCTGCATCCTGGGCTTAAGCCCTCAGTTTTGTCACCAAATAAAACAAAATTCTCCACTTTTAGGTGGTGCATTTTTTTCAATCTACAGGTTGTTACCAGGGCCTGGAGGAAGAGAGAAGAGGGAGTTGTTTAATGGGTATACAGTTTTAGATTTATAAGATGAAAAACTTCTGGAGATCTGTTTTATAACAATGTGAACTACTTAGCACTATTGAACTGTATACTTTAAAATGGTTAAGATGGTAAATTTTATGTTATGTGTTTTTTACCACAATAAAATTTTAAAAAAAATCTTCACAGAAAGAAAGCACTTAACATAAAAGAAAAAAATGATTTATTGGACCTTGTAAAAATTGAAACTAGCCATTCATTGAGACACTGAAAAGAAAATGAAAAGGCAAATCACATACTAGGAGAAAAAAAGTATATATATTTTAAAAGGAACCCTATTGTCTTTTTTTTTTTTTTTTAATTTTTGGCTGCATTGGATCTTCGTTGCTGCACATGGGCTTTCTCTAATTATGGCGAGCGGGGGCTACTCTTCATTGCAGTGCGCGGGCTTCTCATTACGGTGGCTTCTCTTGTTGCGCAGCACGAGCTCTAGGCACGCAGGCTCAGTAGTTGTGGCTCACGGGCTCTAGAGCACAGGCTCAATAGTTGTGGCACAGGGGCTTGGTTGCTCCGCGACATGTGGGATATTCCCAGACCAGGGCTTGGACCCGTGTACCCTGCATTGGCGGGTGGATTCTGAACCACTGCGCCACCACGGAAGTCCCAGGAACCCTATAGTCTTTATTTATTTTTAAAATATTTTTGCTGCATTTCTTTTATTTATTTTTAATTAATTAATTTGTGGCTGCTTTGGTTCTTCGTTGCTGTGCGTGGCTTTCTGTAGCTGCGGTGAGCAGGGCTACTCTTTGTTGTGGTGTGCAGGCTTCTCCTCGCGGTGGCTTCTCTTGTTGTGGAGCACGGGTTCTAGGCACGTGGGCTTCAGTAGTTGTGGCGCATGGGCTTAGTTGCTCCGGAGCATGTGGGATCTTCCCGGACTAGGGCTCGAACCCATGTCCCCTGCATTGGCAGGAGGATTCTTAACTACTGCGCCACCAGGGAAGCCCTAGGAGAAAATATTAATAGTACATATATCTGCAGTGGATGCTTTGATGCTTCCTCCAGATTTCCCTTCCACAACTGCCAGGAGTTTGGGCTGCTAGAATTGCGACTGTTAAGTCTGTCTGTAGACATTGCCCTTGACCAGAAGAGAAAAAAAAATGTAAGGGAGAAGAGAAGAAGAAAAATGAGGGCATCCAGAGAGATGGGAGGAAAACTAGGATTGTGTGGAGACATGGAAATCAAGGGAAGAACGTACATCAGAAAAGAGGCAGTTTGTCAAATGTTCCTAAGTGATTACATAAGAGAAAAACTAGATAATACACATCAGATGTAGCAATATGGAGGTCACTGGAGAGAACAGGTAACAGCAATTTAACTAATAATGGGGACAGAAGCCAGATTGTAGTGTGTTCATGAGTAGGAGGTAAGGAAATAGACGCAGTAAGTGAAACAACTCTGAAAAAATTTTGAATGCAAAGGGGAGGAGTGAATTAGGTCAGCATTTGGAGCAGCTATGTGGGTCAGATGGCAAAATGTTTAAAAATTCAATTTAATTATTTTTGAGTAAGTAATAAATTCACTTGGTTTAAATTACGCATTGAGTAGTCTTACTCTAGTTCCCCACAATCCACATCCCCTACTCTGACTTTTATATGTAACCACTATCTATTAGTTTTTTTGGAATCTTTCTATTATTTCTTTAGGCAGATATGAGCATATGCTAATGTAAATTAATAATCCTCCCCCTCTTTCTTCCACAAAAGCAGCTCAGCTTTGATTTTTTTCACTTAACAATAGATCCGGTATATCTTTCTTAGTATCTACAGAGGGACACAGGTTGTTTCCAACCGTTTGCTACTATAAACGATGCTGCACTGGATAACCTTATACAGTTGAAAGTTTGTATGTATAG
This sequence comes from Globicephala melas, assembly GCF_963455315.2. Classification (NCBI taxonomy): domain Eukaryota; kingdom Metazoa; phylum Chordata; class Mammalia; order Artiodactyla; family Delphinidae; genus Globicephala; species Globicephala melas. Next base: position 41,964,040 of record NC_083321.1, on the reverse strand, counting down.
GTATATTTTTAGGTTAAAATTCCAGAAGTGGGATTTCTGGATTAAAGATTGGTGCACTTTTAATTTTGATGGATATTGTCATATTGCCTTCCATGGGGTTCATATCATTTTGTTCTCCCAGGCATTATGTGAAAGTGTCTGTTACAGAAAATGCTATCACATCTTTGACTTTTTTGTAATCTCATGAGTGGTTGTAAGGCCAACTGGCCCAAGGCAGAGGAACACAATCAGATTCACAGGTTGCATCGGACCGAAATTCTCCAGACCACCCAGTTCCGGAAACTGACTTGGGGACTTTGAACCCAGCCCAGCCTTCCCACCTTTCGAGGGGCGGGACTAACGGTCCCCCAGGATACCCGAAAAGACCACCAAATAAGGAATACCCTGCGCCCTCCCAGATTCACCACACCCCTTTCCCTTCTTCCCTTATAAAATCTTGCCCAACCCTCGCCCGGGTGCGACTTCTCTGGCCCCCTTTCTCTCGGACCAGTGAACCTCGCCCAGGAGCGCTCCCTAATAAAGCTCACTTGAAGCTTTCCTGTTTCGCGGTGCCGTTTGTTAAGATCCGACCTTACAGTGGTCATTGGTATTTTATTATACTTTTACTTGGCATTTATCTTACTATGAAAGAGGTTGAACGTGTTTTTGTATGTTTAAATGCAATTTGCATTTTTTTTTTGTGAACTCTGTCTCTCAAAGAGTCTTATTGTTTATGTCTTTATCCATTTTTTCATTTGACTTGTTGGTCTTTTTCTTATCAATTTCTAGGAGCTCTTTATATATTAGGGGAGAAGGAGCTATTAATCTTATAAGAGAAAGGTGGATAATAGACCAAGCTTACTAAGAAGAGATGGGGAGTGATATCAAAAGCAAAAATGCAAATATTCACCTTAAGTGAGAGGAAGGATACATTTTGTTACATTACAACAAAAGGGACAGATGGGGTTGGGTCCACATTCCAGGTGGGTATGAGGATATTGTGGTAGGGCTGCAGGAGTACCAGTTTATCAGCTTCTACTTTCACAGTGAAATAAGAGGCAGGTTCACCTGCTGAGACGTGACAAAGGGGTAGGGGTGGGAAGAGAGGTGGCTGGAAGGCTGAGAATGGGTTGTCTGATTTAGTGATTTTACAGGCAAAATAATTTTAGGTGAAGACAAGGTCCAGGGTGTAATATTGGGAGTGTGTGGCTGAGGTGACAGCAGTGGAGGTCACTGAAAATAAAAAGATCAAGAGACCAAAAGCCAAGATGTTGCAAAGAATTAAATTGGGGGAGAGAGAGAGAGACAAGAGAATCATACTGTGTACATCATAACAACAAAATAGGCTAACGGAAGCAGTGTTCAAAAAGGCAGGAAGTTTTTTTTTTTTTTTTTTTTTGCGGTACTCGGGCCTCTCACTGCTGTGGCCTCTCCCGTTACGGAGCACAGGCTCCAGATGCGCAGGCTCAGCAGCCATGGCTCACAGGCCTAGCCGCTCCACGGCCTGTGGGATCCTGCCAGACCGGGGCACGAACCCGTGTCCCCTGCATCGGCAGGCAGACTCTCAACCACTGCGCCACCTGGGAAGCCCTGGCAGGAAGATTTTGATAAGTGAAACCAAAGAGTAGAACTGGCCTCTCTGATGGCTCCTCTGTCCTTAGTCATTTTCTTGACCTCGTGGCCTGAGACTTTGAGGGAGGCATAGTCATTCTGGAGTAGTGCTGTGAGCTGAGCTTCATGACTCAGCTCTTAAAATCTAAGAGGTGGGGGAGACTGTGGGGAAGAGAGAGGAGACGCCTTTCTTCCTCCTGTTTCAGTCTCAGAATTGACCTTACAAAACTTCAGATCCACCCAATTCTTTGGGGTCTTCTGAGGAACCCAGCCCAAGGAAGTCTCTGATGTATTTCAAACAGCTATGGAGTCTTTGCTATAACCACAGTAAACCAATATTTGTTTGTTTTTTTAACCAGTTGTTCAGCATAGCAAGTCACAAAATAGTACACGCTGTCTGAGCCCATCTTTTTTTCTTTTTTTCCTCAACAAAAATGTCTATCTGTGTACAAAAAACTTTAGATGCCACATATAACCAACAGTGGCTAAATCCGAGGAGCTATTATAACTGTTTATAAATTCATTTTCTCATCTAAAATTTTCTTTTTTGACAATAAACATAACTTATGAAATTTTAAAAATTAAATAAAATAGTTCATTACAACATCAACAGTGGGCCATGAAACCATTCAGCATGATGAGGTCGAGAAAATAAAAAGGGTCTTCTTGAAAGCTGTGCCTTTGAGAATTCCTTCTCTCATCAAGTTTCTCCCACAGCTGTGTCTCAGAGGATAAACTTGGAAGGATGCTGCCTCTCTACACTATGCGTCTACTTCCCCCATAATGACCAATCACTGCAGGGTCACATCAATTGTCGGCACCCTCAGTTTGACTTTATCTGATTTTCTCTGATTCATTCCCATCTTGGAAGCTTCACATCTTCACTATCAGGCCAGGAGACCTGGGTATATTTCTCCATGCCTACTGCCCCCACTACCAGTGCTGTGCTGGCAGAGGAACACAGTTGTGTTCTTTTCCGGACTCAGTCACACTTACAACTACTAGCACCAACCTTGCCACCTCCTGATATGGCAATTCTCGCATTTATCCTCTGCCCTTTCCCAATCATCCCTGGCTCCTCTGCTATACTAAATTAATAAACCCTAATGACAAGTTTAATTCTCTTTCTTCTACCTGTTAGGAGTAGAGTACGGCCAAAAAGGAAGACAACATCACCCCTCAAAAAAGTGTTGCTCCTGAAGTTTACTCCAAAAAGGTTCAGCAACATCCCAGTTATCTCTCTGTTAAGAGGGACTGTCTAATGAGGTATGGTCCTGTGGTTCTGCTGGCGCTTGAGTGGAGTGGCTCCCCTAGCGTCATCCATATCCTGGATGTGCTGAACTTTTCCTTGTCCTTGACTTACTATGTGAGCTGAGGGCATGGCCCAGACTCATGATATGTTTCCTTAGGCATTCTAATAAATAGGAGCCATTTTATCTTGCCAAAACACTAAATGTATGTGAGAGAATTTCTTAGATTGTTTCACCAGGCTTCTTTTAATTATTTTACCAAGCTTCTAAGAGTTTGGTAATATGCAAATATGCTCACATCATTTGGTCATTACCTCTTTATGAATTTTTTCTTCTGCTAAGAAAGACCAATTAGCCTCTGGATTAACCAGGAAACACACCAGTGTCCCTTAAACCAAGACAAATGTGCAACCAGCTGAGTTATTGAGAATTAAATGGAGCAAGATTGGATGTAAACACTCAACAATATTATTTACTTAATTTTTTTAAACATCTTTATTGGAGTATAATTGCTTTACAATGGTGTGTGTGTTTCTGCTTTATAACAAAGTGAATCAGCTATACATATACATATATCCCCATATCTCCTCCCTAACTGAGTACCTGAAGCTGTCTCCTGCCCCTTCTTAGCAAGAGTATGTATGTATATAAAATAAAATTAAATATTGTATATAATTTTATATGTATACTTTTAAACAATTATTTTAGTTTCAATTCCTCACAAAGGAGAGCTTGAAACAAGGGCTTGGGTGTAGGAGGTAATATCAGGAAGCAGGAATGAGGGAATAAAGAAAATGAGAGAGATAAAGAGAAACTGCTGCTAAAAAAGATGTGTTATTGAGTTACTGAGTGGGCAACTGGGATTCAGTCCCTCTCTGAACCCTCTAAAGAAATACACAAAATGGGCCTCAGAATTGTCCTTCTTAAGGATGGGAAGCTATGGCTTTTTTTTTTTTAACTGATTCCCACCCTCTATTGAGGCTTGCTCCCAGGAGTGTTTCTGGACTACCCTGTGGAGGGATGACAGATCTTCCTTGGCTTCAGGAAAAACACTGAGGCTGAACATCAAAGCATAGGGAGAGCTAGAGGTAAGAGAACTTCGAACATGGAAACTGTCTACCACAGCTGCTACTAAAACCCAAGCTGGCCTGAGGGGATGAAACTAGGGGCACAAAAAGCACATGCTACATAAACCTGTATCAGGAAAGTGAGTGGAAGGTGACTAATCTTTTAGAGAAGAATCTTTCTTCCCCCCCAACTCCCTACCCTAGGTTATTGGGTAAGAGGGTAGGCATTGCATGACCTGTTGCCTTTGAACATGTGTTTAAACCTCAGATGAATGCCTTGTGCTTAGTAGCAGGTCTCAGTCTTACTCTCAGTCTTATCTGATGACATTGACTCCAAAGCCTATCTGAGTTTGCCAGACATATCTCTCTCCTGGCTATACAGCAGCCTCCTTGAAGCTTATTCTAGGCTGTGGATTCTTTTGTTACCTCATCTAGTAACACATTCTTTTTTATTTTCCATATTCTAGAATTAAAAAAAATTTTTTTTATTGGTGAGGCTAATGGTGGCCTCTGGGAAGGCTCATGCCAATGAGTACTTCCCAGAACTGCTGCTGCAAGTGCCCTTATCCCCATGGTAAGCCACAGTCGACCCACCCCCCCACCCCCCCCCCACCTCTGCAGGAGACCCACCAACACCAGCAGGTTGACCCTGGTTCTATTCCATATCATATTCAATCTGGGGCACAAGGTGTCAGAGCAGTCTCTATCTGGAACATTGTCAGTAGTTGTGGCATATGGAAAGGAGAACATGGTGAGGAAGGTGCTGACCCTTAAAGCCTCCATCCAGAACTGACACCTCTGTTCACTCATTGGTCAAGCTAAATAAAAAAGAAAAAATAGAGAAGCATGAAGAACTACAATCCTGCAGCCTATAGAATGAAAACCACATTCACAGAAAGACAGACAAAATGAAAAGGCAGAGGACTATGTACCAGGTGAAGGAACAAGATAAAACCCCAGAAAAAGAACTAAATGAAGTGGAGATAGGCAGAAAAAGAATTCAGAAAATTCTTCCAGAAAAATAATTCAGAATAATGATAGTGAAGATGATCCAGGGCCTCTGAAAAAGAATGGAGGTAAAGATCAAGAAAATGCAAGAAATGTTTAACAAAGACCTAGAAGAAATAAAGAACAAACACCTAGAAGAATTAAAGAACAAACAGAGATGAACAATACAATAACTGAAATGAAAAATACACTAGAAGGAATCAATAGCATAGTAACTGAGGCAGAAGAATGGATAAGTGACCTGGAAGACAGAATGGTGGAAATCATTGCAACAGAATAGAATAAAGAAAAAAGAACAAAAGGAAAAGAAGATCCTAAGAGACCTCTGGGACAACATTAAACACACCAACATTCACATTATAGGGGTCCAGAAGGAGAAGAGAGAGAGAAAGGACCCAAGAAGATATTTGAAGAGATTATACTTGAAAACTCCCCTTACATGGGAAAGGAAATAGCCACCCAAGTCCAGGAAGGGCAGAGAATCCCAGGCATGATAAATCCATGGATAAGCAGGCTGAGACACATAGTAATCAAATTGACAAAAATTAAAGGCAAAGAAAAATTATAAAACAAGGGAAAAATGACAAAAAACATACAAGGGAACTCCCATAAGGTGAACAGCTGATTTCTCAGCAGAAACTCTACAAGCCAGAAGGGAGTGGCATGATATATTTAATGTGATGAAAGGGAAGAACCTACAACCAAGATTACTCTATCTGGCAAGGATCTTATTCAGGTTCATAGAGAAATCAAAAGCTTTACAGACAAGCAAAAGCTAAGAGAATTCAGCACCACCAAAGTAGCTCTACAACAAATGCTAAAGGAACTTCTCTAAGTGGGAAACACAGGAGAAGAAAAGGACCTACAAAAGCAAACCCAAACAATTAAGAAAATGGTCATAGGAACATACATATTGATAATTACCTTAAATGTGAATGGATTAAATGCTCCAACCAAAAGACACAGGCTTGCTGAACAGGTACAAAAAAAGACCTGTATATATGCTATCTACAAGAGACCCACTTCAGACCTAGGGACACATACAGATTGAAGGTGAGGGGATGGAAAAAGCTATTCCATGCCAATGGAAATCAAAAGAAAGCTGGAGTAGCAATACTCATATCAGATAAAATAGACTTTAAAATAAAGAACATTACAAGAGACAAGGAAGGGCACTACATAATGATCAAGGGATCAGTCCAAGTAGATATAACAATTATAAATATATATGCACTCCACATAGGATCACCTCAATACATAAGGCAAATGTTAATCGCTATAAAAGAGCAAAATGACAGTAACACAACAATAGTGGGGGAATTTAACACCACGGTTACACCAATGGACAGATCATCCAGAAAGAAAATTAATAAGAAAACACAAGCTTTAAAAGACACAATAGACCAGATAGATTTAATTGATATTTATAGGACATTCCATCTGAAAACAGCAGATTACACTTTCTTCTCAAGTGCACATGGAAAATTCTCCAGGATAGATCACACCCTGGGTCACAAATCAAGTCTCAGTAAATTTAAGAAAATTGAAATCATATCAAGCATCTTTTCTGACCACAACGTTATGAGATTAGAAATAAATTACAGGGAAAAAAAGTAAAAAACACAAACACATAGAAGCTAAACAATACGTTACTAAATAACCAAGAGATCACTGAAGAAATCAAAGAGGAAATCAAAAAATACCTAGTGATAAATTACAACAAAAACACAACAATCCAAAACCTATGGGATGCAGCAGAAGCAGCTCTAAGAGGGAAGTTTATAGCAATACAATCCTACCTCAAGAAACAAGAAAAATCTCAAATAAACAATCTAAACTTATGCCTAAAGGAACTAGAGAAAGAAGAAAAAACAAAACCCAAAGTTAGTAGGAGGAAAGAAATCATAAAGATGAGAGCAGAAATAAATGAAATAGAAATGAAGAAAATAATAGCAAAGATCAATAACACTAAAAGCTGGTTCTTTGAGAAGATAAACAAAATTGATAAACCATTAGCCAGACTCACAAGCAAAAGAGGGAGAGGACTCGAATTGATAAAATTAGAAATGAAAAAGGAAAAGTTACAATGGACACCACAGAAATACAAAGCATCCTAAGAGACTACTACAAGCAACTCTATGCCAATAAAAAGGACAACCTGGAAGAAATGGACAAGTTCACAGAAAGGTATAACCTTCCAAGACTGAAGCAGAAAGAAACAGAAAATATGAACAGACCAATCACAAGTAATGAAATTGAAACTGTGATTAAAAATCTTCCAACAAACAAAAGTCCAGGACCAGATGGCTTTACAGGTGAATTCTATCAAACATTTAGGGAAGAGCTAACACCCATCCTTCTCAAACTCTTCCAAAAAATTGCAGAGAAAGAAACACCCCCAAACTCATTCTACGAGGCCACAATCACCCTGATACTAAAACCAGACAAAGATACTACAAAAAAAGAAAATTACAGACCAATATCACTGATGAATATAGATGCAAAAATCCTCAACAAAATACTAGCAAACAGAATCCAACAGCACATTAAAAGGATCATACACCATGATCAAGTGGGATTTATCCCAGAGATGCAAGGATTCTTCAATATATGCAAATCAATCAGTGTGATACACCATATTAACAAATTGAAGAATAAAAACCATATGATCATCTCAATAGTTGCACCAAAAGCTTTCAACAAAATTCAACACCCATTTATGATAAAAACTCTCCAGAAAGTGGGCATTGAGGGAACCTACCTCAACATAATAAAGGCCATATATGACAAACCCACAGTAAACATCATTCTCAATGGTGAAAAACTGAAAGCATTTTCTCTAAGATTAGGAACAATACAAGGATGTCCACTCTTATTCAACATAGTTTTGGAAGTCCTAGCCACAGCAATCAGAGAAGAAAAAGAAATAAAAGGAATAAAAATTGGAAAAGAAGTAAAACTGTCACTGTTTGCAGATGACGTGAAACTACACATAGATAAACCTAAAGATGTTACCAGAAAACTACTAGAGCTAATCAATGAATTTGGTAAAGTTACAGGTTACAAAATTAATGCACAGAAATCTCTTGCATTCCTATATACTAACAACGAAAGATCAGAAAGAGAAACTAAGGAAACAATCCCATTCACCATTGCAACAAAAAGAATAAATACCTAGGAATAAACCTACCTAAGGAGGTAAAAGACCTGTACTCAGAAAACAATAAGGCACTGATGAAAGAAATCAAAGATGACACAAACAGATGGAGAGATATACCATGTTCTTGGATTGGAAGAATCAGTATTGTGAAAATGACTATACTACCCAAAGCAATCTACAGATTCAATGCAATCCCTGCCAAATTACCAATGCATTTTTTACAGAAGTAGAACAAAAAATCTTAAAATTTGTATAGAGACATAAAAGACTCTGAATAGCCAAAGCAATCTTGAGGGAGAAAAACGGAGCTGGGGGACTCAGACTCTCTGACTTCAGACTATACTTCAAAGCTACAATAATCGAGCTTCCCTGGTGGCGCAGTTGTTGAGAGTCCACCTGCTGAAGCAGGGGACACTGGTTCGTGCCCTGGTCCGGGAAGATCCCACACGCCGTGGAGTGGCTGGGCCCGTGAGCCATGGCCGCTGAGCCTGTGTGTCCAGAGCCTGTGCTCCTCAACGGGAGAGGCCACAACAGTGAGAGGCCCGCGTACCACACACACACACACAAAAAGCTACAATAATCAAGACAATATGGTACTAGCACAAAAACAGAAATACAGATCAATGGAACAGGATAGAAAGCTCAGAGATAAACCCGCACACCTATGGTCAACTAATCTATGACAAAGGAGGCAAGGATATACAATGGAGAAAAGACAGTCTCTTCAATAAGTGGTGCTGGGAAAACTGGGCAGCCACATGTAAAAGAATTAAATTAGAACACTCTCTAACACCATACACACAAATAAACTCAAAATGGATTAAAGACCTAAATGTAAAACTGGACACTATAAAACTCCTAGAGGAAAACATAGGAAGAACACTCTTTGACATAAATCCCAGCAAGATCTTTTTTGACCCACCTCCTAGAGAAATGGAAATAAAAACAAAAATAAACAAATGGGGCCTAATGAAACTTAAAAGCATTTGAATAGCAAAGGAAACCATAAACAAGATGAAAAAACAACCTCAGAATGGGAGAAAATATTTGCAAATGAAGCAACTGACAAAGGATTAATCTCCAAAATATACAAGCAGCTCATACAGCTCAATATCAAAAAAACAAACAACCCAATCCAAAAATGGGCAGAAGACCTAAATAGACATTTCTTCAAAGAAGACACACAGATGGCCAAGAGGCACAGGAAAAGATTCTCAACATCACTAATTATTAGGGAAATGCAAACTACAATGAGGTATCACCTCACACCAGTTAGAATGGGCATCATCAGAAAATCTACAAAGAATAAATGCTGGAGAGGGTGTGGAGAAAAAGGAACACTTTTGCACTGTTGGTGGGAATGTAAATTGATACAGCCACTATGCAGAACAGTATGGAAGTTCCTTAAAAAACTAAAAATAGAATTACCATATGAGCCAGCAATCCCACTACTGGGCACATACCCAGAGAAAACCATAATTCAAAAAGAGACATGCACCCCAATGTTCACTGCAGCACTATTTACAATAGTCAGGTCATGGAAGCAACCTAAATGCCCATCAACAGACGAATGGATAAAGAAGATGTGGTACAGATATACAATGGAATATTACTCAGCCATAAAAAGGAACGAAATTGGGTCATTTGTAGAGATGTGGATGGACCTAGAGACTGTCATACAGAGTGAAATAAGTCAGAAAGAGAAAAACAAATATCGTATAGTAACGCATATATGTGGAATATAGAAAAACGGTACAGATGAACTGGTTTGCAAGGCAGAAATAGAGACACAGATGTAGAGAACAAACGTATGGAGACCAAGGCAGGAAAGTGGGGGGGCGGGTGGTGGTGGGATGAACTGGGAGATTGGGATTGACATATATACACTGGTATGTATAAAATAGATAACTAGAAGAACCTGCTGTATAAAAAAAAAGAAAAAATACATTTCTCTGAAGAAATGAATTATTGGGAAATAATGTTGCATGAAAGAATGAAAACAAAATTTTTTTAATCTTCTGATGGAGAAATGTCTACTCTGATCCTTTGCCCCTGTTTTAGTTGGGTTATTTGTCTCTCTGTGGTTGAGCTGAACGTGTTTTTATATATTCTGGATTCTAGTCTCTCTCTCTCTCTCTCTTTTTTTTTTTTTTGGCCACACCATGTGGCATTCAGAATCTTAGTTCCCCGACTAGGGATCAAGCCCATGACTCATGCATTAGGAGCAAGGAGTCTTAACCACTGGACAGCCAGGGAAGTCCCTGGGTTCTAATCTCTTATCCAAGATATGATTTACAAAAATCTTCTCCCGTTATGTAGACTGCCTTTTCACTTTATCAGTGGCATACTTTGAAGCACAAAAATTTTAAATCTTGATGAAGTGTAATTAATTTATTTTTCCTTCAGCTGCTCCTGCTTTTGGTTTCATATTTAAGAAACAATTGCTAATCAAAGGTCATAATTTACACCTATGTTTTCTCCTAAGAGTTTTATACCTTTAGTGTTTAGATTTAGGTTTTTATTCATTTTTAGTTAATTTTTGTATATTATGTGAGGTATAGGTCCAAATTCACTCTTTTGTATGTGCATATCCAGTTGTCCCAGCAATATTTGTTGAAAAACTCTTCTTTTCCAATTGAATTGTTTTGGCACCTTTGTTGAAAATCAACTGATCATAAAATGTGAAGGTTTATTTCTGGATCTCAATTCTATTCCATTGATCTGTATTTCTATCCTTATGCCAGTACCACACTGTCTTGATTAGTGTAACTCTATAGTAAGTTTTGAAATTGGGAAGCTTGAGTCTTCCAAATTTGTCCTTCTTCTCCAAGACTGTTTTGGATTGTTTGGCTATTCTGAGTCCCTTTAATCTCCATATAAATTTTTTTTTTTCCCCATATAAATTTTAAGAAAAGCTTGTCAATTTCTACAAAGAAGTCAGCTGTGATTATAAATTGTTATTTAACTTTTCTTAATAATAAATTACTTGTAACATACCTCACAATGATTATAACACATTTCAACATGAATATTGACAACCATACCCATATTTATTATTTTTGTTCATTTGCATTATGAAATTCTATGAAGGTGCTATTCAGAGGGTGGCAGTTGAAAGTCATAGCAGAAATTTCTAACTTTGTGAAAGTCTGTATATATTTTTTACTTTATTCTCATGAAGCATAATAATATACATACAAGAGTAACACAACATAACATTGTTTTTGTCCTTTTCAAATGCACCATGCGATATTCTTGTTGTAGAAGATAAATGTTAGCAAAATGGCTGACAGATTCTCCTTCTTTCTTCTTCTTCTCCTTCTTTCTTCTTAATTTTAGAGTGCTGAATAATATTGTTCAATAAAAATATTCTCTAAAATAACTTCATTATATTTCTAAACTACTTTGGCATTAATCTGGAAGTTCAATTGAACTCTCACATTAGTGGAATTTCTTTTCCAAAAGAGAGTATCTGTGAATCAAATCAAATCAAACATAACACCTTTACAGAATAAAAAATATACTGAGTACCTACCGGGGGTTTAGCCCGACTCTTCATTGTGAAACTTCTTAAGTGATCTATACTAGTCACTTCTACCTGACCCAGATAAAGTGTTTCTTTATTTGTTGAAATGTGCCTTCCTTATCTCACCATTCATAGTCTTCTTGCCAAGGACTCTTGTGTTGCCACATTTAAGGATCAGTTTGCTTTTGTCTCATGTAATGTCTATACTGCATTAGACACAATGGCCTGCTCTCTACTTTGTGAACTATGTCCTTTGAACTCTGTCCAGGTATTATACTACCCTGGGTCTCCTACTTCTGAATACCTGGTCTCCACTTTCCTTAGTACTTTCTTCTCTCTTCCTACTACACCCAAGGGACATGCCCTAGGCTACCCTACTGTTGCTTGCCAGTTTCACAACAATTCTTATTCTGATGTCTTCTCATCCAGGCTAATGTTCCCTCTTGCCTAGAGGGCATAGCTATTGGATATCACATAACCTTAAATAGAGCATGTCTGAACGTGGACCCCCTTTACTCTCCAAATCAACTTCCTTTCAACATCATTTCATAGTGGTAACAAACATTTCCCAAGGCCATTAGATTTCAGTCCCCCATCCCTTAATTCCCTATATATAATTAGTTACCATAAAGTCCTGTGGGTATTTTTGGAAAGAATTCTCAAACCAATCTATTCATCTCCATTCCACTTTTACCACTTGTACAATTACTTATGAAACTTTTTGTTTATGAGGTCAAGGGCAACCTAGTTAAGAGTTTTAATCTGCAAGAGCTTTAATCTACAAGACATGCACCAGCCTAGAAGGCGAATAGGTCCTAAGAGCTGGGCCAGATACATTAAGCTGTTGATAAAAGTTGAAGGCCATTTTCAGATGGTATCAAGAAGAACCAATATAACCTTTACCTCAGGTTTGTATATCTACAACTTCCCACCATGTCTCCTGAATACTGTATGCTACTAACATATTTTGTTCACACCCACATCTATACTTTTGTTTATTTGGTTAGTCTGATTGGTAGTACAAGCTTAGTATTATCCCATTTAAAGGTTGGTGGTTTATGTCATAAAGCTTTAGTACCATGGTCAATTCAAGAATATGGTGAAGCACATCTCTAGGTTGGTTTTCATGAAAACCAAAAGGTGGACAGACACAGAGAGGTTTAATCTTAAACTCAAGACATTGTTCACTAAGTCAACAGGATAGTGTCAGGAGCTAGAACTGAAGTAGAGTTTTCCAAACCAACAGAAAAATTCTGGGCAGGAGTTTTTCTAAGCTTCCTTAAGTTCTCTGCCACCTGTAAAGCAAAAGCAACTCAAACCTTCACAATTAGCCCTATCTGAACTCTCCTTGTCTTTGACAGCTAACAAGTCTCAGTATCTCCTGCAAAAGAAGAGCAAAACTCATATAGCCCTTTCCATTGGCTAATGTATTGATCATGTTTTTAATATTTTTGTGATGTTTTGACATCTTGGGGGCCCTAGCTGGCTGAGAAGAGACTGCTTCTCCCAGGATTAGCTAAGTCCCAGAGATAATAAACAACTTGCCTGAAGACATACTTTTCATACACAGATCAACCAATCCCAAGTAAATACATAGTCTCTCCTTTATCTAACTCTTCTACACCAAGCAAATATTTCCCCTGCCCTAAATTTCTCAGGTTCAGTTACCAGGCAACTAGTGACTACCCCTATAGCCCAGAGCCCACTTGAATTATTCAAACTAGCCATTTGTAAGCAGTTTCCCTACCCTGTCTTGCCTTTCTTACAGAAAACAATAAAGTCTTTGGCCAGGCTTTCTCTCACTCCTTTTTGCTTCCTGATCAACCCTGGTGCTTCCCAATGTGGCCCTGCATCATGTGGTGTGGCCCCTCCTCTTGGAAACATAAGTAATTAAAATCTTCTTTCAATGGCATTAGCCTCTCCATGTCATCACTCAGTCACCTCCATAAATTAAAATCCCATGAGTATAACTGAAATAGCTAGAGTCATTCTAAACAATTTGTATAGACGACCTCATTTAATCTTCACAACTCTATGAGGTATATACTATTATCCCCATTCTAACAAAGAGAATACTGATGTACAGAGAGGGTAGGTAATTTGCCCAAGATTCTATGAATCACTGGCAGAGCTGGGATGCAAACCCAGGCAGAGCAGTGTCAGTCTGTGACTTCACAACTGCACTATATTGTCTTCTAAGGAAGTTGGGGTGTTCTATACGCTCAAGATACAAAACACTGGCATTTTCCTCATCACTATAGGTCTCCTGAAATGGTTGCCCTTCTTGTTTGAAAGCCTGTCTTAAATTATTTATCAGAATGAGGAACAGACAGTATCTGGAGCTTGAAAAGCATCTGGCTCTGATCCTAGTTGTTGGCTTACAGTGAATAGAGAAATGAACATCTAATTAAAATTGCACAGAATGCAGATGAGACAAGGGTGACAATCTACACTCTTTCTCTATAACCTCTAGATTGCTTTCACTAACTTATACAGCCTCAAGTATGATTCCTCAGTGGCTACTACATGATTGGTTGTTTTGGTTGTGTAGCATAAAACTTTTATTTTCTTTGCTTTTTAAAATATTTATTTATTTATTTGGTTGCACCAGGTCTTAGTTGTGGCAGGCGGGCTCCTTAGATGTGGCATGCGAACTCTTAGTTGTGGCATGCATGTGGGATCTAGTTCCCTGACCAGCGATTGAATCCAGGCCCCCTGCCTTGGGAGTGTGGAGTCTTATCCACTGTGCCATCAGGGAAGTCCCAAACTTTTATTAATGACACTAATAAAATTTACAGTCAACAACGGCCACACAATAATATTTTCTTTTCCATGGCTGCCTTGGGCCAATTCCCAGGGATAAGATTGAGTTAAAGAAAATTATGGTTGTTCTCATTACTTTCTATGTCTTTAACCTCTAGATTGCTTTCACTAACTTATATAGCCTCAAGTTTTGAACATGTTAGACATGGACTTGCCAACATTCAATTATATCATGTATATTTATGTTAAGTCATCCTACACTCTCTAAAACTATCATATTACTCTCCTCTCTGAATCTCCAACATCCCCTTCCCTTTCCTTATCCTCGACTGATAATCTCGTTTCTTTTAGAGACAAGCAGGCAAGACATCCAGACAAGACGCTGGAGGGTTGGTAGATTTGTGATGAGCAGGTGCTCATCACAAATCTACCAACCCTCCGTCATCTGAATCTGCTTACTCTGTTGACCCTGTATTATAAGGAATGGAATTGGCATGCTCTTATCTAAGGACAAAACCTCATTTGTTCATTGATGTCTCCCTCCACTCAGGGCTTTCCTTCTCCTCCCTCTTCTGACTACCCCATGACTCTAATGACGCTAGTTGTTCTCCCCCGATTTCTCAAGTTCTGTACGTGGATGTCTATCTGGAATCTTAAATGTAGCATATTCAGAACAGAAATCTTGATGTCCTCCACACCCCGAATCTGCTTCTCCTCCAGTCTTCCTTCTGGAGGAGAAGAAAGGAATTCCTTCCTTCTGGAGGAATAATGACACAATCATTCATTCAATTGGTCAGACCCCAGACTAGAAGTCATCCTTGATTCTTTTCTTCTCTTTCTCTCATGCCCTGCATTGAATCTACCTCTAAAACCAAAATATAACCAAGTGTAGTCATTTCTCACCTCCTCCATCAGTATCATCTTAGCCCTAGCCAGCCTCAACCCACATCTTATTGTTGTAATAATCTCCTAAGTGGTCTTTCTGCTTTTGCTCTTAGTCTCCTACACAGTGGCCAAAATATTTTCTCTTTTCTTTTTTTCTTTCATTTTATGAAGATATAATTGACATACAGTACTATATAAGTTTAAGGTATACAGCATAATGATTTGACTTACATACATCGTGAAGTGATTATCACAGTAAGTTCAGTGAACATCCATCAACTCATATAGATACAAAATTAAATAGAAAAAATTTTTTCCTTGTGATAAGACCTCTTAGGGTTGCTTTCTTAACAACTTTCATATACAACATACAGCAGTGTTAATTTTATTTATCATGTTGTATATTACATCCCTAGTACTTATTTATATTATAACTGGAAGTGTGTATCTTTTGATTGCCTTCATCCAATTCTCCCTCCCCCCCACACCCCACCTTTGGAAACCATAAATCTGACCTCTTTTTCTTTGAGTTTGTTTGTTCTTGAAGTATAATTGTCCTACAACACTATATTAGTTTCTGTTCACAACATAGTGATTTGATATTCTATATAGTTCTAAATGATGACCACGATAAGTCTAATTACCGTCTGTCAGCATAAAAAGATATTACATAATTATTCACTGCGATCCCCATATTGTATTCACACTCATAACTCATTTATAACCCTACTGGAAGCTTGTACCTCTTAATCTCCCTCACCTGTTTCTGTTTTATCCCATCCATCTCCCCTCTGGCAATCACCTGTTTGTTCTCTGTATCTATGACTGTTTCTGTTTTATTATGTTTGTTCATTTGTTTTGTTTTAAGGATTCTATATATAAGTAAAATCATACTGTATTTGTCTTTCTCTGATTTGTTTCACTTAGCATAATACCCTAAATTCATACATATTGTCACAAATGACAAGATTTCATTCTTTTTTTAAAAACTAATTAATTCATTTGTTTTTATTTTTGGCTGTGTTTGGTCTTCATTGCTGCGTGCAGGCTTTCTGTAGCCGCAGCGAGTGGGGGCTACTCTTCGTTGCAGTGTGTGGGCTTCTCATTGTCGTGGCTTCTCTTGTTGTGGAGCATGGGCTCTAGGCACGCAGACTTCAGTAGTTGTGGCTCGCAGGCTCTAGAGCGCAGGCTCAGTATTTGCGGTGCACGGGCTTAGTTCCTCCGCGGCATGTGGGATTTTCCCAAACCTAGGATTGAACCCCTGTCCCCTGCATTGACAGGCAGATTCTTAACCACTGTGCCACCAGGGAAGTCCTTCATTCTTTTTTTATGGGTGAGTAATATTCTACTGAATATATATACCACATCTTTTTTATCCATTCATCTATCTTAAGCAACTTTGGTTGCTTCCATATCTTGGCTATCGTAAATAACGCTGCAGTGAACATAAGGGTGCATATATCTTTTCTAATTAATGTTTTCATTTTCTTCAGATAAATACCCAGGAGAGGAATTGCTGAATCATATGGTATTTCTATTTTCACTTTTTATTTTTTTTATTATTTTCACTTTTTAAAGGAAACTCCATACTGTTTTCCACAATTGCTGCACCAATTTACATTCGCACCAACAGCACGCAAGGGTTCTCTTTTTTCCACATCCTTGCCAACATTTGTCTTTTTGATAATAGCTATTCTGACAGGTATGAGGTGATATCTGTCCCTCAGACCAGAGCTACAGACTAACCAGGGCTAGTAGGATCTGTATTAAGAGAAAAGGGCTATCTCTTAATGAGAGGGTGATATCTCATTGCGGTTTTGATTTGTATTTCCCTAAAGATTAGTGATGTTGAGCACCTTTTCATATGCTTGTGAGCCATCTATATGTCTTCTTTGGAAAAATGCTAATCAGGTCCTCTGCCCATTTTTTAATCAGATGTTCATTTTTTTTTGATGTTGAGATGTGTGAGGTCTTTGTATATTTTGGATATTAACCTCTTATTGGATATATCATTTGCAAATATCTTCTCCCATTCAGTAGGAAACCTTTTCATTTTGGTGACAGTTTCCTTCACTGTGCAAACCTTTTTTAGTTTGATGTAGTCCCATTTGTTTATTTTTACTTTTGTTTTCCTTGCCTGAGGAGACTTATCCAAAAAAATGTTGCTAAGACTAATGTCAAAGAGCATACTGTCTAAGTTTACTTTTATGGTTTCAGACTTTACACTTAAGTCTTTATCTACTTTGAATTTATTTCTGTCCATGGTGTGAGAAAATAGTGCAGTTTGATTCTTTTGCATGTAGCTGTCCAATTTTCCCAACACCATTCATCAAAGAGGCTATCTTTTCCCCATTGTATATTCTTGCCTCCTTGTTGTAGATCAATTGTCCCTGTAAATGTGGGTTCATTTCTGGGCTCTCTATTCTGCTCCATTGATCTGTGTGTCTTTGGGGGACCAGTACCATACTGTCTTGATTACTGTAGCTTTGTAGTATAGTCTGAAATCAGGGAACAAGCTAACTCCAGTTTTGTTCTTCTTTCTCAAGATTGCTTTGGCTATTTGGGATCTTTTGTGCTTCCAAGTAAATTTTAGAATTATTTGTTCTAGTTCTGTACAAAAACAGCATTGGTACTTAAATAGTGGTTGCATTGACTCTGTAGATATCCTTGTGTAGTATGGTCATTTTAACAACATTAATTCTTCCAATCCATGAGCACAGTATATCTTTCCATTTCTTTGTGTTGTCTTCAATTTCTTTCATCAGTGTCTTGTAGTTTTCCAAGTATAGATATTTTACTTCCTTAGATTTATTCCTAGGTATTCTTTTTTTTTTTTTTTCCTGCGGTTGTGCGGGCTCTCACTGTTGTGGCCTCTCCCGTTGCGGAGCACAGGCTCTGGATGCACAGGCTCAGCGGCCATGGCTCACGGGCCCAGCCGCTCCGTGGCATGTGGGATCTTCCTGGCCCAGGACATGAACCTGTGTCCCCTGCATCAGCAAGCAGACTCTCAACCACTGCGCCACCAGGGAAGCCCCCTAGGTATTCTTTTTGATGTGATTGTAAATGAGATTGTGTTCTTAATTTCTCTTTCTGATAGTTCATTGTTAGCATACAGAAATGCAACAGATTTCTGTAAATTAATTTTGTATCCTGCAATGTTACTAAATTCATTGATAACTTCTAGTAGTTTTTTGGTGGCATCTTTAGGATTTTCTTTGTATGGTATAATGACATTTGCAAACAGTGAGTTTTACTTCTTCCTTTCCAATTTGGATTCCTTTTATTCCTTTTTCTTTTCTTTTCTTTTCTTTTTTTTTTTTTTGTCTGATTACTGTGGCTAGGCCTTCCAATACTATGTTGAATAAAAGTGCTGGGAGTGGGCATCCTTGCATTGTTCCTAACCATAAAGGAAATTCTTTCAGCTCTTCACTGTTGAATATGATGTTAGCTGTGGGCTTGTCATATATGGTTTTTATCATATTGAGGTATGCTCCCTCTATACCTACTATGTTGAAAGTTTTTATCATGAATGGATGTTGAATTTTGTGAAATGCTTTTTCTGAATCTATTTAGATGATCATGTGATTTTTATCCTTCCTTCTGGTAATGTGGTATATCATATTGATTGATTTGCAAATATTGTTCCACCGTTGCATCCTGGGATAGTTCCTACTTGATCATGGTGTATGATCCTTTTAATGTACATGTATTGTTGAGATAAGTTTGCTAATATTTTGTTGAGGATTTCTGCATCTGTGTTCATCAGTGATGTTGACCTGTAATTTTCCTTTTTTGGTGATATCTTTGCATGGTTTTGGTATCAGGATGATACTGGTCTTATAGAATGAGTTTGGAAGCATTTCTTCTTCTGCAATTTTTTGGAATAGTTTTTTTGGAATAGAGAAGCATAGACGTTAACTCTTCTCTAAATGTTTGGTAGAATTCATCTCTGAAACTATTCAGTCCTGGACTTTGATTTTTGGGAGTTTTTAAAATTACTGATTCAATTTCATTACTGGTAATTGATTTGTTTATGTTTTCTATTTCTCCCTGGTTCAGTCTTGGGAGATTGTACATTTCTAGGAATTTGCCCATTTCTTCCAGGATGTCCATTTTATTGGCATATAATTAATTATAGTAATCTCTTATGATCCTTTGTATTTCTATGTTGTCAGTTGTAACTTCCCCTTTTTCATTTCCAGTTTTACTGTTTAGGTCTTCTCTCTTTTTTTCTTGATGAGTCTGACTAAAGATTTATCAATTTTATTTACCTTTCCAAGAACCAGCTCTTAGTTTCATTGACCTTTTCTGTTTTTCTGGGGGGTTTTTGGTCTCTATTTCATTTATTTCTGTTCTGATCTTTTTATTTCTTCCTTTCTACTAACTTGCTAACTTTGGGTCTTGTTTGTTCTTTTTCTAGTTTTTTTAGGTGTAAGGTTAGGTTGCTTATTTGAGATTTTTCTTGTTTCCTGACATAGGCTTGTATCATTAAACTTCCCTCTTGGAACTGCTTTTGCTGCATCCATAGATTTTGGAATGTTGTGCTTCCATTTTCATTTGTCTTGAAGTATTTTCTGATTTCCTCTTTGATTTATTCATTGTCCCATTGGTCTTTTAGTAGCACGTTGTTAAACATATGTTTGAGTTTTCTCTATTTTTCTTCCTGTAATTTCTACCATCTTACCCTTGTGGCTGGAAAAAAAGATGCTTGATATAATTTCTATCCTCTTAAATTTACTTGTTTTGTGGCCTAGCATATGATCTATCCTGGAGAACATCCCATATGCACTTGGAAATAACATGTACCCTGCTCTTTTTGGATGAAATGTCCTAAAGATATCTATTACGTCCAACTGGTCTAATGTGTTGTTTAATACCACTGTTTCCTTATTGATTTTCTGTCTGGATAAACTGTCTGTTGATGTAAGTGGGGTGTTAAAGTCCCCTACTATTATTGTGTTATTGTCAATTTCTCCCTTTATGTCTGTTAATATTTGCTTTACATATTTAGGTGCTCCTGTATTAGGTGATTATGCGTTAGTGAGTGTACTATCCTCTTCTTGTATTGATTGCATTGTCATTATATAATGCCCTTCTTTGTTTTTCTTTATAGACTTTGTTTTAAAGTCGATTTTGTCTGATATGAGTATTACTGCCCCCACTTTCTTGCCATTTACATTTGCATGATATATCTTTTCCCATCCACTCACTTTCAGTCTGTGTGTCTTTAGTTCTGAAGTGAGTCTCTTGTAAACAGCATATACATGGTTCTTGCTTTTTTATTCAATCACCCACTCTATGTCATTTGATTGGAGAATTTGATCCATTGATATTTAAAGTAATTATTAATAGGTATGTACTTATTGCCATTTAATTACTTGTTTTCTGGTTGTTTTTGTAGTTCTTCTCTGTTCTTTTCTTTTTCTTTTAATTTCTTCCCTTGTAGTTTGATGATTTTCTTTAGTGGTATGCTTGTATTCCTTTCTCTTTAGTTTTTGTGTATCTATTTTAGGTTTTTTTATTTGTGGACACCATGGGGTTCATATATGCTGACCTATAACTGTATCTACTTGTTTCAAACTGGTAGTCACTTAAGTTCAAACACATTCTAAAAGATCTACATTTTTTACTCTCCTCCCACACATTTTCTGTTTTAGATGTCATATTTTACATCTTCATGTTATTCCTTTACTGATTATTATAGTTACAGTTGATCTTAAAATTTTTTGTCTTTTAATCTTCATATTAGCTTATTTAAGTGGTTGATCCCAGGCCTTACTATATATATACTTTTACTAGTGGAATTTTCCCTTTCCCATAGATGCTTACTTCTTGTTATAGCCTTTTTTTCCACTTAGAAAAGACCCTGTAACATTTCTTTTAAGGTAAGTTTAGTATTGATGAACTCTTTTAAATTTATTTATTTATTTATTTACTTGGCCACGCCATGCAGTGTGCAGGATGCGGGATCTTAGTTCCCTGACCAGGGATCAAAGCCATGCCCCCTGCACTGGGAGCACAGACTCTTAACCACTGGACTGCCAGGGAAGTCCCTTGATGAACTCTTTTAGTTTTTGCTTGTCTTAGAAGATCTTTATCTCTCCTTCCATTCTAAATGATAATCTTGGTGGGTAGAGTATCCTAGGGTGCAGGGTTTTCCCTTTCAGCACTTTGAATGTACCATGCCATGCCCTTCCGGCCTGCAAAGTTTCTGCAGAAAAATCATCTGATAGACTTATGTGGGTTCCTTTGTACATGATTCTTTATTTTTCTCTTGCTGCTTTTAGAATTCTCACTTTATATTTAGCCATTTTAATCATGATATGTCTTGGTATGTGTCTGGGTTCATCTTGTTTGGGATCCTCTGTGCTTCCTGTACCTGAATATCTGTTTCCTTCTTCAGGCTTGGAAAGTTTTCAGCCATTATTTCATCAAATACATTTTCAACCATCTTTTCTCTCTCTTCTCCTTCTGGGAGAATGTTGGTATGTTTGATGTTGTTCTGGAGATCCATTAAAATGTCCTCATTTTTAAAATTTGTTTTTCTCTTTGACATTCTGCTTGGGTAATTTCCATTATTCTATCTTCCAGATCACTTATGTGTTCTTCTGTATCACCTATTCTGCTGTTAATTCCTTCTAGTGTGTTTTTCACTTCAGTTATTGTATTATTCAGTTCTGACTGGTTCTTTTTTTCAATTGAAGTATAGTTGATTTACAATGCTCTAGTATTTTCTGGGGTACAGCAAAGTGTTCTTTTTCATATTCTTTTCCATTATGGATTATTATAGGATATTAAATATAGCTCCTTGTGCTATACAGTAGGACTCTGTTGTTTATCTATTTTATATATAGTAGTTTGTATCTGCTAATCCTAAACTCCTAATTTATCCCTCCCTTACCCTCTTTCCCCTTTGGTAACCATAAGTTTGTTTTCTATGTCTGTGAGTCTGTTTCTGCTTCATAAATAAGTTCATTTGTATCATATGTTTTTTTGTTGTTGTTTGTTTGTTTTTGCAGTACGTGGGCCTCTCACTGCTGTGGCCTCTCCCGCTGCGGAGCACAGGCTCCGGAAGCGCAGGCTCAGCGTCCATGGTCCATGGGCCCAGACGCTCCGCGGCACGCGGGATCCCCCCAGACCAGGGCACGAACCCGCGCCCCCCGCACCAGCAGGCGGACTCTCAACCACTGTGCCACCAGGGAAGCCCCATATTTTAAATTTATTTATTTTTTAAAATTTTATTTATTTTTGGCTGCATTGGGTCTTTGTTGCTGTACGCAGGCTTTTCTCGAGTTGCAGTGAGCGGTGGCATCTCTTGTTGCGGAGCACGGGCTCTAGGTGCACAGGCTCAGCAGTTGTGGCTCATGGGCTCTAGAGCGCAGGCTCAGTAGTTGTGGTGCACGGGCTTAGTTGCTCCACAGCATGTGGGATCTTCCCGGACCAGGGCTTGAACCTGTGTCCCCTTCATTGGCAGCTGGATTCTTAACACCTGTGCCACCAAGGAAGTCCCTATTTCATATTTTAGATTCCACATATAAGTGATATTGTATGGTATTTGTCTTTCTCTTTCTGATTTACTTCATTTAGTATGATAGTCTCTAGGTCCATCCATGTTGCTGCAAATGGCATTATTTCATTCGTTTTTATGGCTGAGTAGTATTCCATTGTGTATATATGTATATACCACATCTTCTTTATCCTGTCATCTGTTATGGACATTTATGTTGCTTCCATGTCTTGGCTATTGTAAATAGTGCTGCTATGAACATTGGGGTGCATGTATCTTTTAGAATTCAAGTTTTCTCCAGATATATGTCCATGAGTGGGATTGCTGGATCATATGGCAACACTACTTTTAGTTTTTCAAAGAACTTCCATACTTTTTTTCCATAGTGGTTGCACCAATTTACATTCCCACCAACAGTGTAGGAGGGTTCCCTTTTCTCCACACCTTCTCCAGCATTTGTTATTTGTAGACTTTTTAATGATGGCCTTTCTGACTGGTGTGAGGTGGTATGACTCATTCTTTTTTATATTTTCTAGGTCCTTGTTAAAATTCTCGCCGTGTTCATCTATTCTTTTCCTAATTCAGTTAGCGTTCTTATTACTAATGCTTGGAATTCTTTATCTGGTAAATTGTTTATTTGTTTCATTTGTTGTTTTTTTCAGGAGTTTTTTCTTGCTCCTTCAGTTGAAATAAATTCCTCTGTCTTCTCATTTTGCTTAACTTTGTCTTTATGAAATTAGTTGAAACAGTTACCTGTTGTGGTCCTGAAGGGTGTCCTTGGGTAAGCACGCCCCTATACAGCCTGTGTGTGCCCAGTGGCTTTGGTGGGAGAGCTGGATCTGATGTGAACACAAGTTACATCTTTCCCCAGGGTGTTCTGGAAGCTAACACCTTGGTAGGAGGTAGAGCTGGAGATGGAGTGGCTAGGGGCAGAGCCAGGTGAGAGCTGGGGTTTCTCCTTTGCCCAGTGGCCATCACCACCCTATTCAGTGCAGGTCACAAGTTTCTGGAGTAGAAGCCTGAGTGTTGAGTCCAAGCCGGCTCTATTTCCTTTAAGAGTATCCTTGCCCCAGAGGATTGGAGTGCTGGAGCATGAGAGGCTGGTGCGGGCACTTGGTGAGTCTGAGCAGAGGCTGTGCCCTGCTCAGATGCTACTTTGGGTCTGAGCTCTCCCCTCAGCTGATGCTGGCCTTGCCCTGTTGTGGAGCTTTAATGCAGAGCAGGTGAGGCCTGTATGGATGCTCAGAGTGAGTCAGGGTGCAGGTTTTGGCAGTCTGGCCACAGTCAGAGATCCAGACTGCTTCTGATTTGCTGCCTGTGTAAGCACTAGTAATGGCTGCCCCCACCTTGCTTAGATGTCACTTTGGGTCTGAGCCACCTTTGTGCCTCACAGCCAAGTTCTCTCCTTGGCTTAGCAGCCTGCATCTCAGTGTGGAGCATCATGAAGCAAGTGGGGCTTGAGTAGTGACTTGGCTCAGGCTGGGGTGCACACCTGGGTGGTCCAGGAAACCAGCCAGCAATACATGCAGTTTCAATTCATCCCCTCCACGCTGTTTTGGGAGTGAGCAAGTGTGCAAATGCTCCTCATGAGTGGAGTCTAGGCTTCCTACAAGCCTCCTGTTAGTCTTGCTGGCCCTTCAACCAGCCTAGGGAACTCATCTTCCCAGTGCCGGACCTCAGGGCTGGGGCACCCAATATGTGGTTCAAACTTCCCAGGGAGCATCTCCCCTATGTAATCTCCCTTCTCTTCTGAGTCCCCTCCCGGGGGCACATGTCCCTGATTGCTTCTCTTCTCTTCCTACGCGATTCCATGTGGATCTTTCTTACAGCCTTGGTTGTACAGGAGTCTCTCTGACAGTCTTCAGTTAGTTTTCAGTGAGAAGTGTTCAACATGTAGATGTATTTTTGATGTGTTCATGGGTTGGGGGGGAGGCGAGTTCTGCATCCCCCTACTCTGTGATCTTTATCTCATTCCACTGCAGTTTTTTTTTTCTTGTAGTTAATTTCTAGTCTCATAGTGTTGTGATTAGAAAAGATGCTTGATATGGTTTTCATTTTCTTAAATTTACTGAGGCTTGTTTTGTGGCTTAGCATGTGATCTATCCTGGAGAATGTTCCATGTGCCCTTAAAAAGAATATGTACTCTGCTGTTTTTGCATAGAAGTTCTTTATCTGTATCTATTAAATCCATTTGATTTAATGTGTTGTTTAAGGCCAGTGTTTCCTTATTAATTTTATGTCTGGAGAAACTGTCTATTGATGTAAGTGGGGTGCTATAGTCTCCTACTATTATTGCGTTACTATCAATTTCTCCCTTTATGTCTGTTAGTATCTGCTTTATATATTTATGTGCTCCTATGTTCAGTGCATTTGTTATATCTTCTTTTTGGATTGGTCCCTTGATCATTATATAATGTCCTTCTTTGTCTCTTTGTTTTACAGTCTATTTTGTCTGATATAAGTATTGCTGCCCTGGCTTTCTTTTAATTTCCATTTGCATGGAATACTTTTTTCCATTCCAACACTTTTGGTCTGTGTGTGTCTTTAAATCTGAAATGAGTCTCTTGTAGGCACCATATATATGGGTCTTGTTTTTATATCCTTTCAGTCACTATATGCCTTTTTATTGGATCATTTAGTCCATTTATATTTGAAGTAATTATTGATAGGTATGTACTTATTGCCATTCTGTTCATTGCTTTGGGGGTGGCCAAAGTATTTTATAACATAAATCAGATCATTTCACTGTCTTTATATCAAATTTCAAATCACATTCCATCAAGCCCTTGCCTTGGCCTACAAGGTCTTACATAATCGGTTTTGATTGTGTCTCCTTGGTTCCTCCTGCTCTTTCCCTGCTCACTACACTCCAGCTACACTGGTCCTGCTGTTCTTCAAATACATGAAGCTAGTTTCCAACTCAGGGCATTTGTGCCTGCTGTTCTCTCCAATAGAAATGTTCCCAGATGAGTCACATGACCTGCTGCCTCACCTCAGCCCAGTCTTTATTTAATTATCACCAACTCAGAATGACCTTCCCTGTCTACCTTATCTAAATAACCTCTCACCCTTCTTGACTCTCTTACCCCTCATTCAATTCTGTCTTTTTGTTTATTCATTAATTTTCTGCTCCCTTCCCCAATACCTACCTGACACTAGAACATAAGTGCAATGAGAAAAAAAGATTTCACTTGTTCACTTCTGTATCTAGTGCCAGGAACATAGGTGCTCAAAACATATTTCTTTGTTAATGGATTAATAACTTAGTAAAAAAATAAAAACAAAGTTGTTCACATTTTAAAAATGTAAAAGGACGTATTAATTGAAATGAAAGCTTTGGAGTTCAGGTTCTGTTAGTGACTAATGTCACCCCTCAGATTCATTTTTAAGGGTATGGCCAGATGAATTAGGATACTTCTTCTCTTCCCACACATGTCTAATTATATCCACAATTAAATAAAGAAACAAAGATATTGAAAGAGGTCTGATGGATCAGAGTGAGTCTGGCCAAAACCTAGATAAAGGACAGGAGAACACTGACCCTAAAAATATACTCTTCATGAAGAAAAAGGTTGTATGGATCAGTGGGTCAGCTTTTACATTGATGGCTGAGGCCATAGGAAAACACTATAGTTGCAGTAATGATTCTACCCTCCCACCTTGGTACTGTGGGTTGTTATGTGAAAAATTGTTTTGTATGTGTGAACTGAAAGAGCTGTACCACTAAAAAAATGTATCATGTGGAACTCAGGCTCTTTCTGTTGTGGGACAGTAAGGCAGAGATTTTTACCTGGTCCCAATAGTCATCTCTCTTCTACAGCAAGGTCAAAAAACCTTTTCTGTTAAGGACCAGACAGTAAATAATTTTGGCCTTGAGGGCCATATAATATAAATAAATGTTCATGACTATGTTCAAATAAATCATTATTTACAAAAAGAGGCAATGGAAAGATTTGGCCCCCAGCTATACTTTGTCAAACCTTGATTTAGAATTGTAAAATTTTTAACTGAGTGCATGACTGCCTAGCTAAAGGCTGTGTTTCCTAGCCTGCCTTGTAGCTATCTGTGGCCATGTGACTAAATTTAGCATCTATATAGATTACTGTGATTCTTAATCTCAGTACTATTGACATTTTAGGCCAGATAACTCTTAATTTATTTTTATTGGGATATAATTCATAACATAAAATTCACTGTTTTAAATTAAAGTATACAATTCAGTGGTTTTTAGTATATTCACAAGGTGTGTTCACCACTATCTATTCCAGAACACTTTCACCACTCCTAAAAGAAACTCTATATCAGTTAGCAGTCACTTCCCATTCCTCCCTCTCCTCCATATTTTGACCACCACTTATCTACTAATTCTGTCTGTACAGATTTGCTTACTCTGAAATCATACAATATGTGGCCTTTTGTGACTGGCTTCTTTCACTTAGCATAACAGTTTCAAGGTTCACCTATGTTGTAGCAAGTATCAGTACTCCATTCCTTTTTCATGCCTGAATAACATTCCATTGTACACATATACCACATTTTGTTTATCCATGCATGGACACTTGAGCTGTTTCTACTTTTTAGCTATAATTTAAAATGCTTTTATGGGACTTCCCTGGTGGTCCAGTGGGTAAGACTCCGCACTTCCAATGCAGGGTGCCCAGGTTCAATCCCTGGTTGGGGAACTAGATCCTGCATGCCTGCCACAACTACGAGTTTGCATGCTGCAACTAAAGATCCCTCATGCTGCAACAAAGATTCTGCGTGCTGCAACTAAAACCCGGCTCAGCCAAAACAAATAAATAAATTAATAAATATTAAAAAATGCTTTTATGAATCTCATGTACTAGTTAGATCACAGAATAACTCTATGTTTAACCTCTGTGGAACTTCCAAACTATTTTCCAAAGTGGCTGCGCCATTTTGTATTCCCACCAGCAATGTATGAGTGTTCCAATTTCTCCACATCTTCACCAAAACTTACTAATGTCTGCTTTTTTTCATTATAGCCATCTCAGTAGATATGAAATGGCATCTCATTTTGGCTTTGATCTGCATTTCCTTAATGACTAATGACACTGAGCATCTTTTCATGTGCCTATTAACAATGTACATATCTTTAGAGAAGTGTCTACTCAAATTTTTGTACATTTAAAAAATTGAGTTGTCTTTTTATTGTTGAGCTGTAAGAGTTCCTATATATCTTAAAAAGAGATCCTTATCAGATATATAATTTGCAAATATTTTCTTCCTTTCTCTGGGTGGCCTTTTCACTTTCTCAATAGTGTATTTGGAAGCCACAAAAGTTTTTAATTTTAATGAATTCTGCTTTATGCATTTTTTTGATGGTTGCACACATTTTTGGTGTCATATCTAAGAAACTGTTGCCTAATCCAAAGTCATGAAGATTTACCTGTTTTCTTTTAAGAGTTTTATACTTTTAGTGCTTAGATTTAGGTCTTTGGATCCACTTTTTTTTTTTTAACAGCTTTTTTGGAGTATAATTGCTTAACAATGTTGGGTTCGTTTCTATTGTATAACAAAGTGAATCAGTTATATGTATATATAAATCCCCATAACCCCTCCTTCTAGTGCCTCTGTCCCATTCTCCCTTTCCCACCCCTCTAGATGGTCACAAAGCATCGAGCTGATCTCCCTGTGCTATGCAGCTGTTTCCCACTAGCTAAGCTATCTATTTTACATTTGGTATTGTATATATTTCAATACTACTCTTTCACTTTGTCCAAGTCTACCCTTCCCCCTCTCCATGTCCTCAAGTCCATTCTCTACCTCTGCGTCTTTATTCCTGTCCGGTCCCTAGGTTCATCAGAACCTTTTTTTTTTTTTTTTTTGGATTCCAAATATATGTGTTAGCATACAGTATTTGCTTTTCTCTTTCTGACTTACTTCACTCTGTATGACAGAGTCTAGGTCCATCCACCTCAGTACAAATAACTCAATTTTGTTTATTTTTATGGCCGAGTAATATTCCATTGTATATTTGTGCCACTTCTTCTTTATCCATTCATCTGTCGATGGACACTTAGGTTGTTTCCATGTCCTGGCTATTGTAAATAGAGTTGCAGTGAACATTGTGGTACATGACTCTTTTTGAATTATGGTTTTCTCAGGGTATATGACCAGTAGTGGGATTGCTGGGTCGTATGGTAGCTCTATTTTTAGTTTTTTAAGGAACCTCCATACTGTTCTCCATAGTGGCTGTATCAATTTACATTCCCACCAACAGAGGGTTCCCTTTTCTCCACACTCTTTCCAGCATTTATTTTCTGTAGATTTTTTGATGATGGCCATTCTGACTGGTGTGAGGTGATACCTCACTGTAGTTTTGATTTGCACTTCTCTAATGATTAGTGGTGTTGAGCATCCTTTCATGTGTTTGTTGGCAAACTATATGACTTCTTTGGAGAAATGTTTATTTAGGTCGACCACCCATTTTTGGATTGGGTTGTTTGTTTTTTTGATATTGAGCCGCTTGAGCTGCTGGTATATTTTGGAGATTAATCCTTTGTCAGTTGCTTTGCTTGCAAATATTTTCTCCCATTCTGAGGGTTGTCTTTTCACCTTGTTTATGGTTTCCTTTGTTATGCAAGAGCTTTTAAGTTTCATTAGGTCTCATTTGTTTATTTTTGTTTTTATTTCCCTTTCTCTAGGAGGTGGGTCAAAAAGGATCTTGCTGGGATTTATGTTATAGAGTGTTCTATGTTTTCCTCTAAGAGTTTTATAGTGTCTGGTATTACATTTAGGTCTCTAATCCATTTTGAGTTAATTTTTGTGTATGGTGTTAGGGAGTGTTCTAATTTCATTTTTTTTTTTTTTTTTTTTTTGCGGTACACGGGCCTCTCACCATTGTGGCCTCTCCCATTGCAGAGCACAGTCTCCGGATGCACAGGCTCAGCGGCCATGGCCCATGGGCCCAGCCACTCTGCGGCATGTGGGATCTTCCCAGACCAGGGCATGAACCCGTGTCCCCTGCATCAGCAGGCGGACTCTCAACCACTGCGCCACCAGGGAAGCCCCTAATTTCATTCTTTTTCATGTAGCTGTCCAGTTTTCCCAGCACCACTGATTGAAGAGGCTGTCTTTTCTCCATTGTATATTCTTGCCTACTTTATCAAAGATAAGGTGACCATATGTGCGTGGGTTTTTCTCTGGGCTTTCTATCCCGTTTCATTGATCTATATTTCTGGTTTTGTGCCAGTACCATACTGTCTTGATTACTGTAGCTTTGTAGTATAGTCTGAAGTCAGGGAACCTGATTCCTCCAGCTCCATTTTTCTTTCTCACGATTGCTTTGGCTATTTGGGGCCTTTTGTGTTTCCATACACATTGTGAAATTTTTTGTTCTAGTTCTGTGAAAAATGCCATTGGTAGTTTGATAGGGATTGCATTGAATCTGTAGATTGCTTTGGGTAGTATATTCATTTTCACAATGTTGATTCTTCCAATCCAAGAACATGGTATATCTCTTCATCTGGTTGTATCATCTCTAATTTCTTTCATCAGTGTCTTATAGTTTTCTGCATACAGGTCTTTTGTCTCTGTAGGTCGATTTATTCTTTGGTGTTTTATTCTTTTTGCTTTTTGCCTATTTTTTAATTGAGTTGTTTGTCTTTTTGTTGATGAGTTGTAAGAGGTTTTGAAAAATATATTCTGAATACTAGATCCTTATCAGATATTTGAGTTGCAAATATGTTCTCCCATTCTGTGGGTTCTCTTTTAACTTTCTTGATAGCGTCCTTCAGTGCACAGGATTTTTTTACTTTAATGAAGTCTAACTAATTTTTTCCTATTTCTTATATATTCTTTGCTTGTGTTTTTAATATCCTATCTAAGATTTCACTGCCAAATCCAAGAAATGGAAATTTGCGCCTATGTTTTCCTCTAAGAGTTTTATATTATCTCTTACATTAAATCTTGATCCATTTTGAGTTAATTTTTGTGTATGGTGTGAGGTAAGGGTCCAACTTCATTTTTATGCATACTGATATCCAGTTGTCCCAGTACCACTTGTTGAAAAGACTATTCTTGTCCCACTGAATAGTGTTGGCACCCTTGTTGAAAATCAGTTGACCATAAATGTGAGGGCTTCTTTCTGGACTCAAAATTCTATTTCATTGATCTATATGTCTATATTTATACCAATACTGCACTGTTTTGATTACTGTGGCTTTGTAGTTTTTTTTTTTTTTTTTTAAGAAGATGTTGGGGGTAGGAGTTTATTAATTAATTTATTTTTGCTGTGTTGGGTCTTCATTTCTGTGTGAGGACTTTCTCTAGTTGTGGCAAGCGGGGCCACTCTTCATCGCGGTGCGCAGGTCTCTCACTACTGCTGCCTCTCTTGTTGCGGAGCACAGGCTCCAGACGCGCAGGCTCAGTAGTTGTGGCTCACAGGCCTAGTCGCTCTGCAGCATGTGGGATCCTCCCGGACCGGGCTCGAACCCATGTCCCCTGCATTAGCAGGCAGATTCTCAACCACTGTGCCACCAGGGAAGCCCTGTAGTAAGTTTTGGAGGTTAGAATTGTGAGACCTCTAATTTTGTTCCTTTTTTTTTTTTTTTTTTGGTACGCGGGCCTCTCACTGCCATGGCCTCTCCCGTTGTGCAGCACAGGCTCAGTGGCCATGGCTCACAGGCCTAGCTGCTCCGCAGCATGTTGGATCTTCCTGGACCGGGGCATGAACCCGTGTCCCCTACATCGGCAGGCAGACTCTCAACCACTGCGCCACCAGGAAAGCCCTAACTTTGTTCTTTTTAAGATTGTTTTGACTATTATGGGTCTCTTGCTATTTTATATGGATTTTAGGATCAACTTATCCATTTCTGGAAAACAGGCAATTGAAATTTTGATAGGGATTGCACTGAATCTGTAAATTTAGGGAATATTGCCATCTTAACAATATTGTCTTCCAATCAATGAACACAGAATGTCTTTTTATTTATTCAGGTTCTCTTTTATTTCTATCAGCAGTGTTTTACAGTTTCCAGTATATGAGTCTTGTACCTCCTCAGTTAAATTTATTAAGTATTTTATTATTTTTGATGATGTTGTAAATAGAACTGTGTTCTTAATTTCATTTTCAGGTCGTTCATTGAAGAGTATAGAAATACAACTGATTTTTGTAAGTGATCTTGTATCCTGTAATTATGCTGAATTCATTTATTAGCTCTAATAGTTTTTGAATAGATTCTTTATGGTTTTCGATATTTAAAATTATGTCATCTGTGAATAGAAATAGCTTTACTTCTTCTTTTCCATTTTGTATGACTTTTATTTCTTTTTCTTGCCTAATTGCTCTGACTAGAACTTCCAGTGCTAGGTAGTGGAAAGAAGTGTGAAAGCAGATATCCTTGTCTTGTTCCTGATTTTAGGGAGAAAGCTTCAAACATGATGTTAGCTGTGAGTTTTTTCACTGATGCCCTTTATTAGGTTGCGGAGCATTCCGTCTCTTCTTGACTTAATACAGGTTTTTTGTTTTTTTCCATGAAAGGGTACTGGAATTTGTCAAATGCTTTTTCTCCATCTATCAAGTTGATTATGTGACTTTCCCCCCTTCGTTTTCATAATATGGTGTATTACACTGACTGATTTTCATGTTGACGCACCCTTACATTCCTGGAATAAATCCTACTTGGTCATGGTGTATAATCCTTTTAATATGCAGCTGGATTTCATTTGCTACTATTTTGTTGAGGAATTTTACGTCTTTTATTATTTTTTTAAAAAATTAATTAATTAATTAATTTTTTGGCGTGTTGGGTCTTCGTTTCTGTGCGAGGGCTTTCTCCAGTTGTAGTGAGTGGGGGCCACTCTTCATCGCGGTGCATGGGCCTCTCACTGTCGCGGCCTCTCATTACGGAGCATGGTTCCAGACGTGCAGGCTCAGTAGTTGTGGCTCACGGGCCCAGTTGCTCCACGGCATGTGGAATCCTCCCAGATCAGGGCTCAAACCCGTGTCCCATGCATCAGCAGGCAGACTCTCAACCACTGTGCCACCAGGGAAGCCCCTACATCTTTATTCATGAAGGATATTGGTCTGTATTTTCTATTATTGTGATTTCTTTGTCTGGCTTTGGTATCAAAGTAATACTGGCCTCACACAATGAGTTAGGTAGTGTTATCTCCTCTTCCATTTTTTTTTGAAGAGCTTGAGGACTGGTGTTAATTCTTCTTTAAATATTTGATAAAATTCACTAGTGAAGCCATCTGATCCTGGGCTTTTATTAGTTGGAAGTTTTCAGGTAACTGAATCAATCCTTTTACTTGTTACAGGTTTATTCAAATTTTCTATTTATTCTTTAGTCAGTTTTAGTTTTTGTGTGTTTCAAGGAATGTGTCTATTTTATCCAGTTTCTCCAATTTGTTGGTGTACATTTTTCAAAGCATTCTCTTATAAACTTTCTATTTATGCAAGATTGAAAGTAATGTCTCCATTTTCATTCTTGATTTTATTAATTTGAGTCCTCTCTCTGTTTTGCTGGGTCGGTCTAGCTAAAAGTTTAATTTTGTTGATCTCTTCAAAGGACCAAACTTACACTGATTCTATTGTTTTTCTATTCTCTATTTTGTTTATCTCTGCTCTAATCTTTATTGTTTCCTTACTTCTAGTTACTTTGTGGTTAGTTTGCTCTTCTTTTTCTAGTTTCTTAAGGTGGAATGCTGGGTTGTGGATTTGAGATCTTTCTTCTTTTTTAAAAATGCAGATGTTTACATCTATAAATTTCCCCCTGAGCACTGCTTTCGCTGCATCTCATACGTTTTGGTATGTTGTGTTTCTGTTTTCATTCATCTCAAAGTATTTTCTAATTTCCTTTTGTATTTATTCTTTGACCCATTGCTTGTTTAAGACTGTGTAGTTTAATTTCCACATATTTGTGAATCTCCAGATTTTCTTCTTTTATTGATTTCTAACTTCATTCCATTGTTGTCAGAGAAGATACTTTATAACATTTAATATTTTAAACTTTATTGAGATTTGTGTCATGACCCAACATGTTCTGTGCTGAAGAATGTTCCACGTACAGTTGGAAATAATGTGAATCCTGCTGTTTTTGGCTGAAGTATTCTACACATGTCTGTTAGGTCTAGTTGATTTATAGTCATTCAAGTTTTATATTTCCTTGTTTATCTTCTGTCTAGTTGTTCTATTGATTATTGAAAGTGAGGTGTTGAAGTCTCCAATTACTGTTGTTGAAATGTCTATTTCTCCCTTCAACTCTGTCAGTTTTTGCTTAATATATTTTAGGTCTCTGTTGTTAGTTGCATATATGTTTGCAATTGTTGTATCTTCTTGATGAATTGACTCTTTTATTATTATGTAATGCCCCTCTTTATCTGTGTAACAATTTTTGTCTTAAAGTCTATTTTGTCTGATATTAGAATAGCCACTCCAATTCTCTTTTGCTTACTGTTTGCTCTCTTTTGTTTACTGAAATATATTTTTCCATTCTTTCATTCTCAGTCTATTTGTGTCCTGGATCTAAAGTGAGTCTCTTGTAGACAGCATATAGTTTGATCAAATTTTTATCCATTCTGCCAATCTCTGCTTTAAATGTGAGAGTTTAACCCATTTATATTTAATGTAATAACTGATAGAAAAGGATTTACTTTTGTGATTTTTCTATTTGTTTTACATATGTCTCATATCTTTTTTGTTCTGTAGTTACCCTATTACTGCCTTCTTTTGTGTTAAGTGGATAGTAATTAATTAAATAATATTTTTCTAGTATACCATTTTTTTCTTTTCAATTCCTTTACTATATATTTTCTAGTTATTTTCTTAATGGTTTCCCATGGGATTACAATTAACATCTTAATTTACAACAAGATAATTTCAGTTAATACCAACTTAGTTTCAATAATATATAAAAACGTTGTTCCTATACAGCACCTCCATTCCCTATGCTGTTATTGCCTCAAATTACATTTTTACACAATATGTGCCCAACACAGATTTATAATTATTGTTTTATGTAGATTTTTAAAAATTGAGTAGACTAAAAAGAGAAGTTATAACCAAAAATACATTAAGACTAACTTTTGGGCTTCCCTGGTGGCGCAGTGGTTGAGAATCTGCCTGCCAATGCAGGGGACACGGGCTTGAGCCCTGGTCTGGGAAGATCCCACATGCCATGGAGCAACTAGGCCCATGTGCCACAACTACTGAGCTGAGCCTGTGCGTTTGGAGCTTGTGCTCTGCAACAAGAGAGGCTGCGACAGAGAGACGCCCATGCACTGCGATGAAGAGTGGCCCCCACTCGCCGCAACTAGAGGAAACCCATGCACAGAAACGAAGACCCAACAAGCCAAAAATAAATAAATAAAATTTTTTAAAAAAAGACTTTTATATTTAGCTATGTGGTTACCTTTATTAGTGGACATTTCTTCATGTGGATTTGAATTTACATCTAGTGTTCTTTTATTTCAGATTAAAGGGCTCCTTTTTTCATTTCTTGTAGGGGAATGTTTACCAGAAACAATTTCTCAGTTTTTATTTATCTGCGAAAGTCTTGGTTTCTTCCTTTTTTGTTAGGCTTTTCTTGTGTGTGGTTAAAAAACAACAACAACAACACATGACATAAATTTACCATCTTAACAATTTTTAAGTATATGTTACAGTATTGTTAACTATATGCACATAGTTGTACAACAGTTCTCTAGAACTTTTTCATCTTGCATAACTGAAACTCTATATTCATTGAACAACAACTCCCATTTCCTCCTCACCCCAGTCCCTGGAAACTACTATTATTTCATTTCTATGAGTTTGATTACTTTAGATATTTCATATAAATGGAATCATGAGTGTTTGTCTTTTTGTGATTGGATTATTTTACTTAGCATACTGTCTTCAAAGTTCATACTTGCTGTAGTATATGACAGGATTTCCTTTTTTAAGACTGAATAATATTCTATTATATGTATGTTCAATATTTTCTTTATCCTTTAATCCACTGATGGGAATTTAGGTTGCTTCTACATATTGGGTATTGTGAAAAATGATGCAATAAGTATACCTCTTTCATTTCTGCAAGATCATTTTGCTGGATATATAATTCTTGGTTGACAGGGTTTTTTTTTTTCTTTTAGCATTTTGAATATGTTGTCTCATACCCTCTGGCCTCTGTGGTTTCTGATGAGAAATCAGCTGTTAATCTTATTGATGATCACTTGTACTTGACAAGTCATTGCTCCCTTGCTGATTTCATGATTCTCTTTGTCTTTGATTTTTGACAGTTTGATTATAATGTATCTCGGTGTGTATCTCCTTGATTTTATCCTACTTGAAGTTCACTGAGCTTGTTGAATATGACCATTCACATCTTTTATCAAATCTAGGAGGTTTTCAGCCATTATTTCTTCAAACATTCTTTCTGTCCCTTTCTCTTCTCTCCTTCTGGGACTCCAATTACGTGTACATTGGTATGCTTGGTGGTGTCTCACAAATTTCTGAGATTCTTCATTTTTTTTCATTCATTTTTCTTTGTTCTCCTCAGATCAGATAATTTCAATTGACCTATCTTTAATTTCACTGACTCTTTCTTTTGCATATTTAAATCTGCTGTTGAACCCTCAAGTGAATTTTTAATTTCAGTTATACATTTTTCAGCTCCAGAATTTCTATTTGGTTCATTTTTAAATAATCTCTATTTATTTATTGATATTCTCTATTTGATGAGACTTTGTTCTCCTGGTTTCCTTTACTTCTTTGTATAAGTACCTTTTGAATATTATAATGCAGCATCTACAGAAATTATATTCTTTCCTCCCCAAGGTTTGCTGTTCCTGCTTGTTGTAGTTGTTGTTTGTTTCTTTATTGAGTTTTCTGAATTAATTTTGTAAACACTTTTTTTTTGGTCATGTGGGCCACTGAAGTCTCTGTTCAATTATCTCAATGATCAGCTAATGATTTGACAGATTTCCTTTAATGTCTGGAAAACAACAACAGAAAACCTCCCAGTTTGTTACGGGTCTCCATGTGCATGTTGTGGCACACATTCAACACTTATCCAGATGTTAGCAACTGTGCCTTAGACTTCACTTCCTGCTTGAGCAGAGACTTAAGGCCAGCTAGAGGTGAGAGCCCAGGGTCTTCTCTGGTCTTTTCTGAACACACACCAGCCCTGGGCATGCAATGCCCTTCCAGAGTCTTGGGAACTTTTCAGAAGCCTTATTCCCCAAAGCATCTCATTTCCCAGGATTTCCCCTCCCAAGCTTTTCTATTGCTTGTTCCAACTGTTATTTTTTGCCCCATGTAGCAGCAGATAATACACTTGCCTTTAAATGTTTCTGACAAATACCTCCAGGTAACTGCCTTAGCATCGGGAGAGATCCAAGTTAGGTGAAATAAAGTCAAGTCCTTTGATCTGGTCTTTCAGGGAACCACCAGACAAGTAAAAAAAAAAAAAAACTACCATAATTCTTTGAGAATAAGGTCTGTTCTTCTCTCTCTGGCACTTGGAACTTAACCTATAATGCAAGATGTCTTGAAAGCTGCTGCTGAATGAACCAGGGAGTGAGGGATGGAGGATAAGGAGTGAAAATCAAAATTCCACAAAGCTGTCTTACCAAGATTCACCTGGTTTTTTTTTTTTTTTCTTGATTAAGCATTTGCCTGGTTGAAAACTTTTTATTACTTTCTAGAGGTTCTGATAAAGTTGGTTTTGACAGTTTTCTTTTTCCAGTTTATTTACTGCTTTTATGGAGGGGAAGAACTTTGGATTTCCCTCTCTACTTTAAAATTTTCACTGATGTGGGAGTTCCCTGGTGGTCTAGTGGTTAGGATTTGGTGCTTTCACTGTTGTGGCCCAGGTTCAATCCCTGGTCAGAGGAGTGAGATCCCACAAGCCGTGCAGGTGGCCAAAATTTTTAAAATTAAAAATAATAAAAAAATTAAAAATTTCACTGATGTCACTCTGATTTAGGTTTCTGAAACTCATTTAAGGACTTTCTACATCTAGGATAATAAATCTATTCCCTTAAATTTTCTTTTATTATTTGAAAGATATGTTTTTTAAAAAACACATGGATCTGAGAGACTTCCCTGGTGGTCCAGTGGCTAAGACTCTGCACTCCCAATGCAGGGGGCCTGGGTTCGAGCCCTGGTCAGGGAACTAGATCCCACATACCACAACTAAGAGTTTTCATACTGCAACTAAAGATCCCGCATGCCTCAACTAAAGCCCGCATGCCGCAACAAAGATCCCACACGTGGCAATGAAGATCCTTAGCACCAAACTAAGACCTGGCACAACCAAATAAATAAATTATTTTTGAAAATAAAAATAAAAAACACATGGGCCTGAAATTCATCAGAATTTATTTTTGTGAACAATGTGAGAAAGAGATTGTGGTAGGCTGAATAGTGGTCTTCCAAGAACCACTGAGTATTATCATATATAGCAAAAGGAACTTTGCAGATGAGATTAAGGATTTTTAAATGGGGAAATTATCCTGTATTATCAGAGTGGGTCTGAAGTAATCACAAGGGTCCTTAAAAGGAGGAGGCAGGCAATCAGAGTAAGTAGTACTAGGAGATCTGAAGGGGAAGCAAAAAGTTGGAGTGCTGCAAGGAATAAGCCATGAGGCAAGAAATGGGACATGAGGAAAGGAATGCAGGCAGCATCTAGAGGCTAAAAAAAGGCAAAGATACATTCTTTCCTGAAGCCTCCAGAATGAATACAGCCCTGCTGATATCTTGATTTTAGTCTTCTGACCTCCAGAACTGTAAGAGAATAAATTTGTGTTGTTTTAAGCCACTAAGTTTGTGGTAATTTTTAACGCAGAAATAGGAAACTAATACAGATTTCTTACTTTAAATTTTAGCCAAAGGAATGAGATATGACCTCACACCTGTCAGAATGGCTATCATCAAAAAGTCTACAAATAACAAATGTGGGGAAACGTGTACCCTAGTACACTGTTGGTGGGAAGGTAAGTTGGTGTGCACTATGGAAAACAGTGTGGAAGTTCCTCAAAACACAAAAATAGAGTTCCCATATGATCCAGCAATTCCACTCCTGGGTATATACCCATAAAATAACAAAAACACTAATTTGAAAAGATCCATGCACCTTGATGTTCACAGCAGCATTATTTACAATAGCCAAGATATGGAAGCAACTTAAGTGTCCATCAACAGATGAATGGATAAAGATAAATGGATGTGATATATATACAATACAATATTAATTAGCCCTATAAAAAGAATGAAATTTTGCCATTTGCAACAAATGAATGGACCTGGAGGGTATTATTGCTTAGTGAAATAAGTCAGATGGAGAAAGACAAATACTGTATGTTACCACATATGTGGTATCTAAAAAATAAAAGAAACAAATGAACATAACAAAACAGAAACAGACTCACAGATATAGAAAACAAACTGTGGTTACCAGTGGGGAGGAGCAAGACAGGGGTAGGGGATTAAGAGGTACAAACTACTATGCATAAAATAAGTATACTGCAAAGATATATTGTACAGCACAAGAATATAAGCAATATTTTATAACTTTAAATTTATAAAATCGATTTAATCTATAAAAATAGAGTCACTATGTGATACACCTGAAACTAATATGATACTTTAAATCAATTATGCTTCAATAAAAATATTTAGCCAAAGGACTATCCAAATATACCCAATGCCAAGTACTAAAAATGTATCCTCTCACTGATTGGAAATGCAGGGGTTGGGGTGGGATGGAAGGGTTGTGCAAGAGTAACATGATCTGAATTATGTATTAAAAGGATCATTATGGCTGCTGTCTTAACAATAGACTATGTGGGAAGGTGGGGATAGAAACACAGGAAGATAAGTGAGGAGGCTATTAATCCACATGAGAGCTATGGTGACTTGAAACAGGGTAGCATAAGTGGTGGTGATAAATGGCTAGATTCAAGTTATATTTTAAAGGTAGAAGAAGTAGGATTTCCAGAGTGACTGGATGTGAGGTGTTAGAGGAATCCAGGATCATTTTTTTGTCTGAGCAACGGATAGAATGGGGTTGCCACTTATTAAAATAAGAAAAACTATATGAAGAGCAGGTTTGGGGGAAGAAAGACAGTGTTGGACATGTAAACTTCTACACTCTCCAAGTGGAGACACCAAGAAGTGGTTGTAAAAGTTATTGACTTGGGAGTGGGGTCAAAGTCAGGACTAGAGATAAGAATTTGGGGGAGTCATCAGCATATAGACGCCACTTAAAGTAATGATACTGGATGAGATAATCTAGGGAGGGAAGGTGGATAAAGAAGAGAGCTGGGCATTAAGCCTTGGTAGACTCCAATAAATGCTGAGGAGGAGAAATCAACAATGGAGGCTCTGAACAAATGGTCTATGAGGTAGAAGGAAAATAAAAGAGATATGATGCCCTTAAAGCCAAGTGAAGAAATATTTCAAGAAAGAGGAAATGATCAACTGTGTCAACCACTGCTGGTGGTTAACAAGATGAAACTGAAAAATAATCATTGGACCTGGAAACATGAAGATTGATTACTTTGCCAAAGTTATAAAGCCTGAATGGAGTGAATATAAGAGAGAATATGAGGATAGGAAGTAAAATAGAGATAATAGACAACTCTTTTGAGGAGCTTTGCAGTAAGGTGGAATTGAGAAATAAAGAAGCTTTTGCAAGGGGAAGTGTGGTCAAGAAGCATTTTTTGAAAGATGGGACGTACTAAATTATATGGCTCTGAGCATCCTCTAGCTAGTGATCTGACGCAGTATCATATTCCTCTGCAACTTCCCCAATACACTCTGCCCTTTGGAAGTCTTTGTCATAAACAAAATGTTCCATTCTCTCAACCTGTTCTCTGAAACTTTGCCTATTTATATGGATCAGCCCCATGTACACCAAGTTGGGCTGGGAGTAGAGGAGATCAAATCCCAATCACAGATGTTCCCTGCTCCTTTTCTTTTATGGGGAATTTATCACTAGATACATACCTTTTGTTTTCAAAGATGCATTTCCTAGGGATTCTCAAATTAGAATCACTTGTGGCCTGTGTTAATGATGTAAATACCTTGCTTCTACCCCAGACCATTTATGGTCCATGCTGACCAAGTAACCTTGTTTTTTATTATGTGACTATCTCACCCCATACCACATGGCCACAGCTGATTGAGGCCAGGTAGGCACCTGACTGAAGAACCACCAATACATAGGCACCTGGCTGAAGAACCACCAATACATAGGCTGGCCCACATCCTGTACAGTGGAATGACATGAAATTCTTTGCCTTAACTGAGGAAGGAGTTTGCTTACTAAAGGCTGGACCTTACAAAAAGTGTAGATGGAAGAACATTTTCATTTTATATGCTGCAAGCACCTTCTGCCATGCAGGATGGAAAAACAGATTACTTTTAGGAGCAGACCCTCCCCGCACTCTGGAAAGTATTATTTTTGCATGACTTTTTAGTTACATGAATATGAATCAAGTATCTATCAACTTTCCTTGGGGAATTCTGTAAAAATATACAAATATAGATGGTTTATGTTGAAAAATCGAGGGTCCTATTTAAAGGGGTAAATTGTTTTTGTTTTTTTTTAGCAGAACCACATCCCTGAAAATGATATTAAAAACATTTTTTCTTAATCTGGAAATAGAATAGCCTACACCTAAAAATCACTGTTTTGAAGGAAGGGATGTGATTTTGTCCAAGTAACTAGAAGTAGGAAATTAGAACTGAAGACAAGCCACAAATATCCAAAACGAGCTTGACTGCTTGGTTGTAAGCCTACATGTGATATTATAAAAGATTGAGTTGTTCACATTTTGGAAAATGGACGGCTCATTATTTTCAGAGGAATCTTTTGATGAGAACCTAAGGTAAGGGAGGACAGCTCTGAGAATGGGGGGGTGAAGAGAATGTGTGCTTCCACCTTCAATCACCCTGGGACAAGGTGAATTCTGGAGCATAATATGAGGACTCTGTGGGGAAGATAAAAGCCATGGCCCCCTCCCAGAACCTTGGGGATTTGAGGAATGTACTTTAGGGAGGGGAAATTGACTCAAGGGCACTCTAGCAAGCATTAGGCTGGCCCTCCAAACACTGTGCTGAGGCAGTCCAGGGCCAGCACTAGGGTAAGGCCAGCAAGACCGCCAGGGGGCAGCATGTCAGGAGGCATTCCCTCTTAGGGTTGTACAAGTGCGTGGCTGGCATCACAGAGTGCATGCCTTCTGAAATTCTGTTCTCTGGGGGCCTTGCTTGCTTCACCCTAGTCCTGGCCCTGTGTGGCACTCTGATTATTGGGGAATGAGCTGTGGCAGAGTCTCACTCACAGAAGTTTAATTGCTGAATCCTGAAAGTTTCAGTAAATTAAGGATGAAAGCAGAGGCTCAGAAGCCTGAGGGGAGCAGAACATGCCAAATGCGAATCAAAATACACAGCTTTGACACATTGATTATTTGAGTGGAAGGCATTTGAGAAACAGCAGATGCAGGAAGGGCTCTCCGAACTTCTCCTTTCTACCTAAAAGCAGATCATAAAATTTCCCATAAGAAAAGTGTCCTCCACGTATCAGGAAGAGAACATTCTTATCACCAGAGATCGGGAGTCAATGCCAAAATTGATCTGTACAAACCAACCTACTAAAACAACCCTTATCTTTCATTACTTTCCCCTAATATTTCCTAGTCACTTCCTCACAATTTACCACTCCTAGAAGGTTAAACTCTTTTCCTTTGTCTTGTCATTTCTCCACAAATTTATTGTCTTTTTGATTAAAAAAAGAAAAAAAGGTATATAAGCTCTTGGTCCTAATTGCTTCTTCGGGTCTTCAGTTTTCCTATAAAGGCTCCAAGTGCACATAACAATATTCAATAAAATTTGTATATATTTCTCCTGTTAATCTCTCTTATGTCAGTTTAATTCTCAGGCCTGGCCACAGAACCTAAGAGGGTAGAGCAATGGTTTTCCCTCCCCTGCAGGGGTCATGAATGTGTTGAAGAGACTAATTGAAAGTTTGAGTATACAGGAACTGTGAGCTGGAGAGAAGATAAAGGGTGAGGATGAATTCGTAGTAGGGAAAGAAACAGATGCAGAGAATAGCAGACAAAGAATAGCTGATCATGGTGCACTAGAGAGATAGTACTTCAGTTTTTACTGCTGAGGACCCAAGAGTTGTTTTGGATTCTGCATGACCACCCAGTCCCATGGGACCCAGCTCTACCATGGTTCCAGCCATTCATGAGTGAAGCTCTCTGTGGCAAGCTGCAGAAAATGGCTCTAACTTAAGCAGAAGGGAATTTATTCAAAAGGCATTGGGGGGGACTTCCCTGGTGGTCCAGTGGTTAAGACTCTGCTCTCCTAATGCAGGGGCCTTAGTTCGATCCCTGGTCGTGGAACTAGATCCCGCATGCATGCCGCAACTAAAAGATCCTGCGTGCTGCAACTAAGACCCAGCGCAGCCAAATAAATAGATACATAAATTATTTTTTTTAAAAAAAGAGGCATTAGGGGTATAATCAAATTGACAGGAGGTGGGAGAGTCAGACTTGAGGACTGGTGGGAAGCAAGACAGCCCTAGAGACAATAGCTGTCTCGGTGGCAGGAATGGTCTGGTCAAGATGTTGCTATACAGACAGAGTGAAATTTGATAATTGATAGCTTCAGTCTCTTTGTCCCTGTGCTAGAGATTCAAATTCCAGGGAGGGAATATACAATGCCCTAGCTTGAGTCATGGGCCTGCCCTCCTAGCTTGGGTTACAAGCCAAATCTCAAACAATAGCTCCAAATTAATCAAAGTGGAAGAGGCAATAGGGGAAAAGGAAACTGGGGGGCTAAGAACAGGAAAAGATGAATATAGGGAAGCCAAACCAAGAACTGTCCACTGCCCAGCAATGTGGCTTTCTGTCCTTTTCTGTGTTGCCATAGGCCTTCCCACATGATTCTGATTCCTGTCTTTTGATTCCTGTGAGTACCATTACCCCAGCTATCCCGTAACTGTTACTTGAATGATGATTCTCAGTCCCTTGCAACAGAGACAGCTGAGGCAGATTGTGAGGCAAAGGGTGCTCTTCTGCTTTTTTTTGGTCTGTCTCCTACAGAAATGATCAAAAACCTCTCAAAAAAAGATCCCAACTTGCTTCTTCAGAGACTGTTTGGCTCTGCTGGATCCTCTTGACTTGTCAGCTTTTTCTTGGGACATTTTCCATGTGGGAAGGGAAAGGGGTCATAACATAATAGTATTTCCTTTCTCAGTTAATGTTTAGCATGGTTCGGCTCAGAGATCAGCCCAAATGGGCAATACGTGGGCCCTTACACTCCCTCATTCTTTTTTTTTAATTGAGCTATAATTCACATGCCATAAAATTCACCCTTTTAAGTAATGTGACTCAGTGGTTGCTGTATATTCACAAACTTGTGCAACTATCACTACTATATAATACCAGAACATTTTCATCAGTTACTCCCCATTTTCACCTTCCCTCAACCGCTGACAACTACTAGTCTATTTTCTTTTCTTTTAATAAATTTATTTATTTATTTATTTATTTATTTATGGCAGCGTTGGGTCTTCGTTGCTGTGCGTGGTCTTTCTCTAGTTGCCGAGAGCAGAGGCTATTCTTTGTTGCAGTGCACAGGATTCTCATTGCGGTGGCTTCTCTTTGTTGCAGAGCACAGGCTCTAGGTGCGTGGGCTTCAGTAGTTGCGGCACGCAGGCTCAGTAGTTGTGTCTCATGGGCTCTAGAGCGCAGGCTCAGTAGCTGTGGTGCACGGGCTTAGTTGCTCCACGGCATGTGGGATCTTCCCAGACAAGGGATCAAACCCGTGTCCCCTGCATTGGCAGGCGAATGCGCTTAACCACTGCGCCCCCAGGGAAGTCCCTACTAGTCTATTTTCTGTCTCTATGAATTTGCCTATTCTGGACATTTCATATAAATAGAATCATATAATATGTGGCATTGTGTGCCTGGTTTCTTTCATTTAGCATGTTTCAAGGCTCATCCATGTTGTAACATGTATTAGTACTTTATTTCTTTTTATGGCTAAACAACATGCCATTGTATGGATACATCACAATGTATTAATCCACTCATAATGATAGATATTTGGGTTGTTTCTACTTTATAGCTATTGTAAATAATGCAGTTATGAACATCATGTACAATTTTTTGTGTCCATGTGTGTTTTCAATTCTATTGGGTATACACCTA
This sequence comes from Globicephala melas, assembly GCF_963455315.2. Taxonomy (NCBI): domain Eukaryota; kingdom Metazoa; phylum Chordata; class Mammalia; order Artiodactyla; family Delphinidae; genus Globicephala; species Globicephala melas. The sequence goes on along the minus strand of NC_083321.1, from coordinate 41,919,108 downwards.
GGAGTGTAATTACTGGGTCACGTGTTAATTCTATGTATAACATTTCGAGTAACTGACAAACACCATCTGCAAGCTATAAGGTTCTATTCCAGATCCTCAGTAACACTTGGCCCTCATTTTTATTTTAACCTTTCTAGGGGGTGAGAAATGGTATCTCATCGTGGTTTCCATTTGCATTTCCCTAATGGCTGATGATGCTGAACATCTTTTCATGTGCTTATTGGCTATTTATGTACCTTCCCTGGAGAAATGTCTATTCAAATCCTTTGCCCATATTTTAGTTGGATTGTCTTTTTACTGTTTAGTTGAAAGTGCCCTTTATGTATTCTGGATACTAGTTTCTTATCTGATATATAATTTGCAAATATTTCCTCCCATTCTGTGGTTAGTTATTTCACTTTCTTGACATTGAAGCACAAACATTTTTAATTTTGATGAAGTCCAATATAATTTTTATTTGGTGGCATTTTTTTTAACATCTTTTTTGGAGTATAATTGCTTTACAAAGGTGTGCCAGCTTCTGCTGTATAACAAAGTGAATCAGCTATACATAAACATATATCCCCCTATCTCCTCCCTCTTGCGTCTCCCTCCCACCCTCCCTATCCCATCCCTCTAGGTGGACACAAAGCACTGAGTTGATCTCCCTGTGCTATGTGGCTGCTTCCCACTAGACATCTATTTTACATTTGGTAGTGTATATATGTCCATGCCACTATCTCACTTCGTCCCAGCTTACCCTTCCCCCTCCCTGTGTCCTCAAGTCCATTCTCTTCCTCTGCGTCTTTATTCCTGTCCTGCCCCTAGGTTCTTCAGAACCATTTTTTTTTTTAGATTCCATATATGTGTGTTAGCATACGGTATCTGTATTCCTCTTTCTGACTTACTTCACTGACAGTGTCTAGGTCCATCCACCTCACTGCAAATAACTCAATTTCGTTTCTTTTTATGGCTGAGTAATATTCCATTGTATATATGTGCCACATCTTTTTTTTTTTAACATCTTTATTGGAGTATAATTGCTTTACAATGGTGTGTTACTTTCTGCTTTATAACAAAGTGAATCAGTTATACATATACATATGTTCCCATATCTCTTCCCTCTTGCATGTCCCTCCCTCCCACCCTCCCTGTCCCACCCCTCTAGGTGGTCACAAAGCACCGAGCTCATCTCCCTGTGCTATGTGGCCGCCCCCCATTAGCTATCTATTTTACGTTTGGTAGTGTATATATGTCCATGCCACTCTCTCACTCTGTCACAGCTTACCCTTCCCCCTCCCCATATCCTCAAGTCCATTCTCTAGTAGGTCTCTGTCTTTATTCCCATCTTACCCCTAGGTTCTTCATGACCTTTTTTTTTTTTTCTTAGATTCCATATATATGTGTTAGTATACGGTATTTATTTTTCTCTTTCTGACTTACTTCACTCTGTATGACAGACTCTAGGTCCAGCCACCTCACTACAAATAACTCAATTTCGTTTCTCTTTATGGCTGAGTAATATTCCATTGTATATATGTGCCACATCTTCTTTATCCATTCATCTGTCGATGGACACTTAAGTTACTTCCATGTCCTGGCTATTGTAAATAGAGCTGCAATGAACATTGTGGTACAAGACTCTTTTTCAATTATGGTTTTCTCAGGGTGTATGCCCAGTTGTGGGATTGCTGGGTCATATGGTAGTTCTATTTTTAGTTTTTTAAGGAACCTCCATACTGTTCTCCATAGTGGTTGTATCAATTTGCATTCCCATATTTGGTGGCATAGTTAAGAAATCATTGGTTAATCCAAGGTTACAAAACCTTATACTCATGCTTTCTTCTAAGAGTTTTACAGTTTAAAGTTTTACATTTAGTTATTTGATTCATTTTGAGTTAATTTTTTTATATGGTGTGAGGTAGGGGGTACAAATTCATGTGGATTTGTTGCTGTCCCTGTGTCATTTTGCACGTGGATATCTTGCTGTCCCCATGGATATCTTGCTGTCCCCGTGTCATTTGTGGAAAAGATTATTCTTTTCCCCAATGAGTTGTTTTGGTATCCTTGTTGAAATCAAATGACTGTAAATATAAGGGTTTATTTCTGGACTGTCAACTTGATTCCATTAATCTATATTGCTATCTTTATGCCAGTACCACAATGCCTTGATGATTGTAGTTTTGTAATAAGTTTTGAAATCAAGAATTGTGTGTCCTCCAACTTTGATCTTTTTCAAGATTACTTTCACTATTTCAAATCCCTTGCTATTCCATGTGAATTTTAGGATCAAAAGAAAAGCTGTTGGTATTTTGATAGTGATTGCACTGGATCTGTAGATCAACTTGGGGTATATTGCCATCTTAACAATATTAATTTTTCCAATCTGTGACCATGTCTTCACATTTATTTAGGTCTTCTTTAATTTTTTTCAAAATTTTTAACAATTAAAAAAATTATTTCTAAATATTTTATTTGTTTGATGCTATTGAAAATGGAATTGTTTTCTCAATCTTATTTTCTTACTGTTGTTTGCTGGTGTACCTAGGTACAATTGACATTTGTATATTGAGCTTCTATTTTGCAACTTCAGTGAGTAAATTTATTTCTTAGTTTTAATGTTCTTAATGGAGTCTTGGGATTTCCTATGTACAAGATTATGTCATCTACAAGTAGAAGTAGTTTTACTTCTTCCTTTCCAGTCTGAATGGGGCTTTTCTTTTTTTCTATTCTTTTCTTTTTTTTTCTTTTTGCCTAATTGCACTGACCAGACTCTCCAGCACAATGTTGAATAGAAGCGGCAAGAGCAAACATCCTTCCTTGTCTTGTTCCTGATCTTAGGGGGAAGCTTTAAAACTTTCACCATTAAGTATGATGTTAGCTGTGGTTTTTTCACAGATGCCCTTTATCAGATTAAGGAAGTTGCCTTCTATTCTTAGTTTGTTGAATGTTTTTATCAGAAATATTGAGATTATATGATTTTTAAACTTTATTCTATTAATGTTGCTTGATTTTTGTATGTTAAACCAACATTGCATTCTTGGGATAAGTCCCAATTGGTCATGGTATATAATCCTTTTTTATACGTTTTTATACGTTGCTAGACGTGGTCTGCAAATGAATAAATATGCAGCTATTATTTTGCTGAGGATTTTTGTGACTATATTCACAGGGATGTTGGTCTGTAGTTTGGTTTTGTCATTTTCCTTGTGACGCCTTTGTCTGGTTTTGGCATTAGGGTAACACTGGCCTCATAGAATTAGTCAGGAAGTTTTCCCTCCTCCTCCATTTTTTTGAAGTTTGGAAAGGACTTTAGTAATGCAATTAAAGCCAAGAAAATGAAAGACTGTTTTGTGCTGCATAATTCCACCCTTAGAATACAAAATATTACATATCAAGATAGACTATTACGAACAAGGTACTAAATATTTAAAAGACAAAAATCAAGACAACAAGTTTTGTCCCAGATTAAGTTTACCCCCTCCTAAAATTCCTAGAGATAATTTACTTAATCTATATCACAAATTTATTTTTAAACCAATGACTTCTGTGTTGGTGAAAAGGCAAATAAAGCACACTCTTTGAAAAGCATTCAAGAAGCACAGCAACATATTAGTAAGAAAGTAAAAAGAAATAAAAATACTATCCTCCAGAAATAATCATCAGAAATATTTGGTGAACACCATTTCAGACCATGCTCTATATCACAGTTATTTAACTCCATATTTAAATGTATTCATTGTTTACCACCAATCCTCTTACTTTACCTTCTGTATACTTAAATCTCATGGATATATGGATTTTTTTTTTTTAAGTAGTTTTGTGCTAGGACTCCTGGGCAATGTGATTCCTGAGTTCCTTTCTGCTTAGGGATGTTAATATGCTTCCTTACATGTGTAGTATTCTTGTCTCACATTTTAGCTTATTAGAGATTGTTCTATTATTTTCTGGCATAAATACTGTTGTGGAAGAGTCAAAGGATAATCCCATTGCCCCCTCTTATAGATGACCTTCTTTTTCTGGGTTGATGCTTAAAGAACATTCTTTAATCCTTGAAATTCAACTTAATTTGATATGTTTCATCTCAGGTAGATCATTCTGGAATGATCAAAATCAGCCCTTTAATTTACAGTTTCAGTTTCTTTTAATACTTTTTTTTGCTGCATTTTTTTGGTCACCTCTATTTAGACCTCTTTTTAAAAATTTTTTATTGGAGTATCATTTATTTACAATGTTGTGTTACTTTCTGCTATACAGCAAAGTGAATCAGTTATACGTATACATATATCCACTCTGCATTTTTTAAGCTCACTCTTCTAGGGATAATAATTAGTCTTATGTTGGATAATGTTTGTCCTCTGCAATGTCTAACTTCTAATTGCTTTCACCTTTGTTTTCTTCTCTTATAAGTGATCAACCAGGCTTTCTTTTGTGCTAGAAATCTCTTTTCAGTTGTGCCCATTCTATTTCTTCCTATTTCATATTAATTTGTTAGAGAAAGTTAGTGTTATTTTGGTCCTTGAATTGGTTTTGCAACTCTGCAATTTCCCTTTCCATCTCCTTTTATCTGGTCTCATTTTATCTGGTATTTGAGCTCTTGCTTTATTGAACGGAAATTCTTATTAAATTTTCCTTAGGTGTACTTATGAACATTTTTATTCTGCAAAGTATTTAAATAGTTCCAGATGTTTCTTCCTTAACATCCCACACTCATCTAAACTTTCACCATTTGGGTATTTTGCAGGGGCAGAGAATGTTTAATGCATATCCTTATTTCTGTCATGTTTTAATCCTATCAGTTAGGATGCTTTTGCCTGCAAATAACAGAAGCTCTAACTAACAATGTTTTAAACAATAAATACTTTCTGTTATCTGACATGTCTAGTATCTAGAGGTAGTCAGCTCCAAGGTTATTTCTGCAGTTTAACTATGTCCTTGAGGATATAATCTCTTCCCATTTTTCTGTTCTGCCATACCTCAAAATCACAGGATGGCTGCCACAGCTCCAAAATTCAAGTTTATACACACCAGCATCCCAGGCAACAAGGAAGGGGATGCACTAAAAGGGCCTTATCATTTTTTATCTCTCTTTTTTTCAGAAAAGAAACTTTTCCTAAGAACCTCTCTCCCTTCCACCCCAACCCCTAAATGGACTTCTCCTTTCTTTTTTCCAGAACTTGATCATATGCTCTTCCGTAAATAAGTCACTGAAAAAGGAGAACTGGATTGTCATGATTGGTCTAAGACAGTGATTCTCAACTGAGGGTGATTTTGACCTCCAGGGGACATTTGGCAATATCTGTGAACAGTTTTGGTTGTTACAACTTCAAACCAAAATCAAACCAAAACCAATATTGGCAAGGATATAGGGGGAGAATAGTAGTGGAGTAATTGCACTACCTAACCATACACCATTGTCTAGTAGAAGGAAACCCATTTTCAGTTAGAATACTAATGAATAATTTATTTTTCTCACCAAAAGGGTTGTTAAGTTGTCCTTCCTTTGCCATACAAAGGACAAAATAGAACTCAGAGAGAATGTAGAGGTCCTAGATATATAGAGAGAAATGCTTCAAAATCATGCAGTCAGAAAAAGAGAAAAGTAATTGGGGTTTAACAAGTGAAAAATACTTCTGCAGAGTATAAGAAGAATAAACCTATGAAAATGAACTAATCAAAACAGTCCTCAATGTGAACTTTGTAAATAACTTTATGAACAAAAGTAAAGGTTAAGTAAAACAGAGAATAAATTAGAAAAAAGGACATCTATGGTAGACAGAATAATAAGTCCTCAAAGATACCCATGTCCTAACCCCTGGAATCTGTAAATGTTACATGCAAAAGGGGTTAAGATATGAATAAATTGTCATGAAATAATAAAAAAATTGTCATGAAATAATCAAAAAATCAAATATTTTTTGATTATCCTCTGAGGCCCAGTGTAATCACAAAAGTTCTTACAAAAGGGAGGCAGGAGGGTCAGAGTCAGAATAAGAAATGTGACAACAGAAGCAGAGCTGAAGTTGGCCATAGCCAAGGAATGCAGATGGCCTCCCCAAACTAGAACAGGAAAGGAAATGGATTCTCCGTCGGAGCCTCCAGAAGGAATGTAGCCCTGCTGACACCCATTTGAGACTCGATCTCCAGAACTATAAGATAATAAATTTAAGTTGTTTTAGGCCACTAAGTTTGGAATAATTTGTTACAGCAGCATTAGAGCATCCAAGTACAGGCTGATGTACAATAAGAACAGCATGAGACAAAGCAAAGATCATCTACAAGACTTGGACAATGCAAAGACAACAGGAATCAAAACTGGATCAAAACAGAGGCAATACCTAGCTAAAAACTAATTAAGAGTTTTCATCATTTTTCACAATAAGAAAACTGGACATTTCTATGGGAATTCACTGTGTATTTGTTACAGTTTGATGTATGTATTATTTAAGGTTCTCCAGAGAAACAGATCCAATAGGAGACTTTATATGTGAGGTGGTGTGTGTGTGTATGTGTGTGTGTTTTAAGGAATTGTCTCATACAATTCCTTAAATTGTATGGGAGAGCTGGCAAGTTTGAAATCTGTAGGGCTGGCTAGCAGCCTGGCAATTCAGGTTGATGTTGCAGTATTGAGAACTCTGTAGGGCTGCAGGCTACGAACTCAGGTAAGGCTTCTATGTTGCAGTTGTGAGAATTCCTTTTTCAGGAAACCTCAGTCTTTGCTCTTAAGGCCTTGAACTGATTGAATGAGGCCCCATCATATTATTCAAATTGCACTGATTTAAATGTTAATCACATGTTAAAAAAAACAACCCTTACAGATCATCTAGTCTGTTGTTTGACCAAACAACTGCGCATATAATCTAATCAAGTTGACAGATAAAATTAACCATCACAATGTACACATGTACATTTAACTCTATAGTAGAATACACTCATTAATTAACAACAAATCCCTTGTATTCATCAATTTGCCTTACTAGTATTTAGATAAAGATTCTTAATCTGGAATCCATGGACCTCTAGAGGGTCTCCCATCTTCAGGTGGGGGAAGGAGGTCCATGAAACATTCTAATTACATACAGCATTTTGAGTTGATGTGTGTTCATTTTTCTGGGTGATGAGTCCATAGTTTTCACCATATTCTCAGAAAACTCTAGAAGGGTATGAGACTGGCCAAGAAAGGTCAAGAAGCCACTATAGACAGACATCTAAACTGAGTGGACCATTTTTGACATTTGAAGGCTGGGTTCTCATGTCTGAAAAAGCAGCACCCTTACCAACTGCCCTGGGAGTTACTCATTACACAAATACTAAGTCCTCACCAACTGCAAATAATAGATTAAATATAAATCTTTGCTTTCCAGCAAAGTTTTCTATATCTTACTCTGATATGATATTGCAAAGTGGGGGGATGGAACGGTCTCATAGTTCAGTCCCAAATTAGTCTTTCAGAAGCAATTTTTGGGTCATTATAATTTTATGGGTGAGCTATTTAGTTAATTCCTGGCAGTGGAGTGAGCAGCAGTGAGGAGCCTTCTAAAATTTTAGAAATGAGAAAGAATGCTGCTCTTTGAATCCTAAACCTATCAACTCAACACATATAAGAAGCCAGCAAAATGTCTCCTAGGCCCTGAGAACAGCTACATAGTTAAAGTGAATAAATCAATTAATAGGAAAAACTAGTATTTTAAAGCAGTTCAGACTACAAATAGGCTGCACAGGGGAATTTATAGGGTGATGGAAATACTCTATATGATACTGTAGTTTTAGACAGATGACTTGTATCTTTGTCACAACCCACAGAATTATGCATCACAAATAGTGAATTTCTGCATGCAAATTTCAAAAATACCAACCAGGATGCCCAGGGATCCCAGGATGGAATGCAGAAAATGACTAATGAACATAATTGTATTACAAATGTATAATATAACTTGACTGAAGAAAGTGAGGAAAACAGGAGCTAACAAGTAACTTTGGAAAACCATGTTTTGACTGGATACTTTAAGGCTAAAGACAAAACTAGTGACGTGAGTTAGCATTTCTGAAACTGCTTTATATATATACTAGGGTAGAAGAATTAAATAAGTTGTAGATAATAGGAGGCAGATTTCCAACTGTCAGATAATAGTTAAAAAATTAATTACAGAGAAAGAGGCTAGAGTTAATCCTATTGTGCTGTATTAGAGTTGGGGATGTATGAACTCATGTTTATTTTAAGATATATGTAGACAGATACAGAAACATATATATGTGTGTTTACATGGGTTAGTATCTACATGTACACACATACATACACACACACACATTTACTAGCTTTGTTCACTGAGTGGGCTGAGAAACAGTGGCAACTCAGTAGCAATGAGCACACCCAGGACCCAAACCTTGGTTTCTAAGTATAATTCTCCAATAAAAGGATACTGGAGGCAACCTGAAATAGCTCTCAAAGCTAGAAAAATTTGGCCAAAGCTGGAACTATTTGAGCAACAAAATAATGACAGTACTCTATTATGACCCAAAGAATAAAATATCCATGAACCTATACTGATATAAACAATTGAATAAATAAGTAGATAGGTAAGTGCTGAAGAAAGAACAAATTTTTCTTACAGAAGAATTCAAAACAATATTTGTAGATACTTCCTCCTCCAGGAAGTAGAGATAATTCCCCTCTCCTTGAGTGTGGGCTGGATTTAGTGACTTGCTTCCAAAGAAAGTATGGGAAAGAAAAATAGTAACTTTCAATGGAGAAAACTGGCAGGTACTACCTTAACCAACTGAATAAGGTTAACATCATCAGTAATAAATCATTTTGATATCATAATACCTCCTGATACATGATGTGCGGAGAAGGCACTTCACCTTTGTGGTAATTTCCCCCAAAACTCATAACTCTCATATAATCAGGAGAAAAACCCAAATTGAAGGACATTCTCAAAGTATCTGACCAGCTCTCATCAAAACTGTCAAAGTCATAAAGAACAAAGAGACTGAGAAACTGTCAAAGATTGGAGGGGATTAAGGAACCGTGATGACTAAATGCAGTATGGGATACCAGGTAGGCTCCTCAAATAGGAAAAGGACATTAGCGGAAAAACTGGTAAAATAAAAATAAAGTGCAAGGTTAATGGTATTATAACTATGTTAATTTCTTAGTTTTGACAACTGTACCGTGTTTGTGTTAAGATGTTAACAGTAGGGGAAGCTGGGTGAAGGATACAAGGGAACACTTGATACTACCTTTGCAACTTTTTAGTAAATCTAAAATTATTCCAAAAGTATAAGGTGGTTCTGAAAAGCAAATTCTGACAGAGTGCCTAGTACAAGAAAAACGTTCTTCTGTGGGTCAAGAATACTTCCCCAGGCCTGAGCTGGCTGAAATATGCCTCAGGTCTAACTATATGCTTTGACTGGAATTCTCTGCTTATTCAACAACTTTCGGAATGTTGATTCAGCCTACAAGGGACTGTGGTCCTGGGAAAGGAATGCAGTGAAGAGGGCACAGGAGCATAATGTCACTAGAAAGACATATCCCCTTATTATAAATCAATCATCCAGCATTCAAGCTAATTGCACCAACTCAGAAGATTCTGTTATGAATCTCTCACTGAGAACTTGTTCATTCTAGGGTCCAAAGTCTATTTTCTGGACTAGCAAGCCTCAAATTCAGACCTTACAGTCTGGTGGGTTCCCTCTCCAATTCCTCCCCACCCCCACTCCCAGCACCCCTTTATCCACGTTGTTGTTCCAGCCCATTAGGCCTCCCAATAGTCAGCTCTCCCAGTGATACCTCCAGGAACACCATACCAGCTATATACAAGGTATTTCTGATATCTTGGCATCACTTTTACTTTCTTGAATAACATGAATACCAGTTTAAAAAGTGAGATTCCCTCCACTCCCTTGATATTTTTACTAAGTAAATGTTGTGGCTGTATCCTAGAAAAATTAGGGCACAACACCAATAAACAATGACTCTAGAATACAGCCTCTACCAGGTTTTTACTGTGCTGAAAGAAAAGAACTTGATTCTCTCCCTCCTGTATAACTAATTTTTCTTTAATCTCTGTGTACATTACTTGTGCTTTTCCTTATCATTCTATGTTTGAAGGCCTATGTAACCTGAATTGCCACTTTCCTTTACAGAGATGAAGAGAGAAGTACTCATGTCATTTGTATTTCAAGTATGAAGTCATTCCTCTTTCTCGCTTTTTTATCCATTCTAAAACTTTGCCTTGAACATCAAGTTCTTCTGGCCCACACGACTCTAACCTGGTTGTCAATAATTTTTAGTAACTATTGTAACTGAGAGCTTTTCTTTCCACTCAAAGTTCACCAAACCCTATACTAAAGACAGAAATGTGTTAGTGAATCAAGCAGAGGCATGCAGAGCATCTTCTGTGTAACCCACAATGAAAAGTAAAGTTGCTGAATATTTGTTTCCTTTTCATTATTCAAACTTGATTACATATAATTTTGTGTGTGTGTGTGTTTCCTACAGTAAATACACACTTAACTTTGAGAAATGGATGGGGTGATTTTTGACTGAGAGAATTTTTGTCTTATTACTACAGACAAGCCTGGACCTTGAAATGCCTGACTTCTGCATATTTCTCTCACAGGATTGGGTAAAGAGTGGGAAATTTTCTTCCCTTTACATTGTGGATGAGCAGTTAACCCCCCTCATTCTTCTCTCTGGGAGCTGATCCTTGCCAGGGTTCCAGGGCCTTGACGCAGTTTCCTCTTCATTCTGGTCCCCCGTTCCATACTGTGCTCACAGTAGGTGAGGTGAAGGCGAAAGCAAGCAAGGAAGGGGGAAAAAGGTCCAACCTGCTGTTGCCACGGTATTAGTCAACACCATGTCCTTCTGCATCACCTACTTCCTAACTTTTATACTACCCTCATGGTCAAGAAAGGCTGACTGGACTGGGAACTTCCCAAGTTGGGATTTTATGAGAAGGAGAAGGAATGAGAAAGGGTAAACTCCATCCCAATACAGCTTCAGACCCTAATTCTCCCACTCCCTGAAATAATGCCTCACCCTTTTCCATAGAACTTTCTTTAGGTTCTTTGTACACTAATTTCTTGCCTCATGTTTCAGCCTTTGGTCAGCCCCTATTCTCCCTGCTCCTCAACCATCCCACACCCTTACTCCATTGTTATGCTGTTCTTGCACCAGTGCCAGTAATGCGGAAGGCCCACTCTCATTGTCAGAGGGAAGAGAACAGCACCTCCAGGGAATGGTACTGAAGAAAGATTTGCTTCTAGCACCTCAAGATGGAATTCTGTCACTTGCCTTGATAAACCTAAAGAATAAGCATATACCACTATCTCTTGATTCATTTATTTTATCAATGAATGATCAATTAACTGCCTAGTCTCTCCACCTTTTCAACGTACTCACATATTTCCAAGTGAAGATACTTAGTAGGCAACGTTCAGGGGACAGGATAAGCCTGGATGTTTAAATGTGGGAGTTGTCAGCATCCATATGATATCTGACATACAGACTGAATAAACGCGCAAGCTTCAATCCTTATAATAAATTTTAGTAAAGCTCAATTTCTTTTTCATTTCTGTATATATACATATTTTAAAAACACATCTATAGAAGTTCTCACATTTTCTTCCCACACATGCCTGGGGTGGTAGAGCCTTGCTTTGCAGAACAGTGCTCAGGGATACAGAAATCCAATGGCCAAGTTCTACAAAATGTACATTTTCAGTTTTACTGCAAACTGCCAAATTGCTTTTCTAAATGCAACGTACTAATCTGCAAGCAGTTTATGAAGGAGCTCCTGTTTCTTCACATCCTTTCTTAAACTTTATATCATCAGACTTCATACCTGCCAGTCTGTGGATTGATCTCTCCCCTCAGGGATCAGATTCCTGCTCTATCTCATTAGAGGAGGAACTGCCACTCTCACCTTAGCACAAGAACTTTGCCCATTTAATGTCCCTGAAAATAAGATTATTCCACAGAAATAAAAGTTTCGTTAGTGGGACAGTAATTAAATGTGGATTTAATACTTTCTTTTCTGATTCCTATAATCACGTAACGTTAAGACATTGTACCAGGAGCCCATTAAGCACTACTACCTACTACTTGGCACGTAAGTAAGCCTTCAATAAATATTTTGTGAATGAACAGAAGGAGATGTCACTACATAGCCATGTACAAATACAACTGGGCATCTCTCTTGATCCCTCTCTTTTTGTTGCTTCCCTGACATGAATTACCATGTCCTGTCAGTTCTACTTCTGAGGTATCTTTTGTGGCCCTGTCTTATGAATTCCCACTACCATTGCCCAAGTTATGGACATCTAAATCTCCTCTCTTCCTTTCTCATTCTTCCATCCCCAAATTGAAAATGTGTGGGCTATTCTCTCATGTTTATGTGACATTCTACATGCTCATCTTCTGCCTAGAAAATACTCACCTGACAATATTCTTACTTACCCTTCAGAATTCAAGTCAAATATTACCTCCTCTATGAAAACTTTCTTGACTCCTGGGCAGTTTCTCCTCTGTGCTCCCACAGATGTTCTAGTGACTCTTCTCATTGGACTTACATTCTGTTGGTTCATCTTTTCTGCTGTCTTGACCAATGCTGTCCAATAGAAATATAATGCAAGCCACATGTAACTTTTCTAGCAGCCACATTAAAAAATGTAAACAGAAACAGATTAAAAGAATTTAAATATTGTAATTTAACCTGATACATCCCAAATATCATTTCAACATGTAACATTTATTAATGAGGTACTTTATTTTTTGGTACTAAGTCTTCAAAATTGTGCGTGTTTTTTATACTTATAACATTTTCCACTCCAGACCGGCCACATTGCAGGTGCTCAATAGCCACATGTGGTTAATGGCTCCTGTACTGAAAGACTAGTATGACGTTCAAAAGGAATCATACCTTGTTAATTTTTGTATTCCCAGGTGTTCGACTTGTCAGAAATGCCTAACAAATGCTTGCTAAATGAATTAATGAATAAATGAACAATGATAAAAATTAGCTAGTGCTGATTGCATGTGAAAGGCACTGTGGTAAGCAATATACATAACTTCATTCCTTTCCCTACAGGCAAATGTTTAGTTGGTATTCAATGGCTACTTAACAGTCATTAAGTAATTAGTCTTGGGAAAGCCACTTGTTTGTTAAGAACTCAAGTTTTCCTACTTGTGAAAGACAGAGGGGATGGGCAAAGTGAGACTTAGACCAGTTCTGAAATAGTGTGGATATAAATGAATGCAGAGCATTTAGAGTTGAGTCATGAAAACAATGAATGATCAGATAAATTTTAAGAGACGATGTTGCACAGTGGAAGGGCACAGGCTTTGGAATTAGGCACACCTGGTTAGAATTCCCAGCTCCACTACTCAGTTATGTGCTCTTAGGCAATGAAATTAAATTTCCCAGTCTTCCACTTCTTCCCTGTAAAATGGAGACAATAGCTACCTGTTGCGGGGTTCGGAAATAATACCTATAAAGTCTTTGGCATGTTAGTATACCTTTAAAAAACAGAAGACATTATTATTGGTTCTGAGAAGTCTTTCATTCTATTTTTTCCCCCTTAGGATTTTAACAGTCTAAAGGTAAGAGTTTAGATAAGGCTTACCATGTGCCGGAAACTGTGATAAAAAGCTTAAAAATATTAACTCATTCAGCTTGATAGCACCCCTATGAGGTAAGTGCTATTACTGTCATTTCCATTTACCCCCAGGGAACTGAGGCACAGAGGGAAAGTAACTTGCCCAGGGTCACACACATAGTAAGTCGTAGTGCTTCGATTCTACACCCAGGTGTTCAGAGTCAGGACTGTTAATCACTGCTCTATTCTTCTCAAGCCAAGCACTGACTAATTTATTAGAAAAAACCTACAATTGGCTGCTCTAATAAATATCATAACAGAGTGGTTAAATGGCTTTTTTATGGAGAACCTAATCTGCGCACTGTTCTCTGATATGGAGAATAAGTGATTAGGAACTGAGTTAAATATAAGTTTTATTTCCTTAAGAGTCATACATGTGTGTCACATACATGTGTGTGACAGATTTTTTTTACACATAGATGTGGTTTGCTGTCTGAGGTTCTCCCAGTTCAGGCCCTTTGTTTCAACTGTTTCTGGGAAGAGGGCTTTCCCTAGAAGCTCAAGGGTGAGCTGATACTGATCGCAGAGACTTTAGGCACAGTTCTCAAAAAGCACCACCCAGAGAGCAGGACATAGGGGAGACAGAGTCTGTGGTTTACACCTTGAACATGCTGTGATGTTCTAATACAGATAATGAACTAGTGATTCCCACTTCTAGGCATCTGAAGCAGCTCGGTTCTGACTAATGTGCAAAGAGAGTAAATCCCTAAAAAAGAAAGAAAAAGAAAAAAAGAATGATTTCCAGGTCTCAGGGTCCTACTGAGTTACTACTGCCCCCAAAGTGAGCTCCAAACAATGACAATGCCACCCACAAAAGAAGGGCAAATGACCACCAAATCAGTTGTGGGAAGAAACTGGCCAGCAAGATGGTTACTTCTTTCCACAGTGACACTTGGAAAAAAGACAGCAGATGGTATTTAAAGAAATGTTACAAATACTGTTCCTCTTCCTCCCAATACCTGTGAGTCAGGTAACACCAGAACACTGTTAGCAATAAACAGGGTCTGGAGGAGACACTTGAGAATGTAGGGAAGGCAAAATTTTACCTCTACCTCCTTAGGGGTTTTCAGCTGGGCCTGAGAATTAAACTGACATAAGACAGGAGAAATGTATACAAATTTATATGTTTTACGTGACACGGGGGCTCTGACAAGAAAATGAAGACGCCAAGAAATGGCAAAACCTACAGGCTTTTACATTAGGTTGAACAAAGAGAGGAAATTGTGGGAAAGTAACTAAATTATATGGGGAGGTTAAAGGAAGATAAGAATTAACAGTTCTGTTTATACAGGATTCTTCCAGCTTTGATGCCCCATTGAAGAATGTTTCTTTCTTCTGGTATAGGAAGGGTATCTTTCACCTGGGAGATTTTATCTCCTGTTTTCAGGAAGAAATGGGGAGATTAGAAGGCTGTTTTGGCATCTGCTATTCTTTCAAGTGCCTTTAGTTCAAAATAATCCTTATGTCACAGTAGCATATTTTGGGGTGGTATATTCTGCCACTTTTAATTCCTCCCCTGTGAAACTTCACCCCAAAGATTCATAGTGCAGAATCTGAGCTTGCAGATTATTCTGTTTCTCCTCGAATTAGTCTTGAGAATAGGTCAGTTTATTTGAACAGTTGTGTCTTAGTTAAAGAGGCAGTGGTGCAGGTGAGAGCAGTAGCTCATCTAAGTTAGATCTCCATATGATGTGAACAATCAGGCATTTAGTGAGGGTTTTTTTTGTTTGTTTGTTTTGTTTTTTTGTGGTACGCGGGCCTCTCACTGTTGTGGCCTCTCCCGTTGCAGAGCACAGGCTACGGACACGCAGTCTCAGCGGCCATGGCTCACGGGCCTAGCCACTCCGCGGCATGTGGGATCTTCCCAGACCGGGGCACGAACCAGTGTCCCCTGCATCGGCAGGCGGACTCTCAACCACTGCGCCACCAGGGAAGCCCTCTCCAACTTTTTTAATGTACTGCTGTGTTTGACATGCATCAAGCAATTTATTTTTACTATACGTCCTGATTTTAAATTGAGTTTAAAATTTTACAATCTTAAACATCTAGTAGAGATAACATAAATTCATTTGACTAGTAAACCCAAATAGAATAAGTGCTATGTCTTCATTATATTTACTGTTGACAACTCTGAAGACATGACTTAAACAAGCTTTTATCCCAGATCCTGTGAACCTGAGAAACATTTGGGTTAGTTTCTATATTTCTGAGAGTTTTAGGAATACTTTATATAAGCATTTATTTTTTTAAACCAATTAAATAGAACTCTTTTACAGAGTAATTTTGGCAGTATCATCCAGAGGTAGAAAAATATTACATGTATACATAGACATATAGAGACATATACAAAAAGAGATCTTACAGTTTTCATTTTAAACCTGAGCCATGAGTTAGGTATAAATATAGAAACACAAAATTTACTAACTTATACAAGAGTTATTTTCATCTTATTAATTTTTTCCTTTCAATTTGACCTTCCCATAGGTAACAGTAGGATAATTGTATAGGGTGGGAGCTCTCTAAAAAATCCTTTTAGATATAGAAGTCCAAATATTCAAGAGTATACCTATTTTAATTATGACTCAAAACCAATAAGCCTTTTATGGCTTAGCCACAGACATGAGAGGCATCCCCAAAGACAGTACAAAAGACGCAGCCCTCCCAAAATCCAGAAAGTTCACTCCCAGAGTTAGCCTAAGAATGCAAAGAGCTTTACTGTCACAGGCAGTAAGAACAGTGTTTGTGAAACGGGTGTCTCTTGTTTCCTACAGGAACTTGAAATGTCTCCAGCTATAGACCAGCTCATTTGTGGCATCGGGTGGGTGACATTAGGATAAGGGCTTCCTAGCACTATGAAGACAACAAAGGTCAGACAACCAAGGCTTCTTATGGACTGGAATCTCTCAAGACAAACTGGAATCTCTCTTAAGACACACTTCTCTGAGAGGTGGCAAGGATGGACAAAGAGAATGCTGCTTGTCATTTTGTGTCTTGATTTCCACCCTGTCTGGCTCGTTACCTGACTCAAGCCAATACTTGTACTGTCCAGTCCAGCTGGTGGAGACCAGAGAGAATATTTTCCCTGGTCACAAAGCCAAGCTCTGAAGATGTGAAACAAGATGAATGGTGCAGCTCATTTTATGATTTTCCTCCTTATGACAAGCACCACTAAAGACAGAGACAAAGAAACAAAGACTAGGAGGCTGTGGATTATAACCAATGGGTACTCAGAACCAAATACAAAGGTCACAACTCAAAGAACTAAGTTTTACATACTTTTTCTCCTGCCAAGCTACATTTAGAAAGGGAAAAAGATAAGGAGAGACTTTCATTATTCTTGCTTTGGTTGGGCCATGCAGGCAGAGATCTAAGGGATTGATGTGTAAGAATTCTTACCTTCTGCTGGCTTTTTGTCAGCTGTCCCAGGATCTCTCAGTGTCCCAACCATTGAAATCCCAACCTCATAATCAGAAACTGTAGGGGAGGCAAAATTTTACCTCTATCTTCTTAAGGTTTTTTGGCTGGGCCTGAGAATTAAATTGGCATAAAACAGATTAACAGTAGAACTGTATAGACGTTTATGTTAAATGAAGACTCAAAGAAATGGCAAAACCTACAGGCTTTTATACTAGGTTGAATAAATAAAGGCAATTGTGAAAAAGTAAATTATATGGGGAGGCTAAAGGAAGATACGAATTATTTTAACAAAGTCTATGTATACAGGATACTCGGCTTTGATTTGCCACTGAAGAATGTTTCTTTTCTTCTGGTATAAGAGCATCCTTCACATGGGAGCTTTTATCTCCTGTTTTCAGGAAGAAAAGGGGAGCTTAGAAGGCTCTTCTTGCATCTGCTGTTTCTTAGGTGACTTTAGCTCAAAATAATCCTTATGCTAAAGTGGCATATTTTGGGGTGGCATATTCTGCCACTCTTCAAGAACCAGAAAGTCAGTGGTCAGGACACAAGGAATATTTTAGAAGAGCCAAGAACACAGCAGCTCCATTTTTGTTCCACGTAGATTAAAGCTGTTGAATAACTGAGGGTCAGATGATTCGCCTCCAGGTGAAAACCAAACTTATTTCACAGATCTCTAAAACACTCAGAACAGATACTGGGCATTAAGTTTCACCCTTCTTTTACAGATGAGGAAATGAAACCACAGAAACCTGTGTGTACTCGTTCAGACTGACAATTGATGTATTAGCAGAAATGTTAGAAACTTGGTAGAATTTTTTTGTTTGCTTTTTAATAACAAGCTTTAAAAATATGTTTAAAGCAGACCAATTCTGGATGTCATAATTGAATACAGAACAAGGTAGAGATCACCAAATGAATTGCAGAGAGTAACTGTACTCACTAGAAATTTGGCTCTCTTGAGAAAAGCTGCCTGAAACTCTTTCTATGCTGTGCTCAGTCTATGCTATGAAAGTGAGCATCTCTGATGCATTCTAGATAGCAGTAATGGGCTCTTCACTGCAACTACAAAGTTGTGTTCCCTTTAGTTTTGTCAAAAGAAGTAGTTACTTTTAAATAGTTCACACTCTCCTTTGTCATGAAATCTGTAAAGATAAAGCATGGTGAAAAGAATTATTAACACCATGAGTTCCATGAGAGACATACGTAAGATTCTGTGCTACTCATTATGAGGAACACAAAGATGTATGGAGAAGGCAAAATGACCAGATCTTGTTTTGAAGGAGGCAAATGTGGCATAGTAAAAAGATTATGGAATTTGCCATCAAATAGACCTAGATTTCAATCCCACTTCTGCCACCTAACAGATGTGTGACTTTGGGCAAATTACTTGTCTCATTGAGCCTCAATTTTCTCTTCTACAAAATTCAGATGAATAGATGAACATTTGCATAGGGTTGTTGTAAAGATGGAGTGAAGAACCTCAACAAAACTATGTTTAATGAGACATTGACAGAACAATATATCATATGAGTTAGAAAATGATACATGCCATGAGAAAAGTATTTCCTCAGAGCAGGAAGAGGTACTGTTTGCATAAAAAAGTTAATGCTTGACCTTACTTGACTTCTGTTTTTAAAGAAGTTATGGAAGTCTGAGGGAATGCACAAATAGCTATAACTAGTTTATGAGTAACATATGTGTTTTTGGTGTCTATTCCTATTTATTTTCTCAGTAATGTATGGTATCCTTAGGCTGTAAACTATAGTAATACATTTTTGGCTTGGTATAATTTACCTTCATTTACAGAACTGTGTTTCTGTAGCAAGAATCAAAAGTATATACAGGTGTTCCATACGTGAATAAAATTACAATGTAGTAGATTCCAATATATGGCAGCCCAGTTTTCGAGGCTCTTGCTGAAAAGAGATGGGAAAAGCATTTGAATGAATTATTACTTTTTTTTGGTATTACTATATTTTAAGTGTTAGACTCTGGGCAAAATCCTTCATTACCTTTTGTGAAGACTATTAGTCACTTTTTATAGATATATGACTTGGAATTCACGTACAAATGGTGGTGCACTGCAAGGGACATGAGCCACACAACATGCCCATGAGACTGTACCATCTTGGATAGTAAACCGTTGTTTTAATTTTAAGTCCTCTTCCAGAATGCATGCTGCCCATCTGTGGGGGGTCTCTGCTGGAGGGACATGTTACATACACATCGACTTGAATCAAATGAATGCCTTTAAGCTTGCAACCCTAAAGTTATTTTTGAAAGTCATAATGTATTCATTAAGCAATTACTTAATTTCTTCACGTTTTTCTCAGAACTAAGTATTAATTTATATATTTATATATAGCTATTATATTGTTATATTTACATATAACTATTTTTAAAAAATGAAGGTATTTGCACAAAAATTTAAAAATTTGTAATGAAAGTACTCTCCAGAAATAGTGCCTAATTGCTTATGGTATGGTGATAAACCTTAGCAGTGGTTAACTTAGCTCTGTATCTTCTAAGAAGATGCCCCTAAATTCCCTAGGCTGGGTTAGATCCTTTTTATATATATTCTCTCATCCTTCATTATAATGGAATTATCTGTTTATGTCTGCCTCCCTATTACACCCTATACTCTGTGGGAAATACTGTCTTACCTAACTTTATGTGCCTAGTTCAGGGACAAGTACTTTAAACAAAGGTATTTATCAGAAATGAACAACTTAATGACTGAGTTAATAAACACGAATCCTGTAATCTTTAACTTGTTTTGCTGCTGATGCCCTTCCACAGGCTAGCATTTGGCCCATAGTTCTTGTGGCTATTTTGGGAAGAATATTATTGACCTATAGCTAAGAAGTGTTTCATCTGACCCTGGATATTTCAGAATTTTGCTAATGGCCTGGGTTTTAGACACACATACATCTTGCCTAGCCTAGGGAAATGACTCATCCCTGAGGGTAGGCAGCTGTATTAGTTTTGTGTTCAGTGCCCTCTGCCAGGAGTGACTGTATCGACAGCCTCAGTATCCGTGGGTTCCACATCTGTGAATTCAAATAACTGTGGATTGAAAATATTCAGAAAAAAAATTCTAGAAAAGTTCCAAAAAGCAAAAGTTTGAATTTGCTATTTGTCAGCAACTGTTTACCCAGCATTTACATTGTATTTACAACTACTTACATAGCATTTACATTGTATTAGGTATTATAAGTTAACTAGAGATGATTTAAAGAATGTGGGAGGATGTGCACAGTGGTTATGTTAGCAGTGGTTAACTTAATTCTGCATCTTCTAAGAAGATGCCCCTAAATTCCCTAGGCTGGGTAAGATCCTGTTTATATGTATTCCCTCATCCTGCATTATAGTGGAATTATCTGTTTATGTCTGTGTCCTTATTATATCCTATGCTCTGTGGAAAATACTATCTTACCTAACTTTATATGTCAAGTTCAGAAACAAAGATTCTTCACCATCTCACATAAGGAACATGAACATCTGTGGTTTTGGTATTTGCGGGGGGGCGGGGGGAGAGTGTGTCCTGGAACCAATTCCCCACGGATACAGAGGGTGACTGTACTTGGTGCTGGACTGTGAGCTCCTCCAAGGCAGAAGCCATGGTGTTCAAATGAAAGTAAAGTACGCAGCTCCATAAACTTCTGTAGTTTCCAACTGGGTGCAGCACCATGGGTGCTTTAGTTCTGGTAACAGTGTCAGGCACTGAAACAGGCTCTAAATCCTCAGAGAAAAATCATTCTGAACCATCTTAGCTCATCCTTAAAGCACCAACCTGTGAGTGTTATTCACCGTGCCAGGAGCTTTCACTCACTTTAAATTCTCACAGTCCTTTTTTTCTTCCTCTGGTTTCTAGTTTTTGAACGATAGCTAAATCCTAGTGGGATTGTTTATACCATGGGTGTCCCATGGAGCCTACGGTTATGGTAATATTAGAGTTTTTCTCACAATCCTTTTATCATTTAAAAAATTGAGATATTATACATAAAGTGCGTTGAGTGAACTAATCTTAAGTGTACGACTCGGTGAAGTTTTATCTAGGCAGACACCACCTCGGTAACTACCACCCAGATCAAGAGGCAGAACGCTCCGAGCTTCCGTGAGGTTCCCTTGTGCCCTTTCCATTTCCCCTCCTCCCCCCCGCGAGATAACCATTATTCTAATTTCTCTCATGGATAAATTTTGTATGAAATTACTCTGGAAGCAGTGTTAAGTGGAAATATTTGACCCACAGTCCCGCGGGGCTGGACGAGACGCACGCTCGGCTCCCTCTCTATAGGGCACCCCGCGGAGGCTCCAGGGGACCACAGAGCCACGATTCCGCTCTCACCGACCCAAACCAGCCCCGCCAAGAGGCGCGTCGGGACTCACGAAGACAGCACGGGAGCACGCCACAATGGCTGCCAGCGGTCACCCGCGGCCGCCTTGCCGCATCTTCCCCACCTTTCCAGTGGGCGCCGCTCCCAAGCGACGGGCAGCCCGGGTGTGGCCCTGGACGCGACCCGCCAGACCGCGAGCTGCCGGCGGGGGCGCTCGTGAGCTCGGGGTGTGGGGCGCGCGACCATTGGATGAACTTTCCCCGCGAGCTGGCCGGGAGCAGAGCCCACCTCCCGGCCCTCTCTCCGCCCTCCCATTGGCCGTTCGTGTCCCCCCCGCGCCCGCTCCCGTCTCCTCCCGCCCGGATGGAAACGGGGTTGAGGGGGTGGGAGGCCGAAGCCAGGCGGAGGGTGAGCGGTCCTCCTAGTAAGGGGGCACTAGAGAGCCAATCAGGACAAGACGTGGAAAAGAGGCGCCGCGTTAGCCAGTCACATTCCGAGGTCCGTGTCGGGGCCGGCTGACGCGAGCGCGGGCCGCAGCCAATGGGCGTGCCACCGCCCGTTTGCTCTTCAGCGGCCGGTCGGGGGCGGTGGAAGAGCGAGTGAAGGCAGCGCGACGCTGACGGCGACAGAGCCCTCTCTGGACTGCCAGGAGGAAAGCGAGGCCCGAGCCTCTGCGTCTAGGTGAGAGGCGGGGACGCCGGGCGGGAGAGGCGGGCTGCGGGTCCCTCCTCGCCTGGCCGGGGCCACGGCTCTGGGAGCCGGGGAGGCAGGCCTGGCCGAGGCGGGGGCTACACCAGCTGCCCCGCCCCCGCCCACGGCTGCGTAGAGCGGGGGGCGCCCGCTTCTGCCCGGATGGTCTCTGCGAGGCTTGGCGGGGCCACCGCCCTCTGGAGAGCCGGGACTGAGAGCGGTGCCATAGGGGGGGCTTGGTTTGCAGACGCGGAGCCTGGGGGCGCCGCCTGGGGCGGTGAGACCGCGTAGAGGTGGCGAAGGTGGGGCGGAGTAGTTAACGGAGGAGCAGGTTTGTGCGCCTGAGGGTGGCAGTGAAAGGAGGCCTGTGATGGCAGGATTCTGGGTCTGGGGACGAAGAAAGTGATGGGAATAGGGTGATGCTCAGAAAAGGGTGCCCGGGGAGAAGGTGCGGAGCCGGGGCGTGTGGTTGGCCTCTTGGAAGTAGGCATTGATTGAGACTGGGGGGAAATGAGCTGGGAGTGAAGGGAGGACAGGCTTGGGACACGTGAATCTGGAGTAAGAGGCACTTACTAAAGCCGGAAGGTGACTGAGAGGCAGAGGTTTTAGGTGAGGTGTGGTTGGAGGCTGTTAGACTAGAAAGCGTTAGGTGGCCAGTTAGGAGAAAGTATACGAGGAGCAAACGAGGTAGGTTTATGTATGGTAACTGAAGGGTGTGGATCTTTTATGAGTAAGTCAGCAAGAATAACTGTCGGTTTTGTCAGGTAGGAGTCAGTTAGCCAGGTCCATAGGTTCATTCACTACTCATCGATGGCCAAACTCACAGACTTGTTAACTCTCACCGCTGAGGTTGATTGTCCTCCCTCCCCAACCCTCCTCCTTCCTCCCCAACCCTTCTCCCACCCGTGTGACAGTTCATCTCATTGTTTTGCCTCAGCAGCACACGAACTCATCTTCTCACAAGCCATGGCACAAATATTGTTTGCTTTTGATTGGATGGCAGTGAGGAATCGCTTAATTCTTATATCAAAAAAAAGTAGAATGTGTTAGTTTAAAGACACCATCACAGGATACTTTGCGAAAACTGCAATACAGGGGAGTTTCTCAACAGTCATGTGTCATAAAAATGATGTAAGATCTCTTACAGTAACACAAGTAAGAGTGAACATAAGTACAATTCTCTTACTCTATAAGAATCAAGCATTTTGATGTAGAATTTGATTATGCATCCTGCTTGTTGGGAAATTTTTCAGCCTTGGGAAGAGTTTTGTAGCTAAATAGGTTCAAAGTTCTTTTCACTTACAGGAAAGAAAAACGTGGTATCACTGCTACTACCTTTCTGTTTAATGCTTTGGAAGTTTTATTTGCGGGGTATGGACAGAGGTTGGGGGCAGGGAAAAGATAGTAGAAAAGAAAATGGTCCATTACTACATTTCCATTGGATTTAAACAGGAGGAGGTGATACAACTGAGGTATTATTTCTGCCTGAGGATAGGACAAAAGGATTGTGAAGAGTTAAGTGCTTCTTTACCAACATGAAGTAGTATAGTGTTAAGGACAAAACCCAAAGAGGGCATTTGTCATATAGGATGTTTCCTAATTAACCAAATCAACAAAGCATTATAGGTAATGGACCATTCTTTAGGATGTAGAAATAGTTTTGTGGAAGTAATTTCTTGGTAATGCTATTCACTGATCACATTTTACTCTTAGTATAACAGAGTACCTAAGTGCTGAGGGGCTGAGGCGACTCGAAGCAGAGAAGTAATCTGAGTGGTGTGGAGTTAATCAGGGAAAGTTTCCTGGAAGAGGTGAGTGTTGAGCCATCTTTTGAACTAGGAGTTGGGACATGGGTTATTGCAAGATAAGAGGATGGCATTCCAGTAGTATGGACATGTTATAAGCAACTGTGGACAAGAGTGACAAATTAAAAATGGTTTTTAAGGAGGATTGAAGATTTGAATGAAGATCTTTTTAAAAATAAATTTTATTTATTTATTTATTTTTGGCTGAGTTGGGTCTTCGTTGTTGCACGCAGGCTGTCTCTAGTTGTGGTGCGCTGGGGCTACTCTTCTTTGTGATGCATGGGCTTCTCATTGCGGTGGCTTCTCTTGTTGTGGAGCACCGGCTATAGGTGTGCAGGCTTCAGTAGTTGTGGCACGCGGGCTCTAAAGCGCAGGCTCAGTAGTTGCTTGAGGCACACGGGCTTAGTTGCTCCGCAGCATGTGGGATCTTCCCGGACCAGGTTTCGAACATGTGTCCCCTGCATTGGCAGGTGGATTCTTAACCACTGCGCCACCAGGGAAGCCCATGAATGAAGATATAAAGGTGTAGAAATCAGCTAAGTCTGTTGTTATAGCTTAGTTGATAAATGATGGTTTTGTATGGTGGCTAGGAGAGAAAAATTAGAATAGTTGATGATGGATTGGAGATAAGTGGTGAAGAGTACAAAAATGTTTTTTGATAGTTATGATAAGAGGAATATGGTGAAAGTAAATTAGGTTATTGAGAAGTAGATTTGGTGTTCAACCGTATATAATAATAAATTCTTTTTTTTTTTTTGCGGTACGCAAGCCTCTCACTGTTGTGGCCTCTGCCACCGCGGCATGTGGGATCTTCCCGGACCGGGGCACGAACCCGTGTCCCCTGTATCGGCAGGCAGACTCTCAATCACTGTGCCACCAGGGAAGCCCAATAATAAATATTTTTGATTCCTGTACTAGATTATGTTGATAATAATAGCAAAATTTATTGGGTGCAACTTTGTGCCAGAAACTGTTTTGAGCTTTCCAAGCATCATCTTCCTTTGATTATCCCTACTTTATAAATGAGAGAACTGAGGTTCAGAAAGATTTAATTTAACCAAGGTAACACAACTAGTAGGTGGCAGGTCAGGGTTGGCAAAGTCAGTAAGTAAACGTAAATTGAGCATCTGCTTCATGCCAGGCATTGTGTTATTAAGTGCTAGGGATTCAAGGTTGACAAGCAAATTCAAAGTCAGGACTGAGCCATGTTTTAGAGATTGTCAGGAGTTAACAGAAGAGAGCCAGTGAAGAAATAGAAAAAGATTAGTTGGAGAGACTTTTGTAGACACTGAGGAATATACTGTTTAGGGAAACTTAGGATAGAGTTTTAAGAAAGAGGAAGTGATCATCAGCAAAATATGTAGAGACTCAGAAGAGGAAAGATTGAGAAGAAACCATTGAGTTAAGTAAGGAAAAACTGTGAATTTGGTCTCAAGAAAGCCATAATGAAGATACTAACATATGGACTGGTAGTTAATTGTGTTTAGTGGCAAGTGCTCTATACAAATTTAAAGTTTGGTATGATCATAATTATGGTCAAATTCATAGGAAAGATGTTGGTATGTCCTTTTGTAATATTTTAGTTATTGGCTGGTAAGATCATGGGTAGTTTAAAAATGCTGGTACTTTTTGTATTTTTCCAAGTTTAAAAAAAAGCATTGTTACTTTTATCATTAGTGGGGAAAAATCATTCAACTAAAATGAACTAATAGTGAGAGAATATGTGGGTGGTCTAGTCTGTACTATGTTTGGGGTAGGAGAGAAGATGGTCTTATTTCAGTGTCTACTGCATATGAGCCACTTTGCTAGGCACAGTCCCATCCTGGCAATGACTTGTTATTGTTGGAAACAACCTGAAACTACATTTGCTTAATCTGGGGGATCAGGTTACTAAAGCACCCTGAATCATGGAGATACGGTCTTGGCTTTTCTGAACATTGTTTAATAAATGAATTTAAGGTTAAAAAAAACCAAACCAGTCGTACATTGAGTCATTTTAAATGTGCCTTTTTGACCTTATACCCTTCTCTCCTCCCACACGTAGGCTTATAGTTCCTCTCTTCAGTGGGTTTGTATTGGGCTTAGAGTCTCAGTTCAGTAAGGCAACATGAAAGTGCTGAGTTTACATATAACAAGTTTAACTTAAACACTTAAAATTTGTCATTGTTTTCTGTTCCCAGTTTGAAGAAGAAAAGAGAGAAATTTCAAGAAAATAAGCTTTTCTTATCAAATAATTATTCCAAAGGAAATTAGTAGTATTTGCCCTAGGGTTAGTACAGATTTATTCCAATCTTATAAGTCAAGAATGGGACGTAGTTTTTAGTTTTAATTTCATTTGGTCCATAGGAATTGTGGAAGGAAACTTAATATTTCATCTAGGCACTGTACTATGTTCCTTAAATAAATTATTACATTTAATTCTCAGGCAATTCTCTAAGGTGGTTATCTTATTTTATGAAGAGAATGAGATTTGGAGAAATTAGTAACTTTCCAAAGGCCAGAGAGCTAAGTGGCAGAGCTGGAGATTCCAGTTTGCTTTCTCTGACTCCAGAGCTCATGCATATGAGATGTATGGCAAAAAGGACTTGTTTATTAATACAGACAACTGAAAAAAATGCCACATAGCCTTAGGTATTTAGTAACTATTCGTTACTTTAGAAGATGGGACTCTTGCTCTTTGTGTTTGTGCCTGTGACATGGGGTCTTAAATGATAGTGATTTTTGTGTCTTATAGGGTGCGTTATATTTTATTGCTTTAGAGGTGTGTGTTTTCACATTTTAATATTTTTTGAAATGAAGATTTTACAGTGTCTATATTTTTTAAAAAATGTTTACAAAATGGATACTATGTCTTAAAGTCAAATGTGTCTCAGAATTAAGGAAGTGTGGAATGTGCATATAGTATTCATGTATAACTGTCTTAGCAGTTTGTTTGCATTTTCTACCCAGCCTCCTCCCTTTACTTAGTGTATTGCTTTTTTTTTTTAGTATGGTAGAATACAGAATTGAAGTGTATATTAATAATAAAATAGTCATTCTCTTTAGGTAGTGAATATTATGGGGTAGGAGGAAATTTTTTATGTAGAAAATTCACATTGCACTGTGAATGAGCAGATCTGAATTTTACTTTTGGTTTTGTTAGCAACTTGATGTGTAACTTGAGGCAAGTCACTTCCCCTCTCTGAGCTTTAGTTTCCTCATCTGTAGAATAGAGTGGGGAGGGGAACTTTTAGACCTGTCTAGCTTAAAGAAACTGTATGCCTTCTTTCTAATTAAAAATGTGAATGCCTTAGAGCCCTTTCTTAAAATACTGTATTTGTTGCTTTTTACTATTTTTTCTTTCCCTTTATCTCCCTTTCTTCCCTCCCTGCCCTTTTTCCCATGGATCCTTGAGGGTATTGTCAGATTCTTAATTTATTAGAGAGTATGAATTACTTTTTATATCCTCCATTTATCAAGACAGGATATCTGAGAAAAGTAGGTAACCAGTAAGTAGTGAATGAATGAATATGTTTTATCTGGGTTAATAAAAGAATTGTTTAAATAAAATACCATCAAAGAGTTGTTGAAGTTTCATTGAAGGATAGTACTGCTGCCTTTCACATAAAGAATGAAATGTGTTTAGCAAAGTAACTGCTCTCTACTGGGCAGATGTACAAAGAGGAAAGCTCCTGCACCTGTCTTTAAGAAGCTCTCTGTTCTAATAGGCGAGGCCAATGTCTTTAAACTTTGTATTATGGAAAATTGCAAACATAAAAATATAATAATATGCATATCACCAGCTTTAACATTTTTCAACTTGTGGTCAATCTTGTTTTTTCTGTATCTCCACCCACTCCCCTCCCCCTTCTTAATTTTGAAACAAGTCCCTAGACATTTTTACCTGTTATTACCATACAGCATGATAAATGCAACAATAGACATGCTAATCTAAGTGAAGTGGAAATTTCTTCATATAAATATATTTGAGACTTGTATATTATACTGTTCTGAGCAAGAGAAATTAGATATAATAATCTACTGTAGGACAGGGATAAGTAGTTGGAGAGACTGAATATACATGTATAAAACAGAATGTAGCAACGTAAGATCATATGCCAGTATTAGAGATTCTAAATGGGAAATGACATTGGTGGAGTGTGTGTGTGTGTTTAAGTTTTAACTGTTTGACAGTTTTAAGATTGCTTTGAGATATCTAGTCTAGATCATTCTTGTTCTTTATGGAATTTTTGCCAAAAATGTTGGCATGGCAGCCACATGAGAAATCCTTCTTGAATGTAAGGAATTCTTACCACTATATCTTATTATTTTGGAGTATTGACTTAA
This sequence comes from Globicephala melas, assembly GCF_963455315.2. Lineage (NCBI taxonomy): Eukaryota > Metazoa > Chordata > Mammalia > Artiodactyla > Delphinidae > Globicephala > Globicephala melas. The sequence continues at coordinate 41,890,895 of NC_083321.1, read as the reverse complement.
AAACTTTGAACTATTAACTGAGAATTAAAATCTTAAAATATATCCCATGATGCAGAGTCTTAGTCAAAGGTCATAAACTTCTTTGAGCATCTCAGAGCTTTGTGCTATCTCTTCTCCTCAGAAAAAATATACATATACACTTAGTTTTTCTAATAATTTCAGGAAGCTAATAATAAGACTTTCAAAACCCATTCAGATATCTTTGAAGGTTTACAGATTCTGGTTTAATAATCCGTTCTTTAATGTATAGGCAGATAGCATACTGCTAAAACTCAACTTTATTTATTTCTTTGTGCTTTTCACCTTCTACATATAAGTGTTTTTGTTTTTTTTAACTTTAAACAATTTTTATTACACAAACGTTGTCACATAATTGGATATTGCTCTACTCTGTACACAATTATTCTTACTCTCCACAGAAAGGCTGCTTCTTAGCTTCTCATCTGTTGATGGCAATCACTAAAATCCTGATTTTAATAGAATAGTAGTAAAAATGCCTCAGTGATTTAAGTTGAAAGCAGTACATTGGTACCTGGCTCTTATACTCATTTACCAGGAATGTGCAAATGTCTTTATTCAAAAATACAAAATAAATTATCTGTAGGTATGGACAATGACAGCAGTAAACCATTCTATGTTGTCAACTGAAACCAGTAACTGATGGTTATAGTGATTTTCTTAAACATCAGCCAGCCTTTTCTTCAGTCATCTCCTTCAACTGACCTCTCTTAAAGTTATTGGTGAGGAACGCTGCCTTGAGCTTCCTTTCACATCTCATTAATGATGGTAAAGCACTATCCTAGGAATTAGGACATGCTACCTCCCATCCCACCTCCCATCCCACCCATTCCGCCCATTCCAGGATCCTTCTCTTCTTTAGGAATTTCTGTGACTACGACTTCTACTGTAGTTAACAGAGAGGCCACTCCAGCAGCATCCAGTAAGGCACTTCTTACAACCTTAGTTGGATCGGTGATTCCTTTTTCCACCATATTCACAAAATCTCCAAGCATAGCGTCATAACCAACTTCTGAAGAACTTTGCAAAATTTTCTCAACTATCAGTGATTCTTCGACACCTGCATTCTTAGCAGTGGTCATTGAAGGAATTTTGAGTCAAACAAGTGTTTTTCATTATTGAGTGAAATTATAAAATTCATTATGCAATGCCTAATTTTTTAAAAGACCAATTCTTAATTGCATTCTTGGGGGAAAACAAGCTGTAGCCAGTTTGAATATGTAGGAATGATTTTACCAAAGATTTTGGAATAAGTGTATGGAACTTTATATAATGGCTTCTATCCATCCTGAATTAAGATGAAGTAGAATATGATTTAAGAATGAATAAATACATAAATACCACTTTTTCAGAGGTAAAGGAAAATCTTCTTTGACCTCTCTTGCCCTTAAATAGATAAGATCTGTGGAGGAAAGGATCTGTTAAAGTATTTTGAGGTTCACATTTGTGTTAAAACAACTCCTAGATATGATACACAGAGGCTTAGAAACATGTATTGGTCTGACAGAGGATTGATTCTCTGTAGAGCCCTGAGATCATAAGTGTTTATTGTCCATCTAGTTTGAAGGATGGGCCTAAATATATTTCTTAGAAGTATGGTTTTTTTTTTAACATCTTTATTGGAGTATAATTGCTTTACAATGGTGTGTTAGTTTCTGCTGTATAACAAAATGAATCAGATATATGTATGCATATATCCCCATATCCCCTCCCTCTTGCGTCTCCCTCCCACCCTCCCTATCCCACCCCTGTAGGTGGTCACAAAGCACTGAGCTGATCTCCCCTTGCGATGCGCCTGCTTCCCACTAGCTATCGATTTTACATTTGGTAGTGTATATGTGTCAGTGCTACTCTTTCACTTTGTCCCAGCTTACCCTTCCCCCTCCTCGTGTCCTCAAGTCCATTCTCTACATCTGCATCTTTATTCCTGTCCTGCCCCTGGGTTCATCAGAACCTTTTTTTTTTTTTAGATTCCATATATATGTGTTAGCATACGGTATTTGTTTTTCTCTTTTTGACTTACTTCATTCTGTGTGACAGACTCTAGGTCCATCCACCTCACTACAAATAACTCAATTTCGTTTCTTTTTATGGCTGAGTAATATTCCATTGTATATATGTGCCACATCTTCTTTATCCATTCGTCAGTGGACACTTAGGTTGCTTCCATGTCCTGGCTATTGTAAATAGTGCTGCAGTGAACATTGTGGTACATGACTCTTTGAATTATGGTTTTATCAGGGTATATGCCCAGTAGTAGGATTGCTGGGTCGTATGGTAGTTCTGTTTTTAGTTTTTTAAGGAACCTCCATACTGTTCTTCATAGTGGGTATATCAATTTACATTCCCACCAACAGTGCAAGAGGGTTCCCTTTTCTCCACACTCTCTTCAGCATTTATTGTTTGAGGATTTTTTTTTTGATGATGGCCGTTCTGACCAGTGTGAGGTGAGAAGTATGGGGTTTTAAAAATTTGTGGATTGTACCTAAAATATAATCGTAATAATGGTTATTAGCATAAGCAGAATCCTTAGGAGATAGGAACAGATCACTTAGCTGCTAAATGAGACATTTGACTGCAGAGCAGAGCATAGGTTGTTTGAAGATCAGTGAATATTAGGTGTATGGCTTTAAAGTGATAACCTTGTGACCCATTGGAGTTAATAATTTTCTGAGTATCTAATGTATTACTAGGAAATAAACTTATTCTAATATACAGTAATACATAGACTTTGAGAGCTAGAAGAGGATTTATCCATCAGTGATTTAGCCTCCCCTTCAGTGAATTTTATGACTGATCAGAGCAATTAATTGACTTGCCCAAGGTCACGTGGTTAGTGGCAGTCACAACAGTGTAGTCTGTTGCTCTTATTTATCTTGGCTGTCTTTTCGTTCTGGATCTCAGTTTCTGGAGAAGGAAATATCTTGACAGAGTTTTTAGCATTGTGACTTTGATTCTCAATTGATAAATTGACTAAGAATTCGCTGGGCTTCTTAGATGCGTTAAGTCAGTTTCAGAGCTGGAAAGAGATTCTAAGAATCCACAAAGTCATCAAACACTTCCCTCCTGTTTTCTGTACCTTTCTATGCTTGACAGCATTTTGTTTGTTGCAAGCTTTACATAAGAACCTGGCAAGGTTTTAAAGCTAGACCAGGAAGATTTTTGAGAAGAGGCTTTGTTATGGGATTCAGTTGTTTAAAGAGATTCCTGGAAGCTTCCTCCTCAAAACTAGAGACTGGAGGGATCATTGACATTCAAGTTCAGAGAAGTTTCTATTACTTCCACGAAGGGCTCTGATTCCAAGTCCTCATGCCACATTTGGTTGGTGTGGACCTGGTGACCAGGGAGAAGACCTGCGCCTATAGCTGGGGTAAAGACCTTTAGAACGGTGACCCTCCAGCTCTTTTAATCCCGGCCCTTTAGCTGCGTCATTCTTTAGCTCAGTAATTCCCATTTTCTAGTGGAATAATAACAACTAAATTGTCAAGGTATAAGCATTTTGGGGGAGAGAGGGACTTTCTTCAGCAGTTAGGGAAATGGATGGTTCCTTATTTGAATCACAAAAAATATACTTATCTTAAAGTTTAGACTAGTTAGAAAACTGTAGGTCTCAAATTCTAGTGATGGAATTATATAACACATTCTCCTGGTTTAATAAAACAACTAAAATGATAATAATTAAGCTCAACTTAATTAGAAGAATAATGATAATTGAAAACCATGACCAGTTTCACTGACAATGATTGATTGCTCCTCTTGAAAATTACAGAATTCCAGGTTTTGAGTGTGCATATTTGGAGCGTTGTGAGTTGCAGCAAGCAGAGTTATTAATTGTATACAAACTGAAGTTTTCGGTACATTCTAATAACATACTCATATTTGCAACTCTTAATAACTGGCTTTATAGTTTATTCATAAGTAGCCTTGTGGATCAATGGAAGGTCATGCTTTCTAAATCATTTGTAGACCATGGGAGGTTTGGTCCATGTTTGTATAGTCATTACCTTAGAAGGCTGATGTGGCAATAATGAGCTTTTCAGGAGCATTGTTTCCCTAGCGGTGTTGGGAAATTGGTGAAAGCCCAGCCTTAAAAAGAGGTCAGATGAACCGGTTTGCAGGGCAGAAATTGAGACATAGATGTAGAGAACAAACGTATGGACACCAAGGGGGGAAAGCGGCGGGGGGGTGGTGGGGTGTGTGTGATGAATTGGGCGATTGGGATTGACATGTATACACTAATATGTATAACATGGATAACTAATAAGAACCTGCTTTATAAAAAAAAATTAAATTAAAAAAAGAGGTCTAGGAGTTTCTTTACCTCAGTACATTTTGTAGGTCTTTGATATGCTAATGCACTTTGTAGCTCTCCTGGTTGGGGATAAAATATACAGCATCGCAGCCCCATTTACCACAATTTGGAAAATGCTGCCTTGGTGGACTAGAGCCTGTTTTTAGATTCAGCCTTGGGAACAGATTCAGAAGGCTTCATAAGAAAGTGACACAAGAGAAATGGAGAGGAAATAACAGCATACAGCAGGAACTTCAAAGCACTTTTCCGTAGTTAAGAGTTGCAGGTTATTTGCTATAATAATCAGACTGAGTATAAACAGCTTTCAAACAAAGTCTACTTCTGTAACCAGTGAAATACCTGATTCTAACAACTTGTTCTTAAAGTTACTAATCTTCATGAATAGGCTTTGGTAGTTTTAAATCAGACCACACAAGATACATGATTAGTAATCTGCCTGAGTCAATTTTTTGGGTAAACTTGTATGTGTACGTCTACATGTAATGTTCGTGGTATACATGGAACATTTTCATGTTAAAATCAATTTTGCTGAGTAATTTGAAATGTGTATATATTTTCACGTAAAAGTTCTTAGTTTATTAATCGTCTCATGAAAAATCTGCACAGTCACCACAGATACAATCACTGCAGAGTCTTTACTCCTTCTGTTGTCCAATCTACAGCTCACTTTTTCCCAGCACCAACATTGGCCTTTGCAGTCCTCTTGACTTTCTTCATTCTGTTCTTCGTTCCTTTTGCTGTTTCCTTGAGGTGTTTTTCTTAATGCAGGCCATGTCTTGCATGTCTATGTTAGGGTTCATTTTTCTTTCTGTAGTCCAAGGAATCGTAAATCCTGCCAAAGCCAGTTGTCTTGCCACTGCCAAAATGGATTCTGAATCCACATCCAAAGATGACATCTGGTGTGGTCTTGTACATTTTGGCTAGTTTTTCCTGAATATCGCTCTTAGCTACTTTTGCCTTCCCAGGGTGAAGGATGTCGATGACCAATTGTTTCTGCTAAAGTAGTTGGTTGGTCATGAACTTCCTGGTCTGGAGAGCTACTGTGTCATTTATGATGGTTGCTGATCTTCAAGCAGCCAGAGAGGAAAAGAGTGAAATATTTTCATATTAATTCTTAGGTATATTATGGAATCAGATGCACAACTTTAATGAGTTTTTAAGCAAAATGGGATATTTCGATTTCTGTGTTGTATTGGAGAAGTTTAAGAAGCCTTATCTTTGCTAATACACTTAAAATACTAGTATGCCTTTGTATATTGTATTTCACTTTTTTGAGTCTGAAAGTGTTAGGATAAAAATTACAATATTTAACATGAACACATTTTTATTAAGGTAAGGCATCTGTAGCACAATAGTTGATCTAAAGAAAATCATGTATGACTTTTGGAGGTTACTTTTTTAAGATTGTTTTCTCCCAGAATGGAATTGGATACATGTTTTTGCAAGCTGTGGAACTGTTTATTACCAAACTGTGTTAACAAGAGCACAGCCCTTCTTCTGTAGGCTTTACAGTAGAGAAGTTACCCTACTGGTATACAAGCCTCGAGGACAGAAACAAAGGAAAATGGGTATTGCTAAAAAATTTAAGTTTTCTTGTCAGCAAATAATTTTAATGCTGTAGAATTGACATTTCCTCTCTGATGAAGTAGAACTTGACTTTTAAGGATGTTTTTGTGTTTGATTTTTACATCACTCAAAGGAATTCTGAGTCTGATTTTTCTTAACGTTTAATATTTTCCAGGATAATGAGGTTTTAGAGGCATTTTAACTTGCCAAAGTGCCATGCTTACGGAGTAACATCAATATACAAAATAGTTGTGTAGTGCCCTAAGAACTAACGAACCTACTGAGATTCCTTACCAAGATGTGTCGTAGAAATTGGGGAAGATTGGATATAGAGAGTTAAATATTGGCATATCAATGTCTGTGTAGGCAAACAGAGTGGCCATTATATTCACTTCAATGGGTGCTTACAACAGGGTTGGACACTAGCATCTTTTATTGAAAACCAAGATGCTAGAGTTATTCTTTTGTTTGTTGAAAAATGCTTTGTAAGCCTTAATTTTTGAAAAGAAAAAGGAACCCACTATTCTTATCAACTTGTACATTTTGAGTTTGCATTTTTTAGTCCTTCTTTTGTTGTTTACAGTTCACTTGCAGAGGTTTTCTTTTATGTTGAGTCTTAATCAAAACACTAAATATTCTAGAGTTATTAAAATATAGTAAAAAGACGCTATACCAGTGGTTCCCGATATGCCTCCAGATGAGAGTCTATCAAAAATTTTAAAAGAAAATATATGCTTACCTATAATATGAGGCCTCTTAATAGTCTAACTAAAATGAGTTGGCTTGTTTTTGGCTACAAGTATGTCAACTCCAAGTGGAAATCTACTGGTTATAAGTTCACAATTAAGTGAATATGGGAAAGTGAAATTTTTATTCAGTGAATGAGATTATTTGGTGGGCAAAATCAGTTGACCCTGGAGCAGCAGTGGAAGTTATGGGTGCCAGTCTTCCTAGAAGTCAGAAAAATCTGTGTGTAATTTTACAGTTGGCTCTCTGTATCTGTGGTTCTGCCTTCTCAGGTTCAACCAACTGCAGGTTGTATAATGCTGTAATATGCATTTGTTGAAAAAAATCTGTGCATAAGTACACCCATGTAGTTTAAACCTGTGTTGTTCAAGGATCATCTGTACTTAGAAGTATGAGGCCCATGGGGCCATTTTTTTTAAGGCATTTTGGGTAACTTGAACATGGATTAAATGGGTTACCAAACCAGGTTTGTTTGCCTGATGTGCAGCAAGCCAAACGCTGAGACACCGAGGTTTGCAGCAGAGAAAGGGTTTATTCAGGAGACAGCCAAGTCAGGAGACAGGAGACAGGAGAGCAGATCTCAGATCTGCCTCCCTGAAGGCAAGGGGTTTGAAATATTTATGGGATAAAGAAGCAGGGTGGTATTAGGCATGGGGAAAGGTGATTGGAGGTAGGGAAAAGGTGAGGTAATTGGTGTTCTTTGCAGGCATATCTGAGTTACATGCTTCTTCTTGAGATGCATGTTCAAAAATGGAGGCACTTAGCATGATATGAGGGTGGAGTTTTGAGTCCTCTGATGTCAAAAGGTCATTTATTGGACACCTTTGCAGGCCCAGTTTTAGGGTCAGTTGTCCCAACCAAAAATCTTAGCCGGCTTGAACTGGATAAGAGCTGACTCCAAGTTTCTGGAAAACAGCATAAGCCCCCAATACTGTAGGGACCCATACGACAGAGGTGTTATCTATACGTGGTGGTTAAGGAGCCAAAAGAAATAATTAAGATGAGCTTGATCAGTGAAAGCATATTACAATCAGGGGGGTTTTTAATAAGCTGTTCCCTTAGCTGCTGTTCTGTAAGACAAGCTCAAGAATTTCTTTTAGTCATCAGTTTCTGTTAACCTATGGGACAGTTTCAAATGGTTGACCATCTCAGGAGTAATGAGCAGTTACTTTACCATATTCTTTGTGGCAGATTGTATTTTCTAAAAGTAGTTGTAACAATGTGTCCCTTCTCACATGTTCTTGTGACCTTGACCATTCTCTCATCCTGAGGTGGAGTTATGTTCCCTTCCCTTGAATTTGGGTGTTCTTGTGAATCACTTGTGAGCAATAAGGTGAGGTCAGAAAAGGTGAGCTTCCATCCAGCTCACCAAAATACTGGTCTTGAAGTCTTCAACAGCTTTTCATCAGTATAGCCTGAGATTGCCATGCTATAAGGAAACCCAGACTGCCTCATGTGGACAGACCACGTGAAGAGGCCCTAAGATAGGAGCTAGAACTGTTCAGCTAAAACTGCTTATTTGAGCCATTCCCAAATTCCTAACTCTCAGAAACTATGAGAGAGAATAAAAATGATTATTGTTGCTTTAAGATGTTGTTTTAGAGTGATTTTGTTACATAGCAATAGATAATCAGAACACTACTTTCCCTGAATCTGCTACTATATACTGAGATTTGTCAGTGTACAGATGTACAGTTAGTGATATACCGCAATGATTTGTTCTGGGATCTGAACATTAACTTTATTTTGGTCTTTACCTTTGATATATAAAGCTTTTTTTCTATCATTCTTTCCTGTACCCATTTGGAAAAGCCATTCCATCCTTAACTATTTAGTAGAATGTATTTTGGTAATTGAAACTGTCATGTTTGTTGGAAAGTGTCCATGATATGTTTATTATGTCATGAGAGCATATGATCATCTTTAGAAGGCCTTTTGCTCTGTACCTTAATTTTAGTTACTATGGTATTTGGCCTTCTCTTAGTTTCCTAGGGCTGCTGTAACAAAGTACTACAAACTGGGTGGCTTAAAACAACAGATATTTATTGTCTCACAGTTCTGGAGGTTAGAAGCCCAAAATCCATGGTCTGTCCGAAACCTGTGAGGGAATTCTTCCTTGCCTCTTCCTAGTTTTTTCTTAGCAATTTTGATATTCCTTGGCTTGTAGCTGTGTAATTCCAGTCTCTGCTTTTGTTGTCAGGTGGAGTTCTCCCTGTGTATATCTATGTCTTTACATGCCTCTCCTCTTATATGGACACCAGTGATGTTGGATTAGAGACCCATTCTGCTCCAGTGTTATATCATTTACCTTAACTAATTACACCTTCAACAACCCCATTTCCAAATAAGGTCACATTCTGAAGTCCTAGGGATTAGGATTTCAGCATATCTTTTTAGGGGGAACACAGTTCAATCCATAACAGGCTTCAAGGGAGATTGATATAATTATGTGTTAACCATTTAAACATTTTTACTCCAGATTAGATGTGAATGGGGTTTTTAATCAGTGACCATGAAGCTCTATTCTCTGCAGTTTAGGTCCCCTTTCTCTCCAGCATACATACATACTACACATAAAATTTGATAGTAGTTTTTTACTGTTTACGCTCATTGACCCTTTTGAGAATCTGATAAGAACAGTGGATTTTTCCTCTAGAAAAAATGTACAAATATATGCACGGGAGTGCACACTTGTACACACACACATAAACACACTCAAAACAATATTTTGCATGAAACTTTAACACGTTCTTGGATTTCCCCGCCACCCCCCAAGCCTGTTCATGAACTTCTGGATTAGAGAGTTATTAATTCCCATCAGTTACAGATACCTAATTTCTATTTCCCTTTTAGTGGAAAAGCAAACGAAAAGGAAAAATAATGAGGAAGCAGAAGTATGTATATGGAATCCCCTCATGGTCATTGTAGCTCAGTGCAGCTTTTTGGGGAATTTTCATAATTCTGTGATATTTACCATGTGCGTAGTCTCTTTTCTGCTTCCATTCCCGTTCCCTTAGCCATGTATTATAACCTTTGGCTACATAAAATTATAAGTAACGTTATACTTTTATGTAGAAAAGAATAATCTATGTAGTTTTAGACCTGTACACAGTATATAAACAAAGCTTTGTATCCTGCAACAGTGTTGGGTTAACTCTTGACCTCTTTAAATTCTGTGTTATTTTTTGATTATTATATCAAGATTTTTTTGAACATGGTAGCGGTCTAGGGTTTCTGAGTCTGCGACAGGATTATATTCTGTGCTCTTCTTCACTTGTAGCCTTTTCTCCAAAATAATATCGCCCAAGCTTCACCCCTGAACATCTTATCTTAATGGGCTCTCTTTTTAAAAATACGTATTTTTAGGTACACCTTGAAAAAGGCTAAAGATCATGTCTTTGTGTTGTGTTTAGTCTCTGACATATCTGTGTTTCTGAAGCGTGTCATTCATTTATTGTTTTTGTTTTGAAAATATTGTATCAATTATTTACTGTCCATTTTAGAGTGATATGCATAGTAACTCTAGTAATAGTGAAATCATAGGCAATGGATATTTAGACTGTGCTGGTTTCCCATTGATGCCTTTCTTAGTAGTTCATTTTTCTGAATGTGGAATATTCAGAATCTTTATTTAGAACAGGGGTTGGCAAACTGTGACCTGCAAACTGTTTTCCTGTCTTTGTGAATAAAGTTTTATTGAAACAGAGCCATGCCCATTTGTTTACTTACTGTTCATGGCTGATTTTGTGCCCCAAATGGCAGAATGGAGTAGTTGCTACTAAGATTGTATGGCCCACAGCTGAAAATATTTACTACTTGACCCTTTACAGAAACCTTTGCCAACTCTTGGTTTCGAATATTTTGGAATTAATTCCCCCTCTTTTAAGGATATTTGAAATTCTTTTATTTATTTTACTTCTTCAGCCATGGAATCTAAGGGATATTAAAAGACCATTTAGCTCAGCATTCTATCTACTGCTGCTTGAATTTCCTCCAGTACTCCTGCCAAGTGGTCCTCCAGCTTAGAGGTGTAGTAGGATTATGAGACAAAACAGCATTGGATGTGTCTGTGTTAAACACAGAATTGCCCCTGATTGGGAGTCAATCAGTGACTCTCAATAAAAAGATAGATGAAATAGCTTATTCTTTGTCTCTTTGCTCTCCCCACTGTCTCCATTGGTAGGTTATTTACTTTGGGTTTGTTTACATGCTAGAGGCACAGAGGAGTCACTTTTTAAGAGGAAGACAACTAAGTAGATCCTACTTTAAGGTGTAGCTGTAGGTGGAAATTTATAGGAAGCTGGAATGAATGTTTAGACATTGTCTAGAGATTTTCATATTCAGTGCTTAGTTTCCCTAAATAAATTTATAGCAGCTAAAACAAGGAACTAAGAGTTCTTACAATTACCTTTTGTCAGTTTTTACTGTATGTTCAATAAATACTGGTGCAGAAAGAAACATAGGTAGAGCCAGTCTCACTGCAGAACTTCACCTCAGAACTGTGTTTGGTAATTCTGTGTACTTGACTCCTTGGTGAACATGGTGAGCGTAGGGGTCCTCTCAGGAGATGGGAGAGAGTGGTATCTGATCCAAAGATCAACATTATCCAGACGGGGGAAGAATTTCTCACATTCCATTTAGGAAATCCAGCCTGCTAAAGTCTTGTTAAACAACAGTTTCATAGTTAAAACATCATCTGGTTTTTAATCTAGTAGGTTTGCCATCTAATAAAGAAATGAAATAAAAACTCAAGTAATAAAGATTAGCAGAAGAAAGATATTACACTTTTTTTCTTAACACAATGCTCATCTTTTATTTTTCACTTTAGAAAAGATTTTTCGTACTTTTTTTCTCATAGATGAAAGTGAGTTTGTAAATTGTTAGAGGACAAAAGATAGTATAGACTGGCTAATTGATGGGAAAATATACGCTTTCAAATTTTTTTTGGTACCTTCTGATTTTTCTATTTACAGGCTCTACCTGTATGTTTCTTTCTGCACCAGTAGTTTAAAATATATAACACATGCACTTTGTACATAATTTTATTTTATTTTATTTTATTTTATTTATTTATTTTTTTTAACATCTTCATTGGGGTATAATTACTTTACAATGGTGTGTTAGTTTCTGCTTTATAATGTACATAATTTTAAATTGTGCAAAAGGATATATAGTGTGTATAGTGAAAAGCAAATGCCCGTCATTTCTCTTCCCTAGTTATCCAATTCTCCCTCCCAGAGGCAACCATTATTACCAGTTTTCTGGCTTTTTTGCCAGAAAAATCTGTGTATTTATAAACATATGCATTCATTTTTTCATTCCTTTTCCATAAAAGGTGGTATATCATACAGAATATTACATCTTGGCTTTTAAAGTTAATCATGAATGCTGTGTTTCATATCAGTATAAGTTGAACCACCTCTTTCCTTCTTTAGTCCTCAGAGGTTTGGTTTAAACCTACTTCTCCTAAAATCATTAATTTCCTTCCCAGAATTAAAAAGATGGGTATATGTGCATGTGACTGTAACAGCATACAGTCCAGAGATAAAGTAGCTATTATTTTTACTTTGGTAATAAAAATTTTTTCCTAGTCTAAAAATTACACTCATAACTAAATGATTATTTCCATAAAAAAAGATAATTAAAGTTTTTTAGACTGAAATATTACAGATCAGACTGACTGCTGAGGGACCACAGAGAAATCACTGCCAAAGAAGTATGGGGAAGATGAATAAGGAATTGTAATTATGTGCCCAGCCTTAATCCTTACACAGATGCTATGAAGTGAAGGGGTGGGGATGTATATGCTGTCTGTATGTTTTAGAAATGAGGAAACTACAGAAACAAACAGATAAGTAAGCTCACCCCCAAGATAAATGGATGAGCCTGGATTCCAGCCCAGCCCTGCTAGACTCAGAGCCCAAAGGTCCCCACTACATCATGGCATTGGGTTATCTGAAAGGCTTGTTTCCACAAAGGGGGCCTACCTTGTTTATCAGGAAGCAGTTTATAACAGGGCCGGATTCAATAGAGTACTGAAAATGGCTTCACTAGAGACTTAATTTCTTAATAGCTTATGTAAGGGAGGAAGACTTTTCTTCTATCCTTTTATGTTCTAGGACTGATGCCTGCAAATTAAACTGACAAAAGACATTAATAGAAAAGGCATATGTATATTTTTAAAATGTGCATAAAGGCTTCACAGAAAAGTGAAAACCCAAAAAAAGATGGTTAGACTTGAGAGCTTATATACCATATTAACAAAGGGTTATAAATTATGGAGAAGTGACTAGACAAAGGAAAAGGAGTTTGGGCTTCTAGGGGCAATAAATTGTGGGAAGGTAAATATGTGGGAAAACTAATAGAAGGTATCGGTTGCTAACATTCCATCTTCTTCATGGCCATAAAACTCACCCAGAGAGTCCTCATTATGGCAGCCCTCATTTCTTGGAAGTTTCTGCTTTTAATCAGATGAGGGAAGCTCTGAGAAGAATTCTTTCTGCATCTGTTGAATCTCAGTTCCTTCAGCTCAAAGTAACCCATGTGCTATTAGTGATAAGCTTTGGGGTGTAAATTCTGATCCCATACTCCCTTACACAGAACTCACTGTTTTTCAAAGGTAGGTAAGTGTGATACATAGTATATATATTGGTACAGATATTTGCATATATTGGTATAGATATTTATAGAAACATGTTTGAATTTTGTTATTAATCTTAAGCAAGACCTTAAGAAGCTCTCAGAGCTTCTTGTCTTTACCTTATCTTATTACCTTTACTGCCTTGAGTTTTTTGTTTCTAGTCTTCCAATAAATAGTTCTGTTTAGAAAAGGTCTTTCAGTGGGTCGGGTAGAGTAGAGTTGGAAATAAATCCACTAACCTTCGATAAGTGTGTATTTCTTAACCTGAGAATGATGTCTTTTTATTCAAACTGATAGTGGCAATAATTAAGTCCGCTTCGGTGTTCTTGTGAGTCGAGTTCTAAGTTTGACAACAGACCTTTTCCTTTCTCATTCTCTTTGTTGGGTGCCTCTGGAAATGGCCTTCAGGGAAATACTGGTAAAGTCTAATTGCTCTTGAGCTTTAATTGTTTAAGAGTCTACCTGAACCAGTTAATAGTCTCATTTCTAAACTGTGTTGCTTAATTGGCCCATCAGCTTTTACTGTGAAATGATGTGGAGTTTTAAGGATTTTTCAGCCACAATTTGCCTTATTTCATATGCTAAAATTTTCTGTGGAGCAGATTCTTGACTGTTATATGCCAAGAAGACCCTGTAGTAAAGATACTGTCCATTTCCTCTTATAGTGAATCATACAACTTTAGAAATGGAAAGGAAGACCATCTGTTCCAGCCTCTTCACTTTCCTGCAACTTCTCTTCCAGTGTTATGCACTCACTCCTTACCCATGAGTTGATGCCTTTACCTCACTGTAGGACAAGTGGAAACTTCTTATACTCTCTATAAATGTGGAATTTAGTTAGAAGATACTGGTTTAAATTTGCCTCTGTCTATATATAGGTGCTGAGTGACCTTAGGCAAGAAAAATTATTACGAAGACTTGTAGGAAATTGTATTGGAAAGCATGAGAGATGTAGTTTTTTGTGCTTAATCTCTCCTTTTCCTGTCTTCCTTTTATTATTTATTTTTCTCATCACTAATGGCTTCTGTAAAGCTTTGCTTCAAGCCCATGGACCCACCTCGTTCCTCTCACCATATCCTAATCTCCATGTACTTTGTTCACATTTGTCTTTCTGCTTAGCAAGTTTCTGAAACAACTACTTGACAGTATATTAAAAGTTTTAATTAATTTGAGTTGTTTTTAGCGGTAATATAGGCAAAGGAATTCCCATTTCTTGGCACTAAAGAGCTGCTTTTTTTGGCAGATTTTTGTGGTTTTCATGTTACTGTAATACCCCAGTCTCTCACTTTGATTGCTTTGTCTATTTAAAGAACTCTTTTTAAAAAATTTAAGTTTATATTTTTAGTTTTTTACACATATCTGCTCTTTTTTGGATTTTCCTCCCATCTAGGTCACCACAGAACACTGAGTAGAGCTCCCTGTACCACCCAGCAGACTCTCACCAGTCATCCACTTTATACACAGTATAAAGAACTCTTTTTTAAAAAGTTGAAAATGAGAGAAGGAACTTGTCTCTAATTATTTATCTTAACTAGGTTTCTGAAAGTAATGAGACAACATGATTGGCTTTCCATTAATTTTAGGACATCTATTAAGAGACTACAATTATGTTACAAGGGTGCAGTTTATATTGATTGGGTGAGTGCTATCTTAGAATTATCTGTGGTTTCTCCATTTACATCCATTCCAGGCTCTTTTTGCCCATGAGCCTGCATGTTCTCCTTTTATAGATAAGGAAACAGGTTAAGAGTAGTAGGTTTATCTTAGGATCTCATGGCTTCAAAGTGGCAGAGCCTGGACCTCAGCCACTAGCAAGTGAAAGTATCTTAGTTTAAGTAGCTTTATAATGTGTTCTCTTAATGTAAGTTTATGTGCATAATATAAAACCCACTAGGAAAACCCACTTTAGCAAGAAAGCCTCTAAGTAATTGTGATATTTGGTACCCACCATTTTGCTGGTCTTCTGAAAGATTTCTGCCTCTTTAACTATTGAACCATAGGATAAGGCACTTTTTGAAGAAAATACCCAGCTGCCACTGCTAGGTGGTGTATCCTAAGGCATCTCAAGAACAGTGAAAATAAATATGAATCATGTTTCACAGCTTCTCTGCCCTGGCACATGGAATAATATTGCTGCTTTTCTCATTACTGCAGTGCTGCAGCTACTTTTTAACAGCTGATAGGAGCTTTAGATATTTTCCTGTGTAAGTAGAATCATACAGTAGGAACCTAAACAGCATGCTCTGGAAGGATTGGCAGCATTTCTTTCCTGGCTTCTGCTTTTCCTGTAGCTTTTGGCCATACTAGCAGGACTATGTGGAAGATGTGATAAGTCTAGACTTTCCTTAAAAGGAGTGCTCATATGCACTTACTTTGCCAGTAAGTTAATAGGGTAAAGTATATTGGTGGGTGGGGGAATCAAGAATACCTGGAGACAGAGTTTAAAAATACTTGGTGCTTGTAAAGTTTTTGGTTGTGTTGTGATAAAGTTGGGGAGCTGTGGGAATCTGTTCTTTCTTCCATGAAGAGAACCTTAAGGATAAAATCACATGCAATTAGCTTTAAGCTAGTTACCTGAAACTGGTAAGAAGTAGTTTCATTCTACAACTCTCTTAGCAAATAATCTTTATACTGTTAAGGAGAGAGTATTAAATTCGGTAAAAATTTTCTGTTGTTTGGTTTTAACAGATTTTTATAGGGAGGGTGTCCTGGTAGGTGAGGAAGGGTTGAGCCAATCCTTTTAGGGTTGAGCCAATCACATATTCAGGCTATAAATCTTCAATTATTAAAGGGCAAACTGCTTAGTATCTTTTTCTGTCTTAAATGCATGTGTACACCTATGGAAAACTTTCTGGTTCCTGGTATCTGGTAGGTGCTTAATAAATATTTCTTGAATAGATTTTTACATATGAAGCTCAGAGAATTAAATAACTTGTTCTAGGTCATGTGTCTAGGACACTGTGTTTAATATATATTTAGTATGTAATTGTCATTAATACTTACCAGATTTGTTAGGTGTATTGATGCAGAATTATTCTTCATTTCTCCCCTATGACAACATTTTAATGCTCTATAGTTTTAATTAGGTTTGGGGGTCAACGAAGTCTTGAAATAGTCTTATTAGACCTGAAGCAGATTATAAGTAGAGTAACCATACTGTGAAAACTGGAACACTTTTGAGAAGAGGGGGCTCTAATCAAAGTTAAGCTGGAATAATGTGTAAAACCAGGCTTATTCCAGGAAAACCAGGACATATATGGTAACCCTATATTTACTTTTATTTTTTACAGTGAACTTTTTTTTTTTTTTTTTGCGGTACGCGGGCCTCTCACTGTTGTGGCCTCTCCCGTTGCGGAGCACAGGCTCCGGACGCGCAGGCTCAGCGGCCATGGCTCACGGGCCCAGCCGCTCCGCGGCATGTGGGATCTTCCCAGACCCGGGCACGATCCCATGTCCCCTGCAGCGGCAGGCGGACTCTCAACCACTGCGCCACCAGGGAAGCCCTACAGTAAACTTTTTATTGACGTATAACATACCTTCAGAAAGTCCATAAATCCTGTGTACAACTTGACGAGTTTTAAAAATGAGCCACCCGGATCAAGAAATAGAACATAACCAGTATCCCAGAAGCCTCCCTCACACCCTTTTTGGTCACTACCTCTTCCTCCCCTGGAATATAACCATTGTTCTGACTTTTAACCGTAGATGATTTTTGCCTGTTTTTGAACTTTATATGCATGATATCATACAGTATACACCTTTTGTGTCTGGCCTCTTTGGCTCAGTGTTCTCTTTGTGAGCCCCATCCATGTGGTGTGTAGGATAATTCCTTCATTCTCATTGTTTTTTAATATTCCATTGTATGAATATACTATAATTTATGTAATATACTATTGACCAGACATTGGGTTTTTAAAATTTTGGGTCAGTAGGAATAGTGCTGCTACAAACATGTAAACATTGTTTATGAGTCTTTTGGTGAACAAATGTACTCATTTCTGTTGGGTATATAATCAGGAATGGAGCTGCTACATCATATGATATGTGATTGTTTAGCTTTATTAGGTTGTACAACTTTTACTAAGTGTTATAACTATCTGTACTTTCTCCAGCAGTAGATGAGAGTTCCATTTTTCTCTCTCTGAAACTTTACCAATACTATGTATTGTCTGTCTTTTTCATTTTAGCCATTCTGGGGACAGTGTACCAGGATCACATTGAGGTTTGATAACTAATGAAGTTCAGCCCTTTTTAAAACTATATTTTATTTTTATTTATTTATTTTTGGTTGTATTGGGTCTTTGTTGCTGTGCGCAGGCTTTCTCCAGTTGTGGGGAGCGGGGGCTACTCTTCATTGCATGCGCGGACTTCTCATTGCAGTGGCTTCTCTCGTTGTGGAGCATGGGCACTCGGTGCGTGGGCTCAGTAGTTGTGGCACACAGGCATAGTTGCTCCGTGGCATGTGGGATCTTCCCGGACCAGGGATCGAACCCATGTCCCCTGCATTGGCAGGTGGATTCTTAACCACTATGCCACCAGGGAAGTCCTCAGCCCTTTTTTATGTGCTAATTGGCCATTTGGATACTCTCCCTTATGCTTCCTTTTCTGTTCAAGGCTTTCCCATTTTCTATTGTTTTTTTCACTTCTCCTTATTCATTTGTAGTTCTTCATATATTCTGGGTAGTAATCAGTTGTCATTTATACATACTACTGCAAATATCTTTTACCTGTTTTGCCTTTTCTCTCTGTTAATAGTGTTGTGGGATGAACTCAGTTTTAGTGTCTTCCAGTTTATCAATATTTTTCCTTTTTGGTTAGCACTTCTTGTGTCCTATTTAATAAATATTTGCCTACCCCATGATCATGGAGATGTTCTGTGTCATCTTCTAGAATCATAACTATTTTACCTTTCACATTTGGGTGTATAGTCTGTCTGGAATTCATTTTTGTGTGTGGTGTGGTATAGAAGTCAAGATTCATTTTTTGCTATATGGACATCCATTGATTGTACTCTTCTCTTCTTGTCCCAATACCACATTTCTGTAGCTTTATAATACATCTTGTTACATAGTAATATAAGTTCTCCAGCTTTGTTGTTCTTAATGCTTGTCTTGGCTACTCTTGGCCCTTTGTATTTCTGTAACATTTTAGAGTCTTAGTTTCCATACGTAAATAAAAACAGCTTAAATTTTGATTGGGATTGTATTGAATCTAAGGAATGTAGTACATCTCCATTTATTTATTTATTGTTTGATTTCTCTCAATGTTTTGTAGTTTTCCATTAGTATCTTTTACATTTATTTCTAATTTTTGGTGTTCTCAAAAAAAAATAATTCAGGGGCTTCCCTGGTGGTGCAGTGGTTAAGAATCCGCCTGCCAATGCAGGGGACACGGGTTCGAGCCCTGGCCCGGGAAGATGCCACATGCCATGGAGCAGTTAAGCCTGTGCGCCACAACTACTGAGCCTGTGCTCTAGAACCGTGAGCCACAGCTACTGAAACCCATGTGCCTAGAGCCTGTGCTCTGCAACAAGAGAAGCCACCGTAATGAGAAGCCCGTGCACCACAACAAAGACCCAACTCAGCCCCCCAAAAAAATTCGTTGAGGTGAAATTCACATAATATAAAATTAATCATTTTAAAGGGAAAAATTCAATGACATTTGCTACATGCACAATGTTATGCAGCTGCCACCTCTGTCTAGTTCCAGAATTCCTTCACTCCACAGTAAAGCTCCTGAAGCAGTTTTCCTCCACTGCCCACTCTCTCCACTCTTCAGCTCCTGCCAACCACTAGTCTGCATTGTCTCTATGGATTTATCTATTCTGGATATTTCATAAAAGTGAAATCCTATAGTATGTGATCTTCTATATCTGATTTTTTAAACTTAGTATGTTTTTGAGGTTCATCCCCCATTGTAGTACGTGTCAGTACTTCATTCCTTATTATGACTGAATAATATTCCACTATATATACATGATTTGTTGATCCATTCATTTGTTGATGGACTTTTGGGCTGTTTGTACTATTTGGCTGTTGTAAACACTGCTGCTATAAGCAAGTGTGTATGTGTACTTTTTGAGTACCTATCTGCAGATCTTTGGGGTGTATACCTAGGAGCAGAATTGCAGGGTCATATGATAATTTTTTGTTTAACTTTTTGAGGAACTGCCAAACTTTCCCACAGCAGCTGAATCATTTGTCATTCCCATCAGCAGTGTGCATGAGTTCCAGTTTCTCTGCATCCTCATCAGTCGATACTTGATATTTTCCATAATTTTTTGGTGTTTTGGATGGTATTATAAGTGGTATAGTTATTTTTAACTTTATTTCTTGTGTGTTGGTGGTGTATAGAAATACATTTGTTTTTTTTTCTGTATAAACCTTGTATCTAGTTCTCAAATTCACTTGGTAATTCTAATAATTTACTTACGTATTGTCTGAATTTTCTGCGTACATTTGCATTTCTGATTTCCAATGCTTTCTTTTTTTAAATTTTATTTTTTTTTATACAGCAGGTTCTTATTAGTTATCCATTTTATACATATTAGTGTATATATGTCAATCCCAATCTCCCAATTCATCACCCCCCCTCACCCCCCCCGCCACTTTCCCCCCTTGCTGTCCATATGTTTGTTCTCTACATCTGTGTCTCAATTTCTGCCCTGCAAACTGGTTCATCTGTACCATTTTTATAGGTTCCACATATATGTGTTAATATACGATATTTTTCTTTTCCTGACTTACTTCACTCTGCATGACAGTCTCTAGATTCATCCATGTCTCTAAGGTGACCCAATTTCTTTCCTTTTTATGGCTGAGTAATATTCCACTGTATGTATGTACCACATCTTCTTTATCCATTTGTCTGTCAATGGGCATTTAGGTTGCTTCCATGACCCGGCTGTAGTAAATAGTGCTGCAATGAACATTGATGTGCATGTGTCTTTTTGAATTATGGTTTTCTCTGAGTATATGCCCAATAGTGGTATTGCTGGGTCATATGGTAATTCTATTTTTAGTTTTTTAAGGAACCTCCATACAGTTCTCCATAGTGGCGGTATCAATTTACATTCCCACCAACAGTGCAAGAGGGTTCCCTTTTCTCCACACCCTCTCCAGCATTTGTTGTTTGTAGATTTTCTGATGATGCCCCTTCTAACTGGTGTGAGGTGATACCTCATTGTACTTTTGATTTGCATTTCTCTAATAATTAGTGACGTAGAGCCGCTTTTCATGTTCTTCTTGGCCATCTGTATGTCTTTGAAGAAATGTCTATTTAGGTTTTCTGCCCATTTTTGGATTGGGTTGTTTGTTGTTTTAATATTGAGCTGCGCGAGCTGTTTATATATTTTGGAGATTAACCCTTTGTCCGTTGATTCATTTGCAAATATTTTCTCCCATTCTGAGGGTTGTCTTTTCATCTTGTTTGTAGTTTCCCTTGCTTTGCAAAAGCTTTTAGGTTTCATTAGGTCCCGTTTGTTTATTTTTGCTTTTATTTCCATTACTCTTAAGAGGTGGATCAAAAAACGTCTTGCTGTGATTTATGTCAAAGAGTGTTCGTCCTATGTTTTCCTCTAAGAGTTTTTATAGTGTCTGGCCTTACATTTAGGTCTCTAATCCATTTTGAGATTATTTTTGTGTATGGTGTTAGGGAGTGTTCTAATTTCAGTCTTTTACATGTAGCTGTCCAGTTTTCCCAGCATCACTTATTGAAGAGACTGTCTTTTCTCCATTGTATATCCTTGCCTCCTTTGTCATAGATTGTTGACCATAGGTGTGTGGGTTTATCTCTGGGCTTTCTGTCCTGTTCTATTGATCTATATTTCTCCTTTTGTGCCAGTACCATCATATTGATTACTGTAGCTTTGTAGTATAGTCTGAAGTCAGGGAGTCTGATTCCTCCAGCTCCGTTTTTCTCCCTCAAGATTGCTTTGGCTATTCGGGGTCTTTTGTGTCTCCATACAAATTTTAAGATTTGTTGTTCCAGTTATGTAAAAAATGTCATTGGTAATTTGATAGGGATTGCACTGAATCTGTAGATTGCTTTGGGTAGTATAGTCATTTTCACAATATTGATTCTTCCAGTCCAAGAACATGTTAAACATCTCTCCATCTGTTTGTATCATTAATTTCGTTCATCAGTGTCATATTGTTTTCTGCATACAGGTCTTCTGTCTCCCTGGGTAGGTTTATTCCTAGGTATTTTATTATTTTTGTTGCAGTGGTAAATGGGAGTGTTTCCTTAATTTCTCTTTCAGATTTTTCATCATTAGCGTATAGGAATGCAAGAGATTTCTGTGCATTAATTTTGTATCCTGCAGCTTGACCAGATTCACTGATTAGCTCTAGCAGTTTTTTGGTGGCATCTTTAGGATTCTGTATGTATAGTATCATGTCATCTGCAAACAGTGACAGTTTTACTTCTTCTTTTCCAATTTGTATTCCTTTTATTTCTTTTTCTTCTCTGATTGCCGTGGCTAGGACTTCCAAGACTATGTTGAATAATAGTGGTGAGAGTGGACATCCTTGTCTTGTTCCTGATCTTAGAGGAAATGCTTTCAGTTTTGCACCATTGAGAATGATGTTTGCTGTGGGTTTGTCGTATATGGCCTGTTTATGTTGAGGTAGGTTCCCTCTGTGCCTACTTTCTGGAGAGTTTTTATCATAAATATGTGTTGAATTTTGTCAAAAGCTTTTTTGCATCTATTGAGTTGATCATATGGTTTTTATTCTTCAATTTGTTCATATGGTTTATCACATTGATTGATTTGCGTATATTGAAGAATCCTTGCATCCCTGGGATAAATCCCACCTGATCATGGTGTATGATCCTTTTAATGTGTTGTTGCATTCTGTTTGCTAGTATTTTGTTGAGGATTTTTGCATCTGTATTCATCAGTGATATTGGTGTGTAATTTTCTTTTTTTGTAGTATCTTTGTCTGGTTTTGGTATCAGGGTGATGGTGGCCTCATAGAATGAGTTTGGGCATGTTTCTTCCTCTGCAATTTTTTGGAAGAGTTTGAGAAGGATGGGTGGTAGCTCTTCTCTAAATGTTTGGTAGAATTCACCTGTGAAGCCATCTGGTCCTGGACTTTTGTTTGTTGGAAGATTTTTAATCACAGTTTCAATTTCAGTGCTTGTGATTGGTCTGTTCATATTTTCTATTTCTTCCCGGTTCAGTCTTGGAAGGTTATAGCTTTCTAAGGATTTGTCCATTTCTTCCAGGTTGTCCATTTTATTGGCATAGAGTTGTTGGTAGTAGTGTCTTAGGATGCTTTGTACTTCTGCGGTGTCTGTTGTAACTTCTCCTTTTTCATTTCTAATTTTATTGATTTGAGTGCTCTCCTTCTTTTTCTTGATGAGTCTGGCTAATGGTTTATCAATTTTGTTTATCTTCTCAAAGAACCAGCTTTTAGTTTTGTTGATCTTTGCTATTGTCTTCTTTGTTTCTATTTCATTTATTTCTTCTCTGATCTTTATAATTTCTTTCCTTCTGCTAACTTTGGGTTTTGTTTGTTCTTCTTTCTCTAGTTCCTTTAGGCATAAGGTTAGATTGTTTATTTGAGATTTTTCTTGTTTCTTGAGGTAGGCTTGTATTGCTATAAACGTCCCTCTTAGAACTGCTTCTGCTGCATCCCATAGGTTTTGGATCATTGTGTTTTCATTGTCTTTTGTCTCTAGGTATTTTTTGATTTCCTCTTTGATTTCTTTAGTGATCTCTTGGTTATTTTGTAACATACTGTTTTGTCAAAATATGAACAATCCATGTGTTTGTGTGTTTTACGTTTTTTTCCCTGTAATTGCTTTCTAATCCCATAGCGTTGTGGTCAGAAAAGATGCTTGATATGATTTGAATTTTCTTAAATTTACTGAGTCTTGATTTGTGACCCAAGACATGATCTATCCTGGAGAACGTTCCGTGCGCACTTGAGAAGAAAGTGTAATCTGCTGTTTTTGGATGGAATGTCCTATAGATATCAATTAATTCTGTCTGGTCTATTGTGTCATTTAAAGCTTGTGTTCCTTATTAATTTTCTGTTTGGATGATCTGTCCATTGATGTAAGTGAGGTGTTAAAGTCCCCCAGTATTACTGTGTTATTGTTGATTTATTGTTTTGTTTTGTTTTGGCGGTATGTGGGCCTCTCACTGTTGTGGCCTCTCCCGTTGCGGAGCACAGGCTCCAGACGCGCAGGCTCAGAGACCATGGCTCACGGGCCCAGCCACTCCACGGCATGTGGGATCTTCCCGGACTGGGGCACAAACTCGTGTCCCCTGCATCACCAGGCAGACTCTCAACCACTGCACCACCAGGAAAGCCCCGATGTATTCTTTTATAGCTGTTAGCAGTTGCCTTATGTATTGAGGTGCTCCTATGTTGGGTGCATATATATTTATAATTGTTATGTTTTGTTCTTGGATTGATCCCTTGATCCTTATGTAGTGTCCTTCCTTGGGTCTTGTAACATTCTTTATTTTAAAGTCTATTTTGTCTGATATAGTTTTGCCACTCCAGCTTTCTTTTGATTTCTATTTGCATGGAATATCTTTTTCCATCCCCTCACTTTCAGTCTGTATGTGTTCCTAGGTTTGAAGTTGGTCTCTTGTAGACAGCATATATATGGGTCTTGTTTTTGTATCCATTCAGCAAGCCTGTGTCTTTTGGTTGGAGCATTTAATCCATTCACGTTTAAGGTAATTATCAATATGTACGTTCCTATTACCATTTTCTTAATTGTTTTGGGTTTGTTTTGGTTGGTACTTTTCTTCTCTTGTGTTTCCCACTTAGAGAAGTTCCTTTAGCATTTGTTGTAGAGCTGGTTTGGTGGTGCTGAATTCTCTTAGCTTTTGCTTGTCTGTAAAGCTTTTGATTTCTCCTTCGAATCTGAATGAAATCCTTGCCGTGTAGAGTAATCTTGGTTGTAGGTTCTTCCCTTTCGTCACTTTAAATATGCCATGCCATTCCCTTCTGGCTTGTAGAGTTTCTGCTGAGAGATCAGCTGTTAACCTTATGGGAGTTGCCTTGTATGTTGTTTGTCGTTTTTTCCTTGCTGCTTTCAATAATTTTTTTTTGTCTTTAATTTTTGCCAGTTTGATTACTGTGTCTCAGTGTGTTTCTCCTTGGGTTTATCCTGTATGGGACTATCTGTGCTTCCTGGACGTTGGTGGCTATTTCCCTTCCCATGTTAGGGAAGTTTTCGCCTATAATCTTTTCAGATATTTTCTCAGGTCATTTCTCTCTCTCTTCTCCTTCTGGGACTCCTATAATGCGAACGTTGTTGTGTTTAATGTCCCAGAGGTCTCTCAGGCTGTCTTCATTTCTTTTCATTCTTTTTTCTTTATTCTGTTCCGCAGCAGTGAATTCCACCATTCTGCCTTCCAGGTCGCTCATCCGTTCTTCTGCCTCAGTTATTCTGCTATTGATTCCTTCTAGTGTATTTTCCATTTCAGTTATTGTGTTGTTCATCTCTGTTCGTTCTTTAATTCTTCTAGGTCTTTGTTAAACATTTCTTGCATCTTCTTGATCTTTGCCTCCATTCTTTTTGCGAGGTCCTGGATCATCTCCACTATCATTATTCTGATTTCTTTTTCTGGAAGGTTGCCTATCTCCACTTCATTTAGTTGCTTTTCTGGGGTTTTATCTTGTTCCTTCATCTGGTGCATAGCACTCTGCCTTTCCATCTTGTCTATCTTTCTGTGAATATGGTTTTTGTTCCACAGGCTGCAGGATTGTAGTTCTTCTTGCTTCTGCTGTCTGCCTTCTGGTGGATGAGGCTATCTAAGAGGCTTGTGCAAGTTTCCTGATAGGAGGGACTGGTGGTGGGTAGAGCTGGCTGTTGCTGTGGTGGGCAGAGCTCCGTCTCCAATGGTTTCTTATTCTCTGTTCCTTTTTCGTAGTAGTTTACTCGATGGATGCAATATTCTTGTGAATGACTTGGAGGGTATTTATTAGAATTTAAATTTCCTGTAAATTTTTCATTACCTTAGTTTTCGTGGTTGATTCTGTTGCTTTTCATTTTGGTCCTTCTTAATTTTGTGGATATTTCTTAAATATCTGATGATCCTTAGTTATCCATATTTATGAAGGACTAGTATGATTGGTTTTGGTAGCTGATACTGCCTTCCTCTCAGTTTTCCGAAGCCTGATTTTCCAAGAGATCTTTTCTCCAAGTGGAATTACTGAGAGCTCTGTATGAGTTTGTTTTAAGGGTCAGCAGCAGCCAGATAATCTAAGGACCTAAAATTTATTTCTGGGGCACAAGTGCTCTGAAGACTTTTCTTCTTTTGGTTGTTTTTGTTTCCTTTCTCCCAGTGCCCCACCTCCATTTGTGGATGTACAGAGCAACCTCAAACTTAGCCCTACTTCTCTTTTGTCCTTTAGCAGCCATGCTGGATGTTCTCAGCAGATCTGGATACTAAGCCTGGGAGCCAAAGTTTATACAGGAAGTAAGACTGTCAGGAGTGGCTTTGCTGTTCTGTGAGCAACCTTTAGGTACCTTAATTTCCCTAAGCTTTTATTCGGCTTCTTGATCCTGAACTTGGTGTTTTCTATTTAGGGGGTTGGGACAGCTCTTGCCTCCTTATGGTGCTTTCCTATGTTTGTTTTGCTTAGGTTGTTATTTCTTATGCTATGGCTTCTCTATCAGTTTAGTCTCATCTGTTTCGTGTGGAAATTCTTTTTTCTTGCCTTCCTTCCTACCTTCCTTCCTTCTTTTCTTTTTGCTTGTTAATGGGTTTTCAGATTGTTATAAATTTAATTTTTTATAATTGTGAAAAATTTAGATATAAAATACAGGTATCTACTCCTTAGCTTAAACAAAACATAAATACAATTGAAGCTTCTTATTCTCTTTTCTGATTGTATTATACTCTCTCTAATGCATTTATTAATATTATCATGTATATGCATTTCTAAACAGTAAGTAGCATCATTTTGAATGTGTTTGAGCCTTGAATAGTGACATACTGCATGAGTCCTTCTGCATCTTGTTTTTTCCACTCATCATGGTTCTTTTGTGTGTTCATTCTGTTAGTATACTCTCTTTTCTGCTGTTTCAGTGGAATTTGGGTAGGGAGGATAAGTCAGTCTATATATTCCTTACTATATTTCTTACTAAAAGGGAGGTTTAAGTACCTTTTGAATATATTGTCACTACAGACATATAAAAGAAAGGACTTGGTGTTACCTCTTGTTTCAACTGGTGATGATAGGTGAATATGACACCTCACCATGTTATACAAGCTAGGCAATTGAGTCTTGCTGCTGACCTCTATTTGGTGTTATAAATACTTTTGGAGACAGAGAAACACCACTTATTCATGTTTGGGGTTTAACTGAGGTTTAAGTGAAGATTTGGATTCTTATTGCTGAAGGAATTTTTAGAGGTCACTTGGTACAAACTGTACTAAAGAAACCCAGGCCCAGAGAAGGTGAGTGACTTGTCTGAGGTGGTCCAGGTAAAAACAGGGATTAGAAGCCAGTGTTGCAGTTCACTGTACTTTCCACCTTACTACAATGAGCCAAACGTTAATGTCCCCTTTTGTGTTAACGTTGAACTTTGATTTTTGCCTGTCCTTGAAAATACTTATTTGAATACCAAGAGATTTTCAGTATGTAACAATGAACATAAATCTTTGAAGTTGATGCTTATTTGTCATATTTTCCATAGGATCAGAATGGTTTCAATCCCAGAATACTATGAAGGCAAGAATGTCCTCCTCACTGGAGCTACTGGTTTCCTAGGGAAGGTACTTCTGGAAAAGTTGCTGAGGTCTTGTCCTAAGGTGAATTCAGTGTATGTTTTGGTGAGGCAGAAAGCTGGACAGACACCCCAGGAACGAGTAGAAGAAGTCATTAGTGGCAAGGTAAGTATGGAAAATGATCATTTGGAAGAGAGAAAAAAGTGTGTGTTTGTGCATGTAATTATTGTAATCATCAACAGCTTAGTATATTTCTTAAGTATCCTGAAAAAAATTGGTAAAAAAAAACCCCTATAAGAATGGCAGTAAACTGAATATGACTTGTGATCAGGAGGAGAAAAAAGCTTTCTTCTTTTTTTTTTTTTTTTGAAAAAAGCTTTCTTCTATGATGAACAAAATTATATAACAAGTTCTAAATTACCTTTATGGTAAAGGTTTAATGTGTTTTTAGAATATTTGAGGCAGGTTATTTGTAATTACTAGATGTTTAAATAGTTTCAGAATGATAATAATGAGTTAGTTTCTAACTCCTACTATGCTGTGAGACAGTGCTTTGATAACAGTTAAAAATTTGTAAGCACTAATTGCTCCTCACAAAAGTATTAGGAAGTAGCAAAGTCACATATTCCCATTTGACAAATAAGAACATGGTGACAGAGGGGTTATATAGAATACAAGAGTATGTCATACATTTGAACCTTTAGTAAAATATGGCTAAGAAAAAATGGAAATGAGCTGGAGTAAAATTATTTCACAGTTATAGGCTTTAGAATTTATCTGACATTCATTGTTAGTAAGTTTGGTATAGTAGCTATGTAATTTTTTAGTTATTAGGTGGGTATCTGGTACCTTTTAACCTTCTAGGGCAGCTGTGACTTATGTATAAAAAAACAAAAAAGACCAAAACTAGAAACCTCTGAGTTACTCTGAGCAGTGAAAGAATTGCTGAAAAGTATCAAAAGATATGTTGATTAATTATAGATTAACAGTTCTCTAGAGTTAATAAATAATTTATTAGACATGATTTGTATTCCAGCCTGTTTTGATCTTTCAGTAGAAATCCATAGTTAATAGTGGCTGACATTTATTGAGTGCTTAAGTTGTGCCAGGCACTGTGTGCAAAGCACCTCATATGTATTTAATTATCACGGGAACTCTTCAAGGTAAGTACTGGTCTTATTCCCATTCTACAAGGTCATATAGTTAGTGTTAGAGCCAATGTCTGTGAACGATTGAAACCAGAGCTCATGCTCTGGCAGGGACAGATGTTGATATATCGCATTTTACAAATATGGACAATGAGTCTCAGAGGTGGTTATTTTATCTGAAGTTGTGTAGCTAATAGATGTCGGATATAACGCAGATGACTTGATAACAAATCCCTTTCTACTTTATAGCATTACTTCCCCAATAGATAAGAAAGTAAGGCAAAGATGATGGAACACTTTGTGATAAAATGGAAAAAGTAATCTTGAGAGTTGGATACCTTACTAGTTGTATGTTGTAGCTGGTACACACTGAGTAAAAATAGCTTAATTTCCCTAAGCCAATGGCAAAAAGCTTGGTGCCCAAGTTTACAAAAATTAAAAGAGAAGATGACAAAAGCAAGAGAGAAGTGCATGAAGGGCAGCGAATAACAGAGGTTAACATCAGAAGGAATAAGAGTCAGTTTATGGGTTAGGGCAGTAGTGGGAAGCTTATCTCCTAGGAGTGATAAAGTATGATAACAGAAAAATAATTAAGAGAAAAAGAGAAGGTACACAATAAGACCTGTACAGAAGTGTGGGAGGGTTTAAATATAACTTTTAATTTTCTTAACATTACAGAGTTAAAATAAAATACAGTCACTAATATTCACTACAGTGACTTAGGATAAATTAAGAAAAGGTTAAACTATATTTAGAATGTTTTCTTTACTAAGATGTTACGTTGTTTGAGAATGATTTCCATTCAAATATAATTTTGGTTCAGAAAGATAAACTTCTCTTTTGTGAAGCATCCACGTTTTTCTTGTTTGTATTCCCCCTCCTCCCCATTAAGAGGTAATCCTAGACCTACAGGGTTGTAACAGTGATGTAAATTAATATTTGTTTTTACTTTAAAAAATAAATTGTTTGAAACTATTAATAGGGCATTAAAGAATAAAAATAATATTTACTTTTGTCCCACTGTTTATTGAGTTTGTCCCCACATGAAAACTTTAAATAATCTTTATTTCAACTAGAAAAACTTCTTTTCTCTGAATTACTTTTTAAAACAAATCTACTTCTTTGAGGGCTACTCAGTGACAGTACAGCTCACAAGGGTAGTTATACTCTAGTAACGTCCTTCCCATTGCCCCAAACTCTCGTGCACTTGTGTTCTTCCCATTTGCCCTCCCTTCCACAAAGATGTGAGTCCTGCTACATACTAGAAGCTGTTCAGGTTACTAGAGATACGGCAATGAAGAAAACAAAATCCCAGCATTTGGAATTTACATTCTAGTTAGGGAGACAAGTTAACAACTATATAACATGTTGAATAGTGCCACGTGCTGTTCAAAAGTAAAGCAGAAAAGGGGGATTGAAAGCGATGGAGGTGCTGCTTTAGATACGATGGTCAGAAAAAGTTCTCTCTGAGGTGACGTTTGGTCAGAGACCTGAATGATGAAGTGAGGAAGAATGCATGTGGTACGTGGAGGAAGAGTGTTAAAGGTAGAGAGAACAGCACGGGCAAAGGCTCTGAGAACTGCTTGGCAGGTTGGAAGAGTGTCAGAGCAAGCTGTGGTGCTTGCTTTACTGGACTCTGTATAAGGCATGTAAAGTAAATACTAAGTGCCGGAGTATTCCTACTAACACTTTCCTCTACCCAAGTGAGGTTTTTGCCTTTTAAAATACAATCGAAATTGTTAATTATTCTTTTAAATTTTTGCTTGTTTGACTTGAGGAAGAGGGCTTCAAACAAATATTTATACTTACACATGAGAAAAATGTAGCAAGTGTTAACTTTAAACTCTTAGATTAAGGAATTATCACATGAACTTTCTATGTACTTATTTTTAAAAGTAAGATGTGGGTTAAATGTGAAAACAGAGAACAGAGTAGTGATTACCAGAGAGGAAGGGGTTGGGGGTAGGGTGAAATGGGTAAAGGGGGTCAACTGTATGGTGACAGATGGAAACTAAACTTTTGTTGGTGAGCACGCAGTAGTGTATATAGGAGTCAAAATATAATGTCCTAATCGTGGAACTTATATGATGTTATAAACCAGTGTTAGTTATCTCAATTAAAAAAAAAAGACAAGGGACTTCCCTGGCGATCCATTGGTTAAGACTCTTTGCTTCCACTGGAGGGGGCATGGGTTCGATCCCTAGTCGGGGAACTAAGATCCTGGGTGCCAAGGGGAATGACCCCCCCCACACACACACACACAAAAAGACAAGTTTTAGTCATTTTCATTATTGTTTCTAAATTCTTTAGAGACAATAAAAAAAAGATGTGAGTTAATATTTCAGTATTTACTACCGTAAAATCTAGCTACATAATAACTATGCTTGAAGAATTTGCCATCTTAAAGTGTGGTAGGTACAAAGGTCATTTTCAGTTTTTCCTGAGAACTGGGAAGATCAACTAAACTGTATTCAATATCATTTTAAAATTAAAAGTATTTGGTAGCCTAGTGTAAGGACTTTTTAAAAAATGTGATATAATTTATAGCTTTTTTCCAAGTGACTTTTAATTAAAACTCTTGAGCAAATTATTTGATAATGTATATTGACTGCAGTGTATTGCAGACTGATATTATTACCTTATGGCTGTATTTTTTCATATCATCCAAATAGGTTGAAAGATTCTGTTTATTTAAGGCAGTGATTCTCAAACTTTTGATCTCTGGACCCCTTTACACTCTTAAAAATTATTGAGGACTTCAAAGAGATTTTGTTTTTGTGAGGTTTTATTTCAAATATCTTACTGATGTTTTATCGTAGTAGAGATTAAAATTGAGAATTTTTTTTTTTCAGTCCGTAACACCTCTTTGTAAAGTTTAGAGACTTTAACAATACCTTACACAGACTACGTGTTAAATACATGTTGAATGATTGATTCAAATAAGATACTGCTATTTAAAACATTTTGCACAGAGCCTGGGCCATAGTAAAAACTCAAAACATGATAGAAGCAGTAATAGCAATGATAGTGATTTAGTACTTATGATAATTGTAGTGCAATATTAATATTGATTTATTTTATACTGGATTGCTAGATCATTCATCGAGTGCTGAGAGTTATTTAACAAGAACAATTTTCCAAACAGTCGGGTATTCACACTGTAGGTATGATCTGTGCTTCCCGAGTTCAGCTCTTCACCCATCTTTTTCTGTGTATAGATTTATCAAAGTAAGCTTTATGCTGTATTCCTCTTCTAGTTTCCTCTTTTCTTTTTTTTTAACATCTTTATTGGAGTATAATTGCTTTACAATGGTGTGTTAGTTAATGCTTTATAACAAAGTGAATCAGCTATACATATACATATATCCCTGTATCTCCTCCCTCTTGCGTCTCCCTACCACCCTCCCTATCCCACCCCTCTAGGTGGTCACAAAGCACCGAGCTGATCTCCCTGTGCTATGGGCTGCTTCCCACTAGTTATCTATTTTACCTTTGTTAGTATATGTAAGTCCATGCCACTCTCTCACTTTGTCCCAGCTTACCCTTCCCCCTCCCTGTGTCCTCAAGTCCATTCTCTACGTCTGCGTCTTTATTCCTGTCCTGTCCCTAGGTTCTTCAGAACCTTTTTTTTTTTTTTAGATTCCATATATATGTGTTAGCATACGGTATTTATTTTTCTCTTTCTGACTTACTTCACTCTATATGACAGTCTCTGTGTCCTTCCACCTCACTACAAATAACTCAATTTTGTTTCTTTTTATGGCTGAGTAATATTCCATTGTATATATGTGCCAATTCTTTATCCATTCATCTGTCGATGGACACTTAGGTTGCTTCCATGTCCTGGCTATTGTAAATAGAACTGCAGTGAACATTGTGGTACATGACCCTTTTTGAACTATGGTTTTCTCAGGGTATATGCCCAGTAGTGGGATTGCTAGGTCATATGGTAGTTCTATTTTTAGTTTTTTACGGAACCTCCATACTGTTCTTCATAGTGGCTGTATCAATTTACATTCCCACCAAGAGTGCAAGAAGGTTCCCTTTTCTCCACACCCTCCAGCATTTATTGTTTGTAGATTTTTTGATGATGGCCATTCTGACTGGTGTGAGGTGATACCTCATTGTAGTTTTGATTTGCATTTCTCTAATGATTAGTGATGTTCAACATTCTTTCATGTGTTTGTTGGCAATCTGTGTATCTTCTTTGGAGAAATGTCTATTTAGGTCTTCTGCCCATTTTTGGATTGGGTTTTTTGTTTTTTTGATATTGAGTTGCATGAGCTGCTTGTAAATTTTGGAAATTAATCCTTTGTCAGTTGCTTCATTTGCAAATATTTTCTCCCATTCTGAGGGTTGTCTTTTTGTCTTGTTTATGGTTTCCTTTGCTGTGCAAAAGCTTTTTTCATTAGGTCCCATTTAAAATTGAGAAATTTTTAAAGTAAAAGAATATACATACAAGCACACATTCCATGAGCCATCGAGAGTGATGATGTCATTACACATGTAGCTTTGGAAAATTCCTCTCTATACTTGTGAGAGAATGAAAGTGAAAAATGCAAATAATGTTTTACTTTTATTATGAAAATAGTTTTGACTTCGTGAACTCCCTAAGTGGGAGTCTCAGGGACTCCTAGGATCTTCTACACTTTGCGAACTGGTGCTGATTAAGAGTGTACAGTGTTGCTTAGACCATGTGGGGACAGCCTACTGGCACATTCTAATGGATATACTGAATAGGGGCAAATGTTCATGCTTTAAGGAGAGAGTTGACTTTTGCAAACATCCAAAATTAATTTGAACCCAAGCTTGGCAGTAAAGATTCAGAGAATAAAATTGGAGTCAGAAACCAAAGTGATTAGAAAGCTGTGAGCTCAGTTTTGCAAGGGCTCTGACTCTATAGGCATATCCCTCCAAAGAAATGTCAATGATAGCATTATTTTTTTTTTTTTTGGAAGAGAATGATGCTCATTTGTCTATCTAAATTCTTATAGTCCTGTTGGAAAAAACAAAAAAATTAGCAAATCCTTACATAGCAACTAACCAGATTTTTTACTTTGAATGAACTTCGTATACCTTTGTGATAGTTCTTTGGATTAGAACTAATTGTCATGTCACAGTAGCTTTTCTTTGACATCATGCAGCAGATACTTAACATGTTGCTTTTATTTTTATTTAACTGTAGGATGTAAAATCCTTTCTCCAAAATTTAGAAGTTATCCCTAAACTTCTTAACTACTCAGATAGTGTATGTTAGTCTCTCTTCTTTTTCCTCTTTCTGATTTTTTGCCAGATCCTTTTGGAATTCTTTGCTTCCCTGAAAACCTGTGAGAAGGGAGTCATCAAGGGGGCTATCAGACCACAAGGCCTATTTTAAGTAATAATGCCTGCATGTGTGTTTTGCTGCCATCTCTGCCCTTTGTTTACTCATCTTGGCATTTTATCATGAACCACTTGTAATTGGTATATTGTAATTCCCTTCCCAACACCCTCCTTCCCCCTAGTGAGAGGTTATTTTTTCTTATTCATTTTTTATTTTTCAGAAAACATTTATTGTGTGTACTCAGTGCTGGGCACTTGACTTGATGTAACGGGTTGAATTCAGGAATAAATAAGAGTCCCTGCCTTAATGGAGCCTACAGTCTAGAGAGTTTTTAAGAGGGAGGAGGGAAGGAAGAGAGAGTGTAGAGGTGTTAAGAGAGATTGGATAGGAGCAATTATTGAAGCTGATGTCTTGGTTGGAATTGAGGACCTAAGTAAAATGTGAAAGAGTTGGGCATCTTCTCTGGGGTCTCCAGGGTAATGCTTCTAAAATTTTTCCTCACCAGTAAGTCTGATTTGTAAAGAAAATGGTTATCTTCTACTGAAAGCCTGAAATTTCATTGAACTTTTATAGTTTAGTCTAAACATATGGCCATTATTTTCAATATAAAAATGCCTTGTCTCCACGTATTTGTCTAAATAAATATTTGACTAAAATACTCTATAAAATTTTGTCATTTTATCTTATGCTTTTAATTCCCCCCGGCACATCCCACCACTTACTCCTAGGGCCATTCATTCCCACTTATGTATAGCATTTCTGGTGAATCAATAAAATGAGTTCTTTTTATATCAAGTAGCAGTGAATATGTACACTTAAAGTTGTTAAGAAACTTTTAGGTAGAGCCTTCTGTGATTTTGAAACAGGAATAAAAGAGCATAGGCATAGAGCATATACTATAGTGGGACATTGTCTTATAGCAGAATTTCTCAACTTCAGCACTATTCATATTTTGGGCCAGATAATTCTTTGTTATGGGGAGCTGTCCTATGCATTGTAGGGTGGTCAGCATTCCTGGCCTCTACCCACTGAATGCCAGCAGCTCCCTCTCCTCACCATCCCAGTTTTGACAAAGAAAAATGTCTTCAGACATCACCAAATGTTCCCTGGGGGCTAAAATTGGCCCAACTTGAGAACCACTGATTTACAGGAATGTCTCTGGGAAGGTAAACCTCATTGCTGGCAAGGAGTGCAAATAGTTGACCACAAAATAAATTCTGGAAAGGGAATAAAATACATTAAAGAGGGCATTAGTGGACTTAGTAAAGTAGGAACTAATTGGGATACCAGTGGGTTAAAAACTTTGGAAAAGATGGTATTGAATAAAGAGATGGTAGCTAAAGAAGGGAAGAGCATCACATTTGAGATGTAACTTGTGAAGCAGCGTGATCATGTATTGGTGGTAGTGGTGGAGATATCTGATATGAAGGGGAATTAAAGGTCATTGGCAGTCTGGGAGAATGAAAAAGTCTGAATTCAGTGTGTTAAAAGTACTTTTCTGATCATTCCTCAGGCTCCTTTTTCTCTGCTAGACCCTTAAATATTCTTCAGAATTCTTTCCTAGGCCTTGATCTCTTTTTACTAGGTCCATTTAGGTAATTACTCAGCACCTTCTGTTTTGTGTGAGGTGAAAGGTTGTATTTTAAATTAGATTTGGAAAAAGCTTCATATAGTCTGGACCTTGGGTGCTCATCACTGCTGCTACCTGGGTGGTTAATAAAATCTATATCAGTAGTCTGACTCTTTCTTCCCTGAACTCAGGACCCACAGAGCCAGTTATCTCTACTAGACCAGTCTTCTGGGGTGTTCTCATTGGCACTTTACACTCAGCATTCACAAAACTGAACTCATATCTCCATAGCTGTACTTCTTTCTCTTCCGGTGTTTTCCACCTAATGAATTTATTCATTTAACAAATGTTTATCATGTCACTATCTTGCCAGGCACTCTGTTATCTAGGGCCTTTGTTCTGAGCAAAATAGACCTAGTCCCTGTCCACATGGAGTTTATATTCCTTATCCCTCTTCCAGTCATTGGCCAAGTCTTACTGAGTTTTTTAAATTTCCCAAACATTAATGCTCTGTTACTTCTAGGTGGTTATACATGCTACTTTCTCTACTTGAAACACTATTCTTCTACTTTATAATCTCAGGTCCTTCCCAACTAGCAGGGCTAGATGTTGCTCCTGTACAGTCTCATAACACTTATATTATCCCTATTTTATTACTTATAACATTATACTTTAACTGTTTACTTGTCTAATTTTTCCTATTAGACTCTAAATAGCCTGAGGCAAAGGTCATAATTCTTGTTTTCTCAGTGTCTAGAAGGTACTTAGTTCATCTGAAATGCTTAGTAAATATTTTATTAATTAATATAAAAAAACAATAATATTGAAGTCACTAGCTAGCAGTGGTGGAGGGGAAGACTGTTACTTACTAAAAGTCACCTGGGAAGGTGAAAGCGAGTACCATATATGTTTTATAGACTTTTTCCCCAGATTTCAGAATCTCTGCTTAAACTACAAATATGGACTTTAAATGGAGTGGAGAGTCAGGGTGTAATAGAACAGTGATCTGGAGGTGACATCATTGTTCCTTTGTAAAATCTGGGATAAAAAATTAAATTTGACTCAAAATTGAATGTACCTTTATACTGTAACCATTTTGGGATCTGATTCTCTAGCTAAAAATTTATTCCTTTGAGTATACTTAAGGAATATTGAATTTTCTATTTTCAAGTTAGAATCCTATATGTATTTCTCAAGTTTATCCAGCTTCATATTCACATTTGCTTACCAAATTTTTTTTCCTTTAACATACTTACTTTGTTTTCCCCTTTAAAATTTTCCTAAGATTTTAGGTAGAGTATGATTACTGGTATTTTAATCTACTAAAAGAGACTAAAAGCAAAATAAAATGAAGTGATAAATTAAGGTTTGGATTTTAGAAATCTGAATGATCATTTTATTTTTATTTATTTTTAAAAAAATGTTATTTATTTATTTTTATCTGAGTTGGGTCTTCGTTGCTGCATGCAGGCTTTCTCTAGTTGTGGAGAGTAGGGGCTCCTCTTCATTGCGGCGCACGGGCTTCTCATTGCGGTGGCTTCTCTTGTTGCAGAGCACGGGCTCTAGGTGTGCAGGCTTCAGTAGTTGTGGCACACAGGCTCAGTAGTTGTGGCTCGTGGGCTCTAGAGTGCAGGCTCAGTGGTTGTGATGCACAGGCTTAGTTGCTCCGCGGTATGTGGGATCTTCCCGGACCAGGGATTGAACCCGTGTGCCCTGCATTGGCAGGCGGATTCTTAACCGCTGCGCCACCAGGAAGTCTCTGGATGATCATTGTAAACATTGTTCTGATGTCTGTGCTGCTTATGTCTATTCTGAGAGATAATATAATCTAATCAACAAAGGCATGGACAGTTAAAATTTAACTCTGCAAGCTACCAGCCCTATGTCCTTTGGCAAGTTACTTAACCTCTCTGTGTCTCAGATTCCTCATCTATAAAATGGGGATAACAATGTGGACCCCATAGAGTGTTTTTCATGCAGAATGATAGCAATTTAAGCAACCTTAGGATTCACGTAGTTGAAATTTAAAAAATAGTGATCCTTGGGGGAGGAAAAGGTGGTGATGATGGGTTTTAGAAAGTTGAAAAATACTGCCCTAAAATGTTTTTCCCCTTTGATAGCTTTTTGACAGATTGAGAGATGAAAATCCAGATTTTAGGGAGAAAATTATAGCAGTCAACAGTGAACTCACCCAACCTAAACTGGCTCTTAGTGAAGAAGATAAAGAGATCATCATAGAGTCTACCAATATTATATTCCACTGTGCAGCTACAGTAAGGTTTAATGAAAACTTGAGGTAAGTAAAGGTATTTATATGATATTTGAACTGCAGCACAGTTAAAAGATCTAATTTGAATTCTACTTTTTAGTCAAGTCATTTGAAAGTGTTTTGAAAATGTTTGCTCTCTGTTAATTGTAGCATTCCGTGTCCTACAGAGTATTAAAAGAATTTTCTTTCTCTTCTTAACAGTTTAAAAACATCGGATAGCTAGTATATGTTTATTAGAAGTTGCCATAAATTTATATATGGGGCAGGGAGGAGGCAAGAAATGGGAAGTGTGGAGTAGAAGAAAGAGAAGTTTCCCTTGGGTAGGAGTATTAGTCTTAACAACTAATAATGTTTATTTCCTCTGCCCTCCATTCTTTCAGAAGTATATACCCCAGCAGCTTTGTCTACTTCACACATATTCATCTGAAAATTTTAAAAAGTTAGGCTCAGGTTTTGCAGAGTAAGATGAAATGGCTTATACACTGAAGTCATACCCTGTTTTTGTTTTAAAACTTTGGTATCAGTGTTAAGGGCAGGGTACATTGGATATAGGTTTACTTTAAAAACAGTCTGGACTTCCTTCAAGATGCCCTATTTCAAGAAAAAAATAACATTTTAAATGGTCACTATGTTTTTAAAAATCTAACAAATACACATTTCAAATAATGGTGCTTAATTCAGAGCATTTTTTGATGTTATATACAGTTTTATAATGTTAATCTAATTGTATGGTCTTATATCAATTAAAATGGTGCACACTTCTTTAGGTTTCATAATTGCTTGACGGCCTTCTTAAAATGTTTTTAAGTTCAATTCTGATTGTAAAGAGTTTTGAGATTATCCCCCATATTGTCTATGTGTAGAAGTATAAACCTTAATCGACAGTGTATAACATGACAGTTCAGTGCCAAAGCATTACAGTGAGTTTTGCCTATATTGCAGGTAAGGACACTATAATAGTCCCTTAGATTCCTCTAACAATGCTTTATAGTTTCAGGGTGTTTTCTCGCTCATTATTTCATTCCATGCTTAATGTTACCCAATGTAATATAATGGTCAAATCTATTTTATACTTGAGGAAGCTGAGGCAGCACTGTATAATGGAGAGGGCATGAGCTTTGGAATTACACACCTTAGTTCTAATCTTGACTTTATCCTTTATTATCTGGTGGTAATAATTTATTTACATTTTAGTTCTTTTTATGCAGCAATTAATGTGTTCAGGATTCAAAAGTGACAAAAGAATCTTATTAGAACTATAGTATAATCTCATTTTCGTAAAATATGTATGTACATAAATGTGTATTTATATACATATCTTTTAATATTGGCCAGTTATTATATTTGGATAGTGCGATTACAGGTAGGTTTTTAATATGAAATAGTCCGTCTAACTGGTATTTTTCCCTGTAGTTCTAGCTTTCATTTTTTTCATAACCAAAAGAAAGAGTTCACATAGCCTTATGAAACTGTTTTCAAGGAAAAAGGTATATAGATACTTGATAATTATGGTATAGTCCTCAAAGGGAAAATCAGATGCTTTTGAAGGGGAAATTGTTTTACAAACAGGCAACATTCATTAGGGTGAAACTCATCCAAGTAACGAGGAGAACCAAAGTGTAACACTTTTGGGGAATGTTCTCTCCTCTTTCTCTTCCCCTCAGGGTAAACAAGGTTACCATTAACAAAAGGGAAATCTTTTTATTATTATTCTTTCTTCTTTCACTAGAGATGCCATAGTGGAAGGAGGTAGACAGGTGAACAAGAAAATTTATTGTTCTTCTCTTCTTTGTCAGGGCATGCATATTTACTGACCTAATCCTAGTCATTAATTGAGATTATTGTTTTCTGTGGAGCAATTTTAATGGATATTGATGTCTAAGTGGTGATACTACAACATTCTAAAATACTGTAGGTTGACATATAATAACTACTTACAAAACAATTATTCTTTATAGCCACTTTTTAAGTTAGCCCACAAATAAAAAATTGTTCAGAGCCTTTACTGCCAGGACAAGAAAATCCAGATTTTACTCCCAACATTATACTCTGTATTTTGGGAGAAATCAAAATAAATTGTACACAGATCCTGTTTGCAAAGTCCATATTGTCTATTAGAGGAAATGGAATATACTTAAATAACCATAAAATAGGATAGAAAATGTGGAGTTACTGAAGAGCATACATTAAAGTGCTGTGAGAGTTGAGAGGTGGCAGAGCTCATTTATTTTCAGATACGGTGGTCTATAAATCTTGAAGTGGGAAAAAATGGATATCAAGATTAGGAATTATAAAGAAATACTGACAAAAGTTGAGGAGAGAGTGATATTGAGGATAATAAAGGGAGTTACTTAAATAGTTGACCACAGGTATGGTATCTCTTAGTAAGGAAAGTGAAGGTAGAACAGGGCCATTGGACTTGAGAGTAAAGAAGTATCAGAAGACTAAAGACCATGATGAGGACAGAAAACAGGCTTAAGGGCAGAAATGGGAGGACGGATAGTGTGGTCTGGGGAAAATTCATAGTATGAGATTTTAGAGCTAGAGCAATTTTGGGTGAGAGGGCCCAGGGTATGAATATGAGAGTAGGTGTTCAGAAAGGAGTGGAAGTAAAGATAGATGATTTAGAAAAGATCAAGAAACTGTTGAGCCTAAGGGCATGGATTCTCAAACTTTAGAATGTATTATGAATCTTAAGGATTACTGGAAAATGTGTTAAAAATGCATAGTCTTGGGCTTCCCTGGTGGCGCAGTGGTTGAGAGTCTGCCTGCCGATGCAGGGGACACGGGTTCGTGCCCCTGTCCGGGAAGATCCCACATGCCGCGGAGTGGCTGGGCCCGTTAGCCATGGCCGCTGAGCCTGCGCATCCGGAGCCTGTGCTCTGCAACGGGAGATGCCACAACAGTGAGAGGCCGGCGTACTGCCAAAAAAAAAAAAAAAGCATAGTCTTGGACTGTATTTGCCAAATTCAGACCCTCTAGTTTTGAGATAATACCCAGGAATCCTCATTTTTAATAAGAGCCTAGGGTGTGATTTAAATTACAAACGACTGGATCCCCTACCCTGATTGATTAATTGTCCCCTTAATAGACATCTGTTTCTATATCTTCATTAAGTTAAAAAAAAATCAGCAGCAGTATAGTGATGAGATCTCATGTAGGTAGTATTTTCTCAGAGGTGGGGAAGGGAGTGATGAGGAAGAGATCAGAATGGCCTGGGGAGCTTATATAAGATGTGATTTAAGGGCTTCCCTGGTGGCGTAGTGGTTGAGAGTCCACCTGCCGATGCAGGGGACACGGGTTCGTGCTCCGGTCCGGGAAGATCCTACATGCCGCGGAGCGGCTAGGCCCATGAGCCATGGCCGCTGAGCCTGCGCGTCCAGAGCCTGTGCTCTGCAACGGGAGAGGCCACAACAGTGAGAGGCCCGCGTACCGCAAAAAAAAAAAAAAAAAGATGTGATTTAAGACACATTAAAAAGTGTCTGAAGATGAGGGCCAGCAATCTGCATTTTTAATAAGCTCACAGGTGTCTGTCAAGCAAAGCATGATCTCTGGTTTAAGGTCTTAAAAGTGTTATCAGCATAGATTTTGAACAACCCAATATGTCAATAGAAGACAGGTGAATAAGAAAATTTATTGGCAGTTCAAGTTGAGCTTTTTCCTTTATTAAAGTGGTTTCTGTGTCTACATTAGTGATGGACCATAATTACAAAGATTTATTCATTTTTGCTCTCCCCCCAAAAAGCCAGTGTTATATAAGATGCGTTTATGAATACCCATAACCAAAACATAGTGAGAACTTTATGTTTGTTTGGTACTGCTAAATGCTTTCAGATCTAACATGTCAGGGTCTCAGCCTAAAGTTCAAGGTGTACAAATTGGATGGTAGTAAAACAGAATGAGGATACTAGCCTGGCAGAGATACTAAGTTATTTACATGGGCACAAAATGCCTTCAGGTTTGCGCTGTCAGGTGCGGATGGATGGGAAGAGGTGAGTAGGCAAAGCTCAGGAGTGCTTCCTCTCTCAAGTTATTCCTTATTTTCAGTGACCCAGAAATTCTGTCACCATCCTCAGGAACCTGTAACAAAATATCCTTTGTGTTCTGTTCCCAAAACATCACTCTCCCTACCACTATTGTTTTGCAAATGCAAAAGAAAATAGCACATTGCCTTATAGTCTAGTGAACAGTATCCTCTCTGTGAAACGTCTTTTTTGCTGGATATCTATTTAAACAGATTTTCCTCCCTCAGCTGAGATAAGGAAGGAAAAAGATACACTCATGTTTTTAAGATCCCAGCCCAATTATTCCATTAAAAATTTTTTTTTCCTTTTAGTATGTCTTCATAGGTTCTCAGATAATATTAAATTAAAAGAAAAAATAAGTCCCAAGAGTTTTTCCTCTCATGAATTACTTCTTATTCCTAGTGACCCAGAACTTGTTGTTCTGTCCTCAGAAACCTGTAACAGAATATTCTCTGTATACCTTTTCGAAAACAGTACCCTCCCCATTCCCACTGTTTTGCAAATGTGATACGCATCAAAGAACTACTTTACAGTCAAGTAGACCAGATTCTATCTGTGACATATCCTGGCCTTTTAAAAGAACAGTTGGATTTTTTTCTTCTTAAATACTGAAAATGTAAGAATTTCGGAAAGTACTCAAAACTATTTTTATTTTTTAAAAAAATTTTCTTGTGGTTTCTCTTTGAAAATACGTTGCTTTCCATAAAACATAAACATAGAATTTGTAATTTTACTTATTGAAACAATTCCCATATTTCTAACTTTTTCATAGTTATAATTTTCATGATATGATATTTCATCATGTTACTATACTGTAATTTATGTCATGTTCACTTAGTATAGCAAATATAGGGAATTTTTCTGAGGGTGTGGAGAAAAGGGAACCCTCCTACGCTGTTGGTGGGAATGTAAATTGGTGCAGCCAATTTCTATGGAGAACAGTATGCAGGTTCCTCAAAAACTAAAAATAGAGTTGCCATATGGTCCAGCAATCCCACTCCTGGGCACATATATCTGGACAAAACTATAATTCAAAAAGATATATGCAACCCTGTGTTCATAGCAGCACTATTTACAATAGCCAAGACATGGAAACAACCTAAATGTCCATCAGCAGATGAATGGATAGAGAAGATGTGGTGGTGTGTGTGTGCGTGTGTGTGCGTGCACACACACACGCACACACACACAGAGAAATATTACTCAACCATGAAAAAGAATGAAATAACGCCATTTGCAACTACGTGGATGGACCTAGAGATTATCATATTACATGAAGTAAGTCAGAAAGAGAAAGACAAATACCATATGATATCACGTATATGCAAAATCTAAAATATGACACAAATGAACTTATCTACAAAACAAACTGACTCACAGACATAGAGAACAGACTTGTGGTTGCCAAGGGGTAGGGGCGGGGGAGGGTTGGATTGGGAGTTGGGGACTAGAGGATGCAAAT
The DNA here is from genome assembly GCF_963455315.2 of Globicephala melas. Taxonomy (NCBI): domain Eukaryota; kingdom Metazoa; phylum Chordata; class Mammalia; order Artiodactyla; family Delphinidae; genus Globicephala; species Globicephala melas. The sequence goes on along the minus strand of NC_083321.1, from coordinate 41,848,113 downwards.
TATTATAGATAGAATGGATAAACAACAAGGTCCTAATGTATATACACTGGGAACTGTATTTAATATCCTGTAATAAACCATAATGGAAAAGAATATGAAGAAGAATATATATGTATAACTGAATCACTTTGCTGTACACCAGAAGCTAACACAACGTTGTAAATCAAGTATACTTCAATTAAAACACAAAAGCAAAAACACAACCAAAAAACCCAAAAAACAAATTTAGGGAATCTTAATTTCTTTCTGTTTGAAAAATTACGGTTAGAACAAGTTTTTCCTTTCAGTTAATTTCAGTGGGTTAACTAGATTAATAACTCTGTCATCTCTGTAATTCCTGGTACTTTGTCCTAGTCTCTTTCAGATCAGTTGTATCAGTTTATAGTGTCACCAACAGTGTATTACTTTTCCAGTTTTTTCACAGTATTACTGGTTTGGGGTATTTCAACTTTTTTTCCCTCAAGTAAATTATAAACAAAAGTATAATAGAAAGGAAAAACTATCCACCCCTTAAGTAATATTTATTGAATGCCTATTTTGGGACTATGTTAAGAATAATGCTGAATACTTGCAAGCTGTTTTGTTTAATTTAACTTTATACAAATCTTAGTAGTTAGTCTCCATTATGTATTCTCCTTTACAGATGAAGAAATTGAGGCCTGAGTGCTTGAATGACTTTACAGGGTCACCTAATCCTAGCTGATAGGCAGGCTAAACCAGGGTTTGAACCCAGATCTTATTCCAGAGTCTTGTTTTTAATCCTGTTTCACTTCATAATCTGTATATTTAAAAAATATTATTCACACAGATTTTCCATGTTTTTATAGTTGTCAGTTATTTAATGGCTATATTCTTTCGTTGTGATAAGATACCTACTTTATTATACCATTTCATAGTGAATATTTGAGCTCTCTAGGCTTTTGCTATTACTAGATGATGCTTCATCGATTATTTTTCTGCATATATACTTTTGCATTTGTGAAATTATTTACCTCAAATAAATTTCAAGAAGGGAATACATAGATCATCTTGGGGTCTTGCATTTGCCTCTTGTAACAAATGTATTATAACACCGCTTTGAATTTTGTAAGGTAGTCTTAAAAAGGTGTTTGGGTTAATTGCTACAAAGAGAGAAGTAAACATACTTTTACTTGATTATATATTAATATAATTTAATGTTTTTGAGTTTTCTTTGACTGTTTTACCCTTATTGATGACTCTACCATAGCGTTTTAAAATTACTTAATGATTCTTACTTCTCCTGGTGGTATAGCCATTCAGAAAACAGTATGCTTTCAAAAATCAAGAGGCAAAAGAAGTCTAAAATGACTTCAAAAATGTATGCATAAAAGCCAAAGACTGAAATTATCTGTGTCTATTTCTGGGTAATTTAAAATTTTTAATTTGTGCTTTTATTTTTACAATCCTAATATGAAGTTTATTTTATAATCAGAAAAATTTTAAACACAACTGGTAGAATGGTTGTACTTCATGTTGAAATAACACACGAAATCTGAGCTAAGGGATCAGTTGTAAAGAAACAAAAACCTCTTTGTCCCTTTCTGTCTCTGATGCTCTAAAATGGAAATAAGATTTTTTTAACAGGTGAAAAAATGACACAGCTTCCCAATTTTTTATTGTCACTTTTTCTTTTACAGAGATGCTGTTCAGTTAAATGTGATTGCTACACGACAGCTTATTCTGCTTGCACAACAGATGAAGAATCTGGAAGTGTTCATGCATGTATCAACGGCATATGCCTACTGCAATCGAAAGCATATTGATGAAGTAGTCTATCCACCCCCTGTGGATCCCAAGAAGCTGATTGATTCTTTAGAGTACGTTTGTTTGAAATTTATATACATTTGCTTTGACCCCAAACTTTGGATCCGAGTTTTGGATCTATTTACATGTATCTCTGTTTCAGTTTCTATCTCTTTCTCTCTAAATCTCCACCCATGCTTATGTATACATTTACCTCTTCCTTATTCAGCAAATTATTATGTATCTACTATGTTCTTTTTATTGTATAGATTTGTACCTAAATGACTCTCCATAAAGTCAATGTGTAAAGTCAGTGTAGAGCTTTCACTTTTGACCAGGTGTGATGGTTGGAGGAAAGCCTCTGAACAACTCATCCATGGTATTAGAGTCTCCGTTTTTCCAAGGAATCAATCTTAGCTGCTAAGAAGTACATGATATCCATGGAGACTAATGACTGCCTATTCAGTCGCAAGGTCTAATTTATTAAAAGATTATCCTTTTATTTTGCCCAATGGAGTACAGTTGACCCTTGAACAACACGGGCTTGAACTATGTGGGTTCACTTATACACAGATTTTTTTCAATAAATAAGTACTCTAGTACTACACAATCTGCAGTTGGTTGAATCTTTTGATGCAGAACCATGATACAGAGGGCTGACTGTAGAGTTATATGTAGATTTTTGACTGCGTAGTCAACGCAGTCAACGCCCCAACCCCATGTTTTTCAAGTGTCAACTGTATATCTGCAGAGAGGCCTTGAATCATTAGGGAATCGGAGGAGTCATGGTCCTTTAATTGATACTCCTAGTGTTGTTGTTTGTCATCTTTCTGAGGACTAGGATCCTGTCATCAATTATTACTTGAGAAATGTTTGCATTTGATGGATACAAATAGGCATGGCCAAGATTTCATTTGCTTCAGCCTTTACTTTCTCATCGAGTGAAACAAACAAACAGGATCAGAGCAAGAATAAATAAAGGGTCTTTTATAGACGATAATTATAGAAAATTCCAGTATCCGTATCTTCACATACTTGTTAATCCTCATATAATATTCCTGTGAGATTTTTCCTCCTTTATTCTGTTTGCTTTTCGGTCTCTTTTCTTCCAAGGAATCCTATTCACGTTCAGCTCTTCAGTTACCATCCCCTGTTTTCTCAGTTGAATTCTTTTCTTCCCAAGGGTGCTACAGAATGTTGGTAGCTCCTTCTCCAAGTTTTCTTCTAAAATAAACACATAAATCCATTTCTTTAAAGTTTTCCTGGAAATATGAGGAAGTGGACAGGTTTGTAAGGAAACTAATAAGTATGGGAGCTTACTGAGACATTCTTATGGCAGTTCCCTGGTTTCTGTTTTCTAATTCGTTTCTTAGATGGTCCCAAATGTCCACCTCATTTTCCTCAGGTCAGTAGGCAGAAGTGTTTAATATCTCTGGGAACAGCTGGGTGTGGAAGTTAATAAATCTTTTTACTTTTTCTCTTATTAGCAATTTGTATAGCCAGACATCGAAGTTGCTGAGAAAGAGCCTATAACCTTCTAATTCTATTATTTCCTTTCTTTGCTTACAAAGAAATCTGACCAACTGGCCAACAGATAATTTTAGGATAACTCATAGATTGGCTCTGTAAACTCACTCCAGTGATGAGGCTTACTGACTCTAAAAGTCTTTACTCGATTTAGCTAGTTTGTCTTTTTTTTGCGGTACGCGGGCCTCTCACCGTTGTGGCCTCTCCCGTTGTGGAGCACAGGCTCCGGATGCGCAGGCTCAGCAGCCATGGCTTACAGGCCCAGCAGCCATGGCTTACAGGCCCAGCCGCTTCGCGGCATGTGGGATCTTCCCGGACTGGGGCACGAACCCGTGTCCCCTGCATCGGCAGGCGGCCTCTCAACTGCTGCGCCACCAGGGAAGCCCTTGTTTTTTTTTAATATAGCAGCTCTCTCTTCCATTTTTCAAAGTTCATCTCCACTATGGAATTTTTCCTAAGTTGAGTAGCAACCTCCCTTCAATTTTGTTAGTGTTCTTTTCCTTCTACATGCAAAAAGTACTTCCACATACAGAAGAAAGTTTATCTTGATAGTCTCCATTTTATGCACCCTTATCAGTTAGTATGGGTATCATTTGTGCACTGATAGAGTACTTAGTATGCATTGTATTATAGACAGGAAGAAAAACTATCTGAAAACAAGTACATAATGTTTTGGAATTAGAAATTTAGACTGGAAAAGACCATAGAGATCACCTAGTGTATCACCCTCCTCTTACAGATTATCATAGTAGAACTTTTCTTCAGAGACACTGAGAGAATTGGAGGAATTTTGTGACTTCACAGTAGGTTGCTAATTGAACTTTTACAGCACGGTTCAATTTATTTTTATCATTTACCCCAGTATTTGTTAGTGTTGCTAGTGAGAGTATAACAAGTTTTAGTGCTTCATCTTAAATATTTAGATTACTAGACCTTTTATGTTGATTGTAAATGTATGTTCATTTAAAATGTATATAATTTACATGTTATGCTGTTATGGTGATTATACACAAATCTGTAATTCCTAATCTGAAACCCTTGGGGCCAGATGTATTTTGGAATTTATTTAGACTTTAGAAAGGAAATATAATCTATGTATTGTGTAATATGAAATAACTTCAACTGGATTCGGGGTAGCACCCCTCATCAAACACATATGAAGTATATGAACACGTACAACTAAATGATGTTTTTTTTAAAAAAAAAAAAGAACATAAATCAGTTCTGATTCACTTTTGCTACCGACCATATGAGTTATTAAAGAACTCTTGGTTTTCAGACCTTTGTGGGTATAGAAACTGGATATAAGAGATAATGGAGTTCTGGTTGATATTTAATGAAAGTAAAGCTAATTTCCATTTTTTTTAGTAAAAGTTGTTGTCAGATCACTTGAGTCAGAGCAACAGATATGTTTGAAATATGCAAAGTGTTTTTTCATTTTATAGTAAAACATCCGAAAATATTTTTGCATGCAATTTCTTTGTTTACCAGGTGGATGGATGATGGCCTAGTAAATGACATCACACCAAAATTGATAGGAGACAGACCTAATACATACATATACACAAAAGCATTGGCAGAATATGTTGTACAACAAGAAGGAGCAAAGCTAAATGTGGCGATTGTGAGGCCATCAATTGTTGGTGCCAGTTGGAAAGAACCTTTTCCAGTAAGTTGTTAGAAATCTTTGTAAATAATTGGAATTGGGAATTTTAAGGCATAATTCTGTACAAAAAGAGTTGGCAATTTTTTATGAGCGGGTTTTGTTTACTGAACATGGCTTACTATGGCAAAGTTGTTTCCGTTTGTAGAAAGAGACACTCTTATTGGTACTTTTATTTCTAATGTAATACTGTATGTATACATATGCAGATCAATTTTTAAAATGTTAATTGAAAATTAAATCGAAGGCTATGGTGTTGTCTGGAGTCAAAGGAGACCATGAGTTTTCTTCATGATTGATGAGGGATTGGACTCTGACACGTCAGCGTTTGTTGGAGTTTAAAATTATTTGCAGATTAGTTTCCCTTGCAGAGGTGAAGGAAATAGAGATGAGAATATTCAGATCTTATTTTATTTAATTTGCTTTTTAGTACCAAAAAGAGGCAAGAGGCCTTCCAAGAGGTTGACTCCTCCCTGTATAGATTACAAGCTAAGGAAGATAAGAGATTTCTGTGATCTGCTGTAGAAAAGCAAGGCATTATGGTATTTGTGAATCCCTGAAATAAGAGAAAACATAAGAGATAAATTGATTTAGGAAAAACTTAGGTCTCTGTAATGGTAGTAAATGATAGTATCTCTTCTGTTGCTTTGGCATTATTCTGTTTTCTTCTGTTTTATTCAGTAATTTTGAGGAGGATTTACCATTTCCCTCAATCTCAGGCTACTGCCTTAGTACATAGCACAAAATCAAACTTAAACAGTCATCATTTAGCTAAAATATTTGACAGATATTAACTCCTTTTTTAAAAATTCTCTTTGCAGAGAGTTAATGGAAGAGTAGGTACGCCTTTGAAAACTATTTTACTTAGTCATATGCAATCTCAGAGGAAGACTGCTTCTATTTAAGATGGGGAGAAATATTCTGGCCTGAATCTAGTCTGTTTTTTAGTTTTTAGAAGAAAACTACCAAGTATGTATGTGGAGTTATAGATTTCAAATGATAAATCTCTAGTTTCATAATATTTCTAAGCTCCCTCCCTTTTTTTAATTTTTGGTATTAGGGATGGATTGATAACTTTAATGGACCAAGTGGTCTCTTTATTGCGGTAAGTAAGCCTTTTGTTTTATTGAATATTCTGTACTTTTTTTCTGTTTTCTGTGTATCTGTATATTGTGTATATGTGCTTTGGCTTATATATCTTAAGGTGTTGTTTTTAATTTCAACAAAGGCAGGGAAAGGAATTCTTCGAACAATGCGTGCCTCCAACAATGCCCTTGCAGATCTTGTTCCTGTAGATGTAGTTGTCAACATGAGTCTTGCGGCAGCCTGGTATTCCGGAGTTAATAGGTATATGAGATGACAGTGTCACTTGTTAAATATATAGTAACTGAGATGGGAATACTAATGTTAAATAATCCCTCATAACTGATATTTATCAGTTTTATTAACCCATACCAATATTATATAGGCATTATCACTTTAAACTGCAAGAGTTGGTTTAAATAGGCGATGAAGTGGTTCCATCAGCAATTATTAAGAATTAACATAAATTCTTGTGTACTGCCCACAGGATGGACAAGGTCATTAGAAATTAAAAAAACATGTTTTTTTAAAAATCCAAACTAGAACTTGGTATAAACTTGGCATATATAAAGAGCTAAAATTCGCAGAGAATGGCTTACATATATCAAATATGCACACTACAGCACTTTAATCAACTCATGGGCCTCCTTTTAAAAGGGAGTAGTAGCATTTACAGGTAACACCTAAGCCTAAACACCTAAGCTTCTTAATAACTTTTTTCTAAATAATAAACTGCCCTTATTTTTGAAGTCAGTATTTTATATCTTAAAAAGGAGGGATATGATTATATGAATATATTGTTTCTGGTGAAAGGGAACTCAATTCATAATTGTTTCAGCTAGAGCCTCTGAAAATGGGAAGGAGATAGGAAGAGCTGAGGTTATTTGTTGTTCTTTTTCCTCGCATGAAAAACAGACACTCCTGCTTAATACAAAGAAGAAAATATGAAGTCTATATTATTTTTTATAAATAATTTTTTTGGTAGAATAGGGAAAAAGGGTAGTGTAAATAGTCGTTCAGACACAAAAATTAATCCTTTAAAGGTAATATTTTAAATATTCACTGTAGAAGAGGTACCCATCATCCTCATTTCTTCCTACTTAAGTATCATGTAAGATTTAGATTGGTTAAGTTTAGCCTCTTTTTATGTTTCATTGCTTTGATCTTTGTCTTTGCAGACCAAGAAACATCATGGTGTATAATTGTACAACAGGCAGCACTAATCCTTTCCACTGGGGTGAAGTTGGTATGATTTTACCTGTGTTTTTGAATGTTAGAATAAATTTTAACGAACTTAAAATGTTCACTGAGTTTTTACGTTAGAATAACCCATGAGGCATTAAAGCCACCAGTTACCAATTTATTCTTATTTTAATTGCCATGTTAGAATATCTACTAGTACTGCCTTTTGGTCCTTAATAATGTTTCATAAATTTTAAAATATCCTGCTGTATATTCCTTCCTCATCCCACCCTTGTCTGACCCTTACTATTTCTCTGCTGCCATCTGCAGCAACGCCTATAGATACTCGTGGTATGGAAATAATGCTTTTTTCCTCCCTCGTGGGTACTCTCAATCCTGATGTTCCCTGTTCACAGGCAGTATCACTTCCAACTACAAGAGTTGGTATATTGTAGGAGATAGCTAGTTGTCCTAAGAGTAATAACTGAAGGAATTAGCAAGTAGAATACATGTTGCCAGAATATTTTCTATTACATTTATTAATCTGTTTAAATTCACAGATTCACAGCAGGTAGTGTATATGCTATGTTACTTGTTTTAGAATAGGAATAGTATAACTTAAAGGCCTACTTAAATTGAATCATTTTTAAGTTGTTGGTTTATGTTTTCAAATTTAAAGTAAAATGTATTTACAGTGTTGATTTAGTACTAGGTCTTATTTTACCTCTAATTGAACAATTTTTGTTACCCTTGAGGAGCGATTTGATTTTAAAGTAAATCTTTGTCTTTCATCCTCGGGTTTTTTATGGCATTTTTATTTCAGTTGAAAGATTGACTGTTAGAGCATATAAGAAAAAGAAAATCTAGGGTGCTTTTAATTTTATGATACTTTGTATTCTTTTAAGAATTTTAAAACACTTTAATGAGTTAGGTTTTTTGTAGTCTTTCATTGTGTTATGAAGTTTAGCAAAAATCAAGTTGAGCTTTATTTTAGTGAATATTCCAGTATACATTTCCATTGAAGTATTAACATACATGATAATAGATTTGATTATTTTGATATTGCATAACCTAAATAAATTACAACAGAAGTTAATTTGGGGTTGTTTTAAGCTTGTTGATATATGTTAATTTGAGCAACTTAATTATTCACAAGCAAAGGATGATGGTTTCCCTTTTCTTTTTTAAGTAAGTACAGTAATAAGAATCTGGAAAGAGGAACAGAAAGAAAGAAGCTATCATGAGAGGTGAAATATAGAAACTGACATTGTAAACTGATGTAGGTAAAACATTAAAAGGATTTTTAAGAGTGAATTTTAGCAAAAATTCATTCATCTAATTAAAATTCATAAATAGTGGCAGTTCTAAAATCATTTGAGTTCCGCAGTCTAATACCCATATTCTCTTAGCTACTATAGAAAATAGAAAAGTTTGTTTTTTAAATGAGCAAACTCTTACATCTTTGGTAAAATATTTTGCTTTGTAAAAACATGTGTTTTTGTTTTTTTTTTCAAAACTTCATTACATGGTTATTATCAAAGCTGTTACACAACTTTTCTTCCTCAGAATACCATGTAATTTCCACTTTCAAGAGGAATCCTCTCGAACAGGCCTTCAGACGGCCCAATGTAAATCTAACCTCCAATCACCTTTTATATCATTACTGGATTGCTGTAAGCCATAAGGCCCCAGCATTCCTGTATGATATCTACCTCAGGATGACTGGAAGAAGCCCAAGGTAATGGTGACTAGCTCTGTCTTATCTGTTCCTCTGACTGTTAAGCAACCCATGCTTACGCTAAAATGCATATTAACTCTGTATTTGTTTATGCTTATGATAAGGCTTAATGGCCTTTTGTGAATGAGAAGACTCTTGAATTTAAGAATTTGTCAGAAAAGCGAAGGTAGTATTATAATTCACTCTGTTTTAAAGTTTGGATGATAAATTATTGTTATGTGCTGAATTCTAGGTCTAACTTCAGGTATTTTTTCTGAATAACAAATAACATTCAAAATGCTTTGACGCTTATTTTTCCTACAGGATATTACCTAAATCATTCCTTCAAGATGAATCCTTTAAACCAAGTATTCAGGCGCCCCAATATTAAGTTGTATTCCAACAACTTATTGCTTCATTATTGGAAGGGTGTCAGACATACAGTACCTGCATTATTGCTCGATCTTGCACTCAGGTTGACAGGTCAGAAACCGTGGTAAGAAGAATAGCAGTAAATACACTATGTATTGGTAAGGTGGTGGAAGCTTGCTGGAGAGACAAAAAGTCGCTAGCATGAGCTTTACCTTTAGAATTACTAACCTGATTAATCACAATCACAGTCAGGATGCTAGGACATTTCTTAGAAATTAAGCATATTTGGGGAGACTAACTGTGGATCTCATCTGATTGGGCCATTGATCCTCCAAAATCCCATAATATAGGAAATGTCCAGCGTCAAGGTTGTCATTGTTATTATAAGCTGAAATTGAGCCCTTCTCTCCCCGTTAAAAACTTGGAGGTGAGTTTTATAGGGGATTAAGGGTTGAATGTTTTGCTTTAAGTGGATTGTGCAGTTTTATATGAAAAAACCTAGGATGCTTCTAGAAAATTAACTGCTTGAGCTATCTCAGCTTCCTATTCAGCTTATAATATGGTAATTACCGTTTTTGACTAATTTTTAAGGTTGAGAATTTAAAACAAAAGTTAACAAATGGAAAACTTTCTATTATAGTTGTTATGGCCTTTCTTTCTTTTCTTTTTTATTGAAACCCCACAAACTTAAATAAAGTAATCCTACTGTCTTTACCACAATTATAGTGAAATATACTATAAAATATTTATTTTTTTAACTACATTGGCATTATAGTAGAGCCTTTGATTAGAGAGTTCAGGATTTGAGTATTTATGTATAAAGAAGATGCTGATTCCAGAACTTTCATCAACTGCTCAAAAAAATAAAAGTGAGGTATCTTCCAGTTATAGTGTATCAAGATCTGAGTTACATGTAGGGAATTTTCTGTGGATTCAGTTGTCCATTATGTTTCAAACCCTGTATGTTAAATATTGAAATACAAGAGAGGTGTTGAATTGAACAACTTTAGAATAGGTAAAGAAATACTCAGTGGAAAGAAGATCCAAAATACATTAAAACCATCTTCAAGTTTTCCTAGAATGATCTGCAAAGTACAGTATTTGTCATTGGCAACATTCTTTCGTGGCTAAAAAGCAGATGTAAATTTATGAGTGATGGCAGTGATGCTGTCTTGATATTAATAAAGTTGTTGCAAATTAGAGCAGAACAATCAAAACTAGGTCAAAAAAGTAAAATAAGTTAAATATATCACAGTGCTTTACACAGAAAATGGGGCTTAGTAAACTTAAAAAATGAAGAGCCAAAGTTTATTAAATAATTTATAGTAGATGTTGCTACATAACAAATCATCCCAAACTTAGTGGCTTAAAACAGCAGTAGTCATTTTATTTCTTTCAGGATCTGGAATTCAGGAAGGAATCCACTGGGCAACTTTGTCTTAGAGGTCTTTCATGTGATTGTGGTCAGATGGAGCTGAAAGGGGGGCGTGCAGTGGAACAGCTGGTATCACTGTCTCTTCATGTTGTGTCAGGATCTCTTCATAGAGTCTCTTTGCAAGGACCAGTGGTAGCCTTAGGGGAATTGGACTACTTACATGGCAACTGAAGGCTTCAAGGAAAAGTGCTTCAGCAGGCAAGGTGGAAGTTATGTGCATTTTCTGACCTACCTAAGGAAATCATGCATCACTACTTCCACCTCATTCTTTTAGTCACAGGCGAGTCACAGATCCTCCAAGATTGAAGAAGAAGGGATATAGAGAATAGTCAAGATCATCTTGTAAATGAACGGGTGAGATGAAAGGTATTGTTGCAGCCATTTTTGGAAAGTGCAGTCTGCTATAGTTAGGCCTCTGGTGCAAACAATTCATATTCCTCCTACATGGAAAATACTCTTGGCTTTTCCCCCCAAAACCTCTCTGACATCAGCTTGAAGCCAGTGTGGTCAGCGAAATCTGGTAAATTGTGGATGAAGCTCTTTAGGAGTGTTTTTTCAGGTATAGTTCCTCAAGTGTTAATCTGAAAACCTGTGAACTAAAGTGACAGGTTACCTGCTGCCCGTCCACCCAACATATAATAGTGAGACAAGCATAGGAAATACTTTAGACAGTCTTGTTCGAAAGAGAGAAAAAGAGAGGCATGCAGCAATCAGTGGTCCATAACAGTTCTGCATTCCAGCAGGGTCCCGTTTGATGATTTCTTAGTTAGGGCTCATTCCCACTCCCTGGTTGTTTTCTGAGGCTTTTGGCTCTCCCCTCTGAGTCATCCTTCTTTTCCCATAAAAAAAATGGCCTGTGTTTGCAACTGAACAGCCTTCGTACCCTACTTCCTGCCTGTAAAAAGTTGGGAATCTTCAGGGCAGGGATTGGCAAACTTTCTGTAAAGGGCCATATAGTAAATATTTTAGCCTTTGTGAGCCATGGATTCTGTTGTAACTACTTAACTCTGCTGTTAAATGTAGCTTCCACCTTGTAACTACTCAATTCTGCAGCCTTAGGCAATATGTAAATGAATAAGCATGACTGTGTTCCAATCAGACTTTATTTACAAAAACAGGTGGATTTGGCCCCTAAGCTCTGGTTTGCTGGCCCTTGATCCAGAGGCCTCTTTTCATTTGGTACTGTCTCTGTCCTTTTAAGTGTAAACTCATAGGATTCCTTTTAAAACTGTGTGGGTTTCCCTTGTATCTATTTTAAAACAATCCACTCCATTAGACCAAAGCCCACATATCTTTTTGAGACATAACCTTCTCTATCTTGGGTTCCTTATGAGGTTACTGTGGGATAACACCCTTGAATCTTAGATCCTTAGACTCTTACATCCTGCCTCTTAAACAATAGAGCTTATGTAAGACATGTCTTTAACATCTAGAGTGAAACTTTTGTTTGTCTGAAAGGTTCTATGAAGTATACTACCTTAAATCTTTCTGCGGTCCTAACAAAGAATCTTATATTTACATTCTGGATTTGATCTATCCCCAGAAGTTGTTTCTTAAAGAATTCCTGGCTGGAAATTTACATTCCTTCCAAGTTGCACCCAAACAGATAGTTCATTTTTTAAGATCATCTTTGAGGAAATCTTAGCTAGGTCATCGAGTTTATTAGATACATTTTCCATGTGACCACAGGTGACAATTTTGTTCTTTTAACTTCCAACATTATTTTCCTCACTTACCTTGAAACTCTCACCAACAGTTTCCTTAGAGCCCTTTTATTTTTTCCACTAACACTCTTGGTCCTTCCAGGTTTTAGCAGTGGTTTCCAGGGCCTTCCAGTTTCTGTCTGCCCCCTAATCCTAAAGTCAGTACTGCATGTTTAGATTCTTATTATAGCAGTCCCTCACTCCCAGTACTGATATCTGTTCCCATTATTTGTGCTGCATAACAAATCTTTCAGTTCCCATTATTTGTGCTGCATAGCAAATCTTTCAAATTTATTATCTTTCTTTTTTTAAAAAATTGAGATCTAATTGACATCAAACTTAGTATCTTAAAACAGTAATCATTTCATTTATTGCTCATGATTTCTGTGGGTCAGAAATTCTAGAAGCCTTTGATGGGGTGGTTTTTTCTCAGGATCTTTCAAGTGGTTGCAGTCATAGGGGCTGGAACAGGTACACTGTAGGAATGGTAAAGGAGAGAAAGGGTACAGAGCAGCTGGGTGGCCAGGCATCTTTCTCTCTTCATATAGTCTCAGAGCCTTTCAATGTGGTCTCTACACGTGGACTAATTTGGGCCTCCTCACAGCCTGGCAGCCTCAGGGGGAGTTGGACAGCATACATGACCTCTGAAGGCTTCAAGGGTGAGTATTCCAGTGAGCAAGGCAGAAAGCTACATCACTTTTTCTTACCTCTCCACGGAAGTCACACAGTGTCACTTCCTCCTCATTCTTTTTGTATAAGTTACCTTCACCTCTTAATAGGGCGATAATTAAGGTGATATTATAGGTGAACATGTAAGATGGGAGATAATATTTGCAGCCACCTTTGGAAATTAAAATTTGCTACAAATAGGAAACATCAAATAAAGAATCTTCTTACATGAGGTTTGTCCTGTACAAGCCTTCCTAAGTATCAAAGCAGGAATGCTTTGGGAGCCTATACTGTAAAAGCAACAAGAGACATAAAGGTTTTTTATTAGGCAATATTATAAATGTTAAATATAAATATAGCAAATTTATATTAATTTATATGTAATATAAATTACATATTTACAAATATAAATATGTAGTTTATATTAATTTGTTCAGATATTTACTGAGCAAGGTACTGGCCTCTATACCTTATATTGGGGCCTTAATATAATGCCTAGTTCTGCATTAAACTAATGTCAGTCATGTCATTCGTGATGTCCAGTTTACTCATTTACATTATTCTGAGTACCAGCTAGATAAAAATCTGACTTACTCTATATCTTGACATAATTTAAAAAGTATACACATCATATGGATTCCTGGTTAATAGTCACTGGGGACTAAGATGCATGATATTATCACATGTAGAAGCAGTATAAATTATTTACTCTAGCTCTTGAAATGTAGTAGATATTTCATCACTCTTAAAATGGTATTTAAAAAAAATGTTTCCATTGTCTTGTTTTTTTTTGATTATTTAGCTTAACTTTCTCCAGCTTAACTTCTCTGAATATGATATTTTTTTATCTTTGTGATTCTCAGTGGAGGACAATTTTGCCTCCCTCAAGGGACATTGGACAATTTTTGGAGATGTTTTTAGTTATCACAACTGGGGGATGGGTGCTACTAGCATCTAGTGAGTAGAGACCAGGGATGCTGCCGAGCATCTTACAGTGCACAGGACAGCCCCCTACCACAAATAATTATCTGCCCTAAAATGTCTATAGTGCTGAGGTTGAGGAACCCTGGACTAGATGACCATTAAGATCTTGCCTGCCTCTAAAAGATTGTGATTATTTTTTACAGGTTGCTGTAATAAAGAATAAATACTCAGAACATACATGGCAGTGTAGTCCCAGGCATCTGCTCTTACAGCATGTTTAACCAAAGATTGATGGTGCAAAGCTTTTAAGTTTCTTTTTATGCCCCATAGTATTCAATCCAGAGTTTTATTGCTTGATAAGTATTCTGTGAACTTCACACATATATGACCTTTCAGATTTCCTTCTCCCCCTCCAATTTTTTATTGTCATTATGGCTGAATCAGTGATTGGTTTTAGGGTAATTCTGTCACTTGAATGAATCTGAAAATAAGAGTAGGTGAGAATTGTCAGTGAAAAAGGAGTTAGGAAGAAAAACTTTTTAGTAAGATGTATGTTGGAAAATCACATTAACTACATATGTGTATATGTGTGATTCAAGTGTACTATACTGGCTGTGATAGTGGGTGTTAATTACAAACCTGTTAAATCTTTTTGTTGTTTTTTAGAAAAAAATTGCCTAATCGCTTTTCTAAAAGCAGCATGAATTGTTTTTTTTCCCCTTCAAGTACTTTCTATTTGAACTATTCCTGTCCACATTTAGCCTTTGATGCTCAATAATTCTTTTTGTGTTTAATGGAGGTTTTATTTTGGAATTGCTTCCTTGCATGAAGTACAGTTTTTCTTTACATAGTCCATGTTGCCTCATTTTCTTTCAGTATTCTGGATTTAGGGTTTCTTTCTAAATGTATATGTCATCAGAATTTCTTAGCTAATGTTACTGTTTTGATTTCCCCCCCATTTCTAATGTTCTAATTTTCTCCTATTTCCCCCGTTTCTGAAGCCCATAATTTTGGGACTTCTAAACTGCATATAATGCTATTACTTATTGTGGGACTATAAATAGAATTCTTTTAAAGTATTACTTCACACGTAATTTTTCTGTTTACCAGAGGTTAGGAAATTTTGGTGTGTGTTTTGTTTCAAAAAGTTCTTTCTTCCGTTCCTCTACTTATCATAGGTAATTATTATTGTATAGATGTTGCTTTTCTGGTTAGTGTTACGATATCAATGACTTATGGTGAGCCATGATATATAAAATGACAAATTTAAAGATTAAAGCCCTTCACACTTCTAAAAAGAAACAAAAAAAGTATCGAACTCCCTTGTTTCCATAAGGATGGATATTGGGGACTTGGGAAGGTGAGTGAATATCTTGAATATTTTTTTCAGAAAGCTGTCAACATGAGTCATTGATTTCATGGCACGTCCAGACAATCATGGAACCCGTTAGTGTTCAAGAGAAAGTTATTTAAAATATATAGAGAGAGTTGACTAAATGGCAAATGAATATTTCTGTATACTTTGCTTCCATGAAGAGTTGAGATTATAATGGAACAGTATGTTATGAATTCACAGATAATCTTAGTAAAATGCAGCTGAACTAAAATGTGGCTTAAGGAACAAAAAGGAAAGGAATACTAATTGAATCCATTTATTTGCTTAGTATTGTATGTAGAAAATTTGAGCTTGAAGTATTGCATTTCCTTTGAAAATTAATTTCATATATCAGCAGAACTCTCTTTAGGCATTTACTGCTGCTTAAATTCAATTACTGCTGCTTAAACTTACTGCTGCTGTATTAAATTCATTTTGGATTTATAGAATGTTCTTCTAAGATGCAGAAATATTCTTATTTCCTGGTGGTTTGGTACACTTATTGAATTACGTGTTACAATTTTATTGTTAATGTCTCAAAATAGAAACTGGTTCCCTGGGTGGTGATGAGATTTTTCCCTATCTATGCAAATTATGAATCTCAATTTTTCTTATAATACAGGATGATGAAGACAATAACTCGTCTTCACAAAGCTATGGTGTTTCTTGAATATTTCACAAGTAATTCTTGGGTTTGGAATACTGACAATGTCAATATGTTAATGAATCAACTAAACCCGGAAGATAAAAAGGCAAGTAATTTCTGTTTTATATTAGAAAACAAGTAGCATACTAATTAGAGTATGCTAATTAGCAACCCGAGAAATAATTGAGTATTTCCCCCAACCATTATACAATAAGAAATTTGATCTATTTATATTCTCCCATTAAAGCTTCAGTCATAATTGGTGGTGATAAAGTTGCTTTATCCTAGAATTTATAATGTAAGTATGAGAGTAGCAGAGGTATTTTCAAAGCATGATTGACATGTTGATTCTCTTTTTCTCTTTAATGCCAGATTCAAAGAGAATTTTGAATTCTTTATGCATTTTCCCCCCAAACACTCTGTTTTCTTTAAGTTTTAAGGAAAACCTCTCAGAAATTGCTTTTGTATACTCTTTTACTTTTTGCCATTCCACATTTTGCTCTCTGTTAGTTTGAGACTAAACTCTGTATTTTCTTTTTAAGGTTACCTTAGATATTTGAACATGCATACTTAACAAAGTCTAAATTGAGCAATTTCTATAGCCTCTTCCTTAATAATATTTAGGACCATAAAATGTTTTAGCTCTGATTACCATCCTCATTAACTTATATGGTTATATGTTACTTTAGTTCTCTAGTTAAACCTCATAATTAGAAATGATTATTTTGTTCAGTTTTACTGAGATTTAACTATATATTTACTAGAGTCTTTGCTATAAGATCTTCTCTTTAGGGTTATTTTTTTTTCTGCTTGAAATATATCCAGAATATGAGAATATGTTTGAGTAGCAGGTATGTTGGTAGTGAATTCTCAGTTTGTGATTATGTTACATGATTTCAGCACATTAAAGACAACTTTCTTTTTATATTTGTCTTATTTTCTTAGTGTTGAAAAGCCAGTCTAATTTGCGGCTGCTTTACAGTATCCTCTCTTAATTTAGCAAGGTCTAATATAATATTGATACTTCTACCTTTTCTTGGATAATGCAAAGGGTAACACCTATCTGCTATGTTGTTATGTTTTTTAATTCTGTATTTATGTTATGTGCCTCACAATCATTCCTATTGTAGTCTAGTCAATTAGTATTCATATAGATTTACTGGCATAATTGTCCTTTTACTGCTCTTATTTCTTCCTCCATCGTCCATCCTCCTCTAATGATTCCAGACTTCAATCTGGAATCATTTTCATTCTGCCTGAAGAGTACCCATTAGTATACTTCTTCTAGTGTGTGTCTTCTATTGATGTCAGTTTGTATCCGTTTTTATTCTTCTGGGACTATTTTTATTTTTCAAAGATATTTATACTGGTATAGAATTCTATGTTAGCAGCTTTCTTTGAGCACTTGGAAGACATCTTCTCATAGTCTTTTGGCTTCTACTGCTTCTTTTCAGAAGTCAGTTGGTCAGACTAATGTTTCTTTGGAGGTAATCCACAGTGCCTTCTCTGGTTTTTAAAAAAATTTTTTCTTTGACTTTCAGCAGTTTTACTCTAATATGTGTAGATATATGTGTGTATATGTGGTATATGTGTGTTTTGAATCTTTGGCTTGGTCTCTCACCATTTTTGGAAAATTTCCAGCCATTGTCTTTTAAGATACTGCTTCTGTTCTATTCTTTTTCACTCTTCCTATGGGAATACAGTTGCACATATGTGTGACCTTCTCATAATATCTCATATCTTAAGTCTCCATTTCAGTGCACTGGTACTTTAGTGATTTATTTATGGTAGCTTTTTTATTTTTGGTCTAGAACTTGCTATTTTCAGAAATAATGGTAAATTAAATTGTGAATAATTTATTACACCAAAAAAATTACCTGATTGTGTGTGGAGGAGCACTGAGCAGTGTATAGCCCTCTTATTTTGTCATGAAATAGCATTTTTGTAAGGCTTTCTTTTTCAGATTTATCTACCCTTTTCATCAAATGGCCTACTTAAAGTTATCTAAATTCCTAAGCCAGCTTTCATAACATATTCTGTCTCTTGATGTCAATACTGTTTCTCTAGGAAAATTAATCTGTGTGGTATGCAGGATGTTCAAAAAGAAGAGATAGTGTAGACAGAAGGAAACTGGAAACAGGTATATTGTTACATGTATAAAAGGAATACTTAGGTCTATTTGGACAATGGGATTTTGTCGGTTTATTTATTTATTTTTAATGGTGCAGGCTTCTTTCTTCTTCATGTACTCCTCTTTAAAAGCTGACATGAGTTTTTAGATTATCTTCTCAAATGTTTCTTTGTTTAATGGACGATATGAAATAAGAACTTTTTTGTGAATAGCAGTAACATTTAAACAATTAATACAGTAAATGTTTTGTAATCATGTCATGTGGAATTAGCCTTTAGAAAAAGTGTGAATTTTTGACTGGTTGTGAAAAAAATTATCCAAGAAAGTAACCAATAATTTTTTTGTTTATGTAGACTTTTAATATTGATGTACGACAGTTACATTGGGCAGAATATATAGAGAACTACTGTATGGGAACTAAGAAATATGTATTGAATGAAGAAATGTCTGGCCTCCCTGCAGCTAGAAAACATCTGAACAAGTACGTTTTTATATGGGTTTGATTTCATCTTGTCTTCCTTATGAAATATTACAATTTTTTCTAAGCTGATAAATTGAGATACTGCTAATAACATATTGTATCAATATTTAAGAAAAGTGGTTGCCTTTGAGCTGTAACTATGGTAGTATTAATTTAGCCTATGATTGTGGAACCTTACTATTTTCATCAGCTTATACTGTCCATTAGTAATAAAGTCAGGTGGAATTTAGTTTTAAATATCACTTTAATCTTCCCTTAATGCTAGTGAAGGAAGAAGTAAAGATATTAGGAGAAAATAAAAATATATTTTAAACTGGAGGTAATGTAAAGTTTCTTTTACCCTATTTAAATACATCTTTAGAAGAGGAAAAGAGGTATAATAATACATTATTCACTATAGAACTTTTTTCCTTGTTTATAAAATAGTTGTAATTATTCTCTTAGTCTCTTATAAAAGTAATACATACTAATTGTTAAAAAAAAAAACTCAGAAAATAGAAAAGGAAAAATTACTATTAATCCATTATTCAGAGATGCAGTTAGTTTTAATAGTAATCTCTTTTATTCATAGTAATTTTTGTGTGTGTGTGTGGTACGTGGGCCTCTCACTGTTGTGGCCTCTCCCATTGCGGAGCACAGGCTCCGGATGCGCAGGCTCAGCGGCCATGGCTCACGGGCCCAGCCGCTCCGCGGCATGTGGGATCTTCCCAGACCGGGGCACGAACCCGTGTCCCCTGCATCGGCAGGCGGACTTCTCAACCACTGCGCCACCAGGGAAGCCCCCATAGTAATTTTTTAATACAAGTTTTATAACAGTTTTCAAAAGTTTCACATTATTATTCTTGTGTTTTCAACTCTTTGAGAATTTGTAGGGCAGCTAGTTGTATAGATGAGGAAATGGAGACTTAAGAAAATTGTGTTTGACAAGGTCATATTGTATTAAGTGCCAGGGCAAACTAGAATACTGATCTTTGACTCCTAATTCAAAGCTCTTTTGTCTACACCCATTGTTTGTGTGTTGTTTGGTTAACCCTTGAACAACATAGGTTTGAACTGCATGGGTCCATTTATTGATACATGTAGATTTTTTTCTACAAATACATACTATATTACTACACAATGTGAAGTTGGTTGAATTCACTGATGCAGAAACACGGGTAAGAAGGGCTGACTGTGAAGTTATACTTGGATTGTTGGAGGGTCGATGCCCTAACCCCCACGTTGTTCAAGGATCAACTGTAGTCCTATATCTTTCACTGCCTGTTGAAGTTAATGGAATTTATGTAACAGTATTGCATATCTAAAGGATTTATATTCCTTTCTAACACCATTAAAAAACATCAAAAATGTTTTGAAACATGAGCAAGATAATGTGCATGTTGCTCTTTGAGAATAGGAGGGTCTTCCTATTTAGAGCAAGTGCCATGTTTCTTTCATGAATGAGGACTTGTCCAGTTGGCTTTTGATCCTGTGACTGAAGGAGTAAATTCACTTGTCTGACAACTTGTAAGCAGCTAAAGATGTCCAAAAAATGTTTATTTTGTCTGTAGGATGATGTATATGATGAACCTACCTTTTTAGATTAGATAGGAAGCTCCGAAGTGCAAGAGATATGTCTATTGTACCTACTAATGTACTTGCTGACTAGCACAGTATAGGGCATACAGAAGGATGCTAAATAATACTTGTTAAATAAATAAATTTGCATCCCAAATGTAGTTATAAAAAAACTTTGCATTATTCATTATTAATAGAGGTAATGCATTGTTTGATGGACTCTTGTCCAGAATGTGCACAGTCAGGTTTGTTTGATGTTTGCTAACTTTCTAATTTAAGGACTTCTAGTTAGTTTTTTTTTTTTTAATAGATTTGTTTATTTACTTTTGGCTGCGTTGGTTCTTAGTTGCTGCGAGCGGGCTTTCTCTAGTTGTGGAGAGCGGGGACTACTCTTAATTGCGGTGCACAGGCTTCTCATTGCGGTGGCTTCTCTTGCTGCGGAGTACTGGCTCTAGGTGCACGGGCTTCAGTAGTTGTGGCACACAGGCTCAGTAGTTGTGGCACATGGGCTTAGTTGCTCTGTGGCATGTGGGATCTTCCCAGACCAGGGCTCGAACCCATGTCCCCTGCATCGGCAGGTGGATTCTTAACCACTGTACCACCAGGGAAGTTGCTTCTAGTTAGTTTTTAAATAAGTTGCAGCTTAATATGGATTTGAATTTTGATTAGATTAAAACTGAGCATAAATTATCTGCTGTCCAACAATATTCTATTCTAGAAAATAGTATCCAGTACATTTCTTGATTTGCTTTTCAGGTTGAGGAACATACGTTACGGTTTCAATACTATCCTCGTGATCCTGATTTGGCGCATTTTTATCGCAAGATCACAAATGGCAAGAAACATCTGGTACTTTGTGGTTAGTCTGTGCTACAAGTTTCTGTCTTACTTCCGAGCATCCAGCACTATGAGATACTGAAGACAAGAATTTAGCATTAGAACATCTATGCATATGGTGGTCTAAATGCACAAAATGTAAAATGTACTTAAGTCATTTCACCTTTTGTCAAGACATTAAACCATCTTAACTCAGAGTGTGGAGTAAATTATGGAACGTTTTATGTAACATATGCTCATAAAAACCTAGTGAATACACTGTGGTATGCCAACTCAAATCTATAATAGCCACCAAAACCATGACTTAACATTTTGATCCCTGGGGAAAAGGGGTTGGGTGAGGATAGGAGTGGGGAAATAGGAACACTGACCAGTATAACTGTGCAATTCTGGAACATATTAATTAAAATATGCCTTAACATACAGTGATTTTCTAATTATAATATTTAGTGCAGTGGAAAGCATTTATTTGGACAGGAATACTAGCTAAGTGGTAGATATTTGATTCTTCAGTGTTTGATTTTTTTCATCAGTTCAAGTGGGTTTTAGTTTTGTTAAAATTACAACCAAACTATTTTCACCTCATCCTGTAAGTTATTGAGTAGTCTCAGACATGAGAGACACGTTCTCATTTTTCTTTCTCTGATTAGAGGTCTGATGCATATCATTTTTCTATAAGCAGTCAGTTGCTTTCATAATCAGAAGGCTATATATTATTATGGAGGCCCTACTGGATCTAAATGAGTTTGAGAATCATGTCAACATATGCTATGTGTTTTTAGAAGGAAAATGAAAATTCAGTAAGACAGTTAGTATCAAAAAGAACAGGAATACATTTTTCTTGACCACATTATGACCAAATGAAAATCCGTTCTGTGACATTTTGTTCATATTTTGAAGCTGGATGATTACTTGAGACTTTGACAAGCAGGTGTGGGTACAGGGAGGAATTCACCATACTTATGCTCTCTGCCCTTTATAAATTTTATTAATAGGACTTTAAAAGGCTTATACTGTCTTTCCAATGAAAACTAAAAGTACATTACTATGGAAGAATGTATTTGCAGGTAGTCATAGCATTAAGAAAATGTTCTCGTGTGTAAACACATACTAATTTTTGACCTTGAGAGCTGAATTTCTTCCAGAAAAACAAAATAATACATAAAATAATGTGTATAAAATTAAAGAACTTTATTTACATACCACATAAAGTAGCAAACTGTTGAATGAGTTTAAAGATATCATTTATTTTTTTCTGCATGTGGTTTTAGCTTTTAGAAAGGAATTCATTATAGAAACAAGTAATAGCAAGAAAATCGATGTATATTTTAATGATACATTATAATTCCCTTTAAATCTTAATAGGTAACTCTCCTTACTGTTATAACACATTTGCTTTAACATATCAGCATAACCTGTTCTAATTTAGCTGATCAAGTTGTACTATATTTAAATCATTAACAATGTATCTTGAATATGTTTAATGAAGTCAGTTCACAATACAAAAAGTTACATAGAACTTTACATCTTAATTTTCTTCATCAATTTAAATGCAATGTATAAGAAATTTATTTTGTTATTGTGAAAAAAACTAAATGTAAAGGAAACCACCTTCTTCCATGCAGGTGTATAATCTTGAAAAGGAAAATGCTTCCATGTTGAAGCCAGATTTTCTGTAGTAAACCTTTTAAAACATTATTTTAAAAGAAATATGTATATAAATATAAATACATATGTATTCTTTGCAATGATACTAAAGTCTCTGGTTTAGGACCATACCTTGTGTAAGGTGTGAGAGACCATGGCAGTGTCTAAAAATGGAATAAATGACGATGCCTTTGATTTGAAGTGGCCCACAAAGTTAACTATAGATGCTCTATACATTGAGTACTCCATCTCTCCAAATACATTTCCATAATGTGTTGAAAACATGCTAACATTTGTATGATTTTTACACATCTGCTGAATATACTTAGAATCAGATGAATTGTCTTTGTGTCTTGCAAAAGAATCAGGTACAACTTTGGCAGGTGTGTGAAGCACATGGAATGTGATGTCTCTGAACTCTGTCAGTTCTAGTAATTGTTCTTGTAATCTAACTTAAAGAAATGATAACTGGGAGGGTGCTGAGGCCACTGCATTAATTTTGTGTGTTTAGAATTCTTCTGTCAAAAGAAAGCTAATGAATAAATTAATATGTCATTCTGGAACTTAAAGTTCTAAAATTAGTATAAAAAGTATATAGGTTGTTAATCCTCACCAACTTGACTTTAAGCTTAACTCAAACAAAGATTTTGGAAATCATTTGTATTTATGTCATTTGCTAGATATGGTTTTTAGTTCTTTCTGATTGTGTTTTACACACAAACTCAAATTTTAACAGGATAGCCTGTTAAATAAATCTAATATTTCATTTAACTCATTTGATAAAGCTGATTTTTAAACATTGGGTTTTTTCCCGCTATTCACCCTTGATTCTTATAATTCTAACATATGCATTTGTCAGTCGTGAAGTCATTATAACTGTATTTAAACTTGACTTGGCAACATTAATATGTTCAAAAACTCAACACAGAGAAGCATGGCAATACATTCTTTGACTTAAGGATGGTATAAAATAAATATTTTCTGAATCTGTGTAATAAAGCTTGGAAGCAGGGAGGAAAAATCTTCTCTCCCTTTTTTGTGCTTGTCTGTAGGAACTGTTTCAGGGTTTTTTGCTTTTTGTTTTAAATGTAAATCGATAGTCTTTTATAAGAAATAAATAGAAGCATTATTGGGTGCCTTTGTTTGTAAACCAAAAAGTAATAAATGAATCCCTATATTTCCATTATAGTATTTATTGTATTTTTACAATAATTGTCCTGAAAATTACTCATGGGGTAATGTGGTTAGGATTACGGGAAACAGTTCTCATTTATACTTCTTACCTTTTTAAAGGTGTACTCATTACTTTTTATATCCTAATTTTATTGAATTCTAAATCTCTTACACAGCATTTTAGGGGAAGCATATAGGCAGAATGAATACTTTTTGTTAAAGTATCATTTTTATTTATTAGCTGGAATGAGGTGGTTTTTCTAAAAACAGTGCCAGGGTGTCATTAGGCTCCAGCTCCTCTCCTCCACATTGAATGATATTATATTAATTTATAAATACATTTGTTGTAATTTGTCTATTGAGTAAGTATAAGGAATCATTCATTAGTAATAGAGGGTAACTAAAGAAGGAGAGAGCTGATATCAGGCTGGGGTACAGGTGAATATAAATGTCCTTCCTAGCCAAGCTCTTCTAGGCTGACTCCAAGCTGTGACTTGAAAATATTAGCACAGACTTGCTCTATTTTGAGAAAAACTCCCTAATCTTTTGCATGAGAAGCTAGAGAAAGGAAGGTATACTGCATAACTTGATATAGAAATGTGTTAATTAAATTTACAGTCTCTGTGATAAAAGAAATATGAAATATTTTCTTATTGAATTAGTATTTTTATCTTGAGACATTTTCAAGTCATAGAATGAATGAATGCCTTTTTTTTTTATGATGGTACTCTCTTAGCATACATCTCTGCTACCCTTAAGATTCCTAAACAAATCATCTTTGTCATTTGAGCATATTTGTTAAATTATTCCTTTGATTTTTCTTTATTAAAGAAAATTTGAGTAACATTAAGTTTGACGTGCTCCTTTGCAAGTTGATGGCTGTAAGAATACATTTATATAGAAAAATGTAAAGTGATAAATATGAGTTAAATATCTTTATGGTGGGCAAATAAGGCTATAATTGTTGTTTTCTTTCTTTTCTTTCTCCCTCTTTTTCCCTCCCTCCCTCCCTCCCTCCCTTCCTTTGTCACAGATCACATACAATACCTATACTTATATACAAGATGAAGAGAGGCAGGGACTTCCCTGGCAGTCCAGTGGTTAAGACTCCGCACTTCCAATGCAGGGATGCAGGGGGTGTGGGTTCAATCCCTGGTCAGGGAACTAAGATCCCACATGCTGCGTGGTTCAGCCAAGAAATTTTCAAAAAAGATGAAGAGAGGCCGTGGAGATTTTTCCGAATTTATTAAAATATATAAGCATACCTCATTATTCTCCTCAAAATATTTACTTTGAGATTCTCTCCTAGACATTTGACTTTGTTTTTTTATGGGGTTGAATTAGGTGTCCTCCAAAGATGCTTTGGAGGCAGAATTCCTTTATTTTCTGCTGTTATACAGAAAACCTAATTCTCTTTCTCTCTTTCTCTCTCTCTCACATATATCTGTGGAAAGCTTATCTTCAGTTTTTGAGAGCAAAGTGTAACTAGAAAGTGTTAGGTTGAAACACGTAAAAATGCTAATACTTGATGGTCTTTGAACTACAAAGATAATCTCATATGACTCTACCCTAGTATTAGAGCTGCTTTTTTTGTTTTATTTTTTAACAAACACACCTGAACCTAAACATACAGATGAATGGATTTTATTTAAAATAGTCATCCCAGGAGAATATTTCATCAGTACTTAATTTTTTGACATATAATACCTACTCTCTGCTTTATGTTACATCTTTCACAGGTTTGTCATTTTCCCGAACTGGGTTGTTGATTTCTGGTTGTTGAGAGGAAAACCAGCTCGCACCTTTTACACTGTAGAAATAACATTAGTGAACACTTGTTGAGCACTCACTATGTGCCAGACACTACTCTAAGCATTTTACATGTATTAACCCATTTGTGACTTACAGCAACCCTTTGAGAAGGGCACCTCTGTTACCCATGTTTTATAGGTGTGGTAACTAAGGTATGTAACATTAGTAATTTATCCATGTTAACACTGCTAGTGGCAGAGCCAAGGTTTGAACTCAAGTAAGTCTAGCTCAAAAGCCTGCTACACTTGTCCATGACACTATACTGTCTTTCACTATAGGAGCACGTGCTTCTGGACCATTTAGAGAGGTTCTCTTATATGCTGTTGGGTTAGGCACTGTGTTTTATATATTGCAATTATCTGTTTATCTGTCTGTATCACTCAACACACTCTAAACTTGTCAGTGGTTCAGATCGGAGTATGACCCACTACCCTTTAGGGTTGTATGACTTAACATAGGTAAGTAAACATAGTTTTAATATAACATATAAAGAACAAAATACTAAAAGCACAAAGGAGTGATTTACTGCTTAGTGTTTCAGGGAGGAGCTCATACAGACATACAACAGTTGAATTGTGGTTTTAAGTCTCATTGGAAGAATGGTGGGAAAGGGAAGCATTCCAGGTATAGAGAAGGGCATGTGTAAAGGGAAGTGTGGGGAGCCATGAGGAAATATCTTGGTGCCAAAGGAGAGGATGACTAAGGGAAGATGAGGCTGGGGAGGCAATTGGGGGCCAACCAAGGGCCTTTATATGCTCAGAATTCACTATGGAATGTGGAATGGCTGTGGTCAAAAACACTCAGAAGGTCCTCCTAGCCAAAGCACACCAATTCCTATTAAATATGAATAGATTTTGGACTTCAGTGAACTGACCTATAACACTTATTTCCTGAATGAAATCAACTTAAGAGAAAAAATTCTACTTAAATAGTGACACTAAGTATTTTTGAGAATACAGGCCACACCAGTGTTTAAACAGCTGGTGTCTCTGTTTTTCAGTTTTCTGTGATTCTCAAAGTATGATCCCAGACCAGCAGCATCAGCATCTGCATCACCTGGGAGCTCAATAGAAATGCAGCTTTCAGATCCCATCCAGACTTACTGAATCAGAAACTGGGTGGGGCCCAGCAGCCTCTTCTGAGGTGGCCTCCAAGTGATCGTTACGCACACTAAAGTTGGAGAACTGCTGGTCTGAGTAGTCAGTCTTCGTGAGATACCAGCAAGGTCCAAGTAGAGTACATTCCTAGGACCTGGGACAAGGTCTGGAAAGTCCCACTTGAAACTAAAAGTCAATATATAAAACATGACACAAAACACATAGTAATACATAGGAAATGGTCTGGCCTCACAGGAATAATGCCAAAATGTTCAAGAAGTTAGCCTTATGTGATAATTATGGGTGGTCTAGCTTTTTGACCCTTATACTTTCATATTTTCTACGTTTTCTGCAATGAGCCTGAGTTTTTTGTAAACTAAAGCAAAAGTTTTTATTTTACAGTAACAAATGAGGGTGTGTTTCCGGAATCTGGAAAAATAAGAAAAGACTTAAAAAAAAAAAAAAGTCCATTCATTCTGGGTTTTTAACTCCAGATCTTGAGATGGCATTTTTGTCTCATGGTTAGAGAACAACAACTTACTATGCTATGATAGCCTTTGAAATTGTCCAGGTCTTTGTTAGGTTTTTGGTAAACTTGGTAAGTATATTCATTTCTGTGCTTACTAGTTTCTTACTCAGTCTTTATCTGGTACTAAGCATGAGTGTATGTCCTTTCTGTGCAGCCAAGTTACCACAGTCCTCGAACTAGCTTACTTTCCCATTGTAATTCCCATTATAATGCTCATTTTATATATCAATTAATTGTGAGTTTATGGAGGGTCAGCTGTCACAGAGAGTGCTCAGCTCTTCATAGGTTGAGAAGGTGTTTCTGTCCTTAAAACTGGGTTCTAGAGCCTGTGCCATGGGAACCTCGCATAATTACCAAAGCATGCAGGCAGTTGAAAGTATTGCTAATTTTAGAATGTTTTACTTGAGAAAATCTGAAATGATTAGGGGGTTTGCCTTAAGCTATATGAAAACAGGATCTAACCCCATTAGATTGAAAATACCTGTTTACTCTGTTTACTTCATGCACTTGTGAGCTCTCCCATAGGGCAGGGCCTATTTCTTTAAGGAACCTGGCACATAGAAGTTACTCAATAAATGTCTCAGCTTAATTGATAATATGAAGTTTGTCCTTCCTTCTATCAGCCCCAGAATTGTTAAGCTTCCTCTTCCTATATAATACAAAATTACAATCAAGAATTTGCCAAGGGCTTCCCGGGTGGCACAGTGGTTGAGAATCTGCCTGCTAATGCAGGGGACACAGGTTCGAGCCCTGGTCTGGGAGGATCCCATATGCCGTGGAGCAGCTGGGCCCGTGAGCCACAACTACTGAGCCTGCGCGTCTGGAGCCTGTGCTCCGCAACAAGAGAGGCCGCGATAGTGAGAGGCCCGCGCACCACGATGAAGAGTGGCCCCAGCTTGCCACAACTAGAGAAAGCCCTCGCACTCGCACAGAAACGAAGACCCAACACAGCAAAAATAAATAAATTAATAAACTCCTACCCCCAACATCAAAAAAAAAAAAAAGAATTTGCCAAAAGGAATATAAAAGTTGACACCAATAATTTCATTTTTTTTCCTCACCTAGAGATGCTAACAAAAGACAATGCAAATGCTCCAAGTTAGAAACTCCACAATTGACAAAGTTTAGTCTTTTATTCCATAAGCATTGATTGGCTCTTTGCTTTCCACTAATGTAAAGTCATGCTATATACAATCTTCTATGCTATATACAATTCTTAGTAGATCATAAAGTACTAGTACTGCTGTCTGTACTACTTCTAGAGTTTTTCTTTATGAAGACACTTATCCAAAGAAATCTAGTTGTCTAGAATGAAGGGCAACTTGATTCCTGGTGTGTGGTGATTCCTAGTGGTGTGTGCTTTAGATCAGAAAATCTCTGGATAAGCTTTATGAATCTGCTTAGCTCAGTGGTGCGAAAGCAACTGGGAGGGTCGACTGTGCATGTAACATCTGGCAGCACAGTAGAATGGCCTGATGGCACATTTTTGACCTGGCTATATCATCTGCCTTCTTCCCCAGTATACCAGAATGATCTTGCAGGCCTAGGCCAATTTTTGAATTTTTTCCCTTTGACACGAGGTAATGTTCAGTACACTATATGAAATGCCCGCCCTGCTCTGACATCACTTCAACCCTCAATTTCCTCATTGTATAATTCCAGTATTGTTCAAACTTATACCATGTTATGAGCACCCTCCTACTTCTCGAATTGTCAGATGCACTTTACCTGCAAGCATATTGTATCCATAGACATCAATACTCTGCTTAACAGACCATAAAATTGTAGGTCATCGCAGAGCATAAGGACAAATTCTTCAAGAAATGTCAGTACTGGGATTCTGGAGTATCCCGAGATCCTCCTTGGCACTAGGCACACGTATTAGCGTAATCTCAAAAAGGCACACAGAACCATCCCCTAGGTTGGGCATCCTAGGAGGAATCCCTTTTGTCTGAAAAGAAAGCTTTTTTTTCTTAACACAGAAAAAATGCAAGGGGAAAACGTTGACTTTGAGGCGTTTTAAAACTCCAGCTCTGGGACTTCTTCACAAAGCCCAGGTAATGTACTAAAACCTAACCTCATCTGTTTGAGAGTCACTACTGCTTGTTTGCCCACTCTGGTCCCATTGCTACTCTGCCTTTTGTCACATAGTTCTTGAAAGTTCTCTCTCTGCTCTTGTCTTCCGCATTTCCCATTTGAAAACTCCCTTTCCAGCTGCAGTGAGTCTTCCAGAATTACTGACATTCTTCTTGCAGGGAGTTGGACTAATATTCCTTCTAGGAGGCTTAATTCCTATAAGGTCCGCACACATGAAGGATTTGCTGTTTTAAAAAATAACTAAGCGGAATTCCCTGGCGCCCCAGTGGTTAAGACTCAGTGCTTTCACTACCGTGGCCTGGATTCGATCCCTGGTCAGGGAAGTAGGATCCCACAAGCCGCGTGGCACAGCCATGTTAATAATAATAATAAAAATAACTAAGCAGTTAAAGATTAGTGTCGAAAGGGATTCTCACAGATATTCTAATTGTTCTTGAGAATGAATACTCCATGTCTACTTTTCTAACATACTGTTCCATGGTAACTGGAGCACAAGTACATAGTCACTTCTAAAATTTAAAAAAAAATACAACAAAACTTCCGTAAGGGCAGAGAAGCAGAATTGTATAGTAGAAAAAGCATTAGTTTTGCTGTAAGACTAGGCATGAATCAACTGCCGCTTATGAGCTGTGTGACTATGAATGAGTCATTTAACCTCTCAGACTCAGTTTCCACTTTTGTAAAATACCTGCCCAGGAACGTGGTTGTAAGGATTAAATGATATAATGAATATAAAGTGTGTGTTACATAATGTTCAGTAACTATTTCTTCAAAATCACCAAAAATGCCTAAGGAATAAAGCTATGGAATAATTATGGAATTAGTTATACTAATGCAACGCAATTTATATTCTCCAATTTTATACTATGATTTCCCCATTTCTGATAACACTTTTTTTAAAAGATTTTTTTAATGTGGGCCATTTTTTTAAAGTCTTCTTTTAAAATCTAAATTTATTTATTTTTGGCTGTGTTGGGTCTTTGTTGCTGTGCACGGGCTTTCTCTAGTTGCGGTCAGCGGGGGCTACTCTTCGTTGTGGTACACGGGCTTCTCATTGCAGTGGCTTCTCGTTGTGGAGCACAGGCTCTAGGCGTGCAGGTTCAGTAGTTGTGGCACGTGGGCTCAGAACTTGTGGCTCATGGGCTCTAGAGCGCAGGCTCAGTAGTTGTGGCACATGGGCTTAGTTGCCCCGCGGCATGTGGGATCGTCCCTGACCAGGGATCGAATCTGTGTCCCCTGCATTGGCAGGCGGATTCTTAACCACAGTGCCACCAGGGAAGTCCTCATTTTTTATTTGACACAATATTGCACACACAATATGAATTTGACACAATATTGCCCTCGCTTTTATGTTTTTGGTTTCTTGGCCCCGAGGCATGTGGGATCCTAGTCCCCTGACCAGGGATCAAACCCACACCCCCCTGCATTGGATGACAAAGTCTCAACCACTGGACCGCCAGGAAAGTCCCAGATACCACTTTTTTTAATCATTAAGGAATACAAATTTTGAACATTTTGAATAAAAGTATAAGAAATCAGTTCTCTTTACACCTTGCAGTGTTAATATTATTATCACTTTAATTGAGCACCCTTCTCCACTGTGGCTTTTCTGCAATCAACAGGACTTGCCCACTGGATAAAATGAGGATCCTTCAAAATTTCCTCATACGGGAACAGAAGTCCCACTTAGTCATTTCACCCGCGGGCACGTTGAGACAACTGGCCCTCTTTATCTGCCCTAATGATCTGTAGTCAACCCAATAGTTTGTCTTCTTGCTGAGGTAGATTATAGCACATGACCTGGGCCTCATTTGTGTTCCAAGAATTCTTTGGGGAGTTTCCCTCCTCTTGCTTTTATTTAAAAGAGATAAAACAAACTTGAACTGCAAACTGTCAATTTTTTCTAATTGTTTATATAACTTGGCTGCTGGAGCATTTCGCATTCCATTAGCTCTGTAGTCCTCAATCCTGATCAGTGGCCTGTAATTAGGAAAAGACTTGAACTATCCAGAAGCCAATTCTGGAAATCATCCCACCCTCACACATACACATTTAAAATATTCGTTTTTGAACAAGGTTTCTTCCTCAGAATCAAAAATCTTCAGGAAATTTTCACTTACAACTAGAAATTGCAGGGTACGTGTATTTGTATACTGTTAAATCACAGATTCTTAGCTCTAGATTTGATTCTTTGCTTTGCCAGGCATTCTGTACAGCTTTCTCAGTCTTCCTCATTTTCAAAGGAGAATGTACAGTGTTTCCACATCAGTTGTCAGGTTCCCCTCTTCCCCCTCCCACCCCTACCCTGGGCTTCAATTATTTTTTTTCCAAGATAAGTCTAGTTACTTTTTACCTTTTTTCCTTGGTTAGAGCTTGCTGGTTATTTCATTTGAGTTTCTAATTCTGATTCACAGTCCTCACTTTAGAGGCACCCCGCCTCACCCTTTTCCCTCAAGAGGAAAGTTCCTCTGCTGAATGTTCTTTGCCCCTGCAGACCCACTCTATTCTCCACGCTGCTCTTTGCCACGTCAAGCTGACCTCTGTGGATGACACATTTGGGTTCCCTTGCCTTCTGGCTTCCAGTTGGATTCAGCCCGTGAGAGGCACTGGCAGGAGTAGAGGACAAGAGGAGAGAAAGGATAGGACTGTTTGCTCCTCAGTCATTCCCTCTGAGCTCTGGTTTGGCAGTGGTTGCATTCCTCTACCAAATGCCATTGCTGCTGCAGGGTGGCCTCCCTCCTACAGCTCCGCATTTCTCAGAGTTCCAATCATCGTCTCCTCCCCTTGCCTGCAGCTCCCCACTGTTGATAGTCCCTGTGCTTCACCGTTCCTCGTCGTTGCTTTAACCCTGCTCATACTTTTGTAGTCCCTTCCTTGACCTCTGTTACTTTTCTCAGTGTGCCATCTGTTTCCTGTCCGGTTTGGATACAGCTCCTCATCTACATCTTAGCAATGCTGGTACCTTCCACTAACACAGTTCAGGACCCCAAATGTGGTGGAGTAAAGCCTACTGGTTGGTCCTGAAAAAATGTTCACTGCCTTTCTCACTTTTTCAAGTTGGCTACTACTTCCTTTGTCAGTACCTGATATGGGCACACCATCATTACATGGGAATCATCCTTGCTCTTCCATATGTATTATATCACTGTGGAACCGATTGCTAATTTGCAGATTTGGTCAGCCCACCAACATCTAGAAGGCAAATTCTTTGCCTGAAAACAAAAAACAAAAAAAACCCCACTCTTTCTACCTAGTCTGTCTTCCCCATCTATACATCCCATTCCCAAAAAGGCGTGCGCACATG
This sequence comes from Globicephala melas, assembly GCF_963455315.2. Lineage (NCBI taxonomy): Eukaryota > Metazoa > Chordata > Mammalia > Artiodactyla > Delphinidae > Globicephala > Globicephala melas. Next base: position 41,815,388 of record NC_083321.1, on the reverse strand, counting down.
CGCGTGCGCGCGCGCACGCACGCACACACACACACACACACTCTTTTGTTGTTTGTCAGTGGAGTCACGGTTGTAGTACTTCAATAAAGAGCCCTTCATCCGTTCCTTAAGATGAACTCAGCTCTGGAAGAGACTGTTCATTATCTCTTATATTTTTCTCCCTGTCCCCCAAACTCTCCTCCTCTGTCCCATCAGATGGACCCCATCATCCACCCAGGTAAACTAGAAATGGGAATCATTCTTTGCTCTTCCCTCTCTTTATACTAATTTTTGCATTAGTCACCAGATCTTTGCCATTCTATTCCCTTAACATTGGAGATATGTTAACTTCCTTCCATCTTCATTGCTACCGCTGTGGTCCAGAGACCAACATTTCTCTTACCTGGATCGTGATGACATTTTCCTAACTGATTTCCATGCCTCTAGTCTGGTTCCTCTCCAAAGAATGCTCTCTTCAACAACTGAATGATCTTTCTAAATCACAATTCTGATATGTTGGTTTCCATACTTAAAACCCCTAAGTGACTTCCCATTTGTACACTGTACCCAGGATAAAGTTTGTACTTCATAACACAGATTTCTAAAGCTCATTATGATCTGAACATTCTCATCTCCTACATTTTTTCCTGTTCCTCATGCCTCAACCACTTGCTTTTCTACCAAAGTTCTAATCTCTGTCTTGTCTTGATCACGACGTGCCTCTACCTGCAAAATTTTGTCAGCTCTCACCCATCTTTCACTTTTCAATTTAGGCATCAAGTCTGTATCAAGAATGCTTTCAATGGCAAATATCCAAAAACAGATTGCTACTAAGTTTTCTTATATAAGAAATCTGGAGATAGGCAGTTGATAGCATTGATTCATTATTACTGTCATAATCATTATGATCATTACTGTCATAATCATCATAATCATTACTGTTATTATTTATAATAATAAGATTAGTCTTCTAACCATCATTCTTAAGTGATCCCAGACTTCTGATAAAACTCCATTCCACATCTCATTCTTCTGGTCCAAACCAGTTATTGTAAATGGACATTATCTTAGGTATTATTGCCAGTCAGTTGATAACTAATATCTGTATTGAGAAAAAATTTGAGACCCAAGAGAGGCTCAGCAGAAGAGAATGCGAGGCATGATCATTTATTGATGTCTGCCATGGGTGCAAAAACAGAAACATGGGATGTGTGCAATATATCTGCCATCTTTTGTCAAACTTAAGCATCTCTATGTGGCCTGGTTAGAAGTTGCACAGTTAGCTTGTCAGGATGGAAAAGGACAATTCTAGAATAGGAAAAACATGATTATTTTTTTCTCCTTTAATTTGCATAGAGTGAATTATTCCACTTTAAATTATAAAACTCACTTTTCTAGGATTAAACCCAATTTAGTTTTTGTATAGTGTCTTTTGTATACACTACTGAGTTTAGCTTGCTAATATCTCTACTTATCACAGTCTACGTGGAATTAATGTTACACCACTTAGCATATAAGAACCTTACAACAGTATATTTCCAATTACCCCCTTCCCATTCTTCATGATACTGTTACCAAACATTTTTCTTTTTCTTTTTTTTTTTTTTTTGCTTTTCCAAATGTTATAAACTGTAATAAATTGTTAATACTTTTGCTTTAAACAGTCAGCTGTTTTTCTTGTAATGAAAACAAGACTTTGTATTTTCTAAAGTACTTTTTTTTTTTTTTCTAAAGTACTTTTAAGAAAAAGTATTTAACATTTATGGAGTTCTTCATTTCTTCATGTAGATTCATATTTCCATCTGGTGCCATTTCCCTTTGGCCTGAAAACATTATCATATCTTGTTGTGTAGGTCTGCTGGTGATGAATTCTTGTGCCTTTGTCTGGAAATGTCTATATTTCATCTTCATTTTATAGGATATTGTCTCTGAAAAAAGAATTCTAGGTTGACAGTTTTTCTCTTTAGCACTTTACATATATCATTCTGTTGTCTTTTTTTTTTAACATCTTTATTGGAGTATAATTGCTTTACAGTGGTGTGTTAGTTTCTGCTTTATAACACAGTGAATCAGCTGTACATATATCCCCATATCTCCTCCCTCTTGTGTCTCCTTCCCACCCTGCCTATCCCACCCCTCTAGGTGGTCACAAAGCACCGAGCTGATCTCACTGTGCTATGCGGCTGCTTCCCACTAGCTATCTATTTTACATTTGGTAGTATATATAAGTCCATGCCACTCTCTCACTTCGTCCCAGCTTACCCTTCCCCCTCCCTGTGTCCTCAAGTCCATTCTCTAGTAGGTCTGCGTCTTGATTCCCGTCCTCTCCCTAGATTCTTCATAACCATTCTTTTTTTTTTTTCTAGATTCCATATATATGTGTTAGCTTACGGTATTTGTTTTTCACTTTGTGACTTACTTCACTCTTTATGACAGACTCTAGGTCCATTGACCTCACTACAAATAACTCAATTTCGTTTCTTTTTATGGCTGAGTAATATTCCATTGTATATATGTGCCACATCTTCTTTATCCATTCATCTGATGATGGACACTTAGGTTGTTTCCATCTCCTGGCTATTGTAAATAGAGCTGCAATGAACATTTTGGTACATGACTCTTTTTGAATTGTGGTTTTCTCAGTGTATATGCCCAGTAGTGGGATTGCTGGGTCGTAGGGTAGTTCTATTTTTAGTTTTTTAAGGAACTCCATACTGTTCTCCATAGTGGCTGTACCAATTCACATTCCCACCAAGAGTGCAAGAAGGTTCCCTCTTCTCCACACCTTCTCCAGCATTTATTGTTTGTAGATTGTTTGATGATGGCCATTTTGACTGCTGTGAGGTGATACCTAATTGCAGTTTGATTTGCATTTCTCTAAGGATTAGTGATGTTGAGCATTCTTTCATGTGTTTGTTGGCAGTCTGTATATCTTCTTTGGAGAAATGTCTATTTAGGTCTTCTGCCCATTTTTGGATTGGGTTGTTTATTTTTTTGATATTGAGCTGCATGAGCTGCTTGTAAATCTTGGAGATTAATCCTTTGTCCTTTGCTTCATTTGCAAATATTTTCTCCCATTCTGAGGGTTCTCTTTTCGTCTTCTGTATGGTTTCCTTTGCTGTGCAAAAGCTTTTAAGTTTCATTAGGTCCCATTTGTTTATTTTTGTTTTTATTTCCCTTTCTCTAGGAGATGGATCAAAAAGGATCTTGCTGTGATTTATGTCCTAGAGTGTTCTGCCTATGTTTTCCTCTAAGAGTTTTATAGTGTCTGGCCTTAGATTTAGGTCTTTAATCCATTTTGAGTTTATTTTCGTGTATGGTGTTAGGGAGTGTTCTAATTTCATTCTTTTACATGTAGCCGTCCAGTTTTCCCAGCACCACTGATTGAAGAGGCTGTCTTTTCTCCATTGTATATTCTTGCCTCCTTTATCAAAAAATAATGTGACCATAGGTGCGTGGGTTTATCTCTGGGCTTTCTATCCTGTTCCATTTGTCTATATTTCTGTTTTTGTGCCAGTACCAGACTGTCTTGATTACTGTAGGTTTGTACTATAGTCTGAAGTCAGGGAGCCTGATTCCTCCAGCTCCATTTTTCTTTCTCAGGATTGCTTTGGCTATTCGGGGCCTTTCATGTTTCCATACACATTGTGAAATTTTTTGTTCTAGTTCTGTGAAAAATGCCAGTGGTAGTTTGACAGGGATTGCATTGAATCTGTAGATTGCTTTGGGTAGTATAGTCATTTTCACAATGTTGATTCTTCCAATCCAAGAACATGGTATATCTCTCCATCTGTTTCTATCATCTTTAATTTGTTTCATCAGTGTCTTATAGTCTTCTGCATACAGGTCTTTTGTCTCCTTAGTTATGTTTATTCCTAGGTATTTTATTCTTTTTGTTGCAGTGGTAAATGAGAGTGTTTCCTTAATTTCTCTTTCAGATTTTTCATCATTAGTGTATGGGAATGCAAGAGATTTCTGTGCATTGATTTTATATCCTGCTACTTTACCAGATTCATTGATTAGCCCTAGTAGTTTTCTGGTAGCATCTTTAGGATTCTCTATGTATAGTATCATGTCATCTGCCAACAGTGACAGCTTTACTTCTTCTTTTCCAATTTGGATTCCTTTTATTTCTTTTTCTTCTCTGATTGCTGTGGCTAAAACTTCCAAAACTATGTTGAATAATAGTGGTAAGAGTAGGCAACCTTGTCTTGTTCCTGATCTTAGTGGAAATGGTTTCAGTTTTTCACCATTGAGGACGATGTTTGCTGTGGGTTTGTCATATATGGCCTTTATTATGTTGAGATAAGTTCCCTCTATGCCTACTTTCTGGAGGGTTTTTATCATAAATGGGTGTTGAATTTTGTCAAAAGCTTTTTCTGCATCTATTGAGATGATCATATTGTTTTTATTCTTCAATTTGTTAATATGGTGTATTACATTGATTGATTTGCATATGATGAAGAATCCTTGCATTCCTGGGATAAACCCCCCTTATCATGGTGTATGATCCTTTTAATGTGCTGTTGGATTCTGTTTGCTAGTATTTTGTTGAGGTTTTTTGCATCTGTGTTCATCAGTGATATTGGCCTGTAGTTTTCTTTCTTTGTGACATCCTTGTCTGGTTTTGGAATCAGGGTGATGGTGGCCTTGTAGAATGAGTTTGGGAGTGTTCCTCCCTCTGCTATATTTTGGAAGAGTTTGAGAAGGATAGGTGTTAGCTCTTCTCTAAATGTTTGATGGCTTTGCCTGTGAAGCCATCTGGTCCTGGGCTTTTGTTTCTTGGAAGATTTTTAATCACAGTTTCAATTTCAGTGCTTGTGATTGGTCTGTTCATATTTTCCATTTCTTCCTGGTTCAGTCTTGGAAGGTTATAGCTTTCTAAGGATTTGTCCATTTCTTCCAGGTTGTCCATTTTATTGGCATAGAGTTGCTTGTAGTAATCTCTCATGATCCTTTGTATTTCTGCAGTGTCAGTTGTTACTTCTCCTTTTTCATCTCTAATTCTCTTGATTTGAGTCTTCTCCCTTTTTTTCTTGATGATTCTGGCTAATGGTTTATCAATTTTGTTTATCTTCTCAAAGAACCAGCTTTTAGTTTTATTGATCTGTGCTATTGTTTCCTTCATTTCTTTTTCATTTATTTCTGATCAGATCTTTATGATTTCTTTCCTTCTGCTAACTTTGAGGGTACTTTTGTCCTTCTTTCTCTAATTGCTTTCAGTATAAGTTTAGTTTGTTTGTTTGAGATGTTTCTTGTTTCTTAAGGTAGGATTGTATTGCTATAAACTTCCCTCGTAGAATTACTTTTGCTGCATCCCATAGGTTTTGGGTCATCGTGTTTTCATTGTCATTTGTTTCTAGGTATTTTTTAATTTCCTCTTTGATTTCTTCAGTGATCTCTTGGTTATTAAGTAGTGTATTGTTTAGCCTCCATGTGTTTGTATTTTTTACAGATTTTTTTCCTGTAATCGATATCTAGCCTCATAGTATTGTGGTCGGAAAAGATACTTGATATGATTTCAGTTTTCTTAAATTTACCAAGGCTTGATTTGTGACCCAAGATATGATCTATCCTGGAGAATGTTCCATGAGCACTTGAGAAGAAAGTATATTCTGTTCTTTTTGAATGGAATGTCCTATAAATATCAATTAAGTCCATCTTGTTTAATGTATCATTTAAAGCTTGTGTTTCCTTATTTATTTTCATTCTGGATGATCTGTCCATTGGTGAAAGTGAGGTGTTAAAGTCCCCTACTATGATTGTGTTACTGTTGATTTCCCCTTTCATGGCTGTTAGCATTTGCCTTAGGTATTGAGGTGCTCCTTTGTTGGGTGCATAAATATATACAATTGTTATACCTTCTTCTTGGATTGATCCCTTGATCATTATGTAGTGTCCTTCTTTGTCTCTTGTAATAGTCTTTATTTTAAAGTCTATTTTGTCTGATATGAGTATTGCTACTCCAGCTTTCTTTTGATTTCCATTTGCATGGAATATTGTTTTCCGTTCCCTCACTTTCAGTCTGTATGTGTCCCTAGGTCTGAAGTGGGTCTCTTGTAGACAGCATATATATGGGTCTTGTTTTTGTATCCATTCAGCCAGTCTGTGTCTTTTGGTTGGAGCATTTAATCCATTTACATTTAAGGTAATTATCAATATGTATGTTCCTATTACCATTTTTTTAATTGTTTTGGGTTTGTTATTGTAGGTCTTTTCCATCTCTTGTGTTTCCTGCCTAGAGAACTTCCTTTAGCATTTGTTGTAAAGCCGGTTTGGTGGTGCTGAATTCTCTTAGCTTTTGCTTGTCTGTAAACGTTTTAATTTCTCCCTCAAATCTGAGTGAGATCCTTGCCAGGTAGAGTAATCTTGATTGTAGGTTTTCTCTTTCATTACTCTAAATATGTCTGGCTTGCATAGTTTCTGCTGAAAGATCAGCTGTTAACCTTATGGGGATTCCCTTGTATGTTATTTGTTGTTTTTCCCTTGCTGCTTTTAACATTTTTTTTTGTATTTAATTTTTGAAAGTTTGATTAATATGTGTCTTGGCGTGTTTCTCCTTGGATTTATCCTGTATGGGACTCTCTGTGCTTCCTGGACTTGATTATTTCCTTTTCCATATTAGGGAAATTTTCAACTATAATCTCTTCAAATATTTTCTCAGTCCCTTTCTTTTTCTCCTCTTCTTCTGGGAGCCCTATAAATCGAATGTTGGTGCGTTTAATGTTGCCGCAGTAGTCTCTGAGACTGTCCTCAATTCTTTTCATTCTTTTTTCTTTATTCTGCTCTGCAATAGTTATATCCACTATTTTATCTTCCAGGTCACTTATCCGTTCTTCTGCCTCAGTTATTCTGCTATTGAGTCCCTCTAGAGAATTTTTAATTTCATTTATTGTGTCATTCATCATTGTTTGTTTGCTGTTTAGTTCTTGTAGGTCCTTGTTAAACGTTCCTTGTATTTTCTCCATTCTATTTCCAAGATTTTGCATCATCTTTACTATCATTACTCTGAATTCTTTTTCAGGTAGACTGCCTATTTCCTCTTCATTTGTTTGGTCTGGTGGGTTTTTACCTTGCTCCTTCATCTGCTGTGTGTTTCTCTGTCTTCTCATTTTGCGTAACTTACTGTGTTTGGGGTATCCTTTTCACAGGCTGCAGGTTCATAGTTCCTATTGTTTTGGGTGTCTGCCCGCAATGGCTAAGGTTGGTTCAGTGGGTTGGGTAGGCTTTGCGGTGGAGGGGACTAGTTCCTGTGTTCTGGTGGATGAGGCTGCATCGTGTCTTTCTGGTGGGCAGGTCTCTGTCCAGTGGTGTGTTTTGGGGTGTCTGTGACCTTAGTATGATTTTAGGCCGGTTTTCTGCTAGTGGGTGGGGTAGTGTTCCTGTCTTGCTAGTTGTTTGGCATAGGGTGTCCAGCACTGTAGCTTGCTGATCGTTGAGTGGAGCTGGGTCTTGGCGTTGAGATGGAGATCTCTGGGAGATTTTCACCATTTGATATTACGTGGAGCTGGTAGGTCTCTGGTGGACCATAGTCCTGAACTTGCCTCTCCCACCTCAGAGGCACAGGCCTGACAGCTGGCCGAAGCACCAAGACCCTGTCATCCACATGGCTCAGAATAAAAGAGAGAAAAAAAGAATGAACGAAAGAAAAAAATAATAAAGTTGTTAAAATAAAAAATAATTATTAAAAATTAAAAAGTAATAGAAAGAAAGAGAGAGCAACCAAACCAAAAAACAAATCCACCAGTGATAACAAGTAGTAAAAACTATATTAAAAATGACAACAAAAAGCAAAAACAAAAAACGGACAGACAGAACCCTAGGACAAATGGTTAAAGCAAAGCTATACAAACAAAATCACACACAGAAGCATACACACTCACAAGAAAAGAAAAAGGAAAAAAATATATATATGTGTATATATATATATATCATTGCTCCCAAAGTCCACCGCCTAAGTGGGATGATTCGTTGTCTATTCATGTATTCCACAGATGCAGGGTACATCAAGTTCATTGTGTAGGTTTAATCCGCTGCTCCTGAGACTGCTGGGAGAGATTTCCCTTTCTCTTCTTTGTTTGCACAGCTCCTGGGGTTCAGCTTTGGATTTGGCCCTGCCTCTGCATGTAGGTCACCTGAGGGCGTCTGTTCTTTGCTCAAACAGGACGGGGTTAAAGTAGCAGCTGATTAGGGGGCTCTGTTTCACTCAGGCCAGGGGGAGGGAGGGGTACGGAATGAGGGGTGATCCTGTGGTGGCAGAGGCCAGCATGACATTGCAACAGCCTGAGGCACGCCGTGTGTTCTCCTGGGGAAGTTGTCCCTGGATCACAGGACCCTGGCAGTGGCGGGCTGCACAGGCTCCTGGGAGGGGAGGTGTAGTTAGTGACCTGTGCTTGCACACAGGCTTCTTGGTGGCTGCAGCAGCAGCCTTAGCGTTTCATGCCTGTCTCTGGGGTCCATGCTGATAGCCAAGACTCACACCCGTCTCTGGAGCTCGTTTAGGCGGTGCTCTGAATCCCCTCTCCTCGCACACCCCAAAACAATGGTCTCTTGCCTCTTAGGCAGGTCCAGACGTTTTCCCGGACTCCCTCCCGGCTAGCTGTGGTGCACTAGCCCCCTTCAGGCTGTGTTAACGCAGCCAACCCCAGTCCTCTCCCTGGGATCTGACCTCCGAAGCCAGAGCCTCAGCTCCCAGCCCCTTCCCATCCCCCTGGGTGAGCAGACAAGCCTCTTGGGCTGGTGAATGCTGGTCGGCACCGATCCTCTGTGTGGCAGTCTCTCCACTTTGCCTTCTGCAGCCCTGTTGCTGCACTCTCCTCTGTGGCTCTGAAGCTTCCCCCTCACCCCCCCGCCCCCATCTCCACCAGTGAAGGGGCTTTCTAGTGTGGGGAAATTTTTCCTGCTTCACAGCTCCCTCCCAGTGGTGCAGGTCCCGTCCCTATTCTTTTCTCTCTGTTTTTTCTTTTACCCTACCCAGGTACATGGGGAGTTTCTTGCCTTTTGGGAAGTCTGAGGTCTTCTGCCAGCATTCAGTAGGTGTTCTGTAGGAGTTGTTCCACATATAGATGTATTTTTGATGTATTTGTGGGGAGGAAGGTGATCTCCGCGTGTTACTCTTCTGCCATCTTGAATGTCTCCATTCTGTTGTCTTTTGATCTCCGTTGCTTCTCATGAGCAGTCAGTGATTATTCTTATCATTGACCCCCATATGTAATGTGCCTTTTTTCCTCTGGGTGCTTTATTTTTATTTTCTTTTAGCAATTTGACTACGATGGATTTTTAGTTTAGTTTTTTTTTTTTAATGTTTATGCTGCTTGTGTTTTATTGAGCTTCTGGGATCTGTGGGTTGACAGTTTTTATCAAATTTAGAAAATTTTGGCCATTATTTCTTCAAAATCTTTTCTGTGCTGATCTTTCTTTCCCTCTGAGGCTCCATATATACGTATATTAGACTGCTTGACATTATCCCATAAGTCACTGAGGCTGTGTTTTTCAATCCTTTTTCTTTCTGTGTTTCAGTTTGGATAGTTTCTATTCACCTGTTTTCAAATATACTGATTTTTGTTTTGTAGTGTCCAACTTGCTGTTAAGCCCATCCAGTAAATTTTTGTTGTGCTGTTTTTTCTTCTTGGCCATGCTGCACAGCATGTGGTATCTTAGTTCCCCGACCACGACCACGGATCAAACCTGCGCCCCCTGCAGTGGAAGCGCAGAGTCTTAACAACTGGAGTGCCAGGGAAATCCCAAAATTTCATTTTAAATATTATGATTTTTAGTTTTAGAATTTCCATTCTGTTCTTTTTTTTTTTAATAGTTTCCATTTCTCTGCTGAGATGCCTTACCTCCATCTTTTTTTTTTTTTTAATCTTGAATATATTTATAATAGCTGTTTTAAAGTCCTTGGCTGTTAATTCCAGTGTCCTCTCAGAGTCTGTTTCTTTGGACCATTTTGTTTTTGTTGTTGCTACTCCTGGTTATGGGTCGCATTTTCTTGCTCCTTTCCAGGTCTAATGATTGTTATTGCTTGCTGAGCCATGTGGATATTACATTATTGAGAGTCTGGATTTGTTTTCTTCCCTCAAAGAGTGTTGTTTTTTTGTTCTTTTAGGTAGTTAATGTATCGGCACATCAGTTTGATCCAACTGGGACTTGGTTTTAGGCTTCATTAGGGTGGGACTAGCATAGCCCTTATTCTAAGGCTAGAGCAAACCTACTTCTAAGATATGGTCCTTCTGAGCTCTCCACTGAATGCCTGGGATGTCACTTTATTCTGGCTAGTTGGAACACCAATATCTCAACACTGTGCAGCCTTCAGAATCCTCATTTCGCTTATACAGACCCCAATGGATAATTCCTTTCTGACAGACCTGTGGTATCTTGCTCTGTGCATCTACAGGTTAGCATTTGGTGAAAGACCCAAGGGGGTTCATATGCAGATTGCAGGAGCTCCTTCCCTGTGCAGCTCCCTCCTCTCTGATATCCTGACTCTCAATTTCCAGGCACCTCAGCAGCTCCAGACTCTGCTCTCTGTTTCCTCCACCTAGGAAGACCACGCTCAATCCTGGGCTCCCCAAGGCTCTGGAAGTCCCTCCTGAGTGAGAAGCGGGTGATCTTGCTACTGTTTCTGGCCATCTCATTAGGGAGGTGCCTGATATCCAGGAAGAAATCTGCAGCTCCCTTTCTCCCCCTAGATCCACCTGGGGCACCCAGCTCCCTGTCCCTGACGTACTCCTTGCTAAGTTTGTCTGTACACACAGGGCTTCCAAACCAGAAAACTCTACCAGATGTCAGTGTGGTGAAAAGGGAGGACTGGAGAGCCTTCAGCTTCTCCACCATCTCCACTGACACCCTGGAGCCACCACTTGGTATTCTTCGGTAGGGATGATTTTTCTCAAATGTATGAAAGGCTTGAATACAAGAAGTTTAGAAAATATTGATATTTGTATTTATCTTTAAATTTAAAGAAATGTGACAGTTTGGGTTTTGGGGAACAGACTCTGGGTTGGGGTTCTGGAATCAAGCTGTTTGTTAGGGATTAACACCTGTGAAATTGGTAGAGGTGGAAATCAAACTGTGTTGGATGCTGATAGAGCCTCAGCCCTCCAGCAGGAAGTCAGCATTGCCTGTTAGATGTCTTGCATCAAGCCAAAATAGCTAAGCCTAGATACGCCACCTCCCTCGGTCACCAGATAGGGGCTGCCCCGGTGAGGGCATGATTTTGGACATGGCAACTCTTCAGCTGAGGCAGACCCTGTAGGAGCTGACATCAAAGGCTGTCTGCTGACCATGCTCCCTGCAGCTGAGCAGCAAGTCCTCCCTCAAAGGGGACTGTGGTGGTAAACCTCCATGTCTACCACACAAAAAAAGTGGGAAATGCAACTTTAAGACAAATCCTCTTGCCAATCTTCCCAACCTGATTGCTACTCCTAAGCTCCTTCTAAATAGAAATTCTGGAGCCAACTGGACTCATCCTTTGAAATACCAGGAAGTAGTGAGAACTGGACTGTCATGGAGCCTCACTGGGGTTAAGTCATGGCAGGGACTCCAGCAGGCATTGATCCATTTATCCAACCATCTGTCCGTCTTTCCACGGGTCCACCCACAAATGTTCCCTGTGCCAGATTCTTAGACATGTGTTGGGGAGGTAATTGTGGCTATGACACCTTCTCTGTCCTCAAGGAACCCAGAGTCAATGGGGCTGACATCACAGAGAGCACTGCAGCCCTCAGTGTGACCTGGGCAGATGATTGGACCCACAGCAGGAGGGCCTCAGCTAGTCAGTTGTCCCACTGCTTCTGGGCCCAGAAGCCAGTATCAAGACAAATGGGAGGCACTGAGAAGTCAGCCCACATGGGGTAGCAGCCATGAGGCCATGCCAGGGCTGGGCTGGCAACACCTGCCATAAAAGGGTCAGGCCTCGGGCTGGGGTGCCTGGGGTGGCACGGGAGAAATAGGCCCTGGGCTCTGTGGCAATCCTGCTGGGCCGGAGCCCTGAGGTGTCTGGGCACAGGGTGCAGCTGAGCTTGGAGGAACTGAAGAAAGTGTAGTGAATCCAGAAATGAGGGGGGAGGAAACAGGCTGGGTGGACGTAGGAGTGGAGTGGGGTGAGGGGCAGCAGTAGTGACTGTGACAGGTGGGAGGGGCACAGATTCAGACAGTGGAGACAGAAGGTCAGCTTCCTTCTGGGGTTGAGGGTCCTGTTTCTAAATGTTCTTTCTCAGACGAGCTTACTTGGTGGTTCCTTACTCCCTCCTTCGTGCTCCTGCTGCCTTCTCCCTGACCCAGAGCTGACCTAGGAGGAGGCTGATCTTCCAAGAGAGAAAGTCACGGTGAATGAGAAACGGGAAGACCAGCCCTGAAATGGGCACCAGCCTCACCTGGCTGATGATGACCCTCTGCTGAGGATTTCAGCCAACAGAGGGCCGGCGGAGGAAGATGCCCTGGGTGTACCTAGGGCTGCAGCCATCGTTTCTCAGGCCTCTGCTGTTTGGGGAGCTTGAAGCAAGCTCAAAACTCTACTACAGTAGGCTTCATCCTGGAAATATTTCCTCTGCCTGCTGCAGAGACACAGCTCCCATATCCAAAACATACCTGCTTACGTCACCTTCTCACCCAGGCAGGTCCAGTCAGGCTGTGAGGAAAAACGTCCTTCGGAAGGTCTGGAGCCCTGCAGCCAATATTCCAATAGGCGTTGCCTGACCGGGGCCTAAGGAAGCGGACCTGAAGGCCTGAGGGAGGCCTTTTAGAAACTTCAGCAGTAATATTATTTCTGGGCAATTTAGGCCTTCCCTCAAAGCCCTGGCACATGCTGCATCTATGGCAAGAAAAAAGACAGCTGAAGGTTTTCGCAAGATACTTGCCTTTTGGAGAAAAGCCAAAGAAAAAAGAAAGGATTAGCACGAATGCTCAAGCTGTTGTTTTCTGCTGGGGCAAATTCTCTTGCACCTGGGCTGCAGGGGAAAATACAAAGCACGACTCTTCTGAGCACCCCTGGTGGGCTGCTTTGCCCACTTCCTGTTGTGGTCATTCAGTGCTCTTCTTCACTCTCTGCAAGTTCCCACATCAGTCCAGACTCCGTTCCCCCAAATCACAGACCTTCAGGTGTGAACCCCTCTACTTACAGACTCACCACTCAGCACTGCCGCCCTTCCCTGCGTCTCAGAAGCTGCATCCCTCCACCTGGTCAAGGCCAGGCCCACCCCTCTCCTCAGGTGCCCTTCCTGCCTTGATGTGTTCCAGGACACTTAACCTCTCTATGATTCTTTCTAACCTCTCGCTCCCCCTGCTTCCTTTCCTCTTCCCTAGCCACCTGCTCAGATGTACCCCATCAAGAGGCAGAGACTCTCCACTGGCTCCTTTTCACACTAATGCCTTCTTGTTTCTCTCCTGTCACTCCCAATCTTGAAAGAGCAGTTCTTTCTTGCTTTTCTGTCTTGGCTCCCTCGCTGCCACCCACATTTCAGCACGTTGTGCTCAGGCTAGTCACATCCAACAGATCCTTGTCCGCAAGCCCTTATCTCCTTTGACCTTGCTGTACCAGTTGGCAGAGTTGGCCACTCCATTCTCCTTGATCTCTCCCCTCCCTTGGCTTTCCCTAATACAGCTGTATCCTGGGTGTCCCCAATCTCCTTTATTGACATTGCTTTCCTTTTTTTCCCCTTCTCTTTACACAAGCTCTGTCCTCAGTACTCCTCTCTCCTTCAAGTGCTCCCTGGCAGTGACCCATCCACGAGCATGAGTTCCCCTCTAGTGATTCCAAGTCTGTATCCTCAGCTCAGATACCTCTCCTGAGCTTCAGATCCACATTTCCAGAGTCCACCTGTCACCCCTTGAGGATGTACATAGACATTTTCAAAAAGGAACTGGTCATCTTCCCACCTTCCATTTCTCCCTTCTCCTGTGTTATCTTAGTCATGTCTCCTGTGTTATCTGTCCTAGTCACTCAGTACATGTGGTTGCCCAAGCCAAGCACCTGGGAGTCATCCTTGCTCCTCTACTTGCGCACTTGCCTCAGTCCCCCTCCCCCCCTCCTCCCCCTCTTCCTCTCTCTCCTCCATTACCACTGCTCTACTCTGGTCCTTATCTCCTCTTACTCCAGTCACTCCGATAGCCCCCTAGAAGAGTCAGCGCCTCCTGTCTGACACTCCTGAAACTCATTCTGTGTAATCAGAACAGTCTCGCAAACCACACAGCTGATCATCTCACTCCTCTGCTAGACACCTTCAATGGCTCTCTTACAGTACAATCTCCTCATTGTAGTCTATAAAACCATCTCTGACCTGGCTCCTGTCGACTCCTCCAGCTTCCCTTCTCCCTCCATGCCTTGCATTTTACACTCCAGCAACAAGCTGATGGCTCTGTAACTTTGTTCATGCTGTTCTTTCTGTCTGGAATCTGTTCTCCTTATATTTCCCCTTTCACTTTCCCTACTCCTTATTTAATGCTCAACTCTGATGTTCCTTCTCCAAGACACACATCTGATTTACATGCCCCTTCTCTGAGCTTGCAACTATGATAGCTTGTGTCACCATCGCACTGTAGTTATTTATGCAAAAGAGTGTTCTAAGTGAGCCTAGAATGGGAGTCAGAATTGGTGGACTGGACAGTCCTTGGATTCTATTGGCAAGAGCTGATACGCATGAGGGTAGTTTAGGGGGAAGTACTGAGTGTGAGATTGGACAACTGGATGACTGAGAGAAAGATGGGAGATAGGAGAGGCATTTATTCTCTGCCAAGCCCTTTGAAATGTGAGTCCTGGTGAGGGTGAGTCATCAACCTTGTGCAGCTCTGGGCTCTGGCAGCATTAGTTGGCCCTCAGGTGACGAAGTACAATGCAAATGTAAGGAGAGGCTGTTCTCTTCTCAGCATGGACCACTATCAGTCTGGCACCCTGAGGCCTAGAGGTTTGGGGATCATCCTTGGCACCCAGCCCTACCTTGTATGGTTACACATGTTGTGACTTCCACGTGGGCTCCCGGACAAAGGGTTGGGAGTGGAGCTCAAGTCCACCCAAAGTAAGCAAGACCTTCCTCTGCTTTGCATAGAAGATTTTATGGTCTTGTGGCGGCTCTGTTGGAGTAGCCATGGCTTTCCTGGAAAAGGCACTGTCATTTCTGGGTGTGGAAAGGCTCCCTTGTGCACCTGTGAGGACACAGGACATTGACAAGAGAGAACCAGGGCAAGCTATAGAGTAGGGGTTAAGTGTTGGTTAAACTGATGAGTTGATTCATGATTATAGGTCAAACACTCCTTGGAAACTTCAAGAAATATTTGAGGGACTCTGTAGGGAATTTAAGTCTCTGAGTGAGTTATTTGAATGCATGAGCCCCCATCTGTATTCATAAGCTGCTGAGGACTGGGGACATTGAGTTTATATTTTCAGTCTCCCCATACTGGACCCCCAAAATCTAAGGATTGGATTATTCTTATTCCTTTTTCACTCCCTGAGGCTAAGCACAGTGCTTGGACATAACAGATGATAAATGGATGGATGGATGGATGAAAAGACTATTCTATTGATTCCTTGCCCCAAATCCAAGGGATTTAAGGAGGCCATAGTAGCCCTGCCCAGGCCAGTCCCAATAGCAATTTTCTCTTGTTTCTTCAGGCAGGATAATAGCCCTCTGACAGTGAGAGACTTGACTCTCACCCAGGAGGATGCAAAGAAAAACAGCCAGTGGTGGATCTGGCTTGTGCATTGGCTCTGGGGACTGTGAGCTGTGGGCCTTTATGGGGCCCTGGGGAGAGAGGAGTGCTTCCATGAGGTGCTGCCTCCACAGGCTCTGGCTCCTCTTCCCCACGTAAAGGTGGCTAGATCAGTACATCCCTGTGCAGCCACGGCGCCAGCCGAAAGCGAGGAATTGGCTGAGGCAACTTCGGGCAGCCCTGGAAGAGAACACCCTGCCCAAGCTCTACTCCCCTTCCTGCTTCCACTCCGCAGCTCTCCTGGCCCTATTCTGAGCTGAGCGAGGGCCCGGAGAGTAGTGGGCATGGAGCCGTTGCACCATCGTGCACGGAACCCACTGTAGTCCTCTGCAGACCTGTCCTGCCAGGTGGCTGAAAGAGCATGCCTTTCTTCACTGCCTGGGAGTTACCTGGCTTTGGGCCCTTTCCTCCCTTTCAAGAAACCACCATTTGCTTGTGACTGAGAGGAACAGGCCGGTGTAGGGGAAAGGCCAAAAGCCTTTAGAGTCAGAAAGATCTGGGTTCAAGGCCTGGTTCTCCACTTGGGCACCTTAGGCAACTCATTTACTTCTCCTAGCCTCAGTTTTCTAACCTGAATGCAAAATGAGTCACTGCGACGATGAACCGTGATCATTTCATGTAACGTACTGGGACAACGCCTGACTCAGAGTAGCTTGCTTAATAAATGCTAGCTCTTATCATCATTACAGGCAAGCTGGCAGAACAAGTTCTTTGGCCTCCTCCTGGGATGAAAGCCCTTGTACAGGCTAAGAGCAAATATTCTGACAATCCAGTGGTGCCACTTCATCCAACCGAAGTATACACGAGCAACGTGGAACAAGGGTTTACTTTCACTGAGCTGGTGCACCAGGTCTTGGAAGTGAATTCAATTTGGCAAATGTTTGGTGTTTTTTTTGCGGTACGCGGGCCTCTCACTGTTGTGGCCTCTCCGTTGCGGAGCACAGGCTCTGGACACGCAGGCTCAGCGGCATGGCTAACGGGCCCAGCCGCTCCGCGGCATGTGGGATCTTCCGGGACCGGGGCACGAACCCGTGTCCCCTGCATCGGCAGGCAGACTCTCAACCCCTGCACCACCAGGGAAGCCCTGGCAAATGGTTTTTAATTGCCTGTTTGTATCCACGCTTAGTCTGGAGTTTCAAAGGGAGGACGGCATCATTCTGGGGCCAGGGACAGGACGACTAGGAATCTGAGCAAGAGCCGTGGTGGGGGGGGAGCCGAGGGAGCATACCTGGGCACCGTGTGAGCACATCCATCTCAGCACCTCCCCACAGAGGCCTGCAGGGATGCCTGCTGGCTTTTAGAAATGGTGGGAGCCGTTCCCTGCAGATGAGAAGGAATTCGGTGGCTCTGTGTCACCTGCAGGAGGGCCCAAAGCCCATCATGTAGCCATGAGGCCGTTTACAATTTGGCCCTAATTTATCTTTTCACTTACATCTCACGCTCAAGCTATCCTTCCCCCACCCAGACGCTCAGTTTCTCAATGGGGCTGCTACTGCCATTTCAGGCGGGACATGTCTTCATAATACAGGACTGTCCTGCATGGTTCAGGACATTGGACTTCACTGGCCTCCACTCGCTAAATGTCCGTTGCACCCACCCCATTACCATTCATTTCCAAATGCCCTCCCCCTTTTCCAAATGCACCAGGTGCTCTTTGCACTTGTCTGAGCCTCTGCCTGGAATGTCCCTCCCACCCCCACTTCTCCACCTAGAGAAGCGTCACATCTCTGGAAGCTCCTCCTAATTCCCCACAGGCCAAGTCACAGCTACAGTCAGTCCTTCCCTCTGACCCTGCTGGGATCTCCACTATTGGACGGGTTGTTTGGAGGTCGATTTCCTTCGTTAACCTGCAGCCCCTGAAGGCTGGACCACATCTTAGAAGCTTTTTTTGTAGTCCTCACAGTGCCTACCATCAAGCTCGAGATGCAAAATACGCTTCACCCTGGGTGCCTCGGAGTAGCGCCGCGTATTCCCAGGCAGGGCGGGGCGCGCTCCAGGAGACCCGGAGGGACTGCAGCTGGCTTCCACTGCCACCTGGCGGCGACCCAGCGCTCGCTTTGATGCAATGGAAAGAGGGCTGGGCCCGCGGCCAGCCCGCCCCAGCCTGGGCTCCTGAGGCCCAGTTTCAGAGGTGCTCCGGGCATAAGCCAGGATATTACAGCAACCATCATGATTATTATCACAGTGGCAACCACTGTTTATGCAGCTGTTTACAGTTTAAAGAGCTTTTATTTCATACACACTATTTCACGCAAAGCGCATTGCAACCTTGGGAAGTCGCCAGAGCTTAAATTATTATTCTTGTTTTTCAGATGAGCAAAGGGAGATGAATAATATCATTAACAACACCAGCTACTACTATAAAAATAACATCTCTTCTTCCACCTCCATTCTCTCCTCTGTCCTAATTACTGAGTGCTTAATATGTGCCAGGCAGTGGTCTAAGGGATTTGCAAACATCACATAACAGCCTCTTGAATGGGACTTTTCCTATCTCAGAGTTTGGACCAGGCCCTAAAGCCATGTGCCCATGCATTTTAAAGTAGCGCTATCCGATAGAAATATAACGTGAGCTGTATATGTAATTAAAAATTTCCAGTAGCCACATTTTAAAAAAAGACAAAGTGGTGAAATCAATTTTAATGAGATAGTAAATTCATGCAATACATCAAAAATATTATTTTGACGTCTAATTAATATAAAAATATTAATGAGATATTTTACAATCTTTTATTCATACTAAGTCTTGGAAAACTGGTGTCTTGGGGACATAGCTCATCCCACTTTGGACCAACCATACTTCAAGTGCTCAATAGTCATACAAGGTTAGTAGCTGCCATGTTGGGTGGTGTGGTTCTAAAGAAAGGAATTTCACCATCCAGAAAGACCTTGCTCACTGGAAGTCTGCAAGCCAGCTCATGAGTCTTAGCCCACCACTATCAATGTCTAGACCATTTGTAAGAGGAGCTAGGGGATTGGAGGAAGAGAACTGGGGAGTGAGAATTTCTTTGAAAAGAATTGTTGGAGTGCTGTGTGATTTCATTCCCCTACTAATGGAGGAGAGGAGGGCTGTTCCCTTTCTCCAATTTGAACTAAATAAGGGAAACTTCTATGCAGTACAGAAGCTGATGCCTGACTAGTGCTGGGAGAAGCCAAGGAATGAGCCTGGCTGGGGTTGACCCTGATGTCAGAGGAGGGAGAGAGGGCTGCAGAGTGAATAAGGTGAGCCGTGCTTATGGCAGGGCAAGGGGCATGTTCTCCATGGGACACTCGTCACCTTGAAGGGGCCAGCCCAGAGGACCTCATGCCAGGACAGAAAGGCTGCATGGAATGCACCAAAGGATCAGGGATAGAGGGGCCAGGTGCGAGCAGCCAGTCAGAGTTTGTGTCACTCACAGCTGAGGATGGTGCAGTGAGAGCGCCCCACTGAAGGGAGTTTTTGAGAAACCCACAAAAGACCTCCATGGGAGAAGGGGCCAGGATGTTGATACCTCCCACCCAGAGTGTCCCAAACCTGTGTTAAAACGTTATCTGTGGAGGACCTTGCCCTTTTCCTCAGATCTCCTGCTCTTCCCGTATGTGACCTGAAAGAAGGCCCAACATGGCAGCTTGAACAAGTGGAAGGCAGTGGAGCAAGGAAGAGGGAAGAAACTGACCATTACCTTCTTCTCCTTCTGTGGCTTCTCCAGCAGTGGCAGACATTATATGGGGAGGTAGGGCAAGCAGGAACTGAAATTCCTAGAGAGGGACACAGGACTACGTAGCCTCAGCTGGGTCCTGCCCTGTCTTTTGACAAGGCTTTTATACTTTGGTGATGATCATTCATCCCATGAACACTTAGGGAGCACTCCACAGTAGTAGTTGCTGTTATCACATACTAGCCTTTATTATTTGGGTTAAAATGTATTTTAATAAATAACTATTGGTAACACTGAGGTTAAGTTGGAAGCTTTGTAATACAGGTAGATTAATCGGAGATCTCTGATGTAAGCAAAAGAAATCCAGCTCAAACTAGCAAAAGTGGAAATGGTAATGGAATAGATCATATAAGTGAGAAATTTAGTGGTGACTTACCTCAGGAACAGTTTAATGCAGAAACTCAGACAATAGTATGTCTTCTTTTAATCTTAGAATTTTTTTTTTCTGCTTCTCTTTGTGTGATGACCACAAACTTTCTTACTGTAAATGACGTCTCCTGCCAAGCTACGCAAGATGGCTGTCCATTGCTCCAAATTTGCAGCTTTCTAGCACTGTAACCTGAAAGTAAGATAGCATCTTTCTTGCTAGTGTCAGCAGGCATGTTCTTAAGACTCTGGTTTGACTGACTCAGGTGTCCACCCTTTGGAGCTGGGGATTAGGCATAGACAAGATGTGGTAATTGACCACATCCAAAACACAAGGACTGGGGGCAAGTTTCCTTGGGAATGAGGGTGCTATTGCCAGAAATGAGCTGGGGAAGCATGCTGAGAAGATACAGCTACAGTTACCCCTATCCACTCCGGGGTACAAGTGCACAGAGCTGTGGGCACACAGAAGAGGGTGTGACCAATATTGCTTCTTTAAGGAATTCCCAACAACCTTTGTCAAATACCTCATTCAAATCCAGATACGTTATGTGTATTTAATTTTCCTAATATTCCTCATCTGGATATCTTCTATTTGCCCCTCCAGATCTGCCCTTCACCCTTCTCTAGCCTGTTCTGTGCCCAGGAGGCTGACTTCTCTGGACTGCATCAATGGCTCCTTTGCCCTCTGGTTGGATTTCCAGTTGGGGTTGGCCAATGGAGACAAGAAATTGAAGGGAAAGAGAAGGACGTGCTGGGATATTTATTCTCCAGGTCCCTTAATTCAAGATTACTTGAGCTGGCCAAGTGGTGTGGCCCTGTAGACAGTCACTCTGCTTCCAGGTTTGCCCTCTCACTGTCACTCCTTCAGGCTTGGGTGGTAACATCCCCACTGTTCTAGCCCGGGGTACTGTACTATTCCCTGTGGTTTTCCTACATCCTGCTCATCTTTGTGTATAGTCCCTTTATAAGACTCTCTTTTAAACCATCCTAATATGTGTACGCTGTTACCTGCCAAGACCCAGACTGATATAAAATCTGTCTGCAAAGCAAGTGAAAATTAGTTGGTTGTGATTGTCTTTAAACCACATTGACTCCTTATGGTCTCTGCTTTTTTCCTAAGTGCTCACAGACCATTCTCTTCACAGTACTTATTCCTTCCAGACTCTTGTAGAGAGTCAACACCAAGCTTGGCAGCCTGTAGTTTCGGAACACTCTTTTAAAAAGAATCACTGCATTTGCTAGTCTCAGTTATTTAATGTCCTTCCTTATGCTCTAAAGTGCTCTAGAAGCTTGACCATTTCGTCCCTTTAGTGTTTCAGCCAGAATAACCCAGGTTATGCTGTGATAATAAACAACCTCCAACACATGATGGCTTCAAACAGAAACAGGTTTATTTCTCGTTCCCAGTACGTACTCATCACAGGTTGGCAGAGGGCTCTGCTCATGGCAGACACTCAGAGACCCACAATGATGGAGCTGCCGTAACTCAAGTGGTGCCGGTCATTGTGCCAGAGGGAAAGAGAATCTGAGAGTCTTGCAAGGACAATTAAATGTTTGTCCTGAAAGTGACACCAAACTAGTCACAAGGCCTCATCCATGCACAAGGGGGCCAGAAAGGTAGTCCTACTGAGTGTCTCTTTTAGGGGAATGTTGTTATTTTAGGTATATATCTCGTTCTTCCAACTGGGGTATAAGCTCTCTTGGGACAGAGTTATTTTTCTACTGCTTTTTGTTAGTATATGTCTGGACCCAGATCATGCTCAATAATTACTCACTGGAGGGACAGCTTATCCAACCATGATTTTAAGAGTGAATGACATTTGAAAAAAAAAAAAGAGTGAATGATATTTGAAGGCAGGAAGGTGTGCTGGGTGTTATGATGTTTAGGCAGAAGTTGCCAAGGTTTTGGGGTGTGTGTGTGTGTGTGTGTGTGTTTTAATGTTAATGGTAAATACTAGTTCTTCCAATAGTAAAATCTCATACAGAAGGTAAAAAGCATAATACAGAAGGAAAAATGCATCTTCTAGATGTGCCAGTTCTACTACTAGGTTTGTTTTAAGGTAAATATACAATTTGGTTTGGAACCAACACAATGCCTGGCACATATTAGGCTAAATATTTGTTGAATGAATGAATGAGTATCATCTCTGCTTATTCACTTAGCCTCATATATCAGCTTTTTCTCGTTGCCAGGCAACAGAGACCATATGTTCACTTTATACATAGTATAACATAGAAGAGCTGGACTACAATGCCAATAAGGTGAAATGAATGATGAGGGCTCTTATTGAAACACAAAGACAGTAGAATCTGGGCTAGAGGGGCTTTGTAAAGGGGGAAAGGGGTGGGTGGAGGACCACAGAGGCCATACTTACTATATGCTGGCCACTGCTAACCTCACCTATGTAACTTTAAATCCCCCTGGCTTCACCTGCCTAAGAGTGTAAAATACACTGAATTAACATAGAATCCCACGTCTTGAGTGCTGTGAGTCCCACCTGCTCACAAAGGAGTTCCAGGTAGTTCCAAAGCCCCCCACCCCAGGTATTTCTACATACCTGTGCTCAGGCTGAGTCCATTCATGCTTTCCTGCTCCTCGATGCAGGTTGGTGCCTGCAAACCATGCTGCCCCTGCTAGGGGTGCCGGTGGTTTAATACACAGTTCTGTCATGCACAGCTGTCTGTCCTCTGGCCAATTCTTTCTAACATAAATGAAGAAGCATTTTGAAGGGATGTAAGTATCTCCTTTGACTGTATAGTTTAGGATTAGCTTGTAGATAAGCCAGGACTGCATAGAGTACACAGCTTTAATGCCAACAGAACAAGACAGGTGTGGGCAGTGACATGTGGCACTGGGTGATGAAAGAGCCCTGGAAAGAGTTGACTTAGAGACGATGAAAGAAGAGGAGAGAGGAGTGGAACACAGTTGTAATTGCTCAGAGGCCACAGGAAAAAGACAGTAGATTGGAGACGATGTTTATATGATGAAAACAATCCACTAGGGTTATTTAAGTGTTAGAAACATCACAGTCCAAATCAAATAGATTTGGCTTAGTCCTTTATCTGCCAGAATTAACGAGAAAAGCAAAGTCTGTCATTGCACGTGCCTCTGTGTGTGTGCACACGTGCATGCCTATGTGCACACCTTTCCTATCCAGCAATTATGCAAGAGCCCTGGGGGCTTCTGGGGTATTCCCAAAAGAAGGCTTTTGCAGGTGGGTGCAGCTCTTGCTACTTCTTGGTCATGTCTCGTTGGATCCATTCAGAAGCAGCGGATTCCGTGTATGTTATAACAAGCCCAAACAGAGATCTTTGCCAAGATTCCTACCCAAGCCCTGGTTCCTTGTGCCCAGTGTTCTTAACCATCTCTGTTTGGAGCCTCTAGTAGTTTTTTTGCTATGCAGCATCCATCCTTGACTTCTTCCAGTTGTAATAGCCAATTCTCACAGTTTCAGGGAAGAAATATATGACTGGCCAACTAGAGTACTATGTCTCATGGCTTCAGTAATTGGCTCAGTAATTGACATATATTCTGTTGAGAAGCCAGTGAGAGTTTGTCTGTTTGTTTGAGACAGCTGCTGGGGGAACATTACATGGATCTTGACAATGAAGTCAACAGAGAGAGGGAAATGCAATGTTGAGAGATGAATAGAAACAGTCCTCGTGGTATATTTTAGATCCCTGGAATAACCCACTATGGGTAACCCATAGTTACCCATGCACTTTTAGTAACAAACAAATAAATTACCCAACCTCATCTTTTCTCTCCTCTTTAAGCCTGTTTGGCTGTGTCTTCTGTTATTTGCAATAGAAGGAATCCTAATGTTACTGAGTCCTGCTCATCCTGGGGATATTAAGTGAGATGAAGGTCATGGTCATTTGTGAACCCAGCTTCTCCCCTCTAGCCTGAGTCTTAAAGAGTGTAATTCTCTTCTTGTTTGCAAGTTTTCTCTCTCTTCAACCCTTGGGATACTTTCTTCTCTGGAACAATCCAGCTCTAGGTTCTAGGTGACTAGGTCCTTGAAAATAAAAGCCTGTTAATTCTCCCACAAGGCAAAGGTCACTTAGATCTTTTGAACACAAATGCTTGTCTGTTCTTCCAGGAATAGGGGAGGGAAAATTTACCTTTTCATTTGCCTTCAGCTGGGGGAATAAGCTAGAATCAATATCTCAGTAAATTGCCTGCTAATTAACTTTAGAAGGTGTAATGGTAAGGCAGCAAGTCCTAGTAATAGAGCACCTGACCTATGACTCAGTTTCAGGCATGTTTGAAACACTATGAGGACAGGACAGCAGAGGAAGACAGAGGGCACCTGACCCAGCCCTTCCTGACTAGAGAACTCTTGCCAACTGCCACTGGAGAGACTGGGTGGCCAGAGGTAAACTCACTTGGCAGATTGCAAATTCAAATGCCACCAGGGGCCAGGTGGATGACAAAATAAGTGAACTGGGGGAGGACGGAGGAGGAGTGGGGTCTTCTGTGAACAGGAGAGGTTGCCTCAATAAAGAGGCAGCCCCTATTCAAAGGAGCCTATGTCTCCATGTGGGAAAACGGGCACCATGTGGCTCCAGTTTAAGAGAAGCCCTAAATTTTGCAAGTTCTGAATGTTGGCAGCCAATTCCAAAAAAAAAAAAATAGCACTATTGAGCCAAACAAAATATTCAAGCAGGCCGGATCCATCTTTTTCTGTTCCTTTGTTTAAATCCAAGATAAATAGTTGGTCTAAGATATCATGTTCATCAGAAACCAGATTCCCCAAACCTCACAAGCTACTAGATGGGTGCCTGGCTTGGACCACTGTGGGTGATGGGTATCTGCGTTGATCTGTTCCTCCTTTCCATGCACTGGACCCGTCTCTCATTTGAGGACTGCTCCCTCTCCAAGTACAGGTGGTTTGGCTGGGGCCGACTCAATCCCTGA
Organism: Globicephala melas; assembly: GCF_963455315.2. NCBI lineage: Eukaryota > Metazoa > Chordata > Mammalia > Artiodactyla > Delphinidae > Globicephala > Globicephala melas. The sequence goes on along the minus strand of NC_083321.1, from coordinate 41,790,716 downwards.
ATCCAAGGGTCAGCCCATAACCTGATCCTCTGATCATCCCTGGTGGACTAGGGCAAGGTTGGGGAGTAGTGCATCAAGCCACACCAATGAGACCGTTTCTTTGTTTGTTGTTGTTGTTACTATTATTATTTTTGCAAAAATTATTGGGAAAGAGAAGCTCTCTTTCCTCTGGCATTGCTAGCTGTGAATATTATACATCTGGAAGATCCAGGTGCCATCAGTGGCAGAGGGCCTGGAAAAGAAGGACACTGTCACCAAGGAAAGTGGAAAATGGGGAGAGTGCAGGTGAGAGAGACAGGGACCAAATTTGAGCCCCTGACTACAGCTGAGCCTGACGCCATATCTACAGCTGAACTTTTGATTAGGTTAGCAAAATGTAATCCTTTTCTTAAGATAGTTTGAGTTTAGGTTCCCTCACTGGTAACCAAAATAAACTTGTCAAATATATACTGTATTGTTAACTACCTGTTAGCACCTCAGACATAATTGAAGCCTGGGAGCCCAGAGCTTTGATGGTGCCTCCCTAGCAGGAGGTGAGACACTTGTGAATCCAACATTGAGTTTGTAGGGAGAGAGGCCAGAGGAAGAAGGAGGGCTGACAGATCCATCCTTTCAGCAGGGGTTATTGTCAGATGTGTTCCAGGGAAGCATCCCACGTTCAGTCTGTTTGCTATAACACTTGTGTGTTTGTGAGTGATTGTAACATAAATTAGCTCAAATGTAGTTGATAAATGGTGGAATGGTGTCAGTGAAATGTGGGAGTTGTGCTGGTTCATAGGAGATGCTCCTAGCCTGTCAGAAGATGAAGGCAAAGTTTAGGACCAAGGCTGACGACAGCAAGCTGAGGAGGGAGGCGGTCTGGTGCATGGTTCTCCCTGCCTCATGTCCCTCTGTCGCCTTAGCTGAGCCATCACCTTGGTCTAGGAGTGCTTCTTGCTCAGTGCGCCCCCATCCTGCGCGTCGTTCCCTTATTTCCAAGACTCAGAAGACTACGCTTCTCCCACACTGCCTCCTATCAAATTACCTTCTCTTTCTTTTTTTTCTTTTTCAGGCAAAGTCCTTTGTTTTCTGCAAAATGTTTTATTTATTAAGTGCTGACCATTCTTTTTAAACTCTGCTGATATTTTAAAAATTAAGATTTTTATTGCTTTTGTTAGTGTTCTAGTTGCAAAGTTGGGTAAGTTTTAAACTATCTGCCTCAATCCTCTTTCCCCCATAAGTCTTATTATTTTTAGTTTGCAATTTGCAGAAAGTGTCTTTTTGTCCTCTCCCACAGGAACACATATATTTCGTTATTGAAGAAACACTTGCACTTTTTAAAAGAGCAAAATGGTAGATAGCTCTAGATGTGCTGAGCCTGGACCACATTGCTTCAGTTCTCATTGATTTTCCTTGCTTTTATACAGTAGCATCAAAGTTCAACCTGTCTTATCACTTTTTTTTTTTTGGTCTAGTATTGAAATATAAAGAGACTTGAATCTGATTCCTGGTTCCTGATAGGCTGAACCCAGGAATTTTTCTGGATCCCTGAATCCAATTTTCAAACCTGGGTGACCTAACTTGTGTTCTGCCTCTCAGCATCCAGGAGGAGCCTTTAAACAAAACTATATACACCAACAACACAGCATAAGCAGATGCCACACACTGTAAAGGACACAGGATGCAGGCAGCTGGAAAATTGTGCTACAAAAATAAACACCCGGTTTCTGCAAATTGGGCGGCTCTCATTAGCCCGGGGAAGCTCATTCTCATGGTTAAGTAGTTAAGCTGCTGATTAAAGGCACAAGACTATTTAGGCACCTGCTTATTCTTTCATTTTCTTTTCATTACTTTGGCCAGGAGATGGTGCTCTGGAATGTAATCTGCCAGAGGACCCCTCAGATTTGGAGCTACAAGAACAAATTCAGCACCTGCAAATACTCTTTCTTAAACTGAGAAAATGACTTGGATTTTCCAACGGGGAGAGGAATGCAATTTTAAAACCAGTTAGAGACCGAGTGGCTAAGAACATAACACTACCTGTCATTTTTCTTTTGGATTCCCAAATCCAATTAACGATGATTCGTGGTAGGGGCAGGTACAGCGCAAGACTGTGATGTTAAACTGGCAAGTAAAACTATTTGGAAGTAAAAAATATAAAGCACTTCAGGAGAAACTAGTTTTAGAGCCTACCACATTAGAATAATGACAGTGTACCATTATTAATAATAATGGTACACTGGCCTGAGGTGACCTGGATTTAAATCTTGTACACAAATGATGCATATAATGGCTTACACCTTCCAGGTATGCCTTTGCATGTTACCAGAGGCCTTCAAAGCCATCATGCCCAGGACTGAGTAAACCTGAGGATGGATCGTCAAATATTGCTTTTTAGGCAGCTTCCACCTCTATTCGAAGAGCTAGTTCTAGAACATAGCAACTTGGGGTCTGAATCTTACATTGAGAGGTAAGAGAGTGATATCCTAGAATAGAATCATACCACTATTGATGGCTGCCATGTGCCAGTTGCCCTGCAGGAGGTGCTCTGAATGTTCTTTTTCTCTCATTCCTTACTACAACATCAAGAGGTGGTTGCTCTTGGGCTTCCCTGGTGGTGCAGTGGTTAAGAATCCACCTGCCAATGCAGGGGACATGGGTTCGATCCCTGGTCCGGGAAAATCCCACATGCCGCAGAGCAACTAAGCCCGTTTGCCACAACTACTGAGCCTGTGCTCTAGAGCCCACAAGCCACAACTACTGAGCCCGTGTGCCACAACTACTGAAGCCCGAGCGCTTAGAGCCCGTGCTCTGCAAAGGGAAGCCACCGCAATTAGAAGCCTGCACACTGCAACGGAGAGAAGCCCATGCACAGCAATGAAGACCCAACACAGCCAAAAATAAATAAATAAATAAAATAAATTTATATATATATATAAAGAGGTGGTTACTCTTATTATCCTCGTTTTACAGATGAGGAAACAGAGACTTGAAGAGGCTAAATAACTTGCCCAAGGTTAAACTGGTAGGAAATATTACAGCTAGTAAATAATTCAGCTGGTTCCAGAATCCACACTAATTATTATGCCGTTAACCTCCCCGCAGAATTGCCACTGTGTGTTTCCCACTTAAAACCTTCCGAGGTCTTTCACAGCCCACAGGATAGAAACCAGATCCCTTAGCCTGACACTTAAGGTCTTTTATGAATTATGAATCAGAAAAACGGCAGTGATATTATCTAAGGCCATGTGTAAGGCAGTGACCACCAAGTCCTATCACTGCAACTGTTTTGAAGCACACACCCACAACACATGAATATTTATTCATGAGTTATTTATGGGTTTTCTTGTCAAATCAGGCATTAAATACTATTAAAATTTATTTCTAATTTAAAAGAAATTCTAAAGAATGTCTAATATATCCTTCCTTCACCCCCAGTGGAAGATCTTTTTCATCCCTTGCCTTGCACACTCTGTGCACACTTGGGAAACCACCAGCCTAAGGTGAGGCCAGCTGGGTCTGGATCTCTGCTCTGAGACAGAGATTCTCCCTTGTCAATGTTCAGGAGAGCTCAGGCCCTGAGAGGCAATGGGCTGGCATGCTTGTGCTGAAAAATCTTTTCCCTGGGTTGGGGAGGGGGTGAGTATCATAATTATCTATAACTTGGTAAGCCTGGAAACAGAACTAAGGGACATATAGGGACTGAATGATGCTTGCACTTCGTGGTCCAGGATGTGCAAAGTCCATTGGCCAAGGCATCATCTCCCATAAAGTGTGCTTGGATGATGTATCAGTTTTCTAGGGCTGCCATAACAAAGTACCACACACTGGGTGCCTAAGACAACAGAATTTTATTCTCTCACAGTTCTGGAGGCTAGAAGTCTGAGATCACAGTGTTGGCAGCGTTGGTTCCTTCTGAGGGTATGAGAAAGAATCCTGTTCCATGCTTCTTCTTTGATGTTCCTTGGCTTGTAGACACAGTACCCCAATATCTGCCTTCATCTTCACAGGGCGTTCTTTTTATGAGGATGCCAGTCATGTTGGATTAGGGAGTCTGCCCTTCTCCAGTATGACCTCACCTTAACTAATTACATCTACAATGACCCTATTTCCAAGGATGATTGCATTCTTGGGGGTGAGGATTTCAACATATCTTTTTTTCTTTTTTTAACATCTTTACTGGCGTATAATTGCTTTACAATGGTGTGCTAGTTTCTGCTGTATAACAAAGTGAATCAGCTATATGTATACATATATCCCCATATCGCCTCCCTCTTGCATCTTCCTCCCACCTTCCCTATCCCACCCCTGTAGGTGGTCACAAAGCACTGAGCTGATCTCCCCTTGCAATGCAGCTACTTCCCACTAGCTAGCTATTTTACATTTGGTAGTTTATATATGTCAGGGCTGCTCTCTCACTTTGTCCCAGCTTACCCTTCCCACTCCCCATGTCCTCAAGTCCATTCTCTATATCTGCATATTTATTCCTGTCCTGCCCCTAGGATGTTCAGAACCTGTTTGTTTTGGGTTTTTTTTAGATTCCATGTATATGTGTTAGCATATGGTATTTGTTTTTCTCTTTCTGACTTATTTCACTCTGTATGACAGACTCTAGGTCCATCCACCTCACTACAAATAACTCAATTCCGTTTCTTTCTATGGCTGAGGAATATTTCATTGTATATATGTGCCACATCTTCTATATCCATTAATCTGTCGATGGACACTTAGGTTGCTTCCATGTCCTGGCTATTGTAAATAGAGCTGAAATGAACATTGTGGTACATGACTCTTTTTGAATTATGGTTTTCTCAGGGTATATGCCCAGTAGTGGGATTGCTGGGTCATATGGTAGATCTATTTTTAGTTTTTTAAGGAACCTCCATACTGTTCTCCATAGTGGTGGTATCAATTTACATTCCCACCAACAGTGCAAGAGGGTTCCCTTTTCTCCACACCCTGTCCAGCATTTATTGTTAGTAGATTTTTTGATGATGGCCATTCTGACTGGCATGAGGTGATACCTCATTGTTTTGATTTGCATTTTTTAATGATTGGTGATGTTTAGTGTCCTTTCATGTGTTCGTTGGCAATCTGTATATCTTCTTTGGAGAAATGTCTATTTAGGTCTTCTGCCCATTTTTGGATTGGGTTGTTTGTTTTTTGTTATTGAGCTGCATGAGCTGCTTGCATATTTTGGAGATTAAACCTTTGTCAGTTGCTTCGTCTGCAAATATTTTCTCCCATTCTGAGGGCTGTCTTTTCATCTTGTTTAAGGTTTCCTTTGCTGTGCAAAAGCTTTGAAGTTTCATTAGGTCCCATTTGTTTATTTTTGTTTTTATTTCCATTTCTCTAGGAGGTGGGTCAAAAAGGATCTTGCTGTGATTTATGTCATAGAGTATTCTGCCTATGTTTTCCTCTAACAGTTTTATAGTGTCTGCCTTACATTTAGGTCTTTAATCCATTTTGAGTTTATTTTTGTGTATGGTGTCAGGAAGTGTTCTAATTTCATTCTTTTTCATGTAGCTGTCCAGTTTTCCCAGCACCACTGATTGAAGAGGCTGTCTTTTCTCCATTGTATATTCTTGACTCCTTTATAAAGATAAGGTGAGCATATGTGTGTGGGTTTATCTCTGGGCTTTCTATCCTATTCCATTGATCTATATTTCTGTTTTTGTGCCAGTACCATACTGTCTTGATTACTGTAGCTTTGTAGTATAGTCTGAAGTCAGGGAGGCTGATTCCTCCAGCTCTGTTTTTCTTTCTCAAGATTGCTTTGGCTATTTGGGGCCTTTCGTGTTTCCATACAAATTGTGAAATTTTTTGTTCTAGTTCTGTGAAAAATGCCATTGGTAGTTTGATAGGGATTGCATTGAATCTGTAGATTGCTTTGGGTAGTATAGTCATTTTCACAATGTTGATTCTTCCAGTCCAAGAACATGGTATATCTCTCCATCCATTTGTGTCATCTTTGATTTCTTTCATCAGTGTCTTGTAGTTTTCTGCATTCAGGTCTTTTGTCTCCTTAGGCAGGTTTATTCCTAGGTGTTTTATTCTTTTTTTTTTTGCAATGGTAAATGGGAGTGTTCCCTTAATTTCTCTTTCAGATTTTTCATCATTAGTGTATAGGAATGCAAGAGATTTCTGTGCATTAATTTTATATCCTACTACTTTACCAAATTCATTGATTAGCTCTAATAGTTTTCTGGTAGCATCTTTAGGATTCTCTGTATATCATATCATGTCATCTGCAAACAGTGACAGCATTACTTCTTCTTTTCTGATTTGGATTCCTTTTATTTCTTTTTCTCCTCTGATTGCTGTGGCCGAAACTTCCAAAACTCTGTTGAATAATAGAGGTGAGGGTGGGCATCCTTCTCTTGTTCCTGATTTTAGAGGAAATGGTTTCAGTTTTTTACCATTGAGAATGATGTTTGCTGTGGGTTTGTCGTATATGGCCTTTATTATGTTTAAGTAAGTTCCCTCTATGCCTACTTTCTGGAGAGGTTATATCATAAATGGGTGTTGAATTTTGTCAAAAGCTTTTTCTGCATCTATTGAGATTATCATATGGTTTTTATCTTTCAGTTTGTTAATATGGTGTAGTGCATTGATTGATTTGCATATATTGAAGAACTCTTGCATTCCTGGGATAAACCTCACTTGGTCATGGTGTATGATCCTTTTAATGTGCTGTTGGATTCTGTTTGCTAGTATTTTGTTGAGGATTTTTACATCTATGTTCATCAGTGATATTGGTCTGTAGTTTTCTTTTTTGGGGACATCTTTGTCTGGTTTTGGTATGGTGGCCTTGTAGAATGAGTTTGGGAGTGTTCCTCCCTCTGCTATATTTTGGAAGAGTTTGAGAAGGATAGGTGTTAGGTCTTTTCTAAATGTTTGATGGCTTTGCCTGTGAAGCCATCTGGTCCTGGGCTTTTGTTTGTTGGAAGATTTTTAATCACAGTTTCAATATCAGTGGTTGTGATTGGTCTGTTTATATTTTCTATTTCTTCCTGGTTCAGTCTTGGAAGGCTGAGCTTTTCTAAGAGTTTGTCCATTTCTTCCCGGTTGTCCATTTTATTGGCATATAGTTGCTTGTAGTAATTCCTCAAGATTCTTTGTATTTCTGCAGTGTCAGTTGTTACTTCTCCCTTTTCATTTCTAATTCTGTTGATTTGAGTCTTCTCCCTTTTTTTCTTGATGAGTCTGGCTAATGGTTTATCAATTTTGTTTATCTTCTCAAAGAACCAGCTTTTAGTTTTATTGATCTTTGCTATCGTTTCCTTCATTTCTTTTTCATTTATTTCTGATCAGATCTTTATGATTTCTATCCTTCTGCTGATTTTGGGGTTGTTTTGTTCTTCTTTCTCTAATTGCTTTAGGTGAAAGTTTAGGTTGTTTATTTGAGATTTTTCTTGTTTCTTGACGTAGGATTATATTGCTATAAACTTCCCTCTTAGAACTGCTTTTACTGCATCCCATAAGTTTTGGGTCGTCGTGTTTTCATTGTCATTTGTTTCTAGGTATTTTTTGATTTTCTCTTTGATTTCTTTAGTGATCTCTTGGTTATTTAGTGGTGTATTGTTTAGCCTCCATGTGTTTGTATTTTTTACAGTTTTTTCTCCTGTAACTGATATCTAGCCTCATACCATTGTGGTCGAAAAGATACTTGATATGACTTCAATTTTCTCAAATTTACCAAGGCTTGATTTGTGTCCCAAGATATGATCTACCCTGGAGAATGTTCCATGAGCACTTGAGAAGAAAGTGTATTCTGTTGTTTTTGAATGGAATGTCCTATAAATATCAATTAAGTCCATCTTGTTTAATGTGTCATTTAAAGCTTGTGTTTCCTTATTTATTTTCATTTTGGATGGTATGTCCACTGGTGGAAGCGGGGTGTTAAAGTCCCTTACTATTATTGTGTTACTGTTGATTTCCCCTTTTATGTCTCTTAGCATTTGCCTTATGTATTGAGGTGCTTCTATGTTGGGTGCATAAATATTTACAAATGTTATATCTTCTTCTTGGATCAATCCCTTGATCATTATGTAGTGTCCTTCTTTGTGTCTTGTAATAGTCTTTATTTTAAAGTCTGTTTTATCTGATATGAGAATTGCTACTCCAGCTTTCTTTTGATTTCCATTTGCATGGAATATCTTTTTTCATCTCCTCACTTTCAGTCTGTATGTGTCCCTAGGTCTGAAGTGGGTCTCATGTAGACTGCATATATACAGAACTTGTTTTTGTATCCATTCAGCCAGCCTGTGTCTTTTGGTTGGAGCATTTAATCCATTCACATTTAAGGTAATTATCAATATGTATGTTCCTATTACCATTTTCTTAATTGTTTTGGGCTTGTTTTTTAGGTCTTTTCTTCTCTTGTGTCTCCCACTTAGAGAAGTTCCTTTAGCATTTGTTGTAGAGCTAGTTTGGTGGTGCTGAATTCTCTTAGCCTTTGCTTGTCTGTAAAGCTTTTGATTTCTCTGTCAAATCTGAATGAGATCCTTGCTGGGTAGAGTAATGTTGGTTGTAGGTTTTTCCCTTTCATCACTTTAAATATGTCCTGCCACTCTCTCTGGCTTGCTGTTTCTGCTGAGAAATCAGCTGTTCACCTTATGGGGGTTCCCTTGTATGTTATGTGTCATTTTTCCCTTGTTGCTTTTAATAATTTTTCTTTGTCCTTAATTTTTGTCAGTTTGATTACTGTGTGTCTCGGCATGTTTCTCCTTGGGTTTATCCTGCCTGGGACTCTCTGTTCTTCCTTTCCCATGTTAGGGAAGTTTTCAACTATAATCTCTTCAAATATTTTCTCAGACCCTCTCTTTTTCTCTACTTCTTCTGGGAGCCCTATAATTCGAATGTTGGTGTGTTTAATGTTGTGCCTGAGGTCTCTGAGACTGTCCTCAATTCTTTTCATTCTTTTTTCTTTATTCTGCTCTGCAGTAGTTATTTTCACTATTTTATCTTCCAGATCACTTATCCGTTCTTCTGCCTCAGTTATTCTGCTATTGATTCCTTCTAGAGGATTTTAAATTTCATTTATTGTGTCATTCATCATTGTTTGTTTGCTCTTTATTTCTTATAAGTCCTTGTTAAACGTTTCTTGTATTTTCTCTATTCTATTTCCAAGATTTTGCATCGTTTTTACTATCATTACTCTGAATTCTTTTTCAGGTAGACTGCCCAATTCCTGTTCATATGTTTGGTCTGGTGGGTTTTTACCTTACTCCTTCATCTGCTGCATATTTCTCTGTCGTCACATTTTGCTTAACTTAACTGTGTTTGGGGTCCTCTTTTCATGGGCTACAGGTTCATAGTTCCTGTTGTTTTAGGTGTCTGCCCCCAGTGGGTAAGGTTGATTCAGGGGCTTGTGTAGGCTTCCTGATGGAGGGGACTGGTGCCTGTGTACTGGTGGGTGGTGCTGGATCTTGTCTTTCTGGTGAGCAGGATCGTGTCTGGTGGTGTGTTTTGGGGTGTCTGTGAACTTAGTATGATTTTCGGCAGCCTCTCTGCTAATGGGTGGGGTTGTGTTCCTGTCTTGTTAGTTGTTTCGCATGGGGTGTCCAACCCTGCAGCTTGTGGGCTGTTCAGTGGAGCTGGGTCTTAGCTTTGAGATGGAGATCTCTGGGAGAGCTCCCACCAATTGATATTATGTGGGGCTGGGAGATCTCTGGTGGTCCAATGTCCTGAACTCAGCTCTTCCACCTCAGAGGCTCAGGCTTGACACCAGGCCAGAGCATCAAGACCCTATCAGCCACATGACTCAGAAGAACAAGGAGAAAAGAAGGAAGAAAAAAAAGTAATAAAATAAAATAATTAAAATTAAAAAATAATTATTAAGATAAAAACATTTTTTAAAAGTAATAAAAAAAGAAGAGTGCAACCAAACCAGTAAACAAATCCACCAATGATATCAAGCGCTAAAAACTATAGTAAATTAAACATAAAAATCAGAAACAAATCAGTCACAGACAGCAAACGCCAAGTCTACAGTTGCTCCCGAAGTCCACCGCCTCAATTTTGGGATGATTCGTTGTCTATTCAGGTATTCCACAGATGCAGGGTACATCAAGTTGACTGTGGGGATTTAATCCACTGCTCCTGAGGCTGCTGGGAGAGATTTCCCTTTCTCTCCTTTGTTCGCACAGCTCCTGGGGTTCAGCTTTGGTTTTGGCCCCACCTCTACATGTAGGTCGCCTGAGAGCGTCTGTTCCCCGCCCAAAGAGGACAGGGTTAAAGTAGCAGCTGATTAGGGGGCTCTGGTTCACTCAGGCCTGGGAAAGGGAGGGGTACGGAATGCGGGGCGAGCCTGCAGCGGCAGAGGCCGGCATGACATTGTAACAGTCTGGGGTGCACCGTATGTTCTCTCAGGGAAGCTGTCCCTGGATCACAGCAGTGGTGGGCTGCACAGGCTCCCGGGAGGGGCAGTGTGGATAGTGACCTGTGCTTGCACATAGGCTTCTTGGTGCCTGCAACAGCAGCCTTAGCGTTTCATGCCCGTCTCTGGGGTCTGCGCTGATAGCCACAGATCGCGCCCGTCTCTGGAGCTCATTTAGGCAGTACTCTGAATCCCCTCTCCTTGCGCACCCTGAAACAATGGTCTCTTGCCTCTTAGGCAGGTCCAGACTTTTTCCTGGACTCCCTCCCAGCTAGCTGTGGTGCACTAGCCCCCTTCAGGCTGTGTTAACGCAGCCAACCCCAGTCCTCTCCCTGGGATCTGACCTCTGAAGCCCAAGCCTCAGCTCCCAGCCCGCACCGGCCCTGGCAGGTGAGCAGACAAGCCTCTCGGGCTGGTGAGTGCTGGTCAGCAATGATCCTCTGTGCAGGAATCTTTCCGCTTTGCCCTCTGCACTCATGTTGCTGCGCTCTCCTCCGCGGCTCCGAAGCTTCCCCACCACCATCCCCAGTCTCCGCCAGTGAAGAGGCTTCCTAGTATGTGGAAAGTTTTCCTCCTTCACAGCTCCCTCCCAGAGGTGCAGGTCCCGTCCCTATTCTTTTGTCTCTGTTTATTCTTTTTTCTTTTGCCCTACCCAGGTACGTGGGAAGTTCCTTGCCTTTTGGGAAGTCTGAGGTCTTCTGCCAGCGTTCAGTAGGTGCTCTGTAGGAGTTGTTCCACGTGTAGATGTATTTTTGATGTATTTGTGGGGAGAAAGGTGATCTCCACATCTTACTCTTCTGCCATCTTGAAGCACCCCCCTCAATTCACTTCTGTATCGCCGCTCACCCAGCATGGCACCCGGCACCCCAGCACGTTTTGCTGAATGCAGGCATTCCCAGCTGATTGCTGCATTCTGTTTGTTACCAGTGTATCTTTTTTAAAAAACTGCTTGATTGAGATATAATTCACATACCATACGACTCACCCATTTAAAGTATGTAATTCAATGGTTTTCAGTATATTCGCAGAGCTGTGCAATCATCACTACAATTAATTTTAGAACATTTTTATTGCCCACAAAGGAAACACTGTGCTGATTCTGTCACTCTCCATTTCCTCCAACAGTCTCTAACTTTAGCAATCACTATTCTACTTTCTGTCTTTATGGATTTGCCTCTTCTGGATATGGGTATAAACGGGATAATACAATATGTGTGATCAAATTTCATCCATATTGTAGCACATATCAGTACTTCACTTATTTTTATTGCCAAACAATATTCTATTTTATGGATAAACATGTTTTATCCAATATTGGATGGACATTTGCATGGTTTCCACCTTTTGGCTACTTAAATGGTAACATATGCATATGAATGTTTAGATGCTCTGCACGAGTTTTTGTGTATCCAAAAACTGGGTCAGGTGGTAACTCTGTGTTTAACCTTGAAGAAATTGTCAAACAGTTTTTCTGAAGCAGCTGCATCGTTTTACGTAGCAGTATACGAGGGCTCCGATGTCTCTACATCCTCGCCATCTCTTGTTATCTTTTTTACTGTAGCCATCCTAGTGGGTGTGAAGGTGTATCTCACTGCAGTTTTGATTACATTTCCTTGATGGCTAATGATGGTAAGCATCATTTCATGTGTTTATTCAGTCAGTTATACATCTTCTTTGGAGAAATGTCTATTTGGTTCCTTTGCACACTTTTTGATAGGGTCATTTGTCTTCTTATCATTTGATATATCATTTTATCATTATGTTATTTGAACTCTTAATACAAAGAGTTATCAACATATTCTAGATAAAGTCACAGGTGTATAATTTGCAAAAAAAATTTCCCATTCTATGGATTGTCTTTTCACTATCTTGATGATGTCTTTTGAAGCACAAAAGTTTATTTTTGATGAAGTCCAGTTGATAGTTTTTTATTCTTTTGTTACTTTTGCATTTGGTATCACATGTGTATCTTGAACAACATACATGCTACATACGTACTACAATAGCTCTTACCTGACAGTATTGAGATATTATTGCCTTGACTCCTCCTGATGGGACTCTGAGCTCCCTGACAAGGAGCAGGGGGAATGGGGAACAGCCATGCCTTAGTAAATTCGTATCCTTTATAGACCTAAGTGGTTGTTCTCATTCTAGCAAAGTGGTTAAGGACATGGGCTCTCCAATCAGATGCCTGGATTCGAGTCCCCTCTCTGCCACTATCACTGTGACCTTGAGCAAATTACATAGACTCACCAGGCTTCAGGGACTTCAACTGTAAAATAGGGAAAATAGCAACCAATTAGCATTATCCTGAGGATTAACTGGGTAATGCATGTAAGGTGGTTGGCACAAGGCCTTGGACTTACTAACTATGTTAGCTGGACCATTATTATCTCAGTACCTGGCAGAGAAAACATCCAATAAATGCTTGTTGAATCAATGACTGATAAAAAGGGTCATTTAGGAGAGCAACCCAGTCTCTATGTAGAGTCACAATCCTGGTGCCCAGGGGGGCAAACAGAAACTTCTACTCTCTTGGAGAGGGATATCTAAACCAGTCCATACCTACCGGGGGTGTGGTCCCACCTGGCACACTCTCCAGATAAGACTTTTCTTGACCTGGGCATTTCTCCCACCTTGAAATGTCTGTTTACACAGCTCACCCTTTGAGGGTCCTGGGGACAGTGTCTTCTGCTGCTCTTGCTTAATTGTCTCCTAAACGTACAAAGAAAGTAGATAATTGTTCCAGGAGGAAATACTGCTGGGCTTTGATTCCTAAGCTAGCATTACAGAGATGTCAGCATTTCTTACGAAGTCCCCAAGCACAAGCTTTACACAAGCACTCTATCCCTCAAGTCATTATTTTGTGACATTTGTTAAGAAATATGCTTTCTCTTTTACAGTCAGAAGCTTCTTATCCTAAGTGTGTTTCTTTCCTTGGTCTTGGTGAGACTGAGGCTGCGTTCACTGGCCACTGAGCTTAAGTCAATTTTTAATTAATTGCTGCTACCAAGTGGAGGCAGATTCTGGTCGTGGGGATGCTACCCATGGGAAAGGACAAAGCATGCAAAAATCTAAGATGAGTTAAAGGATCATCACAGAAAAAAGCAAATACAAATGAACTTCAGTTTTTCTTATCCTTTGGGAAGTTCAAAAGTTATTATCCATCGTTCCCCAAATGAGAAAAATAGGATGGCTGTTTTTTTTGGAGCTGCCGTTATTGGGTTCATCACAAGCCTGATCTTTTCATTGAAGCAGGTCCCTTAATGCCTGTGCTGGGAAGTGAGTTCAGCTTTATCCTAGTTGATGACTGATGTTTGCTCAAAGGTGTTTTCTTTCTTGGATTTTACCTGAATTGTGTGTGTGTGTGTGTGTGTAGGACTGGGGTTGGGAAGGATGAGAATACAGATCAGTAGAGGTCAGAGGAGGCTTCAGGCCCCTCATCTGTGGAAAGGATGGCAGCCCTCTAGGTATGTAGAAGGACAATCACTGCTACCACCTTTTCACTCCCTAACACCAATCCTATGAGCACAGAATATCTCCATTCTCCCCTCAAAGGTCTTCCTAAAACAGGTTGACTCTACTATTCCTCAACCCTCAAGTCTGCTTCAGTATCAGAGACAGAAAACATGATATCATAGAACAGCAAGGAACTACGAGTCAGAAGATGTGGATTTGAATTCAGTTCTGCTGCTGATCTTGGGGAAGTTGCTTAATCAAACCTGAGTCTAACTGACTTCAACACCAGAGCCCAAAAGAGGCTCAACCTCTCTCATGAAGAACTTTGAATGATATGCTGAGATGTTGAATGCTACTGGGCGGGCATATCAACATCCATTGTAATATGGGTATGATCCAGGGCTCCCGGGCCACGAGCAGAGGGGAGCTGAGACTGGCATGATGACAATAGTTACAAGTCACCTGCAGTAGCCATGAGAGCCCTCCCACCAGTTGTACGCACATAGTCCCTGCACTGCTGATGCAGATGCCTTGCTGCTCAGCATGCCATGGGGACCGGGGGGGTGGGGGGTGGGGGAGGGTATGTAGGATATTTCAGTTTTTATTTTTTTTATGTTACAGCTCCTTTGCTTTAGGATTCAGCATGAGCCCTTTGGGATGAAGGGCAAGCTACAGACAGACCCCATGCTGGGCTCAAGCCTCTGTTCACCTCTCCCACTGGCTCGCTGTCTCTAAACCAAACTTGTGCTCTTTTCCAGAAGTCTCCTGGCCTCCTCATGCAAACAGGTTCTCAGTAGACAGTTCCCTCTAAGGCTAGTCATATGCAGCTCTGGGGGTAACTACAGCCTGGCTTCAAACCAGGCCCCTCCAGCCATGTTTGCTTTCTTAAGTCCAGGTATGCCCTTTGAGAAATGGGTTCATGTCTCACATTGAATGCATTTTCCATCAGCTTTATTGTGAAGACCAATTAGATGTTTTATTGTATAAATCATCTTAAGGCCATGCATTCTTGACAGGGGCAGTATCACCCCAAGGGAGTGAAAATGGGTGCTTGGTTATATGCTTTATGTATAAAGCACATACATATAAATAGTATACATACATACAACATATTGGTGGTATTACAATTTCATCGGGGATATTAGGGAAAAAGTGTCTAAAAGGCTACTTAGGGGCAATAATGAAAAAAGTTGAGAAACACTCTTAAGACCCTAAGATAAAAGGAATATTTATGTAAGTTACAAATATACTTTCTGTGTGATTATCTTTCTGTCCATGCTTATTAATAGATAATTTCCATCTAACAAAAATATTAGTAGGGCTTCCCTGGTGGTGCAGTGGTTGAGAATCTGCCTGCTAATGCAGGAGACACGGGTTCGAGCCCTGGTCTAGGAGGATCCCACATGCCGCGGAGCAACTACGCCCGTGAGCCACAGCTATTGAGCCTGCGCGTCTGGAGCCTGTGCTCCACAACAAGAGAGGCCGCGATAGTGAGAGGCCCGCGCACCGCGATGAAGAGTGGCCCCCGCTTGCCACAACTAGGGAAAGCCCTCTCACAGGAACGAAGACACAACACAGCAAAAATAAAATAAATTAATTAATTTAAAAAATATATATTAGTAAAACAAAATGAATGTTGAAGACTCCTGTTTCAGAATGTGTCTACAGATGTTAAACATTTCAAGAAATCTCTTACATAGGCTGTATTTGGAGTACTTCATACATTTGGAATTCTGTGCTTTCTTAAATGATAACATAGAAATTCCCCAAATGGTTTTATTGGCGTTGGTTACCATCCTTGAATTTGAATGGAAAGCCATTTACACATCTGTGATCAATTAGCTTTTGATTATTGGCTAATGGTACACATTTAAATATATCCAGGAGACATATTATGGTTCAATACAATAATTAAATTAGTGCTGTGATTGAAAATATTTTAATCTTTTATCAATCTAGGGCACTCGTGGAAGGAATATTTATTATTTTATTTTAGTGCACAATTTACAAAGAGCTTTCAAATAACTTCATTTGCTAATCGTACAACTCATTTCACCCTCACGAGTCCTATAAAGTTAAGATTATTATCAACTTACCATTTTCGTTTTAGAGATAAGGAAGCTGAGGCTGTCAGCTTAAATGATTTGTTTAAGAGACTTAGCTGCGAAGAGTCTGTATGACCTCAGGCTGCCACAGCAGTGCATCAGAGACTGGGTGGTATAGGTGAGTAAAAAGTCTTTTTCCTACAACCCTCTTAGGTTCTGTGCCTGGGGACTGCTTGAACTGGGCTGACAAAAGACAGATTTACAAGAGAGAAGCAGAAGTTTGTTACATTTACATATGGGAGCAGTCAGAGATCAGTAACTCAAAGGGTGGGTTAGAATTTAGGCTTACATACCATTTTAGCAAAGGAACAATGCATTTTTAGACAGATCGCAAGATAAAGGAAAAGAACCTTGAGTCTCTAGGAACAAGAAATTGTGCGAAGGCAAATACAGAGGGAACTAATGGTACACAAAGGCTAGTTAGTGAAGTTTGCTTATGTAGATTCCTCTGGTGCCATCTCTAGGCTGGTGAGGGATTAAAGTTGTCTCCGATGATTAACTTTTGTCCTTCCTGGTAGAATAGGGAGGAAATTTATGTCCTATTTTTAGGCAAATAGGGGAAACACAGAGCTCTTTTCTTGTATCTGCTTATTCTCGACTGCCTTCAGCTAAAAATAATCCTCATGCCAAAGTAGTATATTTTGGGGTGGCATATTCTACCAGTCTACCATGGCTTAAGCAACAGAAATTTATTTCCTCACAGTTCTGGAGGCTGGAAGTCCAAGAGTAAGGTGCCAGCCGTGTTGGTGTCTGGTGAGCCCTCTCTTCCTCGCTTGCAGATGGCCACCTTCTTTCTGAGCCCTCACAGGGCTCACATGGGGAGAGGAAAAGATCTCTGGTGTCTCTTCCTCTTCTTATAAGGTCACCAATCTTATCGGATTAAGGTCCCACTGTTATGACTTCATTTAACCTTAATTACCTCCCTATGGGTCCTAGCTCCAAACAGAGTCACATTGGGGGTTAGGGCTTGAACATATGAATTTGGCAAGAGGGGAGACACAATTCAGTCTGTAACAGAGTGGCAATGGGATCTGAATTCCTCCTCTGACTCCCAAGCCTGTTCTTTGTCCCATCACGTGACCCCTCCACATGCTGGCATCCATCCTCTGAGCCAGAGCCAGACCACTGGCAGCAAGCCTAGAGCAGACAGGCAGCTGTCTGATTCTGGGGTGACTGCTAGAATTGGGAGGAAGGTGTGCATCATCTGTAACAGGGGAAAGAAGGGCAGGGGGAAAGGCAAGGTTGCCCTTGATGTGGCCACTGCCTTAATTCAAGTGCTTATTATCTTTTGCCTTGACTCTTAGAAGAGTCCCCTGCTTACTTCCCCTGCCTCTAGACTTGTCCCACTCTATTCCATCCCCCAAACAGACAACAGAGTCCTTTTTCTAAAATGCAACTTTAATCACCTCTTTACTGTGCTTAAAACTATTTAGTGTTTCTCAATATCTAGATAAAGTCAAATTCCTTAGCTTTGCATTTAAGACCCATCATGACCTTGGCCAGGACCATATCTCTGACATCATTTCCTGTCCTTCTCTGTCATATTAAACATTCCAGCTACACAAAACTCCCTTTTATTCTCTCCAATACAGTTCAAGTTGAAAATGTTTACTCTTATTTATAAACTTAGCTCAGATGGCATCTCTTCTAGAAATCTTCCCCCCAGATCCCTCCTAAAACACTTAACCATTCTTTTCTTTCTGAAGCCATGATAATTCGATTATAAAAAACAGTTACCCTCTATTGGAATTGTCTCTGTTTTTATTTCCCCTAATGGAATGTGGGCCTCCTGTAGAACAGGGGCTCAGAAAATACTTGCTGGACAAATGAGTGTTTTGTCATGAGATGGCAGGTCCCTCACTCAGGTGTGTTTCTTCATCTTCTCCATACCTCAGCAAGCAACAAATCCAGCCTATTCCTATGGGAACTTCCAACTCTGGTTATTCTCCATCTCTAAAGGCTGATAGATAATCTCAATCAACAAATTGACCCTCATAGATTTTCTGCAGTTATAGCAAATATCACCAGGAAAACTGGATTTCTCCCCATACTTGGTAACCATCGCTTCATCCCCTCTTCTATTTGGAGTAATACTTCTGTGTCTTATGTGGCAGCCCAACTCCATATAGCTTTTAGAACTCTGGGAGGTCTCTAAGGCTCACAGGAAATCAGTCCTCCATGCCTTCCTACAACAAGCAAAGGCCCCCCCAGAAGGTCCAGATTTGACCTGGGAGGTCAAACACAAGCCCTGGAAAAATCCCTTTGGTCAGAGGCCAGACTTGGTGCTTAACTCATCACCTTCAGCCAATTGTCTCTTTAACTAATTGGTCGGTCAATTGTTACAGCTTTTTCCATCTGACCAGCTGTTTAACTCCGAGGTCTATCACTTCCTTCCCAACTTGAGATATACTCAATCATTCACAGAAGCCTTTTCTGTCTGGCTCAGATCCCACTCTTTGTTCCCTCTCCTTCCTTCTTCTCCTTGAGCCAAACCACCTTCAGTGCTGACCCAAGGAGAGAAAGACCTCACTGTAACATTAAAATTCTGCTGCTTTATGACAGAAGGGAGGGATTGCAGTCTGTAACAAAATTGTCCTCAGTCAAACACACAGACCGTTCCTGAAGATTATTAAGATGGTTCTTTATTTTAGGATCAACAGGTCTATTCCAGCCTATACGGAATCCACACTGTGGATTCAGCGGTTCATATATGGCTTCTCCATCCTGTCTAACTTGCCTCAACCATCCTTTGTTGGCTTTATGCCTGGCACAAGACTCCCAGAGCACTCCCTTTGCTCATCCCTGCGGTAACAAAGAGTAACGTTCCTGAAACTTCTTTGTTGAACTCTTTTCTATAATCTCCTGGACACTTTATATCCTCATTTTATTCCAATTACCATCACACCACAAGAATCTTTCATGTGTTTTTACATGTTCTTCACAATTGTTATAACTTAATTGTTCCTCCAGTGAATATAAATACATTTAAAATTATTTTCCTTTTATTTACTAATCATATGATGTTATTTTTTTACTCGTATATAACACTTCAATGAATATCTTCACAAAATAGATTTTTAAAAATTCTTTTGACTTAGGATTAATTTTTAGTGATGGAATGACTGGGTCACTGGAGATGCATATCACTATGACTCTTTCTAGCTATCATTATCTGGCCTTATATACACGGCACCAACTCTGTGCAGGTGCCTGTTAGAAAGCAAGATCACCCACGCTGAGGGCTATGGCTTTCCATTTGTCTTTACTGATTAAATACATACAAAATACTATTTTCACTTCCATTCCAATTGCCATATAAGTACAACTTCTTATTAAGGCATGGTCACCTCAGACTTTTTTTTTTTTTTTTTTTTTTGCGGTACGCAGGCCTCTCACTGTTGTGGCCTCTCCCGTTGCGGAGCACAGGCTCCGGACGCGCAGGCTCAGTGGCCATGGCTCACGGGCCCAGCCACTCCACGGCATGTGGGATCTTCCCAGACTGGGGCACGAACCCGTGTCCGCTGCATCGGCAGGCGGACTCTCAACCACTGCGCCACCAGGGAAGCCCACACCTCAGACTTTTTAAGCACCACTAACTTAAATCAAATTTTTCAAGCCCCACTAACTAAACTGCCATTTTCAAGTTCCTTTAAATCCCGTCTCCACTTTGGTTCAAGACCTGTTTCACTATTGGAAAGGTGACATCCTGCACCTGTTTCATGGGGCTCTTCACTGTCTCCCTCCCCTCCTTCCCGTCCTTATCTACACTGGTGTCTACACAGGTGGCATCTCTAGATAGTGCATCGGCTCTGCCATGGGAGTTAGTCTAACTCTGCATTTCTTTCCCTAGAAACATGTTTTGACTCCTTATTCCAAATGCTCAGGATTATTCCAACAATGCTGTCAGAGCCCAAAATAGCTTGGAAAATTTTCTTTGGAAATTGTTTTCAAAAGCCATAGGCATGCCCTTTTGAATCTCCTTATTGGTGGCAAAACTTGGTATTTAGAAGATAGATTTTACTTTTTGGAAGGAAACTAGTATCTTTTACGTATTTTTCGTATCAGACAGGATCCTGTCAGAAGCTAGAAACCATGCCATTATTTCAGTGAAGAGAATTTAATATAAAGAGAACTTTTTCCCAGATAGAAGAGAACTACACAGGCAAAAAGGGTAAACTGAGGTATCATGAAGGTCGTAGCTGCAGGAGGCAGCTGCCTCCCCTAAGGATGAGGGAACGAAGGGAAGATGTTGGGATTACAAACTTAGAAGTTTGCAGAAGGGGCCTGCAGAGCTGGGACTCGGCCCCTGAGGGACAGGGTGTGCTCCGATGGAACTTGGAGCCCGGAGAAGAGGCCCCTCAGAGCTGGAATTCTGACTCCTGAGGAGGAGGTGCCGGTGGCTAATGCTGTCTTTCTGAGTGGTCATATTGAGGTTGGTTCTAAGAGTGTGGAAGGGCAGCAAACTAGAACCACCTGTGCTGCTGGAACCAGCAGCGGCTGGAGGGTGAAGAGTGTTGCTGGGGCAACGCTGATAGGAGCCGGAAGCAAACAAAGGAGAAAGTCGCCATTCCCTCCTCCAACACTCAAGTTCCCTATGGCATCCCTGATAGGCAGAGCCTAACAAGGAGAGAGCTGGCAAAGGAAAAGTGTCATTTGCAGAGTCTCAGCCCCAGTATCAGAAAGTAGAGTGAGGAGGAGGGGAAAACTGGAGCCCAGGAACAATGGCTTAATAACGAGCAACCCCCCAGGTACCAGGCACTCGGTAACTATTTTGAAATAGGAGATCTTTAGTGCTCATGCCACGCCTGTGATTGAGGAATTCTTGCCCTGTTTCATGGATGAGGAAGTGGAGGCCCAGAGAGAGTAAATGATATTAGTGGCCCTGAAATCAGAACACACATCTCCTCACTTCGTGTTCACTGCTTCGTGTTCCACTACATCTGCCTAAGTGAGGCTTCCTTCTGGATGACAAGGGAAGGAGTTTTCTTATTTCTGAGGGGGCTGTCATGAGGGGAGATAAGAAGGAAGAAAGGAAAGAGCCAGGGAGTTGGCATAAGGCTCTGCCATATATAATATGATTCTTCCATGTGACCCGCTCTCCAAATGTTTAGAAAATTCTACCCAGCTCATGAAACATCTGGAGTAAGTGGATTTCTTGTGGAAATTGTTAAAAGGTCTGAACGTTGCACCAAGAGAGACTTGGAGACGAATAAGGACAGCATCTGAAGATGCAGCACAAGAGTTAGAGAAGGTAAACTCTTTGGTGGCAGAAATCTTGAGAAGTTTTATGATTTGTCTAGGCTGTGTAATTGGTTTATATTTTAAGACTTGGGAGGATCTGACATTTTTCTTTACTTTAAAAAATTTTTTATTTTATATTTCAGTATAGTTGATTTACAGTGTTGTGTTAGTTTCAGGTGTACAGCAAACTTATTCAGTTATACATATATATATATTCTTTTTCAGATTTCTTTTCATATAGGTTATTACAGAATATTGAGTAGAGTTCCCTGTGCTATACAGTAGAATTTGTTGACTATTTTATATATAGTAGTGTGTATATATCTAACTGATATTTAAATTATACCCATTTATTTATTAATTTATTTTTATTTTGATGCGTAGGGTCTTAGCTGTGGAATGAGAGATCTTTAGTTGCTTCATGCTTTCTTTTTTGCTTTTTTTTTTTTTACATCTTTATTGGAGTATAATTGCTTTATAATGGTGTGTTAGTTTCTGCTTTATAACAAAGTGAATCCGTTATACATATACATATGTTCCCATATCTCTTCCCTCTTGCGTCTCCCTCCCACCCACCCTCCCTATCCCACCCCTCCAGGTGGTCACAAAGCACCGAGCTGATCACCCTGTGCTATGTGGCTAATTCCCACTAGCTATCTACCTTAGGTTTGGTAGTATATATATGTCCATGCCTCTCTCCCACTTTGTCAGAGCTTACCCTTCCCCCTCCCCATATCCTCAAGTCCATTCTCTAGTAGGTCTGTGTCTTTATTCCTGTCTTACCCCTAGGTTCTTCATGACATTTTTTTTTTCTTAGATTCCATATATATGTGTTAGCATACGATATTTGTCTTTCTCTTTCTGACTTACTTCACTCTGTATGACAGACTGTAGGTCTCTCCACCTCATTACAAATAGCTCAGTTTCTTTTCTTTTTATGGCTGAGTAATATTCCATTGTATATATGTGCCACATCTTCTTTATCCATTCATCCGATGATGGACACTTAGGTTGTTTCCATCTCTGGGCTATTGTAAATAGAGCTGCAATGAACATTTTGTCACATGACTCTTTTTGAATTATGGTTTATTCAGAGTATATGCCCAGCAGTGGGATTGCTGGGTCATATGGTAGTTCTGTTTGTAGAAGGAACCTCCATACTGTTCTCCACAGTGGCTGTATCAATTTACATTCCCACCAACAGTGCAACAAGGTTCTCTTTTCTCCACACCCTCTCCAGCATTTCTTGTTTGTAGATTTTTTGATGATGGCCATTCTGACTGGTATGAGATGATATTTCATTGTAGTTTTGATTTGCATTTCTCTAATGATTAATGATGTTGAGCATTCTTTCATGTGTTTGTTGGCAGTCTGTATATCTTCTTTGGAGAAATGTCTATTTAGGTCTTCTGCCCATTTTTGGATTGGGTTGTTTGTTTTTTGTTATTGAGCTGCATGAGCTGCTTGTAAATTTTGGAGATTAATCCTTTGTCAATTGCTTCATTTGCAAATATTTTCTCCTATTCTGAGGGTTGTCTTTTGGCCTTGTTTATGGTTTCCCTTGCTGTGCAAAAGCTTTGAAGTTTCATTAGGTCCCATTTGTTAATTTTTGTTTCCATTTCTCTAGGAGGTGGGAAAAAAGGATCTTGCTGTGATTTATGTCCTAGAGTGTTCTGCCTATGTTTTCCTCTAAGAGTTTGATACTTTCTGGCCTTACATTTAGGTCTTGAATCCATTTTGAGCTTATTTTTGTGTATGGTGTTAGGGAGTGATCTAATCTCATACTTTTACATGTAGCTGTCCAGTTTTCCCAGCACCATTTACTGAAGAGGCTGTCTGTTCTCCACTGTACATTCCTGCCTCCTTTATCAAAGATAAGGTGACCATATGTGCGTGGGTTTATCTCTGGGCTTTCTATCCTTTTCCATTGATCTATCTTTCTGTTTTTGTGCCAGTACCACACTGTCTTGATTACTGTAGCTTTGTAGTATAGTCTGAAGTCAGGGAGCCTGATTCCTCCAGCTCCGTTTTTCATTCTCAAGACTGCTTTGGCTATTCGGGGTCTTTTGTGTCTCCATACAAATTGTGAAATTTTTTGTTCTACTTCTGTGAAAAATACCAGTGGTAGTTTGATAGGGATTGCATTGAATCTGTAGATTGCTTTGGGTAGTAGAGTCATTTTCACAATGTTGATTCTTCCAGTCCAAGAACATGGTATATCTCTCCATCTGTTTGTGTCATCTTTGATTTCTTTCATCAGTGTCTTATAATTTTCTGCGTACAGGTCTTTTGTCTCCTTAGGTAGGTTTATTCCTAGATATTTTATTCTTTTTGTTGCAATGGTAAATGGGAGTGTTTTCTTGATTTCACTTTCAGATTTTTCATCATTAGTGTATAGGAATGCCAGAGATTTCTGTGCATTAATTTTGTATCCTGCTACTTTACCAAATTCATTGATTAGCTCTAGTAGTTTTCTGGTAGCATCTTTAGGATTCTCTATGTATAGTATCATGTCATCTGCAAACAGTGACAGCTTTACCTCTTTTCCAATTTGGATCCCTTTTATTTCCTTTTCTTCTCTAATTGCTGTGGCTAAAACTTCCAAAAGTATGTTGAATAAGAGTGGTGAGAGTGGGCAACCTTGTCTTGTTCCTGATCTTAGTGGAAATGCTTTCAGTTTTTCACCATTGAGGATGATGTTGGCTGTGGGTTTGTCATATATGGCCTTTATTATGTTGAGGAAAGTTCCCTCTATGCCTACTTTCTGCAGGGTTTTTATCATAAATGGGTGTTGAATTTTGTCAAAAGCTTTCTCTGTATCTATTGAGATGATCATATGGTTTTTCTCCTTCAATTTGTTAATATGGTTTATCACACTGATTTGCATTCCTGGAATAAACCCCACTTGATCATGGTGTATGATCCTTTTAATGTGCTGTTGGATTCTGTTTGCTAGTATTTTGTTGAGGATTTTTGCACCTATGTTCATCGGTGATATTGGCCTGTAGTTTTCTTTCTTTGTGACATCCTTGTCTGGTTTTGGTATCAAGGTGATGGTGGCCTCGTAGAATGAGTTTGGGAGTGTTCCTCCATCTGCTATATTTTGGAAGAGTTTGAGAAGGATAGGTGTTAGCTCTTCTCTAAATGTTTGATAGAATTCGCCTGTGAAGCCATCTGGTCCTGGGCTTTTGTTTGTTGGAAGATTTTTAATCACAGTTTCAATTTCAGTGCTTGTGATTGGTCTGTTCATATTTTCTATTTCTTTCTGATTCAGTCTTGGCAGGTTGTACATTTCTAAGAATTTGTCCATTTCTTCCAGGTTGTCCATTTTATTGGCATAGAGTTCCTTGTAGTAATCTCTCATGATCTTTTGTATTTCTGCATTGTCAGTTGTTACTTCTCCTTTTTCATTTCTAATTCTATTGATTTGAGTCTTTTCCCTTTTTTTCTTGATGAGTCTGGCGAATGGTTTATCAATTTTTTTTATCTTCTCAAAGAACCAGCTTTTAGTTTTATTGATCTTTGCTATCGTTTCCTTCATTTCTTTTTCATTTATTTCTGATCTGATTTTTATGATTTCTTTCCTTCTGCTAACTTTGGGGGTTTTTTGTTTTTCTTTCATTGCTTTAGGTGCAAGGTTAGGTTGTTTATTTGAGATTTTTCTTGTTTCTTGAGGTAGGATTGTATTGCTATAAACTTCCCTTTTAGAACTGCTTTTGCTGCATCCCATAGATTTTGGGTCGTTGTGTCTCCATTGTCATTTGTTTCTAGGTATTTTTTTATTTCCTCTTTGATTTCTTCAGTGATCACTTCGTTATTAAGTAGTGTATTGTTTAGCTTCCATGTGTTTGTATTTTTTACAGATCTTTTCCTGTAATTGATATCTAGTCTCATGGCATTGTGGTCAGAAAAGATACTTGATACAATTTCAATTTTCTTAAATTTACCAAGGCTTGATTTGTGACCCAAGATATGATCTATCCTGGAGAATGTTCCATGAGCACTTGAGAAAAATGTGTATTCTATTGTTTTTGGATGGAATGTCCTATAAATATCAATTAAGTCCATCTTGTTTAATGTATCATTTAAAGCTTGTGTTTCCTTATTTATTTTCATTTTGGATGATCTGTCAATTGGTGAAAGTGGGGTGTTAAAGCCCCCTACTATGAATGTGTTACTGTCGATTTCCCCTTTTATGGCTGTTAGTATTTGCCTTATGTATTGAGGTGCTTCTATGTTGGGTGCATAAATATTTACAATTGTTACATCTTCTTCTTGGATCGATCCCTTGATCATTATGTAGTGTCCTTCTTTGTCTCTTCTAATAGTCTTTATTTTAAAGTCTATTTTGTCTGATATGAGAATTGCTACTCCAGCTTTCTTTTGATTTCCATTTGCATGGAATATCTTTTTCCACCCCCTCACTTTCAGTCTGTATGTGTCCCTAGGTCTGAAGTGGGTGTCTTGTAGACAGCATATATATGGGTCTTGTTTTTGTATCCATTCAGCTAATCTGTGTCTTTTGGTGGGAGCATTTAATCCATTTACATTTAAGGTAATTATCGATATGTATGTTCCTATTCCCATTTTCTTAATTGTTTTGGGTTCGTTATTGTAGGTCTTTTCCTTCTCTTGTGTTTCTTGCCTAGAGAAGTTCCTTTAGCAGTTGTTGTAAAGCTGGTTTGGTGGTGCTGAACTCTGTTAGCTTTTGCTTGTCTGTAAAGGTTTTAATTTCTCCACCAAATCTGAATGAGATCCTTGCTGGGTACAGTAATCTTGGTTGCAGGATTTTTCTCCTTCATCACTTTAAATATGTCCTGCCAGTCCCTTCTGGCTTGCAGAGTTTCTGCTGAAAGATCAGCTGTTAACCTTATGGGGATTCCTTTGTGTGTTATTTGTTGTTTTTCCCTTGCTGCTTTTTTTGTTGTTGTTTCTTGTGGTAATGCGGGCCTCTCACTGTTGTGGCCTCTCCCGTTGTGGAGCACAGGCTCTGGACGCGCAGGCTTAACGGCCATGGCTCATGGGCCCAGCCGCTCTGCGGCATGTGGGATCTTCCCGGACCAGGACACGAACC
The DNA here is from genome assembly GCF_963455315.2 of Globicephala melas. Lineage (NCBI taxonomy): Eukaryota > Metazoa > Chordata > Mammalia > Artiodactyla > Delphinidae > Globicephala > Globicephala melas. The sequence goes on along the minus strand of NC_083321.1, from coordinate 41,764,477 downwards.
CGTGTCCCCTGCATCGGCAGGCAGGCTCTCAACCACTGCGCCACCAGGGAAGCCCTCCCTTGCTGCTTTTAATATGTTTTCTTTGTATTTAATTTTTGACAGTTTGATTAATATGTGTCTTGGTGTATTTCTCCTTGGATTTATCCTGTATGGGACTTTCTGTGCTTCCTGGACTTGATTAACTATTTCCTTTCCCATCTTAGGGAAGTTTTCAACTATAATCTCTTCAAATTTTTTCAGTCCCTTTCTTTTTCTCTTCTTCTTCTGGAACCCCTATAATTCGAATGTTGGTGCGTTTAATGTTGTCCCAGAGGTCTCTGAGACTGTCCTCAGTTCTTTTCATTCTTTTTTCTTTATTCTGCTCTGCAGTAGTTATTTCCACTATTTTATCTTCCAGGTCACTTATCCGTTCTTCTGCCTCAGTTATTCTGCTATTGATCCCATCTAGAGTATTTTTAATTTCACTTATTGTGTTGTTCATCGTTGTTTGTTTCATCTTTAGTTCTTCTAGGTCCTTGTTAAATGTTTCTTGCATTTTGTCTATTCTATTTCCAAGATTTTGGATCATCTTTACTATCATTATTCTGAATTCTTTTTCAGGTAAGCTGCTTATTTCCTCTTCATTTGTTAGGTCTGGTGGGTTTTTATCTTGCTCCTTCATCTGCTGTGTGTTTTTCTGTCTTCTCATTTTGCTTATCTTACTGTGTTTGAGGTCTCCTTTTTGCAGGCTGCAGGTTCGTCGTTCCCGTTGTTTTTGGTGTCTGTCCCCAGTGGCTAAGGTTGGTTCAGTGGGTTGTGTAGGCTTCCTGGTGGAGGGGACTAGTGCCTGTGTTCTGGTGGATGAGGCTGGATCTTGTCTTTCTGGTGGGAAGGTCCACGTTTGGTGGTGTGTTTTGGGGTGTCTGTGCACTTATTATGATTTTAGGCAGCCTCTCTGCTAATGGGTGGGATTGTGTTCCTGTCTTGTTAGTTGTTTGGCATAGGGTGTCCAGCACTGTAGCTTGCTGGTCGTTGAGTGAAGCTGGGTGCTGGTGTTGAGATAGAGAGCTCTGGGAGATTTTTGCCATTTGATATTATGTGGAGCTGGGACGTCTCTTGTGGACCAGTGTCCTGAAGTTGGCTCTCCCACTTCAGAGGCACAGCACTGACTCCTGGCTGGAGCACCAAGAGCCTTTCATCCACACGGTTCAGAATAAAAGGGAGAAAAAGTAGAAAGAAAGAACTAGTAGAAGTAGAAAGAAAGAAAGAAAGGAGGGAGGGAGGGAGGGAGGAAGGAAGGAAGGAGGGAAGGAAGGAAAAAAAGAAGATAAAGTAAAATAAAATAAAGTAAGATAAAATATAATAAAGTTATTAAAATAAAAAAATTATTAAGAAAAAAATTTATAAAACAAAAAACAATGAAAAAACGGACGGATAGAACCCTAGGACAAATGGTGGAAGCAAAGCTATACAGACAAAATCTCACTAGAAGCATACACATACACACAAAAAGAGGAAAAGGGGAAAAAAATCTTGCTCTCAAAGTCCACCTCCTCAATTTGGGATGATTCATTGTCTAAAGGAGGGAAGGAAGGAAAGAAAGAAAGAAGATCAAGTAAAATAAAATAATGTTATTAAAATAAAAAATAATTATTAAGAAAAACAATTAAAAAAAAACAGACGGATAGAACCCTAGGATAAATGGTGGAAGCAAAGCTATACAGACAAAATCTCACACAGAAGCATACACATACACACTCACAAAAAGAGGGAAAGGGGAAAAAATCATAAATCTTGCTCTCAAAATCCACTTCCTCAATTTGGGATGATTCATTGTCTATTCATGTATTCCACAGATGCAGGTACATCAAATTGATTGTGGAGCTTTAATCCGCTGCTTCTGAGGCTGCTGGGAGAGATTTCCCTTTCTCTTCTTTGTTCTCACGGCTCCCACGGGCTCAGCTTTGGATTTGGCCCCGCCTCTGCGTGTAGGTCGCTGGAGGGCGTCTGTTCTTCACTCAAACAGGGCGGGGTTAAAGGAGCCGCTGATTCGGGGGCTCTGGCTCACCCAGGCCGGGGGGAGGAAGGGGCGCGGAGTGCGGGGCGAACCTGCGGCGGCAGAGGCCGGCATGACGTTGCACCAGCCTGAGGCGCGCCGTGCGTTCTCCTGGGTAAGTTGTCCCTGGATCCGGGGACCCTGGCAGTGGCGGGCTGCACAGGCTCCCCGGAAGCGGGGTGTGGATAGTGACCTGTGCTCGCACACAGGCTTCTTGGTGGCGGCAGAAGCAGCCTTAGTGTCTCATGCCCGTCTCTGGGGTCCGTGCTTTTAGCCGCGGCTCGCGCCCGTCTCTGGAGCTCCTTTAAGCAGCGCTGTTAATCCCCTCTCCTCGCGCACCAGGAAACAAAGAGGGAAGAAAAAGTCTTTTGCCTCTTCGGCAGGTCCAGACTTTTACCCGGACTCCCTCCAGGGCCAGCTGTGGCGCACTAATCCCCTGCAGGCTGTGTTCACGCCACCAACCCCAGTCCTCTCCCGGTGCTCCGACTGAAGCCGGAGCCTCGGCTCCCAGTCCCGCCCGCCCCGGCGGGTGAGCAGACAAGCCTCTCGGGCTGGTGAGTGCTGGCTGGCACCAATCCTCTGGGCGGGAATCTCTCGCCGCTTTGCCCTCCGCACCCCTGTTGCTGTGCTCTCCTCCGTGGCTCTGAAGCTTTCCCCCTCCGCCAGCCGCAGTCTCTGCCCCCGAAGGGGCTTTCTAGTGTGTGGGAACCTTCCCTCCTTCACGGCTCCCTCCCACTGGTGCGGGTCCTGTCCCTATCCTTTTGTCTCTGTTTATTCTTTTTTCTTTTGCCCTACCCAGGTACGTGGGGGGTTTCTTGCCTTTGGGGCGGTCAGTAGGTGTTCTGTAGGAGTTGTTCCATGGGTATATGTATTTTTGGTGTATCTGTGGGGACGAAGGTGATCTCTGCGTCTTACTCTTCCGCCATCTTCCCGAAAGCTCTCCACCGACTTTCTTAGTTGGGGCATGCGAACTCTTAGTTGTAGCATGCCATGAGGTATCTAGTTCCCCAACAAGGGATTGAACCCAGGCCCCCTGCATTGGGAGTGAGGAATCTTACCTACTGGACCACCAAGAAGTCCTGAAATTATACCCATTTTACAGGTAGAGAATTTGAGACTGAGAAAGGGGTTAGGTAACATGACCAAGATCACATAGCTATTAAGTTGTAAACCTTGGATTTGAATTCATTCAAATATATTTCCTCTCCAAAATGGAATGCACAGGAGAAGCCACAATAGTACTACTACGTACCATTTATTCAACATAGATTGCATGCCTGGAAATACACTAATTGCTTACTTTGTCTACCTACCAATTTCATAAGTAGACACTAGTATTCCTATTTTACAGATGAAAAACTGAGGCCAATATAGGCTAAATAATATGTTCTCTTCAGAGCCAGTAGTTAAGTAGAGCTTGAATTCCCACCTAAGTCCATTGGACTCCCAAATCTCGTGCTTCTAACCAGTGCTTCTTAAACTCTAGTGTGCCTGAAAATCACCCAGGGAATCCTGTTAAAGCAGATTCCTATGCAGTAGATCTGGGGTGAGGCTTGTGATGCTGCATTTCTAGTAAGCTTCCTGGTGATGCTGGTCCGTGAACCTCACTTTGGGTAGCAAGGCTCCTATGACGATGTCATACTGCTTCCCTGTCTTGCCAAGCCCACTTCATCATCTCCAAGCTGGCTCACCCCTGAGACCCCAGGAGGCCTCTTGGTCAAGCTCTGTTGTGATATGACACTCAGAGATCATCTTTTTTCTCTTTCCTTCCTCTGAAAATGTTCATAATAAGGTAACTAAACAAATCCACCACCTGGCAGGTCATTAAAGGAAAACATGATTTTGCCGCCATGTGACTTCATTCGATTAATGATGCTGTCATTAAAGCCTATGACCATGCCAAGAAAATTAGTTTCAGGTGTTGGGTTGTTTTGGTTCTAGACTCATTCCTATATTTTTTAAGTGGAATATTTGAAATATCGTCACCTTTATTCCCCATCAGGGGCTTACAGCTCAGGCTGCCTAAGAAGTCTGACATATTGGAGGTCAGTGGGATGTTTACAGGAAGCAACAACAGCCATTTTTATCTCTTTCTATTAACATGAGGCTGCCCATTGAGAATGTTTCCAGAGCCATAGCATTTCTTGGGAGAAAGAGAAGCAAATGTAGCTTATGAAAAGTGCTGACAACTTCATAAAAGAACCCAAAGGGTGCTAACTAGGGATCTCCCACTCATATTGTCTGCCCACAGAATGGAAAGCCTTAAGGAAGATTAATTTCCCCTCTCTAACATAGAACATTTATTTTGTAAACTCTGTACATTGTAAACAATGTTTCTTTTAAAACTGACATGTTTTCCCCCTGCAGTACCACCCCCTTTTATTTCCAAACTTATCTCAAACTAAACCTCAGAAACCCAGCTCTCACTGTAAGTTGTTGCAGCAGAAATGCAAAGAGAATCAAAATAAATCTTGTGGGGTTTTTTGGCCCGAGTTTTAGAGCTGTGTTTGACCTTCAACAATAAGTTTGGAAAAATGCTTACGGAGTAAGCTTGCTTCTCTTTCACACAGGGGTGTCTGGGCTGGAGCACTGAAGAAGCCATTCAGGAAGGAGACAAAGTTCATTGCTGGTGGGGGTGTCTGAGACGGTCCTTGTTCTGCACCCTGATCCATGGGTGGACATCCTAGGACAGGTGAGGAAACAATAGAAACTGAGATAGTTGTCCGAGCATTCAGTGTGTTCCCTCCTATGAGAAGGTTCTAGGAACTTATATGTCTTTTCAAATATCACTTTCTATTCACCATATTTTGTGTGTCAATAGTTTGGTCATTTTTATTGTTGAATAACATGATATCATGTGAATATGCCATAATTTGTTTATCCATTCACTTGTTGATGGACCTTTGGGCTATTTCCAATTTTCTCTATTATGAATAAAGCTGATATGAATATTCATGTATTTTAAATAAACTTTTAAATTTTAGAACAGTTTCAGATGTGTAGAAAAAGTGCACAGGTAATACAGAGATGTTCTATATATCACACAACCAGTTTCTCTTACTATTAACATCTTACATTAGGATCATGCATTTGTCACAGTTAATGAACCAATATTGACACAATGTCAACTAAAGCCCATCCTTTATTCAGATTTCCTTCATTTTTGCCTGATATTCTTTTACTGTTCCAGCATCCCATCCAGAATACCATATACATTAAGTCGTCATGACTCCTTAAGCTTCTCTTTTCTGTGACAATTTCTCGGACTTGCCTTGTTTTCTCACGACTTTTGACAGTTTTGAGGAGTGCTGGTCAGATATTTTGTGGACTGTGCCTCAGTTGGGATGTGTTTCTCTTATGATTAGAGTTATCGGTTTTGCAGAGGAATACCATAGAGGTAAAGTGCTACTCTCATCACGTCATATCAAACGTACATGCTACCAACGTGTTGTATTTTTTTCAATATTTTTTCTGCATCTTTTGAAATCATCATTTTGAAGTTTCTCCCATATATTCTATTAATGTTGTGGGTGTTAATTGCTTTTCAAATGTTGAATCAACTTGGAATTCCTGCGATAAACTTCACTTAGTCATAATGTATTGTCCTTTTATGTATTAGGCATAATTTGCTAAAATTTAGTTGAAGATTTTGTGTCTATGTTTATGAGTTATATTGTTATTTTATTTTCTGACAATATCTTTGTTGGTTTTGTTATCAGAGCAATGCTGTCCTCATAAAGTGAGTTGAGAAGTGTTCTATTTTCTGGAAGAATTTGTGTAAGATTGTTATATCTTCCTTGAATGTTTGACAGGATTCACTGGTGAAGCCACTGGGCTTGGGAATTTCTTTATTAGAAGGTTTTTAATTATAAATTCCATTTCCTTAGTAGATATATGGCTATTAATATTTTTATTTCTTCTTGAATCTGTTTTAGTATGTTGTTTGCAAGTAATTTGTCCATTTAAACTCTCAAGTTTATTGGCATAAATGTGTTCATATTTCCTTATTATATTTTGAATGTCTATAGGATATCTCCTGATATCCCTACTTTCATATTTTATATTGGCAATTTGAATTTTCTTTCTCTTTCCCTTCTTTCTTACCAGAGGTTTATCAATTTTAATAATATTTCAAAGAAGCAACTTTTGGCCTTTTAATTTCTCCTAATGTTTGTCTGTTTTCTGTTTCATTTATTTCTGCTTTCATCTTTATTATTTCTTTCCCTCCTCTTCCTTTGGTTTTACTTTGTTTTTTCCCTAGCTTCTTAAGTGAAAATTCTGAATTTTTTTTAAGGCTTTTTTTCTTTTCTACTTTAGTTTTTAAAGCTATAAATTTCACTCTAAGCACTGCTTTTGCTGCATCTCACACATTTTAATACATTGTGGTTTCATCATCTTTCATTTGAAACATTTCCCAATTTCTCTTGTGATTTCTTCTGTGACCAATGGATTATTTAGAAGTGTGTTATTTAATTTCCAAATATTTGGGGGAATTTTCTAGATATTTTACTGTTATTGATTTCTATTCAGTTGTCTGTTATAGCTAGAGACTCTACTCTGTAAGATTCTACTCTTTTGAAATTTATTGCAAATTATTTTTTAGTCTTGCCATGTGGTTTTGCCATTTCTTTTGCAAAAGAGATAAAGTGTATGTTCCTGCCTTTGACTTTCAAGTTCTTATGTGACTTGCTTTGGCCAATAGAATGAGGTGGAAGTGGTGGCATGCTAGTTTCAAGCCTAGGCACAAGAGGGCCTGCATACTTCCAATTGCTTTCTGGAAGTTTTGTCATCCCTGCGAAAAGAACATGCCAGGGCTACCCTGCTGGCTCAGGGGAAGGGTGTGAAACACAGGAGCAGAGCCTGGTCTTAATCAGCAGATGTCTAGCCAACCTCCAGATCTGTGATCAAAAATGAATAATTGTTGGTTTAAGCCACTGATAGTTTTGAATGATTTGTTACACAAGAGCTAACTGATACAGCCACTCTCCATGACAGGTGACTGAGTGGATGCTTAAGACCTAGCCAGCTGGTCTGTATCCATTCCAGTAGGCGCTCCTGCTCTTTTGGACTGAAGCACTACCTGGCCTTTGTCCTCGTCCTTCCATTACTTTTCTTCCCTTGGAACAGTGACAATGGACATCCGTTAGGGTGTCAGCCCGATGAATGTGTTCATGGGGTTGTCCTGACATGACTCCTATGCAAAAAGCTCAGGCGTCCTGGATGCTGCATCTGGCCAGAGAGTGCACATGTGTTGGACGAGGGGCATAACCGGGCGGTGGGGCAGAAGCTGATCAATCTCAGTGTTTTTTTGCAAGGATTACCCAGGGCAGTGTTGAGTAGAGTGTGCAGTTAAAAGCTTCTACTAGCATGCAGCACCTTTATATTGGACCCTAACATTCACCCGTGATTTTGGATTCCATTAACTTCAGGATGTCATTTCCTTCCTGTGCTAAAGGTTGATAACCTCCAGTCTGCCAAGGATGAGACTTCTGGTCCTGGCTTTGCATCCAGTTATTCTCCCTATATCTTTCCTGGCATTTCCAGTTTAGTAGGGAGGAAGGGGGACTGCAACACTTTCTAGTTTTCTATCTAGTCTGAACCTGGAAGTTCCAACTTTTCCCATGTTTATGTTGATGTGTGTGTGTGTGTGTGTGTGTGTGAATGCAATGTGTAAATGTTTGTGTGTCTATGTACACACAAGTATACATACACATTCTCTCTCTGTGTCTCTTGATAGAGATAGATATATACACATACATTCATATATATATATGTATAAACACACACAGGTATATAAGCTCATATATGCCAAATATATACATCCACTTATATTTATTTATGTTATATTTATTAGTCTGCTATTGTTTTTCTCCTCTGCCAGATCTAGAAGAGGTGGACTGGTTCACTCTTACACAACTTTGCAGGGCCTGAGGTAAGAGTAAAAATGAAGGCTCACTTACCATAGGAATAAGTATTTAAAAGTGACAAATCAAGGTAATAAATGGTTAAACAAAATACGTCCTCTCCTCCTACCTTAACAATTATATTTTCATGATAACCTGGAAGGCCAGGCTTAAATTTAGAGTGCTTTTATCTCTCAGAGTTCTGTGTCAGAAGTAGTGGTATGGGTAAAGCTGGTCCTTGGCCCATGGCCTGCTCCCCTTCTTTCCACCCCTGACTGGTGCACACACTAGCTCATGCATTCATTTATACCTCCTGCAAAGAGCCGCCCTTGGCCACACTTTGGGCTTAGGCATGGACATTCCAACAGCCCAGTCCACCCTTGGAAGAATGGTTAGGGGAAGAGGCCTGTACAGGCCAGGTAGGTGGTTTCAGGGACATTTGGGCAGGGAATGCCAGGGTCCTAGATATCCAGACTGTGGTCTAGAATGGGTCGGGGTAAGACTCCAAGTAGGTATCTCTTTGGCCCTAGGAACATCATCTTCCCCTTCAACCTGTGAGGAAGAGCATAGCCAGCAGAAGAATATATATTGCTAACAATACTATAATGCTATCAGTGCTTGATTGAAATATAAATCTTCCTTGATCAGGTGCATTATTCTTTGAATATGCTAGCTGCAAATATTTTCTGTAGAATTTTTGTATAGACATTTATAAGTAAGACTGGTTTATTTTCTTTTGGACGCTGTTTAATTTGGTTTTGGTATTAAGCTTATGCTAGGTTTATAAAATGATTTGGGAAACTTTCCACTTATATATTATGGAACAATTTGAATAATTTGTGTAGAATTATATATTCCTTGATGGTTAGGTTAGTTGGATCTTGCCCATAAAACAACCAGGGTCTAATGTTCTTTCTTATTTTTACTTTTTAAAGTGGTGGATTAATTTATTTATTTTAAATTTAAAATTCTTGGCTGCATTGGGTCTTTGTTGTTGCACGCGGGCTTTCTCTAGTTGTGGCGAGCGGGGGCTACTCTTGATTGCGGTGCACGGGCTTCTCATTGCGGTGGCTCCTCTTGTTGTGGAGCACAGGCTCTAGGCGCACTTGCTTCAGTAGTTGCAGCATGCAGGCTCAGTAGTTGTGGCTTGCGGGCTCTAGAGAGCAGGCTCAGTAGTTGTGGCTCATGGGCTTAGTTGCTCTGCAGCACGTGGGATCTTCCCGGACCAGGAATTGAACCCGTGTCCCCTGCATTGGCAGGTGGATTCTTAACCACTGCACCACCAGGGAAGTCCCATAGTGTTTTATTTATGAAAAACCTTGCTAGTGTATTGTGTGGTTGTTAATGTGTTCAGATAATCTACTTTTTCTTGAATTAATTTTGGTAATTTATATTGTGCTGGAAAATCATCCATTTCATCTAGATTTTAAACATTTGACAACATTTTACAAGATATTTTATAATTATTTTTACTGTTTTTCCACAACTACGGTTTTATCTTCTTTCTCGTTCCTGATATGTGTGTTTGTCCTGCATTTTTTCTTAGTCAAACTTGATAGTGTTTGGGGCTTATCTACCATTTTTTGCTGGCATTTTGTTTGTGATTCACTATTTTTAGCATTTTATCTCTATTAATTCCATCATATTTCTTTGAGTTTGTTTTGTTCTAATCTTTTAACTTGAATACTTAGCTCAATTATGTTCAAATTTTCCAATGTGAATACCAAGGAAAGAGCAGATGTAGGACATAAATAGGAAATGAAGCCAAGAGTCAGGACAACTGGATGTGAGGTGGAGGAGAGAGGTTGGGAACCACATGCAGAGGGACTTGGAGTGTTATTACAAGCAGCATAGAATGTATGAGGTTTGGTTGTCAAGGTGACGTGTTAGAAAACATTGCCATCAGGACACCCTGCCTCTGCAGGCTCTGCATCCAATTCCTGTTTCCTTCTTGGCCGTGAGCACATCATGAAGAGCTTGCCAAATACCCAACAGAAATCCAGACCCACAATGTCTACTACACTTTTGATCCAAGACTTTTAGTTTCATAGCCCAATAAAATACAAAAAAATCAACAGGGACAAACATAAGGTTGCTGATTTTTATTTTGTCAAGTACAGATATTAAACATATACACTAATACAACCATTTATTAGCACAGCAATTATACCAGGTTTTAACAGACAAAATTAATAAGGTCAAAAATCACAGAATAACTGTTTTATTCAATTTGCAATGTGGCTTGCAGAATTTCAGCCCTAGCATCACAAAGCAGAGTATAGAAGGGTGGGTTTGAAGCTGAGTAACAATAGCTTAATAACCAGCTCACTTGCTAGGCACGGGGGAAACTTGGGGAGCCCTACTTGCTGTAGATTTAGGTCTCCAAATTTTGTACTCTAGGAGTAAGCATGAAATGGAGTTTGAAAACCTATCACAGGGAGTGTAACTCAGCTTTGCTAACCCAATTCTTGAAAATTAAGGTGAACCCACAGTGCCAAGCACCTGGCAGCAGCAAATGTCAGTTCTCTCAGAAAGAAGGCATGGTCGTGTATATCACAAATTATTTTCACAAGCAATTTTGTAAAGGCAGTATCCTGGACTGGACAAAACTAGCCAGGAACACAAGGAGACAAAACAATAAGAATGAAACCCATCAGAGGCAGAACCAATAGTGCTTCATTTACTAGAATGATCAGCTATAGACTTTAAAATAATGGTGATTACTTATTCAAGGGAATAAAATACAATGTCTAGAATTGGAGCAGAAAATTGAAAGCTATATTAAAAATGGAACCAAATGAACAGCCTAGATATCAAAATTAAAATTAAGGAGTCAATGATTGGGTTTAAGAACTAATGAGAGAATTAACATATTAAAAGACAGATTGGAAGAAAGCATCCAGACTGAAACACAGAGAGGCAGAAGGAGGAAAAACAAAGAATAAAAGCTAAGAGACAAAGCGTATAAGAATATCACATATAGTTTCTAATATTTGTATTACTGACATGGCAGGAGGCAGAAAGGAGGGAGAGAGAGAGAGAGAGAGAGAGAGAGAGAGAGAGAGAGAGGGAAAGAGAGGATGAGAAGGAAACAATATTTGAAGAGATAGTGACTGAGAACTTTCAAAACTGATAAGAGATAAATTCCCTACAAATGTCTTGCAGGATTGATGAAAAGGATTCCAAGCATATCATAGTAAAGATGCTGAAAACAAAAGACAAGGAAATAATCTTAAAATCAACAATAGAACAAGGATATATTACCTTCAAAGACACATAAATTAGTGACTAAGAACTAATAGAAAAGAAAAATTGAACAATTAAAAAAACACAAGAGAAAAAAAGAAATAAAAAAAGAAAATATGTGCGACAAAGAAAAAACAAATAGTAAAATGGTAAATTAAACCCCACAATATAGGTAATTATAATAAAAACAAATTGACTAAATATTCTGATTAAAAATCAAAGATTACTAGACTTGATTAAAAACTCAGTCTATGCTTTAGATAAGTTGTACATAAAACATAAGGCTATGGAAAAAAAGGGAAGGATTGAAAAATGATATATCATGCAGATACTTATCAAAAGAAAGCTGGTATATATTCTAAATCTGAGCCCCTTACTCATTATGTGTGTTTTATATAATAGATACAGGTCTATAAAAGTATAGATTATATATTTATATTATATATTTAGATATATTATAGATTATATATTTAGATACATATTGTAGATTATATATATTTATATTATATATATCTCATCATCAATAAGAAAAAGACAAACAATCCAATAGAAAAATGAGCAAGAGGGTTGAAGAGGCATATCACAAGAGCATATCCCAAATGACCAAAAAAGATGTGAAAATATGCATAATCTCAGTAGTAATCAGGAAAGTGCAAAATAGAGCCACAGTTGGATGCCACTATCTGTCCACCATAATGGCAAAAATTAAAAAGATGGGTAATATCAAGTTTTGCCAAAGATGTGGAATGATGGTATTTTTTTTTTTTTTGGACAATAACACCACTAACCTCAAATATTTATTTCTGAAACTTGTTTTAGATTTTAATCACCTTCCATTTTCCCCAACCATCTTCTCATTAGTAGTATTTTGGTTAATATGAAAATAATAAATTTCATATGTATAGTACATTTCAGTTTCTAAATTATTTTCACATACATTACCTCATTTAGTCCTCACAAAATATGAACAGAAATTATCATCCTGATTTTACGGATGAGAAAACAATTGCCCAGAAAGATTACATGTCACACAGTAAATAAATGCTTAAACTAATACTGTAATAAGGATTGAAAATTTCCGATTTCTAGCTCTAGACCAGTTCCTTTGTACTACAACCAGCTGCTGCTTCCAAACAGACAAGAGAGGACTGGATAATCTGTCTTTGAATAACAGTTTAGGAAAGGTTACTCCTATCTTCATCAGTATATACAGTCAATAAATTTTGAATTGTAACAATTTATGAAAGATGTGAAATAATAATTAGAGAAATATTTTGGATAAGTATTAACAGCATTTTTCATCCATAGAAAATTAGTGATTTATAATCTTTCTCTTCTCTCTGGGTAAAGAAGGTGAAATTTTTATTAAGAGGAACAATGGAATTTTTATACACTGTGTGTGGAGTAGAAATAGATATAGCCATTTTGAAAAACTGTTTGGTATTATCTATTAAATCCAAAGATATGCATACCTTACGAACCAGCAATTTCACTCCTAGGTGTATCCCTATATTCATTTCTTAGGGCTGGCACAACAGAGTTCCACAAACAACGTGACTTAAAACAACAGAAATTTATTCTCTCACAGTTTGGGAAGCCAGATGTCGGAAATCAAGCTGTTTGCAGGGTCATGCTCCCTCTGGAACTTCTAGGGGAGGATCCTTCCTTGCCTTTTCCAGGGTCTGGTAGCCCTAGGCATTCCTTGATTTATGGCAGCAGGACTCCCATTTCTGTCTCCATATTCACATGGCCATATTCTCTGTGTGTGTCTGTCTATGTCCAACTTTCTCTCTTCTTATAACAACACTTCTTATATTGGATCCAGGGCCCACCCTAATCCATTAAGACTTCATTTTAACTAACTATATCTGCAAAGACCTTATACTCCAAATAAGGTCACATTCACAGGTACCAGGGCTTAGGCCTTCAACATATCTTCTTGGGGGACAAATTCAACCCACAACAATACAATACCCAACAGAGGTACATGTACATATGTACCTTGAGGCTTGCATAAGAATATACATAACAGCATTATTTGTCATAATCCCAAACTGGAAACATCTCTTGTTTTAGCAATAAATTATGGTGGTGGAGTCATACAATAAAACACATAATATACAATAATTAAAATAAATAAATTATAGCTATACGCAACAGCATGTATCTCACAAACATAGTAAGTCGAAGAAGCTAGACACAGAAGAATTCATACTGTATAAATCCATTCACTAAAAGTTAAAAAAAAAAAACAGGCACAGCTATACTTAACTATTTGGGGATATATGTATAGATGGTTAAACTAAAAAGAAATTCAAGAAAATGTTTACCACAAAAGTCAGGATAGCCGCGGAGCAGCTGGGCCCGTGAGCCATGGCCGCTGAGCCTGCGTGTCCGGAGCCTGTGCTCCGCAACGGGAGAGGCCACAACAGTGAGAGGCCTGCGTACCGCAAAAAAAAAAAATAAATAAATTTATTTATTTATTCATTTATGGCTGAGCTGGGTCTTTGTTGCTGTGTGTGGGCTTTCTCTAGTTGTGGCGAGCTGGGGCTACTCTTCATTGTGGTGCGCAGGCTTCTCATTGTGGTGGCTTCTCTTGTTGCAGAGCACGGGCTTTAGGCATGTGGGCTTGCAGGCTCTAGAACAAAGGCTCAATAGTTGTGGCGCACAGGCTTAGTTGATCTGCGGCATGTGGGATCTTCCCGGACCAGGGCTCGAACCTGTGTCCCCTGCATTGGCAGGTGGATTCTTAACCATTGCACCACCAGGGAAGCCCTCAAAATATCTTATTGTACTATACTCACCAGTATGTGAGTGATAATGTGAACTGATAAAATATCTATGTGATGAGATGAAGTGAGGGGAATGATGTAGGCATTGTGACGTAGAGTTAGGTTACCACTGACCTTCTGATGGTAAGTCAGAAGGAGGATCACCTGCTTCTGGTGATCCTGGATCATTGAGTCATGGTGATGTCCATTTTCATAGTTAAATACCAGGAGCACACGATGTCAATGGTTGGGGATCCTGGGTAGGATGGAGTGGGATGTCATCACGCTACTCAGAATAGTGTGCAATTTAAAACTTATGAATTATTTCCGGAATTTTCAAAATTTAATATTTTCAGACCATGGTTGACTGTAGGTAACTGAAACCATGGAAAGCAAAACTGAGAATAAGGAAGGACTACTATATACCCTTATTTTGTTTACTTTTCTGTACATGTGTTTTATTTCTCACACATATGCACATACAAGCCTTTTTTTTTTTTTTTTTTTTTTCCGGTACGGGGGCCTCTCCCTGCTGTGGCCTCTCCCGTTGCGGAGCACAGGCTCCGGACGCGTAGGCTCAGCGGCCATGGCTCATGGGCTCAGGCCGCTCCACGGCATGTGGGATCTTCCCGGACCGGGGCATGAACCCGTGTCCCCTGCATAGGCAGGCAGAGTCTCAACCACTGCGCCACCAGGGAAGCCCCCCAAGCCTTTTTTTAAAAAAAGAAAGAGAAAAAAAAAAAGAGTGATTCCAGAAGGTTAGTGGATTTAAGGCCATCTGGGTTACATTTACAGCCAAATGAGCCAAACCAAAGCAAGGGTAATTAAGTTTAGTTGAAACAACATATTGTTCTCAGTTCTATTTACCAACCTGAACAGGTGTGGCCCTGCCTGTACTATCTCCTGAATACAGTTTTAAAAATGTTAATTTATTCAATAATTTGTTTCTGAGAACCCTGACGTGCGTTTCCTCTGAGTTGAGTTTTTGTGGAATTCAGAGGAAATATAGGCAATTTTAATTTGAATAGCTACTAATCTCAAATTTCTGCACAGTGAGAATCTTTTCCCTCCCACCACTCCCACCTTTGCCCACACTCTAGTTGGAATGATGAAAACTTGCAAAATACATATTAAAAGATGCACATATTCAAAAAATATCATGGCCATCTGAGATCAGGGTGAGAAAGGCTGTTGAAAATCTATGGCAGCCTGAGCTGGGGGGTTGATGTGCATGTTCTCTGAATATTTAAGTTTAGATAAAGATTCTAAGTCTTATTGCTTGAAAGCTATCCAAAAACCCAAAGTGCTAGTCCCACTGGTCTCTCCTTTCTTTAGGAATATAGATGTCATCAAATCTCAAAAATGAAAGCTATTAACAGCACGTGAGACTAAAAAGAAACTTAAGAAGACATTTATTGTTTCTTAAACTTTTATTATCGTCCATGCCTGACTTGAAATTCATTGCATATGATGTTGCTGTCCTATTTAATTGTATATTTGGGACTAATGTAGCTGTAGCATATGCCAAAAGCAAATTTCCAGGAGTCTGGTTTGCTCAGTTTTAAGTAAATCCATGTTCAGGTAGTGATGTGCCAAGATGCCTATTCACTTGTCATCATAGCCTTTCTCTTTTCTGAGAAGCCATGAGCTTCAGAGGGTGGAGACCATGCTTCCTTCCCTTACCAATGTGTACTCAGTACCTACACAGTGTTAGACACGGAGTAAACACTAAATACTTGTTGATCTGCTGATTGACAAAAAAAATGAGCCAATTCTTGATAAAACATATTTCCCTAGAATGAGCAAGGATAGTCTCAGAATGGTTCCATTTAAGTTGTATTTAACCCTCCAACCCACAAAAATACCCAGACTTTCGGGCTTTCATTCATTTCATCAACTAGTTTTCATGGAATGCTTCTGTAGACCTTAGGGATATATAGTACTTTTGATGATGAAAGCTAAGGGAAAATAAAGCAAAGTGGTAGGAAGTACTAGGGGACGATTTTAAAGAGAGTCATCCAGGAAGGTCTCCCTGAGGTGATGTCTCAGTAAAGATCTGAAGAAAGTGAGGGAGTAAGAGGTAAAGTGAGGGGAGGGTAGGAGATGAGGGAGTGCGCTGTGGTTCTACCTGACAGAATGGCCTTTTAGGCAGAGAGAACAGATGTGCAATGGCCCTGAGGCAGAGAATCCTGGGAGAACTCAAGGAAAAGCAAGGAGCCCATTGTAGCCAGAGCAAAGTGAAAAGGGGAGAACAAAAGGAGGTAAGGTCAGAGAGGTAACTGGTCCAGACTGTGGAGGGTCTTAGAAGCCACTGGTTTTTACTAACAGTGAGATAAGAATCTATTGGATGATTCTGAGCAAAGGATTGACATTATCTGACTTGCTTTTTAACAGAATCACTTTGATGGCTTTATTGGAAATAGACAGAAGGATCAAAAGCAGAAGCAGATGGAACCAGAGCTAGCCTATGGGAAATCCTAATCATCAGATATATACAATTGTAACAGAGGATTCAGTTTTCACAGAGGCCAAGTCAAAATAGTAGTTTTCTCCTTTCAGGAATATATTTGATGAGAGAGAAGATACAACTATAATTACACAATAGATATTTTCTTCTTTTTGATAAAAATATGTATTTGGTAATGCATGAATATGCTACTGTAACTGCAATTTGGAAAGATGTTTTGGAATGTTTAAATGAAATGAGTGAGAAAGTATAGACTGCTCTTAGGAATGTTTTTGGAGGCTATCATTTATCATCTTTAAATGTATTTTTTAAAGAACTGGGAAAAGATTTAAATAAAAATGAAATATGAAGCAAAAACAATAAAGGTGAACAATAAAATCGATAGAAATTATTTGAATACTGAGAAATGAATTGTGACAAAATTTTCCAGATTATATTTAAAGTAGTAATTCATTAAAACAAAGAGATAAATTTAATCCAATATATTTGATAATCCACATAATAAAGAGAAGTGATTAACTAAATCCACTGTTAATTTGGCAAAAATCATTGACATTAATGAAGATAATATAAAATTCAAAATATACCAACAAACTAAGATATCAACAAAAACTGACTAAAGAGTGTTGTCAATTCAAAAGTATTTATTTTCAATCATGCAACAGAAAAGCTTGGAATGTTCTGAAATCTTATAGCTCATATAGAGGTTTTCCCAAATTTGAAAACAAACCTAAAAACTTATATGACATTACCATGAACAAGTTGTGAAACTGAAAGAAAATTTTCTAAAATATCAATATTAAAACTCTAGTTTTCACCAACAATGCAGGAGGAAAGACCTGATTTTGTCTTTTTATTTTTCATGTAGAAAATGAAGTGTTGATCAGAGAACATGTACCCCAAAATGGTAGGATAAAGTATTATAAAGGTGCATCAGGCTGTTAATTCATCAAAACCTTTTATTATGTTTCTGGATTTTGTGATGTTCATTGGTTTTGTTGCCTTTTAAAAATTTGGATCTAGTTGTGATTTTTTTTCTTCATTCTTGTGAAATCAATTAAACAAGGGAGGTCATTAGACTGAGGTGGCTCTAACAAAGTGGTGACCTATGTAGCAAACCAAACCTTAAATGCCTCAAGGTTACAAAATTGAAACCTAAAAACAACCAGTCACAAAGAGCCAACTAGGCTTTATGCTACAGTGAATCAAATAACATCCTTTTTCTTTCTTTTTTTTTTTTTTGCTTCAGATCCCTCAAATATGGATTCACTCTGAACAACAGGTCCATTTGTTCATGTTAAGACTGAGAAAACAAATGGGTGTCCATAAAGATATACTGAGACAGATATTTGAATTTGGAGTTCAGGGTAGGGGTTCAAGTTGGAGAAATAAATCTGTGAGTTATGGTGTGTTGTCCATATTCCATTTTTTCCCCTGCACCACCAAGCAATTAACTCAGTTTTCCATGGACACTGACCAGGTGTCCCACAAATTTAACTCAATTCTAACACTGTTTACCTGGAGAGTGTCAGATTCCACAGGTAAAGGCTCAGTCCCACAGACTGCATATATATGTATATATTTCAGTTAGAGCCAGAAGGTGAAGGCAGCCTATAGAGAAGGCATGAGGGTTTGGGGGACATTGCTTATTATGACCATGATTTCCAGATAGTTGATGGTTTTAGAAGTTGGAGAGTGTTATGAGTTGAGGTCAGAACATACAGAACATTGGGGGGATTAGATCTTGGGGATGAGGGACAAACTAGGGGACCCAAGCATCTTGCAATGACTGATGAAAATGGAGATAACATACAGGTAGATGGTTGGGTTGAAGTTGTGAGTATTGAGGGGGAAGAGAGGGATAGGGTTCTTGTCAAGGAAAATTCTGAGCTCTGGTACTTTTTCAAGACTCCTAGAGGTGTAGAAGGCCACACTCATAGAGTGACAGATTAAAGGATCATTTGTCCATTGAGCACAAGGGGCTCTGATTTGACCCCAAAGATGAAGGTATGGAGAACGCAAGAGGGCAGTCTTACCAATGTGAAGGTTTCCAATGTTAGCTTAAAGACAGCCCTATGAAGACTGCCAGAGTTGCCTCAAAAGTCCTACCAAGCTTTTAACATGAGCCTGATACACAGGTATTTAAATATTTGTTGAACGAATGAGTGAATAACATTTGCATTAGAATGACTTCTTGGGTAGGTCCCTACCAGTCTTCCACACAATTAAAGAATAACAAAACAAAAAGGAGAGTCTACCCTAAGAGCAAATTTCAGCAATGGAATAAGAAAATTCTTACAAATCCTAAAATTGCAGTTTTCTCAATTCTGGATTTCTAAAAATCCAGACTGTGTAGAACGTAGGACAAGTGATTACAGAAAAGGAAGGAAAGAAGGAGGTAAAGAAACAACTTTTTCAGTGGTGGTGGGAGAGAGTGAAGAAAGGGTATGATGATTTTTCAACATCAATTTGATGTAAGAAACAGCTCTGGGGGAAGGGGGTTGTGTGTAACATGTATTTCCTCTAAGTCACACCGACCCTGGGGCAAAGTTGGGGAATGGGACACCTAAATGCTTAAAATGAAAGAAAATTAGTTATCTCACTTTTCTTCATTAGCCACCCTAGGGGATCACCAGCATTGCCTAGATATCTCCTTGCAGTGGCATCCAGGAGCAAGTCCTTGGGATGTGGGTCTCTGCCCTGGGAGAACCACTGAGTGTCTCTGGTTTCTGGTTCTAGGCTTCTCAGGTCACAGCCCTGCAGCAGCTTCTAGAAGCATTCATATTCTGCTTCCCAGTTAAAGTATAGACCCATCAAGGCCACACTCCTAAAGTAACAGATTAAAGGGACCTTACAGCATTTTTAGTCTATTTCCCTATCTGATGCAGAGGCCCTTTAGAAAATGGCATTCTACCTCAAAGTGACATAACATTTACCACCCCAGAGCAGGGCATTCCATTTTGGTCCTTTTCAATGAATAGAATGTTCAGGCTCATTTAACTGAAATCCCCATAGGTTTTTCACAACATTTCTGCCAAGACTTTGTAATTAGTT
Organism: Globicephala melas; assembly: GCF_963455315.2. NCBI lineage: Eukaryota > Metazoa > Chordata > Mammalia > Artiodactyla > Delphinidae > Globicephala > Globicephala melas. The sequence goes on along the minus strand of NC_083321.1, from coordinate 41,745,001 downwards.
GAATTAGATCAGTGGTTGCTGGTTATAGGCCATAGGATGTCTCTCTGGTAACCAGAATTCAAAGTCTCTCTTATGGAAACAGCTGATTCAACCCTGGTGCAGTCTTACTAATCAATTTCTTTTTTTATATGCATTATGTATAAATGTTCTTCTATTACATTATTAGTTAATTCACTCTTTCTTATGTCCAATCCAAAAAGCATTACATAAATTACAGAATGCCTACTATGTGTGGGGCACAGGGGTTTTAGTCACAATGGTAAGTGAGTCAGATAAGGTCCCACTCTCCAGGACTTTATTGGCTAGAGGGAGATAGAGCCAGAGAAACAGACTACAATTCCAAAGCAAATCTTAAGAAAAATGGAGCTGAAAGGATCAGGCTCCTTGACTTCAAATTATACTACAAAGCTACAGTAATCAAGACAGTATGGTACTGGCACAAAAATACAAATATAGATCAGTGGTACAGGATAGAAAGCCCAGAGATAAACCCAAGCCCCTATGGTCAGCTAATCTATGACAAAGGAGGCAAGAATACAAATGGAGAAAAGACAGCCTCTTCAATAAGTGGTGCTGGGAAAACTGGACAAGTACATGTAAAAGAATGAAATTAGAACATTCCCTGACACCATACACAAAAATAAACTCAGGGCTTCCCTGGCGGTGCAGTGGTTGAGAGTCCGCCTGCCGATGCAGGGGATGCGGGTTCATGCCCTGGTCCGGGAGGATCCCACATACCACGGAGTGGCTGGGCCCGTGGGCCATGGCCGCTGAGCCTGCGTGTCCGGAGCCTGTGTTCCGCAACGGGGGAGGCCACAACAGTGAGATGCCCGCGTACCGAAAACAAACAAACAAACAAACAAAAGCTCAAAATGGATTAAAGACCTAAATGTAAGACCAGATACTATAAAACTCTTAGAGGAAAATGTAGATAGAACACTCTTTGACATAAACCACAGCAAGATCTTTTTTGACCCACCTCCTAGAGTAATGAAAATAAAAATAAACAAATGGGACTTAATGAAACTTCAAAGCTTTTGCACAGCAAAGGAAACCATAAACAAGACGAAAAGACAACCCTCAGAATGGGAAAAAATATTTTCAAATGAAGCAAGAGACAAAGGATTAATCTTCAAAATATACAAACAGCTCAATATCAAAAAAACAAACAACCCAGTACAAAAATGGGCAGAAGACCTAAATAGACATCTCTCCAAAGAAGACATGCATATGGCCAAGAGGCACATGAAAAGATGCTCAACATCACTAATTATTAGAGAAATGCAAATCAAAACTACAATGAGGTATCACCTCACATCAGTCAGAATGGCCATCATCAAAAAATGTACAAACAATAAATGTTGGAAAGGGTGTGGAGAAAAGGGAACCCTCTTGCACTGTTGGTGGGAATGTAAATTGATACAGCCACTGTGGAGAACAGTATGGAGGTTCCTTACAAAACTAAAAATAGAATTACCATATGACCCAGCAATCCCACTACTGGGCATATACCCTGAGAAAACCATAATTCAAAAGGACACATGTACCCCAATGTTCATCACAGCATTATTTACAATAGCCAGGACATGGAAACAACCTAAATGTCCAATGATAGATGAATGGATAAAGAAGATGTGGTACATATATACAATGGAATATTACTCAGCCATAAAAAGGAATGAAATTGGGTCATTTGTAGAGTTGTGGATGGACCTAGAGTCTGTCATACAGAGTGAAGTAAGTCAGAAAGAGAAAAACAAATATCAGATATTAATGTATATATGTGGAATCTAGAAAAATAGAACAGATGAACCTATTTCTAGGGCAGGAATAGAGACACAGACGTAGAGAACGGACATGTGGACACAGAGGGGAAGGGGAGGGTGGGACGAATTGGGAGATTAAGATTGACATATATACACTACGATGTGTAAAATAGATAGCTAGTGGGAACCTGCTATAAAACACATGAAGCTCAGCTTGGTGCTCTGTGATGACCCAGATGGGTGGGATGGGGGTGGGGTGGGAGGGAGGTCCAAGAGGGAGGGGATAGATGTATACATATATAGCTGATTCACTTCTTATACAGCAGAAACTAACACAACATTTTAAAGCAATTATACTCCAATGAAAAAAAGGAAGTCAAGCACTATATTATGGGAGTTATTAGAGTTCATTAGAGTTTATAGATGGGCTACCTAATCTCATTTGAATTATAATACCAGAAATCAAGTTGCTATCTTTTTTAGGTACCTACTAGACCTGAATGTAAATTCCACTCACCTTAGATAAATTTGGGTAGGTTCCATGTTTTTATTAGTCATTCATTTACAGACCGTCACCAGTGGTGGAGCGTATGGACAGGGCAAACTCACTACTGAGCAGTCATGGAGGGAATCAATGCGGGTGGAGGGGTAGGGAGGTGGGCCTCGGCCTTGGGTACGTTTTATGGCTGTTAAGTTCCAGACTCACTGGTCTTTCCCTAGTGGGAATGGTTACTGCTCAGACTGACATAAGTTCCTGGGCCTCTGCTGATAAAATAGAAACACTACTTATTGATTATTGATTATTCAATGGAAGAGCAAGGTCAGAAACGTTAAGCACAGACATTTAAAAAAATGTATACGAGGATTCATTTTTTTTGTGCACAGATCCAGTAATCTTAGGTGAAGACTGAAGGAATCAGGAAGACGTTGTATTCTTAGGACACTGTTAACATATTTCAAGACAAAAGTGGTTACTAAATATATTTCCTAGATATCAAACCACATAAGTTAAGAGCCTCATTTCACTGATAGCATTCCTAGCCTCAGGCCATCTTCATAATTTTTACATTTTCTTTAATTTAATGAAAACTGCCCTGGTTAAAAAAACAAGATCTCCATAATTATGCTCTCAGTTATGGCTGAGGGAAAAGGAGAGATCTCATTATAGACACTTCCCATGGGGAAGAGTGTGGATGAGGCTGTAATCCCAGCTCCTCACTCTCTGATGGGATCTCCAGCAAGTTCCTGCTCCACTCCATGAACGGGGGTTAAAAGAGGCACCATGTCATGGAATGAGTGTTAGCCAGCCATCATTCACTCAGCAGATATTTACTGAACACCTACTCTGAGGTTCCAAATCCTCAGGACCGGTCTAGGTTATTGGCTACATCAGTGAAGAAAACATACAAAGATTCCTGCTTTTGTGGAATGTACATGGTGCAGGGTATGATGGTAAACAATAAACATAATAAGTAAATTATGTAGAAGATGATAAGTGCTAGAAAAAATGAAAATACAACCGGGCAAAAGGGATGTGGGAGGGCAGCATGGGGCCGTGCAGTTCCCAGTGTTAAATAGGGCGGTATAGGTAGGCCTTGCTGAGAAGGTGAGAGTTAGGCCAAGACTTGAAGATGGTAAAGGAATTACCTAAGGGCATGGCTAGGAGAAGACCCTCACAGGCAGATGGAACAGCCAGTGCAAATGTCCCAAGGTGGAAAGTTTCCTGGCACATTTGAGGGTAAAGGAGGCCAGTATATCTAGAAAAGAGTAAAAACAAAAAAAGGAGTTGGGAGTAGTGGGGGTCTGGGGTATCAGAGAATTGTGTTAAGACCTTGTAGGTTTTTCTCTTTCTGACTTACTTCACTCTGTATGACAGATTCTAGGTCCATCCACCTCACTACAAATAACTCAATTTCGTTTCTTCTTATGGCTGAGTAATAAATGGTGGAATTCTAGATGAACTTTGGAGGCAGGGAAAGCTTGATTTCCTGATGGACTGGATGAGGAACATGAGTGTGTTTGTGGAGGAGATCTCAGTTTGGATATGTTTAATCTGAAATGTCTGTTAGACATCAAAGTAGGGATGTCAAGAGGCAGTTGGGTATGACTTTGGAGGTTGTGAAGGGAGTGTGGAATAGAGATATAAATTTGAAAGTCATCAGAAACCCATTAAAATATGTAGCAAGTTAATTATTGATAATAATTAGTATTTAAATTTTTTATTTCTTTATTTTTAATTTTTTTACAGTAGGTCCTTGTTGGTTATCTATTTTAAACATAGCAATATATACATGTCCATCCCAAACTCTCAGTCTATCCTTCCCCCCACCCTTCCCCCTGGTAACAATAAGTTTGTTCTCTAAGTCTGTGAGTCTGTTTTTGTTTTATAAATAAGTTCATTTGTATCATTTTTTAAAGAGCCTGCATATAAGAGATATCATATGATATTTGTCTTTCTCTTCCTGACTTACTTCACTTAGTATGATAATCTCCAGGTCCATCCATGTTGCTGCAAATGGCATTATTTCATTCTTTTTAACGGCTGAATAATACTCCATTGTATATATGTACCACATCTTCTTTATCCATTCCTCTGTTGATGGACATTTAGGTTGCTTCCATGTCTTGGCTATTGTAAACTGCACTGCAATGAACATCGTGGTGCGTGTATCCTTTCGAACCATGTCTCTGGATATATACCCAGGAGTGGGGTTGCTGGATCATATGGTAATTCTATTTTTAGTTTTTTTAAGGAACCTCCATACTGTTCTCCATAGTGACTGCACCAATTTACCTTCCCGCCAACAGTGTAGAAGGCTTCCCTTTTCTCCACACCATCATTATTTTGTTGTCATTACATTTTTCCCTTTGTATCCCCATTCCCATGACAGAAAAAAAAAAGGAAAGCCAGGCTTTTTCTTCCTTTTATCTCAAGGGGAGTTTGTTTGGCGACGGAAAGCATCCAGTGCATGAAGGAAAAGCCCTTTCTTTGCTTTTGTCTTCCAAAGCTTAGAGTTTCTGAAAAGGGCCTCCCAGGGAGGTGTGTGCAGCAGGTAGGTAGTCTGAGTAAAGTTCATCCTCCTTGTCACAGTTCAGGAAACCCGAGACTTCCATAGTCAGCATATGACGTTCTTCTAACCGCAGGGATTAATTCAGGGGTGGCCCAATCTGCCAGAAGCTTAAGACATTTGCGAGGGATTCTAAGATATCCATGCAGACTCTCCTCTTAGACAGTGTGGTGTATGGTTGTTGGACCTGGAACTGATACAGCCACTTTACCCCATGGGAGAAGTAAGCTTAAGGACTAAGATGTCATATGGAAAGGGCATTAAAAAAAAAAAAATAGCAGAAATGGGGCATATCAATTATCTATTACAATATAACAAATTTTCCCAAAACTAAATGGTTTAAAACAACAAACAGTTATTAGTTCATATGGTCTTGTTGGATGAGGAATTTGGAAATGGCTTAACTGGGTGGTCCTGGTTCTTAGGGTCTTTCATGAGGTTACGGTCAAGATGTCAGATAGGGCTGCACCCGTCTGAGGGCTTGTCTGGGGCTGAAGGATCTTTTCTAAGATGGCCCTTTCACATAGACGGCAGGTTTGTGATGGCTGTAGGTAGAACCCTCTCCATAGGGCTGCCTAAATGTCCTCACAACATAGTAGCTGACTTCTCCAGAGTACGTGACCCAAGAGAGAACAGGAAGGAAACTGCAGTGCCTTTCATGGTCTAGTCTCAAAAGTTGCACACCATAACAAAAGTTGCCACATTCTATCCATTAGAAGCAAGCCACTGAGTCCAGCCCACACTTAACAGGAGGGGAATCAGACTTCACTTTTTCAAAAGAGAAACATCAAAGAATTTGTAGACATTATTTTAAAACTACCCCACGTGGTGTTAGAGCTCTTATATAACCACACCTGAAGCCTTTCCTACGAGTAAGTGAGCCAATAACTTTCCTTTAGTTGTAAAGCCAATTTGAGTTGAGTTTTCTAATACTTGTGGCTGAAAACATTCTAATGGATGTAGAAGGCTATAAGCTGAAGTAGCTGATTCAGGAGAGGATAACATTTCAAAACTGGGAAGGAGATTGTCTCTTATGAGGTGATAGGTTCTCAAAGAGAAAAGGGGAAATGGCAGCTCCTAGGGAGACTGGATCTTCTACACTGGGGCTCCCAGCCTCCCCAAGGATCCATGGGCCCTGGCACGGCACTAATCATGTCTTTTATTTTCTGTAGTCTGATGGTTTGACATCTGGGGCCCTGCTCACTCTGCAGAGACTGCCCCTTCCATGGTTAGTTTCCTAGAGATAGTGAACAACTCACCCACGAGAACACTTTTCACATACAAACCAATCAATCCAGAGCCCACCAACAACCACCTCTATTATGGGGCTCTCACACCTTGGGCCACTCTCCACCTGTGCTAATTATCATCTAGGGCCAGGTCTCAGGCAACTAGGGACAGCCTCTATGCTCCAGAGCCTGTGGAAATTATTCAAACTTGCCAATCCTAAACCTGCTCACCATGCCTCACCTGTCCTTCCCAAGGAAACTATGATAAAGGCTCCTGCACACAGTTCTCCCCTCTCCCTCTGCCTCCTGACCAAACTTGGTGTTTCCCTGTGTGGCCCATGCAGGCCCTGGCATGCTCCTCTTGGGAACTGTGAGTAACAATGTATATTTTCAATGGCAATAGTCTCCTGATCTTTTGACCTTACTCTACCTCAAATTTTTTATTAAGACTATTTCTATATTTTAAATCAGGGACACAATCCATGGAACTTCCCACCTTCAAGGGACCATGTGGATGAAGATGAGAGGTGTATCAGCTGTGACCAGTATTGTCCCTTTCTCAGCATTCTGCTGAGAAATGTAAGACCGTAAGGGAAAGTAGGGGGCAGGGACCGGCTAGTTGAGGTAGAGTCAGATTTAATATAGTTTTAAGAAAATGTTAGGAAAATAAATAACATGATACTTCTTTACCTGAGTGCACTGAGTACAAATTAATGTCTGCCACATATAAATTTTGTTTTTAGAACAATCTGTGATAAACTTGATAAGCAGTTATTTCTATTCATTTGTTGGTTTAAATTTTCAAAGTAATTTACAAAGATTTATTTTTAAAAATCTCCAGCCTCCACCATCTCCCCCATTTGACCTCATGATACAATTAAACACTAGGACGTGTGAAAGCATTTGGTAACAATTTTTGTTACACAGATGGTGCACTCCTCACCTCATCTACAAAATTTGCCAAGTACTTTGAGTCTTATTATTTCAAAAATATTGTGCAATTACTTTTGTAAATTTAATCACGAGTTCACTTCATTGGCATTTCAATTTGACCTTTCTGCCAACCTACTGATTTTTCTCAATTCTGAATCTCAACATCTCTATCTAGTAGGTGAAAGGCTTTCATTTATTTATTTGGATCTATTTATTTCTTCCTAGATAGGAAGGTGATTCTCCTTCTTAGAAGCTTCTTTCAACAAGCTTTGCCTAAGACTGTTATGCCCGGAAATATTTTCTCCTTTATAGTCATGCTAATACCTTCCTTGTAGTGTCTGTCTCAGGCCCTTTCTCTACCTGCATGCCTATCGTCAAGCTTTCCCATCATTGTCATCAATAAATGATTGTACATTCTTCATCACTGATGACGTGCAAGCTGACTGATATGAGGGAGTTGCCTCAGTCAGACTCAGGTTCCAAATTCTCTGTATCTCTGTGTTAAATTCTTTCATTTTCCCACAAATGTCAGAGGAAAGCATTGTAGGAACGTACTCTTAAGCTAAACCATTCCTTTTGGCTCCTTGAGAAAAGGGGCTCCTATGTTCATTATCTCTCATGCATCCATACAATCTAGCCAGTCTAATGACTAAAATTAATTATTGAGCATCTGCTATTTTGGGGAATCAGAGATGCTTAAGACACTGACCTTGTTATTAACAACTTGAAAAGAAGATGAACCAATTAGCAAAACAACAATTACAAAAGTGTGTACAAAAATACTACCTAGATAGACAGAGGTGATGATGACTTAATGTGGTATAGGGTAGTGTTTCAGTTTTCTGTTGCTACAAGCCACTCCCAAATTTAGTGGCTTAAAACAACAATAATTTATGATTTCTCATGATTCTATAATCTGGCTTGGCTTAGCTGGGAAACTGTCCTGCGTTATGTGTTGTCTGCTGGGGCAGAAAGTCCATGATGGCTTCTTCACTTGTATGTCTGCTTATTTATCTGGGATGAATGGGTGCTGGCCAAGCATCTCTCACCCTCCATGTGGCATCTCTATCTGGCTTGCTTGGACTTCCTCATAGCATGGCTCTCTCACGGTAGTCAGCCTTTTTTTCATCAGATAGCTTCTAAGAGAGAGGACACGAAAGCTCCTAGTTGTCTTAAGGCCTGGGTTTGAAAGCCCTAGAATGTCACTTTCACTACATTCTATTGTCAAAACAGATCATAAGTTCAGACCAGATTCAATGGGAGGAGACAAAGTTCATTTCTTAATGAGTGAAGCGCTATGCGTGTACACGGAGGGAAGGCATTTACAGCAGCCGTCTCTGGAGATTACCAAGGAGAAAAGGTCAGGGAAAGCATTGTAAAGAAGTGATTGAATTGGGACAGGAAAGAGCATGAACTCACTTATTCTTTTGGCCCCTACGAATAAGGACTTCCTGTCCTCACTAACTCTTACCACTCCCCACCCCATCGCCCAGAGAATCAAGCATGATTCACATCAGGCGTAAAGATAAACCTTGGAGAATAGCATTTGAAATGTGATAAAGACTCTATTGGCCATACTAGGCCTTTCTTTTGATTAGCTTGACCCACAGTTTTTCTCTCCATGTTCCTGGCATTTCTTTTTTTCCTCTTGTGACATACCCCAGTCAATACCAAACTTGTCAATAACCTGGAGAAGAGGTATGCCTCGCCGAAGCAAAGTAGTGGTGAGAGAAGGGTTCCTGTGGGCTCAGGGAGAATGATGAACACTTGGCCTCTTTTGGTCCCCCCTGGAGAGGAAACTGGAGAGAATACAGGATATACTAGGAGCCCAATTTATATGAGGGACCACAAAATGGTGCTTGTTGAAGGAGCCAGGCTGAGAGTTGTGCGGAAAGTGATGTGGCCATGGCTGGTGAGGCCTGCCGGCTCTCTGGGGCCAGGAGTTTCCTGCTGCCTTTATGGAAATGTGGACCCTGGAAACCTGGCAATGTCTGTTCCTATGGGACTAGCAGCTCATTTCTGTAGCCTTAAAAACTCTAGAAATCATGCTATTTCTGTGCAGTTTGCATTTGGGGGATTACTTCTTTACTGTTCTCTCTCTGGATTTAGTGAAGTTTCTTTGGTATTTCTGTCTTTCCCAGCTGTGCTAAGTGAAGCTATGGGTAGAGGTTTAAACCCATACTTGGGCCAGAACCATAAAGCTGTACTTCTCCCCTCCCCCCACCTCTCATGGCCTGTATGGCGGCAGCGGCAGGAAAAGCAGGGAGAGTGCTTTCAAGTGGGAGATCAGAGACTTTGGTGGGGCTCTCTGGCCAGATGCCTTTACTTTGCCAGAGTCCTCTCCTCTTCTCAAAATGGGAGGTTCTGTGTTTTACATTCATTTCTTTATAGGAGACGGTTGCTAAAGTCCAGGTAGACATGGAGGGTCTGAACTAAGCTAGTGTGTTCGGGAGAAGTGGCCAGGCATCCCTGCCCATGACTACTTTCCATCTCTCTCTCTCCCTCTCTCTCTCTCTCTCTCTCTCTCTCTCTCTCTCCCTCTCTCACACACACACACACACACACACACACACACACACACACACACACACACACACACACACACACACACACACACACACACACACACTTGGACACCCCTGCCTGGCTGATGCAGCTGTTTCTGCTTTGTGTGCACAGCAGCTTGTTTTCCCATCCTGTTGGATCCCTGCACTTTTTCAGGGCACTGACAGCTCTGCCTGAGAGTAACCCTCTGCCTGGGAGCTGCCTTCTTTCATTATCACCATCTAAAACAGCCACTCAAGTCAGATGGGGGGCATGTCTGGGAACACACTGCAACTTCAGAATCCAGATGCCACCACATCCAATCTAAAGACAAATGGGATGACAGTTTGTTGCCCCAATGAAACAGAGGTTAACTTGGAAATTAAGAGCATGAACTATGAGCTCCACAACCCTCCTCCCTGTCAGGGGTCTGAGCAGGTCAGGACATCACTGTTACCCTTGGAATAGGTTGTTCAGAAAGGAGATAGGACCAAGCTGACTCCCCCTATCTAGGGGCTCCAAATTTTTTTTTTTTAAGATTTTTTTGATGTGGACCATTTTTAAAGTCTTTATTGAATTTGTTACAGTATTGCTTCTGTTTTATGTTTTGGTTTTTGGCCGCGAGGCATATGGGATCTTAGTTCCCTGACCAGGTATTGAACTCTCACCCCCTGCATTGGAAGGTGAAGTCTTAACAACTGGACTGCCAGGGAAGTCCCGGGGGTCCAAATGTTTTTTTGTTTTTGTGTTTGTTTTTTCCCCAGACGTGTTTTGAGAACTAAACATTTCTGAGAAATTTTGGTATCAAGCCGGGAAAAAAGAATCACTGTAACTGTAAGAGGTTGAAATTAACATGCCCATTTTACAGAGGCACGGGGTGATTCAGACACTGGTCCACGCTGACACAGCCAACAGTGGCAGAAATTTGAATGACAAACTCTTCGGCCCTGGATGGCCTCCGCTCCCCTATTAGAAGGGATGAACGAGCAGGAGCTCTAGGCTTGGCCTTCCCGCTGCTCTGCCCCAGGCTGCTTTCCCAGGCCTGGCCGGCTCCCCGCTCTCTCCTTTTCCTTTCCCTGACAACAAACCTCAGAGACTTGGCCGCTTTTCTCTCCTCTGGAGCTCCATCACTGCCTCCCCCTGGTCTTCTCTTCCCAGTCTCAGCTGCACAGTGGGCTGCCGTGTATCCAATCCCCTGCTTCCTCCCTGCTGTCAAAGACAAACACACCTTTTGTGTTTAAAGGCTCTCGCTGCAGGTCTCAACAGCGATGCAGAACGGCAGTTACAGAAATAAGAGCTCTGCAGCACCTTTATAGTCCTGGTCTCGGGTCCAGTGTCCCTGACTCCCTCTTGAGGTGGGTAAGGAAAGCCTTGGTGACCTTTAAACATCCTTTTTTTTTTTTTTTTGCTGTACGCGGGCCTCTCACTGTTGTGGCCTCTCCCGTTGCAGAGCACAGGCTCTGGACGCGCAGGCTCAGCGGCCATGGCTCACGGGCCCAGCCACTCCGCAGCATGTGGGATCCTCCCGGACCGGGGCACGAAGCCGTGTCCCCTGCATCGGCAGGCGGCCTCTCAACCACTGCGCCACCAGGGAAGCCCCTGAACATCCATTTTTATTTCAGAAAGTGGAGCTCACTAGCGCCCCTCTCTTCCCACTGTCCCCCCCGGCTTAGGGATGAATGCAGGGATGCTTCTGTCTTTTAGGAAACTTCTCCCTGGTCAAAAGACTCCAGCCAGGCTGGGCATTTCTTGCCTCACCTGGGCAGTTTGCCTCTCTGGAGGCTTCCAGACTGGGAATCACTCAATTTCCTGGCTTCTGCCGTTCCCAACTTGTCCTCCTGGGGACGCTGTCTCATTGATTCTTGGCCCCAATCCTTGGAGGCCAGGAGGACCCTGGCTAAGTGAATGGGGAGCTGCTTCTGAGACCAGGACACTGGTCTCAGAAGGCATCACAGGACACCGAAGACCGAAGAAGTACGGCGCATCAGCCTGGTCACTCACCAAGAGACCACACATTTTCTCAGAATTTAAAGTATTCAATTTCTTATTGCCTAAGAAAAATCTCATAAGGGAATCAGTCACGAACAAAGAAGGGGATGGCTGTAAATTTCTTTTTCTTTTTTTCAGTGGGGAGACAATGCAATTAGGTTGGAATACAATAGGTGATTGTCTCACCAGGTGATTCTTAGGGGAAAGAAGAGATGGTGCAGCTTGAAAATAATCTAGTATCAGCCACAGCTGTGGAGTGGGAGGGAAAGTCAGCATTCTCAGCGGGCAGTGAAACTGGGTTATTCATTACCACCAAAGACCTGACGGTACACTGAAGACACACCATTATATTTCTGCTACATAAAATAATGTGATACATTGTTTATGACCCAACTTAATCCAGTAGAGGATATCGGTTTAATAAAGACAAGGACACTAGAATTAAAATTATCTATAGATCTACGTAACAAAAGACTAGTAAAAAGGGGAAGTACACTAATTTGACGGGAAATAGATAGCATTGTCATGAAATGTGTAAAATGGAGAGAAGGTGCCTCACTCTGAATTTGTGTGAATTAAGTTGACAGGTGCTGAGATCTGTAAGAGGCAAAAAGCGAAAACCACAAGGTCTTTTCTGAATTCCCAGGCCAAGCGCACGTTCTGTTCATTTATTCATTCCTCTGACAGCAAAACGGAGTACCTGCTGTGAAAAACTTTAACGTTTTAACAACCATCCAACAAACAAGCAAACTTTCCTACAATCGTGTGAGATTTTTCAAAGTTGAATTTCACTCTTTGTGGGCACCTTGCTTACCTTCTGGATATCTGTGGCAACTGGCTGGAAATTTTTCTAGCTGCTCTCCAGACCCATGGAGAGCTGTCGTCTCAGAGCTCTGTGTGATTTCACCGAAGAAGAAAAATGCGTGTGACGTGTGGGTGGATTTCAGTTTTATGTCCACCCATCAAGTGTTTATGAAACTTCCCCTGAGAATCCCTGGTCCCTGCTCTCAAAGAGCGCACAGCCCATAGGGGATGTAATTTACTCTGATGTGTGGGCTTTTTTTTTTTTAATTGAAGTATTGTTGATTTACAATGTTGTATTAGTTTCTGCTGTATAGCAAAGTGAATCAGTTATACAGATATCCACTCTTTTTTAGATTCTTTTCCCACGTAGGCCATTACAGAGAATTGAGTAGAGTTCCCTGTGCTGTACAGTAGGTCCTTATTAGTTATCTATTTTATATATAGTAATGTGTATATGTCAATCCCAATCTCCCAATCTATCCCTTCCTCCATCTTACCCCCTGGTAACCATAAGTTTGTTTTCTACATCTGTGACTCTATTTCTGTTTTGTGTGGCCTTTCTTTTATGGGTTGGGGTTGAGAGTAAATCCTAAAGGTTTTTCTTACCCACGTTCCTAGTTCCAAGTTTGTGGTGGCGTCAGCCTCTCAAGTCTCTTTTTCCTTTATCCATCAGTCAACTCCCGTGAACTACCCAGCCAGAACCCCACTCTGGATTAATCCAACCATTGGCTTCCTTTACCCCTTAGGGTTACAGAGGTGGATTTTGGGGATGTCAAGCATCTAACCCCTGTCAGCCGGTTTTCAAGTCCTGAGCTCTTTTCTCCCTAGAGTGGCATCCAGTCTCTGCCCCTCAGAACTCCAGGGCTTCCCTGAGACGCTTCAGGGAGAATTGCAGGGAGGGAGAAGAAAGAAGGGAAGGTGGGTCAGGCCCCCTCCCCTGCTACAATCAGGTTAGCTCCACCTGCATATATTTTATGTGTAAACTACATAGACACTATCAAATTCGTATGAGCCTCCGCAAGGATGGGGGCTGAGAAGCAACCACTAGATTTGACCATTAAGGAACCTTTAGTGGTTTGTGTGGTTAATTTTATGGGTCAGCTTGACCGGGCTACAGGGCGCCCGGATATTCAATTAAATGTTTTTCTGGGTGTATCTGTGAGGGTGTTTCCGGATGATGTTAACACTTGAATTGGTAAAGCTAATTGCCCTCCCCAGTGTGGGTGGGCGTCACCCAGCTCACTGACAACCTGACTGGAACGAAAAGGAGAGGAAGGAGAAGCTCAGTCTCTGCCTGTGTGCCGAGCTGGGATATCAGTCTTCTCCTGGCCCGGGACAGGGACTTTCACCCTCGGCTCCCCTGGTTCTCATTCCTTCAGACTCAGACTGGAGCTGCACCCCTGGCTTTCCTGGATCTCCAACTTGCAGATGGCAGATCATGGGAACTCAGCTTCCATAATCACGTGAGTCAATTCCTTAGAACAATTTTCTTTTTCTCCATCTATAGCCTATTGATTTTGTTGCCCAGGAGTATCTTGACTGATACCTGGCTTTAGATCAGTTTCAGAGGAGTGGCGGGGGCAGAGCCAGGCTGAAATGAGTTGCTGGAAGGTGAGGAAGTGAAGGTGGTAAAGGTAAAAGTATTTTTTCTAGAATGGATGTAAGGAAGTAGCTTGAGCGTGGGGGGACGAGGTATAAGATTTAGGGGGCACTTCCTTTGAAAATTCGTGAGTTTGAGAGCAGAGAGGAAGCTGCCCACAAGTTGGGAAGGAGACAATGAAAGTATGTGTGGGCCGGGCAACTGGGGACACATGGTTCTGGGTAAGCGGGTGGGGAAGGAACCAAGAGTGCTGCCTAGTTGTGTGAACTCAGATGAGTTACTTGCCATCTTGAAGCTCCATGCCTTTGTTTGTAAACTGGATTAAAGGAGACAGAGTGTGTGAAAGCAGATACATGGGGCCTGGCACACAGCAGAGAGTCACCTCTTCCTTCTCTCCTTTTTCCCTCAGCTTTCTAACACCACTGTCCACCATCTCCTGGTTTCTACATCTCTGTCTGCACCCGTGGTTGGAGTCCGGTAGATCAGGGTTTAAACCATGGCTGTACCATGTACTGACTTTAGGCCAGTTATCCAATCTACCTAAGCCTCGGTATTGACATCTATAAACCGGGAATAATATTTTTACTTTAGGGTTAATTGTGAAGGTTAAACAAGACAATATATATAGAAACCACCTAATGAAGTACCTAACTTACAGAAGAGATGGTCAAGGAAGAAAATAGTTGAAGTGACTCAGTAGAAACTAAAGGCTTTACTCAGCTGATGTGCATCAGTGAGCTCCTGAGATGAGGTGACTCTGAGTCAAAGCAGGATTATTAGTTTTATGGGGTGGAGAGAAGAGAGAGGTATGTGTCCTTGTGGTTTGGCTCAGGTAGTCATTTTTGTCACTAACTTCTGTGAAACTTGTGCTTGGACCTGTGCCTCTTGTTCAGGATCATTGGTGCAACCCTAGAACCGTTCTTTCAAGAGCTGTTTTTTTGTTTTTGTTTTTTGAATTTTCTTTTATTTATTTTTTTATACAGGAGGTTCTTATTCGTCACCCATTTTATACACATCAGTGTATACATGTCAATCCCAATCTCCCAATTCATCCCACCCCCACCCCCACCCCCCGCCACTTTCCCCCCTTGGTGTCCATACATTTGTTCTCTACGTCTGTCTCTATTTCTGCCCTGCAAACTGGTTCATCTGTACCATTTTTCTAGATTCCACATATATGCATTAATATGTGATGTTTGTTTTTCTCTTTCTGACTTACTTCACCCTGTGTGACAGTCTCCAGATTCATCCACATCTCTACAAAGGACCCAATTTTATTCCTTTTTATGGCTGAGTAATATTCCATTGTAGATATGCACCACATCTTCTTTATCCATTCATCTGTCGATGGGCATTTAGGTTGCTTCCATGACCTGGCTATTGTAAATAGTGCTGCAATGAACATTGGGGTGCATGTGTCTTTTTGAATTACGGTTTTCTCAGGGTATATGCCCAGTAGTGGGATTACTGGGTCATACGGTAATTCTATTTTTAGTTTTTTAAGGAACCTCCATACTGTTCTCCACAGTGGCTGTATCAATTTACATTCCCACCAACAGTGTAAGAGGGTTCCCTTTTCTTCACACCCTCTCCAGCATTTGTTGTTTGTAGATTTTCTGATGATGCCCATTCTAACTGGTGTGAGGTGATACCTCATTGTAGTTTTGATTTGCATTTCTCTAATAATTAGTGACGTTGAGCAGCTTTTCATGTGCTTTTGGCCATCTGTATGTCCTCTTCGGAGAAATGTCTATTTAGAAATGTCTATCCAGAAATGGGTCTTCTGCCCATTTTTGGATTGGGTTGTTTTTTTTTTTTAAATATTGAGCTGCATGACCTGTTTATATATTTTGGAGACTAATCCTTTGTCTATTGATTCATTTGCAAACATTTTCTCCCATTCTGAGGGTTGTCTTTTCATCTTGTGTGTAGTTTCCTTTGCTTCGCAAAAGCTTTTAAGTTTCATTAGGTCCCATTTGTTTATTTTTGTTTTTATTTCTATTACTCTAAGAGGTGGATCAAAAAAGATCTTGCTGGGATTTATGTCAAAGAGTGTTCTTCCTATGTTTTCCTCTAAGAGTTTTATAGTGTCTGGTCTTACATTTAGGTCTCTAATCCATTTTGAGTTTATTTTTGTGTATGGTGTTAGGGAGTGTTCTAATTTCATTCTTTTACATGTAGCTGTCCAGTTTTCCCAGCACCACTTATTGAAGAGACTGTCTTTTCTCCATTGTATATCCTTGCCTCCTTTGTCATTGATTAGTTGACCACAGGTGCGTGGGTTTATCTATGGGCTTTCTATCCTGTTCCATTGATCTATATTTCTGTTTTTGTGCCAGTACCATATTGTCTTGATTACTGTAGTTTTGTAGTGTAGTCTGAAGTCAGGGAGTCTGATTCCTCCAGCTCCATTTTTTTCCCTCAAGACTGCTTTGGCTATTCGGGGTCTTTTGTGTCTCCATACAAATTTTAAGATTTTTTGTTCTACTTCTGTAAAAAATACCACTGGTAATTTGATAGGGATTGCATTGAATCTGTAGATTGCTTTGGGTAGTATAGTCATTTTCATAATGTTGATTCTTCCAATACAAGAACATGATGTATCTCTCCATCTGTTGGTATCATCTTTCATTTCTTTCAACAGTGTCTTATAGTTTTCTGCATACAGGTCTTTTGTCTCCCTAGGTAGGTTTATTCCTAGGTATTATATTCTTTTTGTTGCAATGGTAAATGGGAGTGTTTCCTTAATTTCTCTTTCAAATTTTTCATCATTAGTGTATAGGAATTCAAGAGATTTCTGTGCATTAATTTTGTATCCTGCAATTTTACCAAATTCATTGATTAGCTCTAGTAGTTTTCTGGTGGCATCTTTAGGGTTCTCTATGTATAGTATCATGTCATCTGCGAACAGTGACAGCTTTTTTTCTTCTTTTCTAATTTGTATTCCTTTTATTTCTTTTTCTTCTCTGATTGCCGTGACTAGAACTTCCAAAACTATGTTGAATAATAGTGGCAAGAGTGGACATCCTTGTCTTTTTCCTTATCTTAGAGGAAATGCTTTCAGTGTTTCACCATTGAGAATTATGTTTGCTGTGGGTTTGTCGTATATGTCCTTTATTATGTTGAGGTAGGTTCCCTCTATGCCCACTTTCTTTAGAGTTTTTGTCATAAATGGGTGTTGAATTTTGTCAAAAACTTTTTCTACATCTATTGAGACGATCATATGATTTTTATTCTTCAATTTGTTCATATGGTGTATCACATTAACTGATTTGCATATATTGAAGAATCCTTGCATCCCTGGGATAAATCCCACTTGATCATGGTGTATGATCCTTTTAATGTGTTGTTACATTCTGTTTGCTAGTATTTTGTTGAGGATTTTTGCATCTATATTCATCAGTGATATTTGTCTGTAATTTTCTTTTTTTGTAGTATATTTGTCTGGTTTTGGTATCAGGGTGATGGTGGCCTCATAGAATGAGTTTGGGAGTGTTCCTTCCTCTGCAATTTTTTGAAAGAGTTTGAGAATGATGGGTGTTAGCTCTTCTCCAACTGTTTGATAGAATTCACCTGTAAAGCCATCTGGTCCTGGACTTTTGTTTGTTGGAAGATTTTTAATCATAGTTTCAATTTCATTACTTGTGATTGGCCTGTTCATATTTTCTATTTCCTCCTGGTTCAGTCTTGGAAGGTTATAGCTTTCTAAGAATTTGTTTGTTTCTTCCAGGTTGTCAATTTTATTGGCATAGAGTTGCTTGGAGTAGTCTCTTAGGATGCTTTGTATTTCTGTGGTGTCTGTTGTAACTTCTCCTTTTTCATTTCTAATTTTATTGATTCGAGTCCTCTCCCTCTTTTTCTTGATGAGTCTGGCTAACGGTTTATCAATTTTGTTTATCTTCTCATTGTTTTGCTTTTTTTTTTTTTTTTTTTTTTGCGGTATGCGGGCCTCTCACTGTTGTGGCCTCTCCCGCTGCGGAGCACAGGCTCCGGACGCCCAGGCTCAGCGACCACGGTTCACGGGCCCAGCTGCTCCACGGCACGTGGGATCCTCCCGGACCGGGGCACGAACCCGCGTCCCCTGCATCGGCAGGTGGACTCTCAACCACTGCGCCACCAGGGAAGCCCTGTTTTGCTTTTTTAAACGTTGCAGCTTCTCTGCTAATCAAGGATTGGGGAGGATAGGTAGAAGGAAAAAAAGAGGAAAGAGGTAAAATGAGGAAAGGGGACAAGGCATGGAGATCTAGGGGGCTTCTACTGTGTCTGTTTTCATCCTCTTATAATATTAAGTAAATGTGCTGAATGAATGAATAAATAAATATATGTCTGGCCCAGGAGCTATCTTAGTACATTCAACTGAGATACAGAATTAACCAAATGAAAAACAAGGCTTTAAATAAGTAAATAAATATGTATATCTTTCAGGTTTCCTCAAGCTTTCTAACCTACAGAGTCATCCTTTTTAAAATATTAAACCAAAATGATTCAAGATTTCCTCCTTGGTGATTTCAGATATTCTGGCCGTTCATAAGATTTTTCTTAAGAAGTATTTTTGAGCTTTCCCCAAGAATGTTTGCCTGACCTCTGGGTCACCCTCTGTCTTGGTACTCGAAGGGGTCCGCTGGGTCATTGACTCTTGTAAGAACAAGATGGGTCTCTAAGTTTGCAAATAGACACCAAGTGGCTTCAACTATAGAATAAGTGTGTGTGATGTGAAGGAGGAAGCCAGGCAGATTCATCCTACACCTGAGTTTGATATCTTCTCAACTCTGGACTCTTAAAATAAACTTTAATTTCTTCTCACTCTCATCTCATCTGAGCGATTTATCTAGGTCCACTTGCTAAAGCACTAATCCAACCATGTCATTTTGGCTACACTTTCCATGACTCCTACTGCCAGCAAAAATGGAAACTTCTCACCCTGCATTCAAAGCCTAACCTCCACTCTTTCTTGCAAGTTTAACTGGATCAACAAGTTTAACTAGATAAAAAGTTTCAAAGGTTTTCATAATATATTTTATCCTTTGCTGCCTTCATGCCTTTGATTTGGCTGTTTCCTTACTCTTGAAGGCCTTCCCATTTTCACTCCTGGAAAAGTCAGCTCGGTACAGTCGGGAAAGCCATATCTAGGATTCAGTTTTGGGTCTACCCTCTGATGGTTGTGGTTTGGAGTATGCTGTTTAACCTTCCAGAGCCCCACTTTACTCATTAGGTAAATGCGGATGGCAGTACCTATTTGGTAGGGCTGTTGGGGGGATTAACTCTAAAGTTACATGCTAGTGTCTGGCACATAGTGGGTGCTCAAAACTGTTGCTGTCCCATACTTCAAATCCGTCTCTGTTGACATTTCCTTCCGGCATCCTCAACCTCCACAGATACTTACCGGTAACTCTCCGTGGCACTTGCATTTTCTGAGGTTCACTGAGTATCTGTGCACTTGTTCCATCTCCCTCTTTAGGTTTTAAGCTTTTTTTTTTTTTTTTTTTTTTTTTGCCGTACGCAGGCCTCTCACTGTTGTGGCCTCTCCCGTTGCGGAGCACAGGCTCTGGACGTGCAGGCTCAGGGGCCATGGCTCACGGGCCTAGCCGCTGCGTGGCATGTGGGATCTTCCCGGACTGGGGCACGAACCCGTGTCCCCTGCATCGGCAGGCGGACTCTCAGCCACTGCACCACCAGGGAAGCCCCAGGTTTTAAGCTTTTGAGGGCAAGCCTGGAGTTGTCTTTATCTTAGCCTCTTCAGAAAGTGCTACAGAGGAGTGACTTGCAGCCATACTCAAAGTATTTAATAAACATTTGTTGAATTTAATTGAAATGTCTGACATAACCTGATCCCATTGTTATTCTGAGAAATGGCAGTCTTAAGAGCCACAGCCATCCCAGGCCATGATGCATTATTCATGCAAAATTACCCTCAATGTCCTTGTTTCTTGGTCCACTGTCAGAGGAAGCAGGACAGTGGTATGGGCTGGGCAAATTTACATTTCAGAAGATCTGTTCTCTCTCCCCATCAGCACGTGCTGGCCCCAGCGAGGTTAGCTCAGCATTGCCAATCACCGAACCAAAGTTCTCACAGTTACCTCTCATAGAAGCTCTGGCAGGAATACTGGGTTTTCCATGCAAGTCCAGCTCAAATTTATTATTTTTTCTTTTCACATTTTTAGCACTTCAAAAAAGCAAAACTTGAGCACTAAGTGCAGACCCAGAGGAGAGAAATTGTTTAGTGAAAGAATTTCATTTGGCATTAAAAGAAAATGTTTGGGGAGAGGAAGTACAGAAAATCTGGACATGGAAGTGGCTGGATCCTCCATGAGAAGATACATGCAGAGTCTTCCTTTATTTTTATGTCCTCACTTGCTAAAAAGTTTGAGGTTCTCTGCTGTCCCAGAGTGGGTAGGCCTGTGATATTTATGTGGCTGATTTCATGTACTTTGACAGTTGCATCACAGTTCTGACAGTTAAAAATCCATCTTCCACCTCTTATCATACTGGGATGTTAATGTTATGCTGGTGTGTTTCTGAAGCACCCTGCAGCCATGCTTAGAGAGCTCAGGATTTGCAGAGTCTTTTTAGAATTTAAGGCATACTGATTTTGAATTGATTTACTTACAAAATGACATCTTTCTGGAAGGAATGAACAATCAACTAGAGATCATTTCGAATTGAATTATACAAAAACCCCCAGTCTCTTTCCTCACACATATAATTCATGCCAATTTCTAGCAGGCTCTCCCTAGACAAGCCACCATATCTTTGCAGATGCTGTTCCCTCTGCTTAGAATGCTCCCCACCCATGTCCTTATGGGGGACCAGGTCATATTCAGCTAGGATCAGATGTCATCTTTCTCAACTCTACGCAGAGTGAATTGCTCCCTCTTTTATGTTCTCACACACCTCTCTCAAGTGCTGCTTTTTTTTTTTTTTTTTTAAACTGCTGCAGTGGTGTGTTTGTATGCCTCTTTTTCTAGATTGTGAGACCTTTAGTTACAGAGATAATTTTCTTTTCTAGGACCATTTTCCTGCATAAAATTGTGTATCCCATGACCTGCATAAAATAAAACAAAATCCACAAGTCAATCTCAAGGAATGGGCAGTTGTGAATAGAAACAGAACAGCTTAAAATTCTGCTCTGCAATGATTACAATCATAGAAAACTGTTAAAAGATAAAATGGTGACTATAGGAGATTATAATGGTGAAACACCAGATAGAGATCATCCAAATATACATAGTCCCCAAAACAAAGTGCATAAAGAGATATCTAGGATGCTTCCTGTCTCCCACCATTGTCTGCTGGACTTCACGTAAACGAGAAATAAACGTGTTTACTGTGAAGTCACTCCTTTATTATTTACTCTTGGTTCTATAAGAAACCAACTTTTCCCACTTAGATTATTTTTACTTATTTTCTAAACAGGTGGTTGAAATACTAGTTATATTTTATGTGGAATAATTGAGTTCACTGCTCATTATTTATGCATTTTTTGTAGCGAAAATTTCTCCATTTAACACTCATTATTCTAGATAAGACCCTCCAATGATTTCAACAGAATAACTATTTGAGTTGTATAGTTTCTGAAAATTTTTCAGGTCTTAGAATGTCTTTCATGAAAAAAATAATAGATTGAATGGACATAGCCATCTTATATCAATCTCTTTTTCTTTTAAAATTCTGTAAATAGAATTCATTATCTTTAGACACTGTAAGTTGTGGTAGAGGAATGTGAAACTATCCTAATTTGGTCCCACTGGAAATTTTTATAGATAGTACCACATCTTGAAGAGATAAATGCATAACTGAGAGATGGTAGATAGATATTGTGAAATATCTATATTCCCCCATTCCTACTCCCATCCAACCTGGCTCCCACCCCCATCTCACCACAGGTAAGACTATTTCCATATCTAGCTAATAGATAGAACCACTAAAAGAAGTTTCTTATGCACCAACAAATAAATATAAATATATATTCTTACTCCCCCCCCTTTACAAAGCAAGCAGAAGGGGAAGGAGAGGAAGTATTTATTTTAATTGGTTGGAATGAAAACAGGGTGTAGAAGACACAAAAAGAGGTATATTAGCTCTCAGATTAAGCTAATGACTAATGAGAAAGCATGAAAGAAGGAAGAAAATCCAAAAAGGACTTAACTCCTTATCTGCCATAAAAGAAATTCTAAAGTTATGCTGGAATAGATAGATATAAATTGATGGTTACGGTGCACGGGATATTTATGGAAGGTCTGAAGTTAATGATGAGTAATGTTGAAACAGAGTATTTACCTTCTAAATCATACTAGAATACAAAAAGAAAGTAATGTTGCTCCTACATCAAAAATTCATAATAGAAAATGGCCCTCAAGGAAAAATAATGTTTAAAGGCATAAACTAGGATGACAGACCTAGTATTGCAATGATCATCATGCTATCCACTTTGAAATAGTGGTTTGATAAATTGTAGTTTATTAGCCCTTTACAGGATGATGAAGATAAAGGAAATCTTTGCAAGGACTGAGGGGTGATCAGAAAAAGCATTTAAGATGTGAAGTTAAGTGAAAAGCTGGTACGTGCATTGGGACCACAGCTATGAAATAAATGTGGACAGGTGGAGGGTCACGTGGCAGGGTGGAAGTGTTGAAATTACAGGCTTTATTTTTGTTATTGTTTTCCTTAATTACAATTTCCTTTAGTTTTCTTTTTGTATTACCTTATCCTTTATTAAATTAAAAATTACAGTATCAATGATTATAATCTATGAAACCATCCTAAACTATATTTTTGGAAGGTTAAAAATCTCTTCCCACTGCCCTCCATTCTAATCCTTCTGAGATTATCAACATTAACAACCTGTTGTATATCTTTCTGTATTTCCTTTATGCTGAAACACAAAAACACATAGTTAGGACCTTTTGGTTGGTGTTGGTGTTTTGGTGTTTGCTGGTTGCCATTTTGGAATTGTAATATAAATGTAACTCTGCAAATTGCCTTTCTTATTTAACAATACACTATGGACAATGAGGGGTAACTCTATTTCAATCTTTTTTTGAAGTATAGTTGATTTACAATGTTTAGGTATATAGCAAAGTGATTCTGTTTTATATATATATATATAGAGAGAGAGAGATAGATATAGATATATAGGTAGATAGATAGATAGATATAGATATATTCTTTTTTCAGATTCTTTTCCATTACAGGTTATTACAAGGTATTGAATATAGTTCCCAGTGCTATACAGTAGATCCTTGTTGTTTATCCATTTTATATATAGTAGCATGTATCTGTTAATCTCAAATTCCTAATTTATCTCTCCCCCAGCCTTTCCTCTTTGGTAGCTATAAGTTTGTTTTCCATGTTTGCGGGTCTATTTCTGTTTTGTAAATAAGTTCATTTGTATCATTTCTTTAGAATCCACATATGAGTGATATCATATGACATTTGTCTTTCTCTGTCTGATTACTTCACTCAGTATGATAATCTTTAGGTCCAAATGGCATTATTTCTTTCTCTTTTATGGCTGAGTAATATTCCATTGCATATATATCTACCACACCATCTTTATCCATTCACTTCACCTGTTGGTGGATATTTAGGTTGTTTCTATGTCTTGGCTATTGTAAACAGTGCTGCTATGAACACTGGGGTGCATGGATCTTTTTGAATTAGAGTTTGCATCTTTTCTGATTATATGCCCAGGAGTGGGATTGCTGGATCATATGGTAAGCCTATTTTTAGTTTTTCAAGGAACATCCATGCTGTTTTCCATAGTGGCTGCACCAATGTATATTCCCATCAACAGTATAAGAGGGTTCCCTTTTCTCCACAGCCTCTCCAGCATTTATTATTTGTAGTCTTTTTGATGATGGCCATTCTGACCAGTGTGAGGTGATACCTCATTGTAGTTTTGATTTGCATTTCTGTAATAATTAGCAATATTGAGCATGTTTTCATGTGCCTGTTGGCCATTTGTATATCTTCTTTGGAGAAATGTCTAATTAGGTCTTCTGCCCATTTTTTAATTGGGTTGTTTGTTTTTTTGGTATTGGGCTGTATAATTTGTTTGTATATTTTGGAAATTAATCCCTTGTTGGTCACATCATTTGCAAATATTTTCTCCCAGTCTGTAGGTTGTCTTTTTGTTTTGTTTATGGTTTCCTTTGCTATGCAAAAGCTTTTAAGTTTAATTAAGTTCAATTTGTTTATTTTTGCTTTTGTTTCCATTACTCTAGGAGATGGATCCAAAAAAATATTGCTGCAATTTATGTCAAAGAGTGTTCCGCCTATATTTTCCTCTAGGATTTGTATAGTATCTGGTCTTACATTTAGATTTTTAATCCATTTTTAGTTTATTTTTGTATATGGTGTTAGAGAATGTTCTAATTTCATTCTTTTACATGTAGCTGTCCAGTTTCCCCAGCATCACTTATTGAAAAGACTGTCTTTATCCATTTTATATTCTTGCCTCCTTTGTCATAGATTAATTGACCATACGTGCACGGGTTTATTTCTTGGCTTTCTATTCTGTTCCACTGATCTATGTGTCTGTCTTTGTGCCAGTACCATACTGTTTTGGTTACTGTAGCTTTGTAGTATAGTCTGAAGTCAGGGATTTCCCCCAGCTCCATCCTTTATTTTCAAGATTGTTTTGGCTATTCAGTGTCTTTTGTGTTTCTATACAAAAGAAACACAAAATCATATTTAATATTTTTAAATTTTAGTTCTGTGAAAAATGCCACTGATAATTTGATAGAGATTGCATTCAATCTGTAGATTGCCTTGGGTATTGTGGTCATTTTAACAGTATTGATTTTTCCAATCCAAGAACATGGTATATCTTTCCATCTGTTTGTGTCATCTTCGATTTCTTTCATCAATGCCTTATAGTTTTCGGAGTACAGGTCTTTTGCCTCCTTAGGTAGGTTTATTCCTAGGTATTTTATTCTTTTCGATGTGATGGTAAATGGGATTGTTTTCTTAATTTTTCTTTCTGATATTTTATTGTAAGTGTATAGAAATGCAACAGATTTCTGTATATTAATTTTGTATCCTGCTACTTTACCAAATTTGTTGATGAGCTCTAGTAGTTTTCTGGTGACATCTTTAGGATTTTCTATGTATAGTGTCATGTCATCTGCAAACAGTGACAGTTTTACTTCCTCCTTTCCAATTTGGGTTCCTTTTATTTGTTTTTCTTCCCTAATTGCTATGGTTATGACTTCCAAAACTATATTGGATAAAAATGGCAAGGGTGGGCATCCTTGTCTTGTTCCTGATCTTAGAGGGAATGCTTTCAGTTTTTCACCATTGAGTATGATATTAGCTGTGGGTTTGTCATATATGGCCTTTTTTATGTTGAGATATGTTCCCTCTATGCCCACTTTATGAAGTTTTTTTTTTATCATAAATGGATGTTGATTTTTATCAAAAGCTTTTCCTGCATCTATTGAGATGATCATATGCCTTTTATTCTTCAATTTGTTAATGTGGTGTATCACATTGACTGATTTGGGGATGTTGAAAAGTCCTTGCATCCCTGGGATCAATCCCTCTTGATCATGGTGTATGATCCTTTTAATGTATTGTTGGATTTGGTTTGCTAGTATTTTGTTGAGGATTTTTGCATCTATGTTTATCAGTGATATTGGCCTGTAATTTTCTTTTTTAGTGACACCTTTGTCTCCTTTTGGTATCATGGTGATGGTGGCCTCACAGAATGAGTTCAGATGTGTTCTTTCCTCTGCAATTTTTTGGAATAGTTTCAGAAGTATAGGCGTTAACTCTTCTCTAAATGTTTGGTAGAATTCACCTGTGAAGCCATCTGGTCCTGGACCGGGAGTTTTTAAATTACTGATTCAATTTCAGTACTGGTAATTTGTCTTTTCATATTTTCTATCTCTTCCTGGTTCAGTCTTGGGAGATTGTACCTTTCTAAAACTTTGTTCATTTCTTCTAGATTGTCCATTTTATTAGTGTATAGTTGCTTGTATCAGTCTCATGATCCTTTGTATTTCTGTTCTGTTGTTTGTAACTTCTCCCTTTTCATTTCTGATTTTATTGATTTGGGCCCTCTCCCACTTTTTCTTCATGAGTCTGGCTAAAGTTTTATCAATTTGGTTTATCTTTTCAAAGAACCAGCTTTTAGTTTCATTGATCTTTTCTATTGCTTTTTTAGTCTCTATTTCATTTATTTTTGCTCTGATCTTTATAATTTCTTTCCTCCTACTAACTTTGGATTTTGTTTGTTCTTCTTTCTCTAGTTGCTTCAGGTGTAAGGTTAGGTTGTTTATCTGAGATTTTTCTTGTTTCCTAAGGTAAACTTGTATCACTATAAACTTTCCTCTTAGAACTGCTTTTCCTGTGTCCCACAGGTTTTGGATAATCATGTTTTTGTTTTCATTTGTCTCTAGGTATTTTTTGATTTCCTCTTTGATTTTGTCAGTGATCCATTTGTTGTTTAGTAGCATATTGTTTAGCCTCCACGTGTTTGTTTTTTTTTTCAGTTTCTTTCTTGTAGTTAATTTCTAGTCTCGTACTGTTGTGTTTGGAAAAGATGCTTGATATGACTTCAATTTTCTTAAATTTACTGAGGCTTGTTTTGTGGCCTAACATGTGATCTATTCTGAGGAATGGTCTATGTGCACTTGAAAAGAATGTGTATTCTACTGCTTTTGGATGGAATGCTCTATAAATATCAGTTAAGTCCATTTGGTCTAATGTGTTATTTAAGGCCTGTGTTTCCTTGTTGACTTTCTGTCTGGATGATCTGTCCATTGATATAAGTGGGGTGTTAAATTTCCTTACTATTACTGTGTTGTGTTACTGTCGATTTCTCCTTTTATGTCTGTTAATATTTGCCTTATATATTGAGGTGCTCCTATGTTGGGTGCATATATATTTACACTTCTTATATCTTCTTCTTGGATTGATCCTTTGATAATTATGTAGTGTCCTCCTTTGTCTCTTATAACAGTCTTTATTTTAAAGTCTATTTTGCCTAATATAAGTATTGCTACTTTGGCTTTCTTTTGATTTCCATTTGCATGGAATACGTTTTTCCATCCCCCCACTTTCAGTCTGTATGTGTCTCTAGATCTGAAGTGAGTCTCTTGTAGGCAGCATATATACAGGCCTTGCCTTTGTATCCATCTGTCTGTACGTATGTGATTGTTTTAAGTTACTCATCTCTAAATTTCAAATGCATTTTAAATACTCTTCTCCCCTCATAATTATTGTTTCTGATATTATATTTTACACCTAATTGTTTTGTGTATCCCTTAACCGCTTATTGTGGATACAGATGATTTTACTACTTTGTCTTTTAACCTCCCTACTAGCTTTGTGTGTGAATGATTTCCTACCTTTACTGTATGTTTGCCTTTACCAGTGAGCTTTTTCACTTTGTAATTTTCTTGTGTCTAGTTGTGGCCTTTTCTTTTTCACCTAGAGAAGTTCCTTTAACATTTGTTGTAAAGCTGGTCTAGTGGTGCTGAATTCTTTTAGCTTTTGCCTGTCTGAAAAGCTTTTGACTTCATCAAATCTGAATGAAAACCTTGCTGGATAGAGTATTCTTGGTTGTAGGTTTTTCCCTTCCATAAGTTTAAATACATTGCGCCACTCCCTTCTGGACTGTGGAGTTTCTGCTGAAAAATCAGCTGATAGCCTTATGGGAGTTCCCCTGTATGTTATTTGTTGTTTTTCCCTTGCTGCTTTTAGTATTCTCTCTTTATCTTTAATTTTTGTCATTTTGATTACAATATGTCTTGTTGTGTTCCTCCTTGGGTTAATCCTGTGTGGGGCACTCTGTGCTTCCTGGACTTGGATGACTATTACCTTTCCAAGGTTAAGGAATTTTTCAGCTATTATCTCTTCAAATATTTTCTTGGACACTTTCTTTCTCTCTTCTCCTTCTGGGACCCCTATAATGCAAATATTAGTGTACCTGATGTTGTCCAAGAGGTCCCTTAAACTGTCCACATTTATTTTCATCCTTTTTTTTTTCCTGTTCATTGGCAGTGATTTTCACTACTCTGTCTTCCAGCTCAGTGATCTGTTCTTCTGCCTCATTTGGTCTACTATTTATTCCTTCTAGTGTATTTTTCATTTCGGTTATTGTATTCTTCAATTCTGTTTGGTTATTCTTTATGTTTTCTAACTCTTTTTTTAAACCTTCTAACTTCTTGCTCTGTATATCCATTGTCCTCCTGGGTTCTCTGATCATCTTTACAATCATTACTCTGAACTCTTTCTCGGGTATATTGCCTGTCTCCATTTCACTTAGTTCTTCTTCTAGAGTTTTATCTAGTTCCTTTATCTGGAGCATGTTCCTCTGCTGCCTCAGTCTGTCTAAGTTGCTATTTGTATTTTTATGAGTGTGGTAGGTTAGTTACATTTCTCCACCTTGGAGGAGTCGCCCTCTGTAGGAGACATCTATGTGTACCAGCAGTGCACTCGCTTCTCATCACCCAAGCTGTATGCTGTAGTGGTTCCCCCTAAGAGGGTTGTGTGGGTCCTTCTGTTGTGGCGGGCTGACTATGTGGGCAGTCTGGTGGGCTTGGTTGGCCCCTTGTCTGGTTGGTTGCCAGGCCCTGCCTTGTGAGGATGCTGCTGGCTGCTGTTTAGCAGGGACTGGTCACGACGTGGCTGGTTGTGGAATCCTAGGGGGTCCTGGGGCTAGTGCTGGCTCACTGGTGGGCAGAGCCAGGGTCCTGAAGACTCTGGGGCTGATTCCCAACCACTGGCAGGTGAAGCCAGATCCTGGGGTTAATGTCAAACTACTGGCAGGTGGAACTTGTTCCTGGCATCTGAATGCAGAGCCCAGGGGTCCCAGAGCTTGTTTTCAGATATTTGGGGTGGGAGGGTGCGGTTCCTGACACAGTTCGGTATAAGGTCCAGGGTATCCCAAAGGTTGCATTTGTCTGCTAGCGGGTAGGGCCAGGGCCCAGCTGGTCCCAGTGAGGGTCTGGTCTGCATTCTGGGGTCACAGTTTTCTTGCGTCTGATGGCTTCCTCCTGGTGGGTGAGGCTGCTCTAGAGGTTTGTGCAGGCTTCCTGGCAGGGGTGGCCGGTGCTTGCCCACTGGTGGGTGGAGCTGGGTCTTGGCTCTCTGGTGGGCTGGCCATGAATAGGGACATATCTGTTGGTGGCTATGGGCTCTTAGTCTTTAGGCAGCCTGTCTATTGATGGGTCAGGCTGTGTCTCTGCCCAGTTAGCTGTTTTGCCTGAGGCATCTCAACACTGGAGCCTACAGACTATTGGGTGAGGCCAGGTTTTGGCACTAGTGAGCCAATATGGCAGCTGCCATGAGTGTTCATATAGTTGGTGGCCAATATGTTTACCACCAGTGTCTATGTACCCAGGGTGAGCTGCAGCCTCCTCCCCACAGCCCCACCTCTCCAAGAGACTCTGCAAGACCAGCAGGTAGGTCTGGCCCAGGATCCTATCAAATTACTGCTTTTGCCCTGGGTCCTGGTGTGCGTGGGATTTTGTGTTTGTCCTTTAAGAGTGGAGTCTCTATTTCCCTCAGTCTTGTGGGTCTCCTGCAGTTAAACATCTCTGGCCTTCAAAGCCAAATGCTCTGAGGGCTCATCTTCCTGGTGCAGGATCCTCAGTCTGGGAAGCCTGATGTGGGGCTCAGAACTCTAACTCCTGTGGGAGAACCTCTGCAATATAATTCTTCTCCAGTTCGTGGGTTGCCCACCCACTTGTGATTATATTGCAAGTCTACCTCTGCTACTCATCTTTTTTTTTTAAATAAATTTATTTATTTTATTTATTTATTTTTGGCTGCTTTGGGTTGTCATTGCTGTGTGTAGGCTTTCTCTAGTTGTGACAAGCGGGGGCTACTCTTTGTTGCAGTGCGTGTGCTTCTCCATGCGGTGGCTTCTCTGGTTGTGGAGCACAGGCTCTAGGCGTTCGGGCTTCAATAGCTGTGGCACGTGGGCTTCAGCAGTTGTGGCTCATGGGCTTAGTTGCTCCATGGCATGTGGGATCTTCCCAGACCAGGGATCAAACCCATGTCCCCTGCATTGGCAGGCAGATTCTTAACCACTGCACCACCAGGGAAGTCCCTCTCCTACCCATCTTGTCGTGGTTCCTTCTTTATATTTTTAGTTGTAGAAGATCTTTTCTGGTAGGTTCTGGTTTTTTGGAGTTTTTTTTTCATTGATGGTTGTTCTTCAGACAATTGTGATTTTGGTGTGCTCATGAGAGGAGGTGAGCTCAGCGTCTTTCTACTCCACCATCTTGGCTGCTCTCCCCCATTTCAATCTTTTTAACAGTTACATAATAGTTCATGGTATGGATATATCACAACTGAATAAGGAACATCCCTAATTCCTCACTTAGGTTCTTCCCATGTTTTTGCTTTTCTAAGCGGTAATAAGATAAATATCTCAGTACATGTATCCTTATATAGTAGAGCTTTTATTCTGTTACATAAATTTTCCCAAATGGGATTTCTGGACAGTTGGTTGTATTGTCTATTAGAAAAGAAAGAACTTGGAGGAAAAAGTGAGCTTTTTATAAATTCGTGCATATTTACTTTGGCTATAGTTCTCTGAGATGACCATTTTTTGTAGGACCATTTTTTCTAGGTTCTTTTTTGGTCCATTCTGGATGAAATTTTAGGTCTGACAATGGAGGACACATACATTTTGAGGGAGAAAAGAAGGGTAATAGAAGAAGTCAGAGAAGAGGGGATCATGGCCAAAGGAGAAGAGAATTTGAAGAAAGAGAAGTGCTCAACAGAGTTAGATGCTGTGGAGAGGCATAGCTTCTAATGATGGGGAGGACTGTGCATGAAATGTCTTATGTGTCTCTCCTGGGCACAAGGTGAGATGGTACTTCTTCCATTCTCTTGATGTTAGGAATGGCCATGTGACATGTTCTAGTGAGTGAAATGAATGCAGAAGTGACGTGTCGCTATGAGGTAGAAGACTTTAAGAGCTCCTGGTGCTCAATGTTCCATGTCTCTTTCTCCCTATCAGAGCGACAGGTGACATTCCAGATATGGATATTCCATAAACCAGAGTCCCTGAGTGAGGATGACATAAGGCAGAGCACCCCCCTTACCTCCAAACTAATGTGAGATAGACACATGTAGCATGAATGAGATTTAAACCTTATTGTTTTAAGTCACTAAGGATTTAGGGTTGTTTGTTTCTTTAGCATAATGTAGCCCATTCTGACTGATACAGTCACCTAGAGAAGAGGTTCAGTTGAGAAATCCTGAAGTCTGATCTTGAGGGGGTTAAAAAATAATTAAATTGTAGCTCAGGGGGGTAAAGAGTGGGATATGTAGTGAGGAAGTGTAAGTAGCAAGTGTTGAGTTCCCTTCAAGACTGCTTAGGGGCTATCAGAATCCAGTTCTGCCAATTAGTTAAAAAATGCTCTTTGGGGAAATCTAGGAATAATTCTAGAACACTTGAAAAATAAACCAAGAAACATAAACTGCATAAATAATGACAAAATCAAGACATATACTGTAGAATTCTTTATATATAGAATAAGATTTCAGCAGCTTTTATGCATCTCAGTGTGTACTGAAGAGATAAGAATATCACACAATAAATTCCTCAGCATTTAGTTCTAGGAAAAATTTTATTTCTCCAGATGAAATATGTTTCCTTTTATTGGTTAATGAGAATTATGTCAGTATCCCTACAAAACCCTTGTGCCCTGTTCCTTTCTTGTCTTGATTGCCAGGGAGTTAAAAGATTATCTTTTACCTGGACTGTTTGGTACAACTCACTCCTCTTAGGGTCTAGCTTGTGGAACAGAGCATGAGGCAGGGGGTCATGTCAGAAGATCTGGAGGACCTAGACCACCCAGGGTGGCTGAAAAAGACTCTGTTACTGATTGTGGCCAAGACAGTTTGGGATATTCTGCAACTGGAATAGACCCAGCTGAAATTCTATGGGAGCAACAGAATTGAGGAAGGGAGTGTGTGTGTGTGTGTGTGTGTGTGTGTGTGTGTGTGTGCACGCACGCGTGTGCATGCACGTGTGGGGTGTTTGTATTTTATTGAGGATGGCCCTTAAACCAGTAGTCACATAACTAGTAAGATCCAGCAACATCTTGAGAATGATTCAGCTATAGTTGGACAGTCTGAAGATAGAAAACAATGCTGATAAGGACGAGCAGATAAGACCAGGACTATCTACTTCTCAAGATCAGAATTTAAAAAAATTTTTTATTAGAATATAGTTGATTTACAGTGTTCTGTTAGTTTCAGGTGTACAGCAAAGTGAATCAGTTATACATATACATATATCCACTCTTTTTTAGATTCTTTTCCCATATAGGCCATTACAGAGTATTGAGTAGAGTTCCCTGTGCTGTACAGTAGGTTCTTATTAGTTATCTATTTTATATATAGTAGTGTGTATATGTCAACCCCAATCTCCCAATTTATCTCTCCCCGCCCATACCCCCTGGTAAACATAAGTTTGTTTTCTACATTTGTAATTCTATTTCAAGATCAGATTTTTTGAAACTGCTAGTCAAATATTTTTAGAGGATTACGAAATTGATTTTAGAGCATCTCAACTCAAGCTTTTAACAATAAAATAAAATGGAATAGAAAACGTAAGCATGTATCCCATGTAGTAAAAGTAAGGGGATTTTTTTCTTTCTAAATGAAACTTCTGTTGAAGTGTGTGTGTGTGCGTGTGCGTGCGCGTGCCCATGCATGCACGTGTCCTGGGTTGTAATCAAGAATGTATTTCTTACTGTGGGTTCTGGGTCAAAACTATTTGAAAGCCACTGGTCTAGAGATATACAGAACCTAAATCTATTCTATGAGGACAGAGGCAGACCAGTAACATTGAGAAACGAAAGCTGGGTGATACCAAATGATGGGTGAACCAGACATTATGAAGCTAATACCCATGATAGTACCACTGACTTCTGAGTGATCTGGGCCTTCCCAAGCATGAAGGCGAGGGGGCAGTTTAAATGAGCCTGCAGCTTTGGCCTGGCTAAACATAGTTGGTTAGAGTCAATAAATGTTCAAATTGGTATACCTTGTCAGTAGCAGTTTGTATTAAATCTCTCTCCTTGATCTTGGATCAATTTCCTCCTGCATAACAAGCCAGAGGGATAACCTGACAGAGAGATCAAAGGTCAAAGGAAAGGAGTGGTGCCGAGCTGAGGGCCCGAGAGGAGGCCAGTGTGGTGTGAACAGGGCTGCAGGGGAGGGGAAGTGGAAGGCCTGGAGGAGCAGGTCAGGGCTGGGGCTTCAGGACAAAGACCTTGGAGGCATTGAAGACCCGGCTTTAGGTGCTTCTGTTGCCCAGTGTGAGGGCAAACCTGAGAGGTTCGAGTTCCCACAAAGGACCAAGTGTCTTTCCCTTTGTTACATGGCTTTTTGGCATTGTTATTTTATTTTAGGATGATAATGCCTTTGAATTTTTCATTAAAAGTTACTTCAAATTCTTTTGCTAAACCAGTAGTATGCGAGTGATAAATAAGTAAATGGAGATTGGTAAGACTGTAGCTCCTTTTATTTTGTGTCTTAGCCTCTTGTTTCTACTACCCTTTTGAGAGTTTATAGACTGTAGCTCTTTTCCTACCAATGAAGTGTTAGCGAGCAGCCAACATCCCCAAAGTGAAGCCTATACATGGGGCTCACAGACACTTTGAACTGTCACCAGAGTTTTCTCTTAAATCATTACCTTCTATCTTTTAAATTTTATTGCAGGCATAATTTTCCAACTTCTGAAGACTGTTCCAACCATGGAACCAGACTTATCACTGAATTGAGATTTTTCCCCCTTTATTTTCAATGCTCTGGCTTTGCCTGGCATGCGCAAAGATCTTACTCACCCACACTAAAATTGTAATTCTGGGTGTGTACAGAGTGACCACGGTGAAATTGGTAATGCTGAAGAATTCTGTTTAGGTTATTGTCCGTGATAGAGGGCAAAACATGTGCTTGTTTGAACATTAATCTTTCTTTGTTGTTAGGAAGATTATAAGCACAAAAAGATCTTCATTTAGGATAGTAGCATATTTTATTTAACCGAACACTGTTTAATAAATAAGAACACATTTAAGGTAAGATACAACCTACAGCAATATTTGTTTTTTTAAAAAAAATGAATATAGGGCTTCCCTGGTGGCGCAGTGGTTGAGAGTCCGCCTGCCGATGCAGGGGACACGGGTTCGTGCCCCGGTCCGGGAAGATCCCACGTGCCGCGGAGCGGCTGGGCCTGTGAGCCATGGCCGCTGAGCCTGCGCGTCTGGAGCCTGTGCTATGCAACGGGAGAGGCCACAGCAGTGAGAGGCCGGTGTACCAAAAAAAAAAAAAAAAAAAAAAAGAATATAAATCTTCACTAAAAAATTGACCTTTGTCACAATGT
This sequence comes from Globicephala melas, assembly GCF_963455315.2. Taxonomy (NCBI): domain Eukaryota; kingdom Metazoa; phylum Chordata; class Mammalia; order Artiodactyla; family Delphinidae; genus Globicephala; species Globicephala melas. Next base: position 41,710,715 of record NC_083321.1, on the reverse strand, counting down.
TAATTGCATTTGGTCAGTACCTTACTCTCTTGCTTGTATTTATTTCACTTTTATTTATTTACTACTTGCAAAGAAAACTGGTCTGTAAAGATTTACCCTTTGGCCCGTTACTGCCTGTAACAATCGCTTCAGGAGCTGGTTTGCATCCTGATCATTTGACCTTGTGTGTTCTTAGTTCTGATTAACTCTAAAACTCAGATTTTTCTCACTGTACTACATTGCTAATTTCTTAAAGGACTCAGGCTCTCAACTGCCTTATGAACATTTAAAACCTACAGGAGAAATCAAAGCAAAATAAATTTTAAAATCCAAACATATATTTTTCATAAGCTTCAGTACTGTTTTCCCATGTTTATAACCATTCAAATATATATTTTCATAAAAGATACAAAATATCTAAGGGAAAAAAACCTATATGCTCCTCCTATCTATCCGTGTCCCTACCCCCTCCCCGCAAAGAGCCGACAAAAATTTTCTTAAACGGAGTTTGGTTTGCATTTAGAGACAGCAGAAGTGAACTTTAAAGATAACATGGTTTACGTGTGTGCTGGGATTTCTAATCACCCCTTCTTTGGCTGGCTTGAAAAACCTAAGCATGCCGTGTCCTGTGTATAACCAGATGTGCATGGCTCCTCATTGCTTTAAACAGTTCCAGATCCTTAGTAATTTGAGTTTATCTCAAAAATTACTGAACTGCATGGCAAGAAATTAAACTAAAAATTACATTCATCCATCACGTTTTATGAGCCATGAAAAACTACAGGGGAATAAATCTTTGCAAGCAAGACAGTTTCTGTTCTAAGTGGTTCGTCTCACTTCGAATGCATTAATATTCAAAACCATAACCTTCTACGTGCTCAGCTTCGCGTGAGAAGGGGAACAAATCAATCCCCTCCTTCTGTTTACTGAGTTGATTAACACTGTTCTTGCCTGGGGTGTGGGTAGTACGGCTGCTTCTCCCCTAAAGGGGTAGGAACTCAGGAAACCCCCCAAAGAGGGAGGGAATCAGCACTTATTATGAGCCCGCTAAGGCTAAGCTCAACCCTCCCAACAATTCCAAGAGGATTTTGTTATCCCCACTTTCCAGGGGAGGAGAGTAAAGCTCAGAGAGCCTGTGAAACTCAGGCAAGCGGACCCAGCTGGTAAGTGAGCCAGGCCTGAACCCCAGCTCAGTGGAACTCCAAACCCTTCTTGGATGCCTGCATGACCCTGCTCAAAAAAGCCATCAAAGGAGGCCAGAAAACGATGCCTCAAGCAACTGGAGCCCTTTGAGTGACTACAGAACGGAGGATGGAGGATTCTGCCTGTCACCAGTTTATAGACAGCTCCTTCACTCTGCCCACAGTTTACCCAGAAATCCCTGTGTGATCGTCTGAGTTGTGAGTGGGAAGGTCATAAGTAGTGACTCATGCCCTGTGCACCCACACAGCCCCCGGAAATGTATGGGAAGCTTCCACCTCAACACGTTCTGAAGGAATTCATTCCTCCTGGATGACATCGTTGATCCCTAGGTGACTGGCTGGTCCACCGTTTCCCACTTCCGAAGGGACATCAAAGTCTGAATAAATGTTTTTCAAGCTGAAACCCACTCTCTCTACCTTTTGTAGAAAGTCAAGTTGTAGTCTCCTTGGTTGGCGACCTATCAGAGGGCACCGTGGTCTTGCAGCTCTTCCAAGCTCTGCTTAAACCCTTGGCACTGGTTGGTGCTTATGGGAAGAAGCCAGGGAGCAGTTCCTCCTGCAAGCTGTCCCGAGTTCCAAGTTATTTAAGCAGCCGCCTCGGTGGGTATCTGTGTTCCATGGCAGAGAAAAATCTCGAGCCTTTTCCACAATCAAGATGACTTCTTTGTAATCAACCAAAACTGTAACTGTTTTTCTGGCCCATTTCAGAGAGGCTAGCATGCCTGGTCACCCAACTGCCCCCACAGTCCAGCAGGTCACCCTGTGTGATATCCTGTGACAGCTTCTGGAGAAAGTGTAATATTGTGAATGACATTCTTATCTCTATCCACAGCCCAGCGTCCCCTGTTGTCCACTCTATAGCCTCCCTAACATCTTCTAGATTCTCAGCCCCTTGTTTGTCCATTGCACCCACCTTGCCAATCAGCTTCCCTGCCTCTGCTCATCAGCCGCTAAGCCTTCCTGGAGAAAATTCACACACCCAGGTGCTACAATTCAAACAGTCACATTTCAAGCTTTAGCAGAGCTCTCAACACAGCTTAGCAATAAAAAGTCATCCTGGGTGATCTCCCCTCACATTCACCCCCTCAGGGACCGACCTGAAGTTCTTCCGCTGTCCCTGGGATCAGCCATCACTCCTATCCCCTCTCCCTACCCACTCCGATTCTCGCAGCAGGCTTCTAAGTTAAAATTCTGAGCTCCTTGAAGGTAGGGGTCATGTCTTGTTTGCATTTGTGGCAATAATGTGTTGAATAAATGATTGCAATGGGAAAACAGACTAAAACTGTTTAACCCAGGTTCCCACAAATTCATTCCTCTCTCCCATGAAACCTAATCAAGGAGAAAGGGCAGGGAGACTAATTTAAATTGAGCACAAGACCATTTTCTAAGCCCTGTGATCAGCACTTTTACATATATTATCTCATGTAATCCTCACCCAAGTCTGTGAGGTAGATACTATTTCCATTTTGCATGTACAGAAAAGCAAGCGGCCCATATTCATCTAATTCCACAGCTCATGCATTTTCCATGCTTTTGCCATCTAACTTCCCACCTGCCCTTTCATCTTTATCTCTTCAATTTCTCTAATAACCAAGAGAGTTTATGAACAGTTGGTGTTGGTAGAAGCACTTTAGGAAGAGGCAGGATTTGGGTTGGACTCTGCAGATAACAAGGGGGAGAGGTTCCCCAAACTTTAAAACTCTCTGATGATACTCGACAAAGGAGACAAGAAGGGTCTGGGACTGTGTATTAGTTTGAACACACTGGATTTTGATTGCAAGTGATAGAAACCAGCTTAAAATAAAGAAAAATAAAAAAAGGAAATTGTTGTATCAAGTACCTAGGAAATCCGAGGTACATTTGTGGGATGTTTGGATACAGAGCTTGAACAGTGTCATCAGCATGTAGCTGCTCCCCACTCTGTCCAGGTTTGATTCCCCTGGGTGTTGGCTGATCAAAAGGCAGGTGTCTCTGCATGGCAGCGACCCCTGCATCTCTAGGCCACACTGTCCTACTGACACTGCCCACCTCGCACCTCCTCATCCCAGCTCCAAGCTTCCGTCTCTGTCTGAGCTCCTTGAGAGCAAAGTCTGTACCTTCAGCTGCATTCCCAGGGCCTGGCCCAGTAAAAAGCTCACTGAAAAGATGAATGAATACAACCTGCCGTTCTTCTTAAAGTCCAGACCGGCCAAGTTCACGGCTAGCGGGGAACGGGGGCAGTCAGAACAAATCTAGGATGAGGTTTCTCTGTGTATCTTTCTACTTTGTTTTTAATTCTAGCACTGTTTGCCTTTGTTCTCCAGTGAATTTTGACAGACCTTTTCTTTCCTTAACCACCAATCAAGAGTTGGGCAAGGGAGGGGAAAACAGGAAGCGACCTCTAATGGGTGCAGGGCTTCTTTTAGAGGAGAAGAAAATGCTCTAAAATTAGATTGTGGTGATGACTGCACAACTGTGTGATGTACTAAGAAGCAGTGAAGTGTATGCTTTAAATGGATGAATTGTATGGAATGTGAATTATGTCTCAATAAAGTGGTTTAAAAAAAAAAGAGTTAGAGGGGAAAAAAATCCAGAAGAGGGTAATATTATAACATAGAATTACCATATATTGTAGACAGCCCCACACCCCACCACCACCTAGGGTGCGCTGCACTGCTACAGACCAAGGGGCTCTATGACAATTTTCTCTCTTCCATTGGAAAGATGAGAAGGAAGCTGTTTTCCATATGCTCCCAGGCAACATGAATTAAGCTGCCACTCTTGCCACTGCTTTTCCTAAGAGATTCAGAGAGGTGAGATTAAGAGGTGGGACTGGGGACGGCACCGGAATGCCCTGGAACACAATGTACCACAGACATTTCTGGAGAAGCCTCGGGACCGCACCCTGAGAAAAGAGACCAGGAGGACAGAGATGTCTGCCTTGCATCTGGCCTCTTAAATATGGCTGACGCACCATGTATCACGCTCTAGCTGGCAAGTCAAGTCCACTTGTTCTAAGTAACTGTCCCAAACCACAGCCAAATACTCAAACCTGGCATTCTCACATTCATTTTCCAGACCTCGGTGCCGCAGCTTTCGGCTGCTGCTTTTTAGTTTAGACAAACCATTTGGACTCCCCTTTGGCTCATAAGGACTCAACTTTCCACTCAGAATTTGGAACCACTCTTTCTTTGGATTTTGGTGTCTCCCCCAAAACCTTGTCTAGAAGGAACGTTACCAACTGCTCCTAGTTTGCCCAGTTTTAAACTGGAAATTCTTGATTCCCTGAAAACACTTCGGTCCTGGACAAACCAGCGTAGTTAGTCACTAGTTAGGAGATCTTCAGAAGACCCAGAAGGCCAGGCTAATGCCCCCACCCCTACGTGCAGCTGAGGAAACCTGCATAATCCCCTGATGCAACATCTCACCTGCAAGATGAGAGACAACAATTGCTTCTGTCACATAGGGTAGTTTTGAGAAGTCAGTGAAAGAGAACACACCAAGTACTTACTGCCTTGTAGTAAGTTGTCAATAAATACTTATGATGGGTGGTGTTGTTAATATTATTAATATTGTTATTTAGACCCATATCCTAGAAGAGGCAAATTAGTATAACCCTGTAGGAGAGTTTAGGAAACGGTGCTGAAGAATCAGTGAAAACTAATGTTCCACTAGATAAAATGAACAAGATCAGAACTTGGGAGCCATGGAGATGCCTACTCTCTGTAGCGATAACCAAACTAAGATAGATTATTTGATGTGAATTAAACATCATATTTAAGATCTTCCCAAGAGTGCTCGAGAAAGGGGGCTGATGCCAACCCGACCCTATTACATGAAGTAAACCACATGAAGAATGCACTACTTACATTTTGCCTTTGGCAACCAACACCTCTTGACTGCCAACTGATTCAGAATCTCTGAGAGTGAATCCCAGAAACCCACAGCATTAACATGTTACACTCACTGAAGTTTGAGAAGCCCTCCTAGACCTTGACTCCTGGTGGATAGAAATTGTACCTTGTTCACTACTGTGCCTCCACCTCCACCCAGAACTGACCCGTGCCTCATAGGTGCTCCCCAAATGTCTATTTATCAGTTCGTCCTTTCATTTCTGATGTTAGCCTGCGAAGTGTTTCTCTGGGATGAGACACCAACACATGTTCTAGTCACTGAGGCATTTATTTAAACTAGTTTTTCCCCCCGGTGGTAATGATTAGGGCTGAGAACGCTTTGAAACTTTACAAATTTCACAAGGAAAGGAACAAATTAAGTTTGTGCAGGCAAGAGGCTTCGATTAGATGGAAACAGCACTTTAAAAACAATCACCCGGCCTCTAAGGAAGGTATACTTGCACCTCTCAAATTAATGCCATCTGGTTATCCACGGCGACACAAACAGACCTCCCAAGGAACACCAGGCACTGGGGTGAGGACAAGTAATCTAATTCTCCACGACACTTCCATCTCCATTTTAATACGGAAAATCTCGATGAAATGGATTCTGAAAGAACAGATTTTCGTTATTGAAAAGCCATGTCAGAGTAAATTAGCATGAAGAAGAAGGAGGAAAACACTAGATTGGATTATTCAGAACAATTTGATCATCCACCTGTTGGCCAAGTTGTTTCTTATGCATTTAGTAGCCGTTAGCAACACTAAGTATTGTTCTTTCTGCCAGTGAAAAAGTTGATTTATCAATCCTGTCTGGGTAGTTAATTTGAACGCTTTGCCTGCTATTTCCATGTCATTTGTTTATTTTGCATTTTGGGTCAATCGTGATTGTAGCAGAGCAGCGGTTGAAAGAGGGCTCTAATATTTGTAGGTTCAGCTCAGTCTCAGAGCCATCACACCTGAGCCTACACCAAGCAGGAATCTACCTGGAGTATACTGTCAAAGGAGAGGGAAGGGCGAAATGGATCTAGATTGGCATATTCGGGGGTGGTGGGCAAGACCTGCTCCTTTTGTGGGTGAGCCAGGGGGTTGGCCCCAGAGACCTGAACTGCTGGGGTCTCGGGGGGACAGTGAGGGGCGATGGAGATTGCTCACAAGCTGATGTCAGGGCAGCTGGGTCTCTTAGATAAGGATGGGGCTCCAAAGCCTTCCCTCCAAGGTGGCATGGGCAAGTCTCCCCTCCTTTTCTCCCCCTCCCCACTAACTTCCATGCTGCCCTCGGGCTGCCCTCGTCAGATTCAGATTCCTCTCCTCTTTCTCTAATGCTTACCGTATTCCAAGCTCAGCGTTAGTCTCCTTTATCGTCATTACTATTCATGTGGAATCGGGTGTTAGAAAATACACACGTAAAACAGGAAAAGCAGCCAAGCATTTGCTTTATGATTTTCAGTCTTGCCTGAATTCCTGGCTAGAGGGCAGAGGTCGTGTCTTGTTCATCCAGCCACTGAGTGCTTCGCACTTGGCAGGCACGTGATCAATGGGCAATGAGCGGATAAACTGGTGGGCAGTAACCCTGTGGCATTGGTCTTATTGTTCCCATTTTATAGATGAGGAGACTGAAACTCAGAGTTTAGATGATGTGCCTGTGGACCTCACAGCTAAGGTGTGGACTGCAGAGCCGAGCTCAGTGTCGTCTTTCGGCGGAGTGCCATGATGGGTGGGTTGAGGACTAAACCTTCGTGCCCTCTGCTATACTACACATCTACGGATCCCGTTCCTCTCTACCAGGGGCACTGCTCCGGGAAATACCTGATGTCCTCTGTCCTTCACCAAAGAAACTCAATCCAGCCACATCCCTTCCTGACTGGTGGCTTTTCTCAAGTGGCAGAGCTGACTCTCCTCATTGCCTGGTAACTCTTCTCTTCTGATGGTCTTTCTGGTCTGAAGGCTTTGCTGGGCTCTGGTTGAACATGGCTCACTTTGTATTACTGCCTTGGGCCACACACCACCACCACCACGCCCCCCACCCCCCACCCCCGCCCCAGCACTCCCCCCTGCAGCTGCTTCCCCCGGAAGATCTGCAGCTCCAAGCATTGGGCCCCCAGCATCTGCGGTGTGCCACTGGGGCTTCTGCCCTGGTCTCTGAAGGAGCAGAGTCTCTGCCACGGATTTCCTGTCTGCCCAAGACTGTGTTCAGAGAACCACGATGGGTTTATAAAGTGAGAGGTGGGAGTACGATGGAACAAAGTGCTGGAGAAGCCACTAGGACCATATCATGAAGAATTTTATGTATCATGTTATGTTATTCTACTGTCTCTGAAGGCAACTAATTCATTGGGTATCACCCCCAAATTCCCTAACTCAACATCTATGGAATGGGGTAAAACGTCTTCTCCAAACGGAATCACTCTCTATGACAACTAATCAATCACAGGAACTTCTCCTCCCCAGAGCCTAGACAGAGGACTGAAATTCTTTTCTATGGAGTCTCCCAGGCAGCCACTACCGATGCACTGGCTTGGCACATGAGATAAAATCTATCCGCCATCCTGATTCTAGGCTTGCCTGCCATTTCCATAAATAGAGAGAGATCCTGTCATCCAGGTAGCCCCAATCAATCCTCCCGCCCCCGCCCCCTCCTTGCTCCAGGGATCTATATACAAATAACCTTCCAAGGTTAGTCATGCACTCACCCTCTCCCATTGCCAAATCCCCAGAGGACAAATCCTCACCCACTCTAAGACCAATAGCATCTGTGGCTTTCTCAGAGGTTCTGTGCTATGGTAAACCTCTGGCTTGGAATCAGGCTTTCCCGCTAAGCTCTCTTGGACTTTCCCTAATCAGGGGTCGAATTTTCCTCCCTCCATCAATATCAAATGGTAGAGCCCATTTTCCAAAGTGGGATAAAGGCAGCATGAAGTCAGTGGGCATGATGTAGCCATTGACCAGCACAGCGCTTCATTAAATGAGAGCTTACGATTCTGCCCAACAGTTCCGTCTGGGCTCCCCGGTAGTTCCGATTTCCTTTGTTAGGAGAGAGGAGTGAGGGCTCAGGGTTTGGAGCTTCTCCCAGGGTGAGCAGCTGGAGCTTTGACAGCTCCAAAAGTTGATGCGGGGACCCATCGCTGCCTCTTGTTGAGGCCCGGGCTGCAGGACTAGGATTCTGTTAACAAATCACAGCAAATGCAGACGGTTGTCATCCATGAACAGAAGGCCGATGTATGAGGAATTGTAAAGTGGAGTTTGTTCAGCCCCAATTAAATCCTTTTACAAATTCCATCCGACTCTTCCACAGGAGAAAGCTCATTAAAATTTTTCACACCAAGCCAGCCTAGGTGGCAGTGCTGGGCTGCGCTGGTGGGGCTCCGCGCTCTCGAGGAAGGCTGTCAGAGCAGAGTTCTGTGGTTTCTTAGAAACGGCCAAAGGATTTATGTGGGATAACTAAGTACCAGAAAGACCAGGTTATTTCTAAGCAGGTATCAGAAAATAAAACGACGGGCATGAAATGGGAAATAGAATCTTTGAAGAGAAGCATTCGTGCAACCCAGGGTCTCGCAAATCAAGAGAAAAGATTTTCATTGTCTTGGCTTCTTTAGAGAAGGCCAATTCTCTCCAGTCAGGGATGCCCAGCAAGCATTATGGGCTTTATAATGGCTCGTGATTGAAGCAATTTTAAAAAGAACATCACAGATAAAGCCTCCTGGGTTGTCTTTGAGCTACTGAATGGGTCACCTAAGGATTACTATGTTATTCACTCAACACCTGGCCAGGAACTGGGAATCATTTAATTATCCTAATGTTAGGATGTCCTCTCCTCCAGTCACCTTTTCCCCTCCTAGGTACCCGGGAAGTGCCACGTAGGGGGCACAGAACCAAATTCTCACTCTTTGCTCCTGACTTGGAGTCAGCCTCAAATGCATCCCCACTGCCGTCTTGTTTTTCCCCCCTTGTGAGCAGGGCTGTCCGGCAAGGCCCCTTCGCACCCTCACTGAGGCCTAGGGCAGCTTTAATCCAAGCAGCCAGCTCCTGCCTCTCCTCCTCGGGCCTTGCTGGACCCCGGTCAGCCCTCCCGAGCCAAAGGGACCTCCCATGCACAAGGCCTCCCCAGACTCGGTCTGGCAATTAGCAATGCATCATAAAGGGGGAGGAGGAGGGAGAGTGGAAAGGGGCGGAAATACCGTTACCACGACCTCACCCTGAACCTGAGGTTTGCCTAGGACAGAACTCCAGGGGTCACAGAGGAACAGTACAGCACAGGGGGCTGCTGAGGAGCCGAGGGTGGAAGAAGGGTGACCACCGGCTCTCTCCCTCCCTCCCTTCCTTTCTCCTTTCCTTCCTTCTGCTTACTTTTCAAAAGTCTAATTAGGTGAGAGCAAAATACATGAAAGAGACAAGGCTTCCACACCCCACTTCAGAAACCTACCTTGCTCTGCTTAGTCATTCAGTTCCTGTAGATTTACTATTGGCAAAACAACACATTACTTACGAAGAAAGGAAATAGAAAAACTGTCTTTTCTGCAACGTTTCCTTTTGGAACCAGCGAGGCCCTGTGTAGAATTCTGGCAGAGTTAACCAAGAACAGAGCGTTGCTGCCTTTCATCCTCATGCAGATTTAAAGAACAAGGGAGTGAAAAGTGCATCTATTAGACGAAAGCTGAACACCCGTCTTCTCTACTTTTTTTTTTTTTTTGTGCTCAAACAGGAGATCTGGGGTTCTCTCTGCTGGCAGATTTCCCAGAGAACTTCCAGCCCAGGTACTTGGATACAGAGAGTCTCAACAGGACTGAGCCAGCAGTCGACTGAGTCTGAGGGCAAAGCCTCAGATGGTTGGAAGTCAAGAACTGGCCCAGCTGAGGCAGGCAGGGCCAAGGCTTGCCAGGCCAATGTCAGAAACAAACTATCCAAGCAAAGAATGAAAGTCAGGGAGCTGTTGGAAAGGGGGTGGGCAGTGTTGGGCATTGGTAGGCCTATAGAGCAAGATGATAAATATAGTTCAATGCCCATGAAGGTCCAGCTGGTGAATGAAATGAGGGCAGAGGGAAGGGTGTAAGGCAATAGGGACTGGTGAGGACTGCGTCAAACTGGAAGCTAAGTGCCTCTGCCTGAGGGACACTGACTCTCCTCAGATCCAGTAGATTGTGACCATGAAGGAATGCTGGTCCAGTATCACCAGATCTTCCCATTTTTAAAGAAAAGCATGGAATCTTGATTTTAAATTCCCAGGTTTAAAATACTGGGCAAGTCAACAGAATACAGATGGGTTTGGATGACATGACACAAGTCTATGACCTGTAAAAAAAACTTTAAATGTCAAGGCAAAATGAGAGAAGCAGGCACAAAGCTGAAGGCGGCACAGAGGGAAGTAGTTAAGGCTCCAGGAAGAAGTGAGGTTAGGGGGAGGGAAAGGGCCAGCTTTAGGGGAGGCACACAGAGCATGGCCACCATGTCTTTCAACACAACCTTTCTGTACTAACCTGGGAGCTTCCTGCTGCAGCCCCCTCTCTGCTACTAAAGGACAAAGGAGCAGCCTGATACCAGAGTGATCAGAGTACGAGAGCCTGATACAGAGTTACAACAGTCTAAAACCCCTATGAGATCTGGATCCCCAGACTCTCTTGTATCATCTCTTCCTGCTTGCCTTCCTTTCCCCTGCTCCAGTCACATCGGCCCCTTTGTGTTTCCTTGCACATACCAGGCACACTTCTCCTGTAAGGCCTCTGCACTGGCTGTTCCTTCTGCTTAGAACACTCTTCCCCCAGATATCCACATGGCCAATTCCCTACCTCCTTCGCGTCTCCACTCCATGTCATCTTTTGACCTCTCTGTTTAAAATTTCAACCTGCAACTGCACCTGGTTGGCTTTCCCAGTGCCTATTTTCTTTTTCCAAATCACTTGTCACCTTCAAAATACTATGCAATTTACCTATTTATTATTTGTTGTCTGTCTCATGAAACTAGAAGGAAAGCTCTTCCAAGGTGAAGATTCTTGTTTGTTTTGTTCATTGATGTATTGCCGGGACAATGTTTTTCACATATGGGGTGTTCAGAAAATACTTACTGAAAGAAAGTATGAACTCCTATTTCTTCCTTCTGTCCTGTGGCTCTAGAGCTGTGATTTTGACGAGGTTTTCTTTTCCTTCTGTATTTCATTCCTCCTCTGTCTTTCCCAGAACTCAGTCCAAGCCAGCAAATGTTAATTGAACCGTCATGCTGTGTCAAGTCTCAGAGGAGATGTGAAGGCCCCAGGGCAAGGGAGGAGCAGTCTCTACCCTGGAGGAACTTATAATCTAAGGGGAGGTGCAGACACAACAACTAATAACCATAGTGCACAGGGGTGTACATAGGTGCTGTGGGGAAACAGAGGAGGGCCACTTGTGTGGGGCCTTAAAAGATGTGCATTTTATCAAAAGAAAAGGATACCATGGGGACTTCCCTGGTGGTCCAATGGTTAAGACTACACGCTTCCAGTGCAGGGGCCGTGGGTTTGATCACTGGTCGGGGAACTAAGATCCCACATGCTGTGCGGCGGGGCCAAAGAAAAAAAGAAAAAAGAAAAGAGTGCCATAGACATCTAGGGGATGGGGGTAGAGACAGGGTAGAAGTAAATCAGAAGGAATAATGCTGTGAACTTAATTTTGTGGAGTATTTAAAATTACTTATAGGACGTTGTCTTATGCCCTTGTGGAAATACGTCCATTGTTATTTTGATGCTTTCCATGACTTTGTAATCAAAGTTTGCAAATTAAATATTTCCAGGACTGTTCTTTGTTCTTTCTCCTCTTCTTCTGACTGGAGAACTGTTCTGGCATGTGGAGCTCTGACCCCAGGCTGGTAGTAAGTTTCTTGGACTTAAACTGCAAGGCATGTTCTTTATCTCATATTCTGATTGTAAACACAATTTTCCACTTAGAAACAGAAGTTTTATTGAAACAGGGAAACAAGTGATGTGAACAAAGCACAATTTCTATATGTTACTTGTATTGTGTCAGCTCTTCTAAAACAAAATAAACTCTTAGATACACGACCCTCAGTACTTCCTCCTTTTGCCACAGTTATCAGGCATTCTGACTTCTGCATTGAAACCCTGAAGGTTTTGTTTTTGTTTTTGTTTTTCCTGAAACTGATTTAATTATTCAGCAGGCACTCTCAGACCTATTCAATGGAAAGTTGTGAGTTTGCCTTTCTACAGTTTCCTGGGTGGTTTTTCCTACATGACAGGAATGAAAAATTAAACTGTCATGTCAAATTGGAATGCTTCTGGAAGTAGGAGGAACCCTCTGACTTTTGAATCTCTCAGACTCCCTGAATAAAAGGAAGTGGTTATTCCCTTGTCTCCTGAAGCAGAGTGAAGCATGTTCCCTCACAAGAGGTATTTTAAGTGTTCTAAATGTGACTTGAACCGATGTAAGAATCGTACTTCTCGGGAACAACTTGAGCTCCTACATTGGCACCTTTAAAAAAGTTTCTTTTTATAAATTCAGACTTATGTTGAGTATAGCCCTTTAACGAAAAAACCTTAAGTATAGGTTTGGAAATAAATTAGTTTTATTTCAGTCACAATAAGCAAATATTTGCTGAGTGCCTCATTATACAGACATTCTACCAGGTGCTGGAGATACAGAATGAATAAGATATAGCCCTTTTTTAAAAAGGTGTTCAGTTCATAAGTCAGGTAGCTACAGATTCACATACAATGTACATTTCTATATATATTCTCTCTATATATAATAAAACAGTTGCATTATAAATATAAAGAAAATCATGTGTATATATAGATGAAGGTACAAGCCTTAAAAACAAAGTCTAATTTAAAAAATTAAGAGAGGAAACTCATATATACAGAGAACTTCTGAGAAAACATATCTGAAGCAAACCGTATTTTTGTTTCTTTGTGGGTAAATATGAAGAATTTTTAACCCTAGATTCTACAGAGAGACATTTGAAAGCAGGACATAGAAAGTATTAAATATAAACAGAAAGGGCTTCTAAGTGATGGAGGGAAACCTCTCTTAGTCATAATTAACACAGAAATTATTATTCTTCCTCCTCAATCCAATACTGAAGCCAATAGCTATAGTACTACAGAGGGAAACGACACCTATAGTAGGAGATTTTATGCAGGCTAGTCACATGGTAAATACAGATGAGTGAAATAGCCAAGAGATACCTCAAAAGCTAGAATTAAAATGCAATAGTGGCAACTTGAATCCTTGAAGACTGAGATTTGTGCAATTGCAGAGAGAGAAAGGGAGAAGTAGACTGATTTTGGTACAAGGGTGTGGCTGGGGTCACGTGAATGGGTGTAGATCAGCATGGGGACAGTGCATATGACAAAGAACGGAGATCTGGACCTAAATCAGATAATATCAGAATTCCTATATTTTAACACATCTTCAATTATAACCTACCATTAATTTAGAAACAGCTCAGGAGAAACAAACACTACTTTAAGGAATGCAATTCAAAAAATTTCTGCTCAGCTTTATCTGTATAATTACACGGTACTTTCTTTTCTAAAGAAAGACAATCAAATCTTAAGTCTAAGATTTTTCCAAACACTGAATTCAAATATTTTTCTGAATTATTTTTGGCCAATAGTGATGCTTACCATCACACGATTTATTGATTTTTCACAAAAAACACTTTTGACTTCTTTGGCATCTTTATTATCTTTAGGATTGGCAATATAATTTTGAGTCGTATAAAAGAAAACCTTGTCTGCATTTCCTATTTGGCTACTGTAGTCTACCCCCCAGCCCCAATCAACATTGAATTATTAGAAATTAAACTGGTATTGTTGAGTAGAGAGACTTAAGCCAGGTACAGCAAAGGGCTTTTTCCTGGTACCCAAGATGTACAGCTTAAATAAACACCCTCATAGCTGGGCAGTAACTGAAAAACCCTTTTCTGGGTGTGTATGTGATATGCCATCAAGAAATGTTTCAATGGACGCGCTCAGTGGACGCGCTGTTTTCTTCATTCCTCCTGAGCGTTACCAGCTTGTTCTCCTGAGGGCATGGGTGGACAGTGGGCACCCTCTTTCCTCCACATGGCTGCTTCCACATCCTGCTGCCTCACTCTTGCCTTCCTTGATGGTGCTCTATTCGGTTTTACAACGTATCTGTCTGGCAGTTTCTTCCAAGTCATCTTTGTTTATTTCCCCCAGCCCCTTAAGTTTTTGGGTGCTCGTGATTCTTTCCTGGACTCCCTTTCCTTCTTACTTTATACTCTTTTCCTGGTTTAATCTAATTCACCCCCACCCCACAGATTCAATCTTCATCTATAACCTGAAGACTCTTGAATCCATGTTTCTGGTTCAGACTTCTTTCTCAAGTTCCAGACTCTTAAATCAAACTACGTCTCAGAAACCTCCTCTTGAGTGTGTCATAGGCACTTGAAACTTAAGATGTAAAAACTAAACTTATTAATCTCAGCCACCACCCAAACCGTTACTCTCCCAATAGTTTCTCCCTCTGTTGAATGGCGCTGTCCAGTTGTCTAAGCTAGAAACCTGAGAGTCACCCTGACTCCTCACTTCCCCTTGACTCCCAGCCATCTTCCAAATTCTATTGCTTTGACTTAAAATTTTCTCATACTTCCGTTCCCTTAGTTCAGGTCCTCATCAGCCTTTATCTGACTAGTACTAACTGACTAACAAGTATCCTTGCCTCCAGTCTTCCCGGTTAAATCCTTTTTCTGCACGGTTACCAAGAGTGATCTTTCTTAAAACCAGAGCACACGTTTGTTGTTCTTACCTGCTCAACATCCATTCACCATTATTCTGGTGACAGTACCCTGATGTGGAGGAACCACCTTCCCCCTTCCCCCTCTAGGGAGTTTGAATGGGGCACTGATCCTGGTTCAGGGGGTGGAGTTTGAGATCATCCTGGCCAATCAGCACACTGAGCCCTCGGCACAGTGATTGGTTCAGAGAGAGCTTGTGACCAAATTGGTTCAATCAGAATGAGTCCTGTGACTTGAGGGAGAACTGCCAGGAAGAAAAGCTCTCTTACTACTGGATTTAACTCTGGGTAGACATAGGCATAGGACCGCCATCCCACAGAGCTAGAAAATGAAACCAACATTTAGGAAAGCAGAACCAAAAGATGGAGTAGAACCATACTAATAACATAATTTAAGCCCTACGTCAAGATTTGACTGAAGCCAACTTTACCCTTCACGTTTAAGTTATGTGACCGAAAGATTCATGTTTTTGCTTATGCTCCTTTGGGTTGAGGTTTTTATTTGTTTCTTTTCATCATTTACTACTAATAATCCAGACTCTTATCATTCCTCTACTTCATGGTTTCCCAGTATTCTTCAGGATGAAGTTCAAAGTCCCTAGACTGTCATAAAAATCTTTATGATCTAGTACCTGCTTACCTTTTAAGCTTCATCTTCGGCCACTCCCCACATCTCCCGTTAAGCTCCCATCACACATAGCTTCCTATAGGTCTCCGAGTTTGTCATCCTTCCATTCACCATCATGCTTTGCACTCACAATTTCCTCTCTCTAGAAGAATCTCTAGTCTGCCTCACAATGCTTCCTCTTACTCTCTTCAAAATTGAAATCAGCCATATTCTCTTCTAAGAAATTTTCTCTGATTCCCTTTCCTTAGTCCACATTAGGAAACCTCCTCAAGCCCCCTTTACATCATGTGTAAATCTCAATATTAGCATTTATCCTATTGGGTTACAATTTTCTATGTTGCTCTTTGTCTCTTCCCCATACAATAAACTCCTTGAAGGCAAGATCCATGAGTCTTTGTGTCCTTCAAGGCCTAGTATTACACTCATCACAGACTAAGATCATGAATAATGCTTGAATCAATAAATGCCTTTCAATGTTATTTACATTTATAGGCAAAAAATTATAAGCTCTTTGAAGGAGGGACAATATTTTCCTCTTATTTATATCACTCACAGCATGCACTGTACTTCATATATAGTATGCATTTAGTAAATATTTGTCTAAAAGTTGGATGGAGGAAACATATGCCATCAAACTATGCCACCTTCTACCTCTCCTTCTTGTTGTCATTCATTGATCCCCCTGTCTAACCATCATTCACTGTAGGCTTCAGCTTTTCACAGCACTCCTGACATTAACAATCATTTTGTTAGTGTCAGCATCTATGGAGAAGACACAGCCAACAGCTGGCCCCAGACATTCAGCTCCTCATTCTCATGATGAATTCTCCACCCCACTTCAGCTACCAACTCCTATGCAATACCCTACTCTAGGTCTTATCATCACCAGTAGCTACACCTCCTCTCAAAATCTCAATTCCATGTCTCCCATAACCTTCTGTCAACCTTGTAGAACCACACTGTAATAATTCTTCATCTTCATTTAGAACTTCAGTCTATAGACACTATCATTTTGTACTCTTTATTATGCCCTGTGTCCTTATCTTAACCCTACCCACCTTAGAGTCCATCATTATCATCAGTCCCTTTGAGTTTAGATTATGTCTCAGGCAAGTGCTAGGTGCTGGGGATAAAGCAGGGAAGAACAGGCAGGTTCTGCACTCCCAGAATTTACAGTCTGGTGGGAAAATAGATATTAAATACATGAAGAAACATACAGATGTATGATTAAGCAGTTTGAGAAGTGCTTGGAAAGGAAAGTACAGGAGGTAATGAGTTTGCATAATAGGATCGTCTAATCCAGTCTCTGGAGACAGGGAAGGCTTTCCTGAAGAATATTAAAAAGAATTTCTTCTCCCTCTTGCGAGAGCACCAGAATCACTAACTAACTGCTGAACAGTCATCGACAGGAAGACACGGGAACTTACGATAAAAGATACCCCACATCCAAAGACAAAGGAGAAGCCACAATGAGATGGTAGGAGGGGCACAATCACAATAAAATCAAATCCCGTAGCCACTGGGTGGGTGACTCACAAACTGGAGAAAAATTATACCACAGAAATCCACCAACTGGAGTGAAGGTTCTGAGCCCCATCTCAGGCTTCCCAACCTGGGGGTCTGGCAACAGGAGGAGGAATCCCCAGAGAATCAGACTTTGAAGGCCAGCAGGATTTGATTGCAGGACTTTGATAGGACTGGGGGAAACAGACACTCCACTCTTGGATGGCACACACAAAGTAGTGTGCATACCAGGACCCAGGGTGAAGGAGCAGTGACCCCAGAGGAGACTGAAGCAGACTTACGTGCTAGTGTTGGAGGGTCTCCTGCAGAGGTGGGGGGTGGCTGTGGCTCATCGTGAGGACAAGGACACTGGCAGCAGAAGTTCTGGGAAGTACTCATTGGCTCTCCTGGAGTCTGCCATTAACCCCACCAAAGAGCCTGTAGGCTCCAGTGCTGGGTTGCCTCAGGCCAAACAACCAACAGGGAGGGAACTCAGCCCCACCCATCAGCAGACAAGCGGATTAAAGTTTTGCTGAGCTCTGCCCCCCAGAACAACACCCAGCTCTACCCACCACCAGTCCCTCCCATCAGGAAGCTTGCACAAGCCTCTTAGATAGCTTCATTCACTAGAGGGCAGACAGCAGAAGGAAGAAGAACTACAATCCTGCAGCCTGCAGAATGAAAACCACAATCACAGAAAGATAGACAAATGAAAAGGCAGAGGACTATGTCCCAGATGAAGGAACAAGATAGAACCCCAGAAAAACCAACTAAATGAAGTGGAGATAGGCAACCTTCCAGAAAATGAATTTAGAATAGTGATAGTGAAGATGATCCAGGACCTCAGATAAAGAATGAGGCAAGGATTGAGAAGATGCAAGAAATGTTTAACAAAGACCTAGAAGAATTAAATAACAAACAAACAGAGATGAACAATACAATAACTGAAATGAAAAATACACTAGAAGGAATCAATGGCAGAATAACTGAGGCAGAAGAATGGACAAGTGACCTGGAAGACAGAATGGTGGAAATCACTGCCATGGAACACAATAAAGAAAAAAGAATGAAAAGAAATGAAGACAGCCTAAGAGACCTCTGGGACAACATTAAACACACCAACATTTGCATTATAGGTGTCCCGGAAGGAGAAGAGAGAGAGAAAGGACCCAAGAAAATATTTGAAGAGATTATAGTCGAAAACTTCCCTAACATGGGAAAGGAAATAGCCATCCAAGTCAAGGAAGCACAGAGAGTCCCAGGCAGGATAAACCCAAGGAGAAATATGCTGAGACACATAGTAATCAAACTGACAAAAATTAAAGACAAAGAAAAATTATTAAAACCAACAAGGGAAAAATAACATACAAGGGAACTCCCATAAGGTGAACAGCTGATTTCTCAGCAGAAACTGCAAGCCAGGGAGTGGCACGATATATTTAAAGTGAGGAAAGGGAAGAACCTACAATCAAGAATCCTCTACCCAGCAAGGATCTCATTCAGATTTGACAGAGAAATCAAAAGCTTTACAGAAAAGCAAAAGCTAAGAGAATTCAGCACCACCAAACTAGCTCTACAACAAATGCTAAAGGAACTTCTCTAAGTGAGAGACACAAGAGAAGAAAAGGACCTACAAAAACAAACCCAAAACAATAAAGAAAATGATAATAGGAACATACATATCAATAAGTACCTTAAATGTAAATGGATTAAAAGCTCCAACCAAAAGAGACAGACTGGCTGAATGGATAGAAAAACAAGACCCGTATATATGCTATCTACAAGAGACCCACTTCAGACCTAGGGACACATACAGACTGAAAGTGAGGGCATGGAAAAAGATATTCCATGCAAATGGAAATCAAAAGAAAGCTGGAGAAATAATACTCATATCAGATAAAATAGACTTTAAAATAAAGAATGTTGTAAGAGACAAGGAAGGGCATTACATAATGATCAAGGGATCAATCCAAGAAGAAGATATAACAATTATAAATATATATGCACCCAACATAGGAGCACCTCAACACATAAGGCAAATGCTAACAGCTATAAAAGAGGAAATTGACAGTAACACAATAATAGTGGGGGACTTTAACACCTCACTTACACTGATGGGCATCATCCAGACAGAAAATTAATAAGGAAACAGAAGCTTTAAATGACACAATAGACCAGATAGATTTAATTGATATTTACAGGACATTCCATCCGAAAACAGCAGATTATGCTTTGTTCTCATGTGCACATGGAACATTCTCCAGGATAGATCACATCTTGGGTCACAAATCAAGCCTTGATAAATCGTATCAAGCATCTTTTCCGACCACAACACTATAAGATTAGAAATAAATTACAGGAAAAGAAACCGTAAAAAACACAAACACATGGAGCTAAACAATACAGTACTAAATAACCAAGAGGTCACTGAAGAAATCAAAGAGGAAATAAAAAAATACCTAGAGACAAATGACAACGAAAACACAATGATCCAAAACCGATGGGATGCAGCAAAAGCAGTTCTAAGGGGGAAGTTTATAGCAATGCAATTCTACCTTAAGAAACAAGAAAAATCTCAATCTAACCTTACACCTAAAGGAACTAGAGAAAGAAGAACAAACAAAACCCAAAGTTAGTAGAAGGGAAGAAATCATAAAGATCAGAGCAGAAATAAATGAAATAGAAACAAAGAAAACTATAGCAAAGAGCAATAAAAGTAAAAGCTGGTTCTTTGAGAAGGTAAACAAAATTGATAAACCTTTAGCCAGACTCATCAAGAAAAAGAGGGAGAGGACTCAAATCAGTAAAATTAAAAATGAGAGAGGAGAAGTTATAACAGACACCACAGAAATACAAAGCATCATAAGAGACTATTACAAGCAACTGTATGCCAATAAAATGGACAACCTGGAAGAAATGGACAAATTCTTAGAAAGGTATAACCTTCCAAGACTGAACCAGGAAGAAATAGAAAATATGAACAGACTAATCACAAGTAATGAAATTGAAACTGTGCTTAAAAATCTTCCAACAAACAAAAGTCCAGGACCAGATGGCTTCACAGGTGAATTCTATCAAACATTTAGAGAAGAGCTAACACCCATCCTTCTCAAACACTTCCAAAAAACTGCAGAGGAAACTTCTCAAACTCCTTCTATGAGGCCACCATCACCCTGATACCAAAACCAGACAAAGATACTACAAAAAAAGAAAATTACAGACCAATATCACTAATGAATATAGATGCAAAAATCCTCAACAAAATACTAGCAAACAGAATGTAACAACACATTAAAAGGATCATACACCATGATCAAGTGGGATTTATCCCAGGGATGCAAGGATTCTTCAATATATGCAAATCAGTTAATGTGATACACCATATGAACAAATTGAAGAATAAAAACCATATGATCATCTCAATAGATGCAGAAAAAGCTTTTGACAAAATTCAACACTGATTTATGATAAAAACTCTCCAGAAAGTGGGCATAGAGGGAACCTACCTCAACATAATAAAGGCTGTGTATGAAAAACCCACAGCAAACATCATTCTCAATGGTGAAACACTGAAAGCATTTCCTCTAAGATAAGGAAGAAGACAAGGATGTCCACTCTTGCCACTATTATTCAACATAGTTTTGGAAGTCCTAGTCACGGCAATCAGAGAAGAAAAAGAAATAAAAGGAGTACAAATTGAAAAAGAAGAAGTAAAACTGTCACTGTTTGCAAATGACATAATAGTATACATAGAGAACCCTAAAGATGCCACCAGAAAACTACTAGAGCTAATCAGTGAATCTGGTAAACTTGCAGGATACAAAATTAATGCACGAAATACTAACAACAAAAGAACAGAAAGAGAAACTAAGGAAACAATCCCTTTCACCATTGCAACAAAAAGAAGGAAATACCTAGGAATAAACCAATCTACAGAGGTAAAAGACCTGTTTTCAGAAAACTATAAGACACTGATGAAAGAAATCAAAGATGACACAAACAAATGGAGAGATATACCATGTTCTTGGACTGGAAGAGTCAGTATTGTGAAAATGCCTATACTGCTCAAAGCAATCTACAGAGTCAATGCAATCCCTATCAAATTACCGATGACATTTTTCACAAAACTAGAACAAAAGATTTTACAATTTGTATGGAGACACAAAAGACCCTAAATAGCCAAAACAATCTTGAGGAAAAAAAAAAAACAGAGCTGGAGGAATCAGACTCCCTGACTTCAGACTATACTACAAAGCTATGGTAATCAAGACAATATGGTACTGGCACAAAAACAGAAATGCAGATCACTGGAACAGGATAGAAAGCCCAGAGATAAACCCATACACCTATGGTCAACTAATCAATGACAAAGAAGGCTAGGATATACAATGGAGAAAAGACAGTCTCTTCAATAAGTGGTGCTGGGAAAACTGGACAGCTACACGTAAAAGAATGTAATTAGAACACTCCCTAACACCGTACGTGAAAATAAACTCAAAATGGATTAAATACCTAAATGTAAGACCAGACACTATAGAACTCTTAGAGGAAAACATAGGAAGACCACTCTTTGACATAAATCACAGCAAGATCTTTTTTGACCCACCTCCTAGAGTAATAGAAATAGAAACAAAAATAAACAAATGGGACCTAATGAAACTTAAAAGCTTTTGCACAGCAAAGGAAACCATAAACAATATGAAAAGACAACCCTCAGAACGGGAGAAAATATTTGCCAGTGAGTCAATGGACAGAGGATTAATCTCCAAAATATGTAAACAGCTCATGCAGCTCAATACCAAAAAAATAAATAACCCAATCCAAAAATGGGTGGAAGACCTAAATAGACATATCTCCAAAGAAGATATACAGATGGCCAAGAGGCACATGAGAAGATTCTCAACATCACTAATTATTAGAGAAATGCAAATCAAAACTACAATGAGGTATCTCCTCACACTGGTTAGAATGGGCATCATCAGAAAATCTGCAAACAACAAATGCTGGAGAGGGTGTGGAGAAAAGGGAACCCTCTTGCACTGTTGGTGGAAATGTAAATTGATACAGCCACTATGGAGAACAGTATGGAGGTTCCTTAAAAAACTAAAAATAGAATTACCATATGAGCCAGCTATCCCACTCCTGGGCACATACCCAGAGAAAACCATAATTCAGAAAGAAAGACACATGCATCCCAATGTTCATTGCAGCACTATTTACAATAGTCAGGTCATGGAAGCAACCTAAATGCCCATTAACAGACGAATGGATAAAGATGATGTGGTACATATATACAATGGAATATTACTCAGCCATAAAAGGGAACGAAATTCGGTCATTTGTAGAGACATGGATGGACCTAGAGACTGTCATACAGAGTGAAGTAAGTCAGAAAGAGAAAAGCAAATATCGTATATTAATGCCTATATGTGGAATCTAGAAAATGGTACAGATGAACCTGTTTGCAAGGCAGAAATGGAGACAGAGATGTAGAGAACAAATATATGGATATCAAGAGGGGAAAGCAGGGTGGGGGGGGGGGTGGGATGAACTGGGAGATTGGGATTGACATATATACACCAATATGTATAAAATAGATAACTAATAAGAACCTGCCGTATAGCACAGGGAACTCCGCTTCGCTGTACAGTAGAAACTAACACAACATTGTAAAACAACAATACCCCAATTAAAAAAAAAAAATAATAATTTCTTTTTGTTTTTAAAAGGAGGAAAAGTATTTCTGCACTTTAAAGGTTAATTTTTAATTATCTCAAAAATCCACTCAACTTCTACCTAGTAAAAGCACTGATGATTGCCTTCTAACCGATCCCAGTACTTCCAGTCTTTCCCCACACCCTTCGGGGTATATCACCCTTCCTAGGCATCTCTTGGTGTCCACATTTTCTCTTTCTCCTCCTGCCTTCGCATGCTTCTGGAGATACCAGTAAAAATAATCAAAACAGACCATAAGTCCTTTGGAAACCCTGTAAGTAATTGTTACCTTTCCTGCCATGTGCAGTGCTCAGGTACAATGGCCCATGTCTGCTAATTAAAAATCAGCACTTTTCATTTTGCTATTAAAAGTGGTGCATTGGCTCCTTGGCTCTCTCCCCACAAGGCTCTTTGGAAGCTGTCTTATTTATCCTTCATCAGTAGGCGGCTCAACTCTCCCCCAGCATCTGAGAACCTGGCCCTGTGCAAGGGTTATCTTCATTTGGCCTGTCCAGCTATACTCTGACAGCTTAATGTCTGAGTCACTGAGCTTCCCTTCCTCTTGGGCAAGGGCATCTGTTGGGTTTATTATAGAATGCTGTGTTCCTCTTCCATGCCTATAAAGAACATTGTACTGCTCCAGGGAACAAATCATCCCTGTGTAGCTGGTTGAAACAAGCTACAACTGCTTTCTACTACTGAGAGCAGACGCTCTGCTGAGGGCTGGCTCTTCAAGAAAAGAATCTCCTGAGTTCTATGAGCTTCCCACTCACTGGCCAGTGGTCATCCATATTTTGCCTCAAGCTTTCCTCTGGGCACCTGACTCCTCTGGAGACAGGAGAAAATGACCAGGAAATATAATGAGGCTACTGGAAGAACAGGAGAAAATGATTAGCTTTCCTAGACTTTGGAGCTTGAAGAATCATGATTTTTGAACTGGCTACTAAACATACTTGAATAAAGGTGCTTTTGAAGGCATTTAAGAGATCAGTTAATAAGGTAAATGGGGGAGGAAGGGAGGTAGGATGGGAAAGAGAGAGAGAGAGAGAGAGGGAGAATGAGAGGGGGAGAGAGAGAGAGAGGGAAAGTGAGAGAGGGAGAGAGAGAGAGAGATGGAGGGAGAGATGGAGAGAGAGAGAAAGAAGTGAACAGTGTGCACGGAGCAAGGAAACAAGAGAACTATCTTGAATTTTAGCCACTGGACGTCCAAGGAGTTATGGTTTTTTTGCCTGGAGCCATCTCAGATAGCTCTTTCATCATTTGAAGAGTCCTTCCTCTCTGTGTTGAAGTCTTATAGCCTCTAAGTTTTGACATAAGCTTTCCTAGCATTCCTCTTGTGATGGGTTTGGGTGATGAACCAGATGGGAAGAGGTTCCAGTCAGGTAGACCTTTTGGAAGGGTGCTGTTCTTATCAAGGTGAGAGATGAGCTAAGACAAAGGCTGCATGGATTGAGAGGGGAGGAGGAGGAGGGATTAAAAAGACCTCAAGAAAGTAGAATTGGAAGGATTTGTAAATTACCCATATCTAGAGGGAAATGAGAAAGGAGAAGTTCACGGTAAGATCTAGGTTTCTGGCTTGGGCCATGGAGTGCATTTTCCATGGGAATAGAGGTGGATGAAGGTGGAAAATTGTCAGCCCTGGAAGGGGTCCGGGGAAGGGAGAGACCCTGACAGCCATTAGGATGCATGTGGAAGGGGGGTTAGGGCACACGGATGGCAGAGAGGGGTGGACATGCTGACAGTCCCAACCCTTCACAATCGAACCTTGGGGCAGAAATTACTCATCAGTTGTGCCACTCTTTCCCATGGAGCTTGGATGTAGCATCAGAACATTTAGTGACGTAATGGCTCCTGGAAGTCATTATTAGTTCATTAAACTTAGTTCTGGAGATGAAAGCTGTTTGCTTCCTCTTATAGTCCTAGAGGTTTAGGAGCCCAGCTTATGGGTAAGAAATCTGCACCCTCACCACCACTCAGTGCCTGCTTAGCAAACTCACTGCCACCCAGGCCAGCCTCCTCACTCCCACCTCGAGACTCTGCCTTTTCTTGGCACCTCTGAGAGCTCCTAGCTCCTGGTGTCAGCAGTCAGGATCTAAAGATGAGCATTGCGCCACCCTGACCTGGGCTGTGTCCCTGTTCATAGTTGTTTTTTTTTTTAATTGAACTACAGTTGATTTACAATGTTTCAGGTATATAGCAAAGTGATTCAGCTATATATAGATAGATAAATAGGTAGATATTCTTCAAATTCTTTTCCATTATAGGTTATTATAAGATATTGAATATAGTTAGTTCCCTGTGCTATACAGTAGGTCC
This sequence comes from Globicephala melas, assembly GCF_963455315.2. Taxonomy (NCBI): domain Eukaryota; kingdom Metazoa; phylum Chordata; class Mammalia; order Artiodactyla; family Delphinidae; genus Globicephala; species Globicephala melas. Next base: position 41,685,757 of record NC_083321.1, on the reverse strand, counting down.
TTGTTGTTTATCTATTTTATAGATAGTAGTGTGTATCTGTTAATTCCAAATTCCTGATTTATCCCTCCTCCCCTTCCCCTTTGGTAACCGTAAGTTTGTTTTCTCGGTCTGTGAGTCTGTTTCTGTTTTGTAAGTAAGTTCCTTTGTATCGTTTCTTCGATTCCACATGTAAGTGATGGCATATGTTTGTCTTTCTCTGCCTGTCTGTAGTCTCTCTCCATACAAGTCAAGCAGCTTCTTTTAACTAAAGTGAAGTGTGTCCCTTTGCTCCCCCCGCCCCCACCAAACCCCACCTTACAGAACTGCATGGCCGGTAGCCTTGGCCCATCCGGAAGCCTAGAGCCTGAATCTTGGGAGGCTGAGTGACAAGCATGCCCATCAGGAGACAATAGCCATCCTGCTAGAAGGCAACCTGTCCGCATGCTCCGAGGACAGCTTGCAGACAGACAGGCTTTTCCTCCTGCACGATTGCTGCCTGTTTCCCATGTTCCACAAGAGAATGGCTGCACATTCCAGACAAGGGGACTATTTATTTTCCCACCAAAGGTGACACGTGGCATCCGGAGGTCAGGCCCAGGCCGAAGCCATGTTTGCTGGGCTAAAGCCTCGCCTTTTCCCAGAGGCCTGGATTGTTCTGACAGCCGTCCCAGCTGTGTCTTCTGGGCTGGGAATGTTTCCTCAACTGCTCTATACAAACACCCATACTGGCTACTTAGTCTCCCGGGTTTGTTTATCGACCAAAGTCAAGGAATGAGACCCGGTCCAGAGGGCGGGCTCCAGACAGCTCTGCCACAAACAGGTGGTGAAGGGGCAGAGGTGGGACCCCCCAGGCTGCTCTTTCTTCACACAGTCTGAGCACGAGAAGCAGGTTTAGACTATAAAGAGATCTTCAAACCACAATTTGACCCTTTCCAAAGAAACTGCGTGTCTCTACCTCCTTACCTTTGCCAAAGGCATGAAAGTTCTTCAATAGCCTTTCAGCAGTTAGATTTTTTTTGAGAAGCAATCATAATAATGAAGATGAATTTTATTTGAGAAGTGCTTAACATTTTATGAGACACTTTTACAAATATCATTTCATGCAATTCTCAGTACAACCTGGAGCGATCAGGTTGCAAAGCGTGTACTGGGTCAGGCACAGTGCTGGGTAGAAGGGTAAGGAAGACATAAAGATGGGTGAGAGTCCTGACCTGTGGGGGGAACCCACTGTTCAGAGTGTGTGTCAGGTTGGGGAAGACAGACAGGCCTTCTGAGTCTCTCCTCACTCAAGGGCCTCTCAGGTTTTAGATGTTCTTTGGGGGAAAATTTGTGCAAGGGAGTAGGGGACACTTCCACACAAATATTGCTCCCATCCCAAATCCACCAATCCCAGGGAGTAGCCAAACCTGAATAGGTTGCCTCAAAAACTGCCTACACCTCGATGTGCTTACAGTCTCGTGCAAAGATAGCTGCTGGGTTTGCCTTGAGAGACCATCCTGTTGGGAGTCTCGGCTCTGCTACTTTACTAGCTGCGCAAGCTTGGGCAAGGTGCTCAAGCAAGCGGGCAAGTGAATGTGAGCTTCTTCATCTTTAAAATGAAGTTACTATTACTGTTTACTTGTTGGTAGTGAGAGTTAAATGAATTAATGTACGTGATGTGCTTTGAATTGTACTTGTCACATACGTAATATATGATTAATACCTGCTAGCTGTTGTTATTTTTGTTATTATCCTAATAACTACATGGATGGTGAATTGGATGAAAATGAGGTTAGAAGCAGCAATACCAGTTCAGGCATTAGTGAAAAAGTCCAGAGAAGAGTTAGAGGAGTCTACCTGAAGCCCTTTCTTCTTTCTTGCTTTTCTCCCTTCTTCCTCCCTCCCTCCCTCTCACCTGCCCTTATTCCTTCCTTCTTTCTCTTTTTTGGTGGGATGAGTGTGACCAGGGAATTGGAAGAGTCAAGGCTGATTAGATGGCCTCTGGTTGGATCTAGGGCAGGATCAGATCCCAAGCTTTGGGAAGAACCAAAGGACCCATCCAAGCCTCAGGCCATGAGGGAGCGTCCATAAGTCAAACACTGGAAACCAGACACAAAATCCATGTGCCTTGCCTTGCCAAGGGCAAGGCAAGACTGTTGTCAGAAGGCTGAATACAGAGACCAGAGAATACAGTTGGGGAATGGGCTTAGGGTGACAGCCGGGTGGGAACAATCAGAAAGGTCAAAACGATTTGCCACTAACAGGTCTGGGAGGTTTGGGTGGTTACGTTGGATGATCATAAAGGATCAAAGAAAGGTCAGAGACTTGTATGAATCACACCATCACCACCTTCACCACCTCCAATGGCCACCATCTATGTAGCACTTACTGTGATGGTAGTGTGCTAACCCCTTTACGTGCATTTCTCATATAGCATTCAGTGGGGACTATCATTCTCCTCATTTTGAAAGCTGCGATTCAGAAAGGTGAACTTCTTGCTCAAGGTCACAGAGCTGGATGTGATAGAGTAGAATCAGACCCGGGACTATCTGTCTGTGGAGCCCGTGCTCTATACTCTGCTGTTGCCCTTTACTCAGAAGCGTCACCTGAATGTCCCTAGTGCCCCAGTCTCTGGATCAAGCATTTTGAAAGTTACACAGATGAATTGGACTTGGTCCCTGTTCTCCTAGCTAAGAGTGCAGCAGTGGAGGCAGATATAAAATCGAAGAGCAATTTTTTAAGGGCCAAAATACATTTCAGTTATTTTAAATTTAAATAATAAATTTGCTAAGGACTGTAACATATCTTCTGGTAGAAAGTGATCAGTGTTTTCCATAAGCAACATAAGAAATATGAAAGAAACTTGATCTAACAGATTCTGAATTAAGGGAGGGGACACTTAATTTTTAAAAATCTCCTCCAGACCTAACTTTCTTCTAGTGTTCTCTGCTTCAAGCCTTCTTCTTCTGGTCATTCATCTAATGCAGATGTTAGCTGGCTGGGTGTCCCCAGTCCTCCAAGATGCTGGGCTATCTTCATCCTTTAATGGGTGAAGATGACCCCAGCCTTATCCCATATATGAAGAGAAGCACAGCATCCACTATTATCTTCAGTTTCTACCTATTTTGAATTCTTAAATCCTCTGACATCTTTTTGCTCCACTTCATGCATCACCCCAATTTTCTCCATTTCTCTCCAAGTTACCACCAACATATGGCCTCTTACAGAGTAGACCTTCCTGGAGGGTTTGGGGTACCAGGTAGATCTGAGCACCACATTAGAGATCACAACCTACAATCATGTCTTACTTGTCAGCATCCAGGTCACTAAGCTTTCCTGTCCTGGGAAATGTCCTGCTGGCCAGTTTCTCACTAGACCTTGCTGTCACCTTCTCTGCTCTCAGCCTTGAGAACCTTCCCCTCCCCTCCCATACTGCCAAGTCCCTGCCCAAATCCCCAAAGTCCTATTAATTTCATACTGAGAACACTTCGGCCATCCACCTTCTACCCACAAAACTTGGACTCACTTTGCCCATCCCTTTGCACATCTGAAATTCATTAAGGGGCACTGTTGAATTTTGCCATCTTTTCATGAACTTCATCCAAAGGCACCCAAAGAAGCTCTGAAATCAGGGTTCCTTTTAACATGCCGAGTTCATTAGAAAGGAACTCACCCCCCATGTGCCCCCTCCCTGCACCTCCCCAGGGGAGGTTGGCCTTTTCTTTGTTTGTTTTTCCTCCCCCATCTGCTTCCCCACCTCCCTCTCCTTACCTTAGGTGGATTCCTCAGCCCCACTTAACCCTGGGTTGACCGTTAGATTGCCTGGATTTGACTTTACTTTCTTGCCTAACTGTCCTTGACCACACACTCTGCGGCCCAGACCAGGCATACACTCCAGCCAGGCCCTGTGTCACATGCTTGCTCTCTGGAGGGGGCCGGTTTGTTCTGTGAGGACAAATGTCATCCTGTTCACGGAGGCTGGAGGTGGGGAACCTGGAGCCACCTTCTAAAGTTAGAATGTTCACACCTAGGGGGACACAGGGGTGACCAGGAAATCCATAAAACGGAGGATAGAATCTAGGCAGCTCATGGCTTAGGCCCTGGCTGTCTGAAGGTGACATTAATGGGAATACAAGGAAAGCAGATTTGGGGAGGAAAGGTCCCTTTCAGGCGTATTATTAAGGCTGATGGGCCTGTGGAACAAACAAGGGTGAAAGGCCTTAAGTCAGACATCTGGGAAAACAGGTCTGCAGCTACTGAAGAAAAACAGGGAAAAAAAGGAGGGTATGGGGGAATTGAGGGCCAGAAAGTAGTGTTATCGCCAGAAAAACCGCCTGCTGGATGGCTCAGCTCTTCCTGACCTCCCTGGGGACCAGAGAAGGCTTGAGATCCAAGACCCCCCCGTACGAAGGGCCCCGCTGTGCCCCTGAACCGCAGCACAGCAGCCCTGCACTTAGCTGGCGCAGGCAGGCAGGCAGGTAATGCGCTCACGTTCAAGGACAATCAGACTCAGCAGAGCGTGAAATCAGTTTTTTCCAACTAACTCACCCTGAGCAGGAGGAACAGTTTCTTGAGAATGAGGAGTAACCTGTCATTCCCTCAGGCAATTTACCCGTTTCAGTGGAAGTGGACATTCTTTTAAAGATCAAGGGGCATCTGTGCCAAACCAGGAACTGCCCATGCACCAGAAAAGGTGCCTTTCTTAGAACCAAGCATGGAAGCCGCTGACTCTCTCCTCTGCCTCTAGTCTAAGGGCTTTGGATGCTGGTGGCCACGTCCGAAAAGGAGATGTTACACATCAGCAGCCCAGGGCCACTGGGAGCCAAGAAATAGGTTTCGTTCAATTGTTGATTCATTTTGCATTTATTAAGCACTTTTTTTTTTTTTTTTTTTTTTTGCGGTACGCGGGCCTCTCACTGCTGTGGCCCCTCCCACTGCGGAGCACAGTCTCCGGATGCGCAGGCCCAGCGGCCATGGCTCACGAGCCTAGCCGCTCCGCGGCACGTGGGATCCTCCCGGACCAGGGCACGAACCCGCGTCCCCTGCACCGGCAGGCAGACTCCCAACCACTGCGCCACCAGGGAAGCCCTATTAAGCACTTTCTATACATCTGGCCCTGTGTCTGATTGTTTTATAAGAGAGACAGGAAAATAGAGGACAGTGTTCGGTGTGTAGACTCTAGAGTCAGGCCTCTTGGGTTTAAGTCTGGCTCCATCATTTACAAGCTACTGACCTTGAAAAACTTGCCTCCCTTCTTTGTGCCCCAATTTCCTTATTTATAAAATTGGGATATAAAAATTGTACCTACTTCCTGAGATTATTGTAAAACCTAAGGGTTCTGATACATGTAAAACCTCTTACATCATCATCCTGGCACACTGTAAGTGCCCCCTAAATGTTAGTATATGCTATGGTATGAATGTGTGTGGCCCTCCTAATCCATATGTTGAAAACATAATGCCCAAGGGAATGGTAATAGGAGATGGGGCCTCTGGACGTTGATTAGGTCATAAGGGCAGAACTTCATGAATGGGATTAGTGCCCTTGCAAAAGAGCCCCCATAAAGTTCCCTTACTCCTCCTGCCATGTGAAGTTACAGTAAAAAGACAGCCACCTATGAGGAAGCCCGCCCTCACCAGACACCGAATCTGTCAGCACCTCAGTCCTGGACTCCCCAGCCTTCAGAACTGTGAGAAATAAATATTGGTTGTTATAAGCCGCCTAGTTTATGGTATTTTTGTTGTAGCAGCCTGAATGGACTAAGACAGTATACAGAAGCAAAACCATTTGATTAATGTGGTACACACAGTATTGATGGAATGATGTACCAGATTCCATGAGAGCACTGAAGGAGTGTCTGCAAGATCTCATGGACATGGTGGTGTCTGTACTAAGTCTTGAAGAATAATCAGGAAAGTGGACACTGGGATATGGCTTATCACTGCTGGAGCCAAAGTTCCCGCAGGGAAGAGGCAGGTAGTAAGAGAGGAAAGGTTGACGGGGGTGGACCTCAGGGTGTCTTGAATGTCATGCCAAGACATCTGGTATTAGGTAATGCATTGTTAAGATGATTCTGGAATCATTTCTAGGGACTAAAATGCCATGCCATTATTCATTTGCCTTGGAAATAACTGTTCTCTCATCAGGAAGGTAGAATTATAGTTTGTTTATTTTTAACAAAATTGAATTTTTTCAAACCTCCCATCTCTTTGCCAACAGACTATTGTGCCACTGATGGTCCTTCATAAGCCAGTGCCTGTGCTAGCTGGAGTGTAATAATTGTTTTTCCTCATGGACTGACTGAAGCATTGGTCTGTGAGGCAGAAGTTCAGGTTCAAATTAAATGGCATTTGTTCTTATTTAGGTCCACCTGTTCTGAATATTTACAAAGTTGGAAGAAAACCAAGTGAACAAGAGGACAATCTGTGATGGTGTTAGTTTGGGGGACAGATCCTCCTGGTAAAGGAGGTGCGTGTCTGCAGATGCACCCCTCCCAGGAGTCTTTCCAGGCCTAGAGGTGTCTTGAAGGAGCATTTCTAAGTGTTCTTATCAGGATCCTTCCCATTTTCACCAGGCAGTGATCTTTCCTTCGTGCCCAGGGGGTGCGTTCCAGAAGCAACATCATCTGGAGCATCTCCTGCAGCACCTTAGGAAGTACATAGGCTTCAGTGACAAAAGACCTGAGCCTGGTCCCAAATCCAAGCCCTTGTGTCCTTGTTCGTAAAATGAGCAGCACCAAGTTGTTTATCTTGGGGTGGCTGAGAGAATTAGGTGAGGTCATGTGTGAAGGCTCTGAGAACAGTTGTCACAGTGCAGTGTGGACAATTGTTATCGTTATTCACTCTGACCACCCCCTCCTGCATCTGCCGCATCCTCCAAGTGAACCCACAGGGTTGCACTGACAGAATTCACATTTGCACAAAAGCAATGGCACAACACCAGGGGCATATGCCGTGTTAAGAACATGGGCCCTTGCCGCCTGTTGCAGTCAAGAACTCAGATTTGGGGCTGAACCTGACCCTGGGCAGTGGGGAGGAGGACGGTACCTCCTGCAGGTTCTGGTGAAGGTTAAACAAAGCGATGCATATAAAGTGGTTTTCCTGGACCTCAGCCAATGAATGGCAGGTCTTGGCTTGGTGGGATAGGTATTTGAGTGGGGAGCCCAGCGGTGTCAAGAGCTAATCAAGAAGTGGGAAGACTGGGCTTAAGAGAAGACTGATGACACAAGCACAGAAAGAGAAAAAGAGGGACTCATATAGTATAGAAATACAGAGAAAATGGGGGGCAAGGAGAGAGTGAAGGCAAACAGTCCTGTAACACAGGGACGGTGGCACTGGAAAACTGGACAGGGGTGATCACTGCCAGCAAGGTGTGTCAGTTCCCAAGCGTCAGTTTCCTTAGGGGTGAAATGGTGGGGAAGCGTGGTGAGGAGAGGCCTGGGTGCAATGCCTTATGAAGCAGCAGCTTCTACCTCCTGGTTTCAGACAACATGGGCTGATGTCCAGGTGCCGTGCCTGGTACACAGGAGGCCGTCTAATTATCATCCACACTGGGTCACTTGTGCCAGTGAAAGGGGAGCTATTACCTATTATATAATTACTGTAGGAGAGCAGGGCAAATCAGGACTCTGCAGGGCAGGCTGCTTTGTGTGGTCCCGGCAAAGTAATTTCTCAAGTAAACAGGCCCTATCCCTAGGGTTCCTTAAGGGGGATCACATAGAAAAGGCACTCATCTAATTCTTTTTTTCTTCTGACAAAAGGTGGGTTTGGAGAAACAAATGCCTGTACCTATAAACAGAATGTGTCGATGGATGAGAGGGTTATAGTCAGGATGCAGAGTTGCCAGAGAAAATGCAGGAAGTTCAGTGAAATTTGAATTTCAGATAAGCAACGAATAATTTTCAGTGTAAATATGCAGTGGACATACTTACTGTAAAAATTATGTGTTGTTTGTTAAAAGTCAAACTTAGCTGGGAATCCTGCATTTTTATTGGATAGATATGGCAATCCCACCAAGATGGAACATGTGCCTCTATGGATTTAACTATTAAACTAAATAAAAAGCTATTTGGTGAATACTTTCTATCTGTCGGGAAATGTGCTGGATGCCACGGTGGCATCCCAAGGGAACAAGACACAGTTTCTGCCACCAACTCACAGGCCAGTGACGGAAGGAATGGAGAGGAAATAGGTTGACATTTACTGAGCACCTGTTAGGATCTGGGCACCGTCACCAGTGTTTCTTAAGTTATCTAGTAAATCTTCACAATCAAGGTTATTCCAGTTTCACAGATAAGAGAATTAAGACCCAAAGAAAAGTCATATGCCCAAGGTTTGAGTTTGTAAGTGACGAGTCAAGGATGAAACCCAGGTCTGTCTGACTCCAGAGCCATGCTCTTTCCAATTAAAACACGTTTTCCATAAACACATACAAAAATTGCAACATCAAAAAGGCTGTGAGAGAACACAGGAGAGAGAGAGATGAGCTCTGCTTTGTGTAACCTGGGAAGTTGTTCTCACCAACTTCCTTTAGTTTCAGGTCAAATTACTTCATCAGAAAAGGAGTCCGTTACCATAAGAAAACCCAGGAACTGGGATCATGGTTGGAAAACTGTGGGGAGTGGAGGTTCCTCTACACTGCTCTCTCTATCTCTCCCCCGGAGTCATGGTCTCTCTCTCGGCATCTCCCCTTCTCACTTCTGGCTGCCTTCCTGCGCTTAGTCAGAGATTCCACTTCAGAACTCTGGCCTGTGCACAGTCAGGATGGTTCCTTAGGGCCCCAATCTACTTCCAGGCTTTTAGTTTCAATTCTCACTAGCAGATGCCTCAGTATTTCAAAGTTTCTATTTAATATTTTTAAAACAGTTTTATTGAGGTTGAATTTACGTGCCGTAAGAGCCACCCATTTCCTAATTTAAATTTTGCAACGGACTGTGGACTAGCTTATGAATGGGTTGCCTTGGTTGAGTGCTCAGCTCTATGTCATATACCCACCCCCGGCCCAATAGCTGTGACCAGAGGACGGGTCATATGACTGTCCTTTGGGTGGGTGCTGAAGGTTGAGCAGCTTCACTTAGGATTGTGGACCTTTATTATATATTCATATGTCTCACAGAGAAGGGTTTTAAGAGGAGATGACACTTGATACGGGCCTTGAAGGACACATGAAAAGCAAAAAAGGGAAGAAAGACATTCTAGCCAAGGAACATCATGTGCAAATGCAGAGGTGCACAAAATAGGAATGAGCAGAGAGAGTGAGTGGTTTGGAGAGCCTGGAGCGCAGAGTCCTAGATAGGAAGGCAGGTGGTGTGAGCTGAACGTAGGCTTTCGTGTTTCGAGCTTGGCTACTTGGGTGGATACCATTGGAAGTACAATGAGATTGTGCTTCTGTGAGAAATATAAGCTTGGGTGTGAAAGATGGATGCGGCTGGTTTGGGTATGCTGGGGTTGAGGGGCCTATAGAACATCTATATGGGGAGGGTCCAGTAACTGTGTATCTAACTAGACGCACAGTTAGAAACCTATAGTAATCTTCAGCCCAAACTTGTTAATCCAGGCTTTAGAAGACCTTGATGCTGAGCTGTAAGACAGTGCAGCAGGAAAATGAAGCCGTTCCTCCAGAGATACCTGCTCAAGCCATCCTGAGGGTGGGTCACACCAAATTCTGCATGGTTGATTCAGCCCCAGTTCAACCATCTGTGTACCTCGTGAGGAAGTAGAGAGCAGCAGAATTCTAACATGCTTTATGTGAAATCGCTGCTTAGCCAGCATGTTGAGATATTAAATGCTGAAAAGAAAAAATATGACCTGCCATAAATTCTCATTACACACGTTATTGCCTTAATAATACAAGTACAGATAGGCCCCTAAAGAATTTTCTGATTTGTCATCAGTATTCAGTTTTAGCTTTTGATTTATTAATTTGTTCTTTTTTTCTTGTGTGCTTATGGTAAGCGTTTTAGAAAATGGATAATTGTTTTGAAGGGAGGAAGAGAAAAATCACCATAAATCCCACCACCCAAAGAGAAACCATTTTTAGCAGTTTTGAGTATGTGCTTCAACCTTTCTTTCTTTTTTAAAAGTACATTTTCATTTCTATCTAAGTAATACATACAGTTACACGTCAGATGGTACAGAAAAGTTTACGACAAAAAGCAAGTGGGCTCCATCTCAATCTCCTCATACTGTCCCACTTCCCAGAAAGAACATACTTCAGTGGATTCTGCTTCTCGTGGTGGTCGCCTCCCTGGCTCACGTTCTGTGCTGTCCAATATGCTGACCGCTACCCACATGTGGCTCTTTAAATGGAAATTCATTAAAACTACATAAAAATAAAAAGTCAGCTTCTCAGTCTCACTAGCTACATTCGAGTACTCCATGGCCACATGTCGCCAGAAGTTACCATGCTGGACAGAGCAGGAATAGAACATTGCCATTATCGCAGAAACTTTTATTGGACAGTGGCGCTCAAGGTAAAAATGCGCTTTTCCCTTTATCTCTTGACTTGTCAATTTTAGGCAGTAGTAATGGCCTCAATTCTGTTTCTACTCAGATATATTTTTAATAAACTTTTTAGAAAAATTCAAGTATAACATACATACAGAAAAGCATATCTGTCATTAATATAAACCTTAAGGACTTACCACAGAGTGAATAATCCAGGTAACTGCCCCCCAGAGCAATAAATAGAATGTTACAGAGACTTCCCTGGTGGCGCAGTGGTTAAGAATCCGCCTGCCAATGCAGGGGACACGGGTTTGAGCCCGGTTCCGGGAAGATCCCACGTACCACGGAGCAGCTAAGCCCGTGTGCCACAACTACTGAGCCTGCACTCTAGAGCCCATGCGCTGCAACTACTGAGCCCACGAGACGCAACTACCGAAGCCCGTGTGCCTAGAGCCTGTGCTCCACAACAAGGGAAGCCACCGCAACGAGAAGCCCGCGCACCGCAAAGAAGGGTAGCCTCTGCTCGCCGCAACTAGAGAAAGCCCAGGTGCGGCCAAAAAAAAAAAGATTACAGGGAACCCAAACTCCCTCTCATGCTCGCCCCCAATTACTAACTACTCTCTCAATATCCCAACTTCTACGGCCCTGAGTTGGTTTTGCCTGTTTGTAGTCTTTAGTATCTGGCTTCTTTTATGCAAATTATGAATGAGGAAATCATCCATATCGTATGACGGAGAATTCATTCATTGGAATAGTATTGTTGTGTAGTTTGCATCGTATGAATATGTTACTACAGTTTCTTGATTCTAATATTTAGGGACATTTGAGCTGTTTCCAGTTTGAGGCTATTATGAATCGTGTAGCTGTGAGCATTCTTGTCCATATCTTTTGATATGCATGCCTACACATCTCTGTTAGGTACCAACCTAGGAGTGAAACTTCTGGGTCATAGGTATGAATGTGCTCAGCTTATTAGATCTTCCTAAGGACATTGTACCTGTTTATGCTCAGCAGAGTTTGAGAGTATCAGCAGGTATTCCACATCCCCAGTTAGGGATGAAGAAGTATTGATATGCTAACAATTACATCATTATCTTTTAAATTTGCATTTCCCCGATAACTAATGAAGTTTAACATCTTTTTAGATATTGATTATTTGGATATTGTCTTTTTGTCAAGTGTCTGAGTCTCTTGCCTATTTTACTATTGGATTGATTTTCAGTCTCTTTTTAAAACATTGGCTTGTAGTTATTTTTAATATTTTATGGATATAATCTCCTTTCACTTACATGTATTCTCAGACTGTAGCTTTCCAACACCTTTTGCTGATGAAAAAGTTCATGATTTTTAATATAGCCCAAAGTACTAGTCTTTTTCTTTTCCTTTATGGTTAATGCTTTTTGTGTCTTATCTAAGGAATCTTTCTCTACCACAAGGTCATGACTATATTCTCCTATATTATTTTCTAGAAGCTTTATCATTTTTCACATTTATGTCTATAACTGAGATGGAATTTATTTTTACATATGATGTGAGGTAGGAATCAAATTTCATCTTTTTCAATTTGGGAGTCAATTGGATGCATATAATATCTTTTAAAAAAACTATTCTTTCCCTTTGCATTTCAATACCACCTTTATCACAAGTCACACACACACACACACACACACACACAGACACACACACACACACACACACACACAGAGCTCCGTTTCTGAATTCTCTGACAAGAGATAGATAAACTAAGGCCAGCTGCCTCTTTTTGTAAATGAAGTTCTATTGTAACACAGCCATACCATGTGTATTGTCTTGGCTGCTTTCAGGCTACAACAGCAGGTTTGGGTTGTTGTGAGAGATCATGTGACTTGCACAGCCTAAATAGTTTTTACTATCTGGTGCTTTTCAGAAAAACTATATGACCTCTGCATTCTGTTCCTTTTTTAAAAAAATCATTCTTTCACTAATGCTATTCTGACTTAATCACTGTGGCTTTACCCTCAATCTTGATTGTTGGTAGCGTAAGCCTTCCAGTTTTGTTCTTCAAGATTGTCCTGGCTATTCTTGAGCCTTGGTATTCCCACATAAATTCTATTCAGATATATTTTGATTATAAAAATGTTCTTATACAATTACATAGAAAGTTCTGTAATTTGTTTTATAAATTACTTAATATATAGTGGAAATCTTGCCATGATATTAAATGTTCTTCTGCAACATTATTTTTAATGACTTCATTGTATTCAATTATACAGATAAACTATCATTTACTTAACCAAACACATTGCTTGGCCATATGTTTTTCTTCTTTTCCTATCATTAGATTGTAAATTGCTTCTTTAGCTTGTTCATACTCTTTTACTAAGTAATTCCACTTATAGGAATTAACCAAAGTTAATTATCTTAAATGAAAAATGATTGCATGAAGATGTTTATCACAGGATTATTCATAATCATGAAAAATTGGAAGGGACCAATTCACTGACATTTGGTAGATGGCTAATTATGGTATTTCCACTTATTAGAATATTATGCAAATGTTTAAAATAAGGAAGTTTAAAATGCTCAGGGAAACTGAAAATTATTATGTTTTATGCAATAAAGTACATATGTATGTATACTCTTTAATTCGGAGTATGAAACTATGGCCCTTAGAAAAAGATCTGGAAAGATATACACCAAATTAAAGTTAGTTAATACCAGGGAGTAGCATTTGCTAGGGGAGGGGAGGGGTAAGTACTATTTGTTTGAATATTTTATAGAACTTATAGAAAAAACTTTTGAAAACCATTTTAAAAAATAGGTTGTGTGATGCATAGAATGATAAAACAGCAATGCCCTAAGGAAAAGATAAGCCCTCTGTAAAGAGTAACACTAAAGACTTGCTTAGTTTTAAGCAAGTGCATGAACAGAGTCTAATATTTAAAGGGAGACTGAAGCATCCCAGCTTGGCAGATGAATATAGCACAGGAACATGGAACCCACAGAGGAAAACCCCAGTTAGACCAGAATTATCTCCTAAGTTGCCCTGGATACCCTAATCACTAGCACCAAGTGAACACAGACTGGAGACAGGGGATCCTTAGAGACTAGTGGATATACTCAGAGTAAAGGGCATGTGGTTCTCATTTCAGAGCGCGGGCTCAAGGTGATCCTGGAAGAGACTGAATGTGACCATGGAAAATGCTTTCCATAGGGCTTGTGAGTATCTTGTGGGACCATAAAAACAGACCAGTGTCTGGTAGAGGGGTGGGAATTTTCTCTGAAGAGGTAGATATCCCCATAGCCAATTATCTTGGGAAATGTTCATGAGATGGTCTTTGGACTAGTGGAGAGAAGAACCTCTCCCTTCCCTCTCACGCTTGTACCAGGCAGGTGCAGCCGAGCCTAGACGTTGAGGGAAGCCTGGAGAAATTCTGGTGGTGGACCTGACCCATCTCTGGCCATCAAGAGGCAGGTGGGATGGAGCAGCAATGTGGAATAGTAAGTGGTAGCAACAGCATCAGCAATAGAACAGAAGGGCTGCCCCTACAGCAGCCGACATCCACATCTGGAGGCAATGTTTGCAGAAGCAGACCTCTCACCTCAGCGGGCTCACGTCTAGGGTCAACACTTCCCCACACCCTTGGGTGCTGGACTCTCATCACTGCACCTAATTTGGATTGTGCTGCCCTGCAGAGTAATGGTGAGTAAGGGTTTCACTCATTAATAACAAGCCATAGAGTCCTACAAAATGACTCTGTTAGCCCTGGCAAGCGGCCAGCCTTTCTCTTCCTTCTTTGCCAAAAAATTAATGAGACCATTTATTGGAAGGTAGAAAGCTAACCACTGCATTTGGTAGTGTTGTAGGTCAAACTGCTCACATTCTGCTCCACTTACGCTTCCATCAGGAAGTAGTAGAGGAGAAAGACCCTGGTCACGTGCTAGGTATTCTTTCCAAATGTTATTTCTCTTAATCTTCACAAAACCCCCTGGAGAGCAGGTATTACTATTAGCTCCTTTTTTACAGAGAAGGAAACTGAGATATAAAATGATTAAGAAAACTGACTGAATTACACAGGTGGTATAAGTGGCAGAGTGGGGATTTGAGCCAGTTTATCAAACTCCAAAGGTTATCTCTTGTCTCTCTCTTCATCATAACATCCTCCCTCCTGTTTATTGATGTGCAGAGAGCACTTAAAACAATGTCTGGCAAATAGCAAGTGTTCTATAAACAGTAGTGTCTCCTCCTGGGATTTTACTGTGAGGTCAGTGTTGGTCCCCCTAATTCCTGAGCCTGAATTTCAGTAATTCAACTTTGTTGGAGGAAAATATAGAAACCTAGAAGTTGTGACTGGGTGAAGGAAATTTCCACACCTATGGCTGAAATCCTTAATCTGAAAGGATTTCAGAAATTAGTGGCCTGTCGGATTCATTTATGCAAAATAAAACATTCAGATCCAACTTCACTAAAACAGAACGCATGCAGTGGATTAAGTGCTTTAAAAATGCAAAGCAGGTTCTAGAACTTATTGAACTCTTTTCTTAATTAAGCAAATCTTTTATCCAACAAAGGACAGGAAGGTTCACGAGTTTCAGATGATCTCAGTGATTTCCATTATTGGTGGCTCAGGAAGCAAAATGGACTCTTTCTTGGCAGTCACGTGGGTTCCTCTGAGGTTCTGGAAAGGGCAGAAACAGCAGGGGAGAGCAAGTCTGAAATTGGGCAGGAAATGACAAGTCTACGTGAGGGCCATCTCAGGATGGGCCCCTTGTTGCAGCAAAGCACCAGGTAGGGCAGTGAGGGTGTCTGGTGAGTGAGTGGCCCTCCCATCACTCCTAGATTCTCTTTCCTTTAGAAGGGCTCCCACTTGGCTTCAGTTTTTGCCACTGTCTAATCCCCTGGGGGTGCCACCACCATCTTTGACGACTGGCCTTGCAGAAATGGAAATATCTTTTACGACAGTCTGACTTCCCAAATAAACTTCACTAAATAATAAGAACAAAAAAGAGAAGATTATATAAAGTGCAAGCAGCATAAAGATAGACTTAGAAAATGATGTTTTATATTTGTTTCTTTTATTCTAACCTACATGACTTCTGGCTCCGAAGGTTTGCTTCATTTCACATGTCCTGTGTGTCTTTCCTCCTATGCACATGCTGGGCTGTTTCCACCATACCCAAACCTGCAGCTCAGACATCCTTGAGCCTACAGGGAAAATGACTACTTCCCCGCCAGCACTCCCTGTAGTCTAGTCTCTGGTCGGAGCTGATGGCCTTGTTCTCTCCCCAGCTGATGAACAGGCCTCTGGTGGTTGATACACACACAGAAAAGAAACTCCTCAGATGAGAACCCTGTTTCCTACTCACAAAGGTAGGCTTTTTCCATTTAGATTCCAATGGAATAAACAATACCCTCTCTATCAGACACAGGATAACAGAAACATAATTTTTTTACAAAGAAGTATTATGATCATAGCAAAGATTTTTTTCCTGATTCAATTCCTGGTGGTGCATAATCACACTCTCATTTCTTACAAAGTACCTTCTAATAATAAGGCCCCATTGCTGATGGGTTTTTTTCAACATTATAGGGTGTCAGCCTTTAGCCAGGCAGTGATGGGTCCTTTATTTGTGATTTATACATTACTCAGAAGATACAAGTTTTCTGGGATTTTGATCAAGAATTCCAAACTGTCAGTAAAGCAATTTCACAAGCAAATATCACAGACACAGCTTGAGTTCTGTGGGTGTTCGTACTATGAATGTGTTTTTACGTGCTCCATAAGCAGGTAGCAAAGGACCAGTCATTAAAGGGTAATAAGAGACAGTACCCGCTTCTGTCTGCAAAGTCACACCAGATAGATGTCTGCTAGAATGTAAATAGCCATGGTCTCTGTGAAACAACAGCATATAGTGACAGAGAAGATAGTCTGTGATTAAAATACAGCTGGAGCAGATGTAAACAAAGATGACTGAGATAAGAATGAATTACAAAGAAATTAAAAATGCAGGAGTAGAGGACTGACAAGCAGAAGCAGCACTGCAGAAAATCAGATCAGTGATGTGGAGAACAAATTTCAGAGGGTCTCCCAGGATTTGGAGAAAAAAGATAAAAGAGATGAAAACAATAAGGAACAATATGATAGTTATGAAAAGTAGAAAAAAGAGATCTAGTCTAAGAATAATAGAAGTTCTTGATTAAAAAACAATTAGAATAGAAACAATAATCAAAGACACATTGAAGAAAACTTTCCTGAGCTCAAAAACAAATAGGTCTTTATATTTTTAAAACACTTTATTTTGAGTGATTTTAGATTTATAGAAAAGTTGTAAACACAGAGTTCTTGTATACCCTTTACCAGGTTCCCCCTAATGTTAACACCTTCCGTAACCGTGATGCATTTGCCAAAACTAAGAAATTAACATCGGCCCATGACAGTCAACTACAGACTATGCGATTTTCACCAGGTTTTTCACTAGTATTCTTTTACCGTTCCAGGATTCAATCCAGGATACCACGCTGCATTTAGCCTTTATATTTTTATAAAAATTGAATTGCAGTGGGAGACCAAAACACTGAGCTATCTATTTGAGCTTTTCAAAAGAGGTCATTCCTCATACCTCACCCTGTCTCATTCCCAACTTCCCCCACTTCTGATTTTTCAATTCCTCCTGAGTTTTCTCCTTGCCCGTTAGATCTGATGTACACTATGACTTTAGAACTTCTATTAATAATTACTTTATTCTCCATTCGCACTGAACTGCCTCAGGGGCCTCGGGTCATGTCCCTCTCTGTCCCCTGTTCTATTCCCAGCACCTTCTCACCCATGCTCCAGCCTCAGGGGCACCGTCACCCCAGCCTCCCCTGAATTTCTCTGCTACTATGTATTCTAGCTGAAAAGACAATTTAGGTCTGGAGAAGTCAAAGGGAAAATGAAAAATCAAAACTGTTTCTATTTGCACGCAGCTTTATGTGCTTCCCTCTTTCCCTTGATAAATGTTTGATCCTTTGAAAATGCCATTATTTCTGTTTCACAAAAGAAAAGAACTCTCCGTGGCTGGGTTTGCAGGGCTGGTTCTCTGTTGGGTATTGTCCTGTGAGTTCACCAGCTTTCCAGAGACGATCACACTTGGGAATGCCCACCTGTGCTAACAAACTCTCTAAGAAGTGGAAATAAAATCAGAACACTGATTCACTGATTTATAAAGAGCAATACTCCTAGCAGACGAATCCATCATTGCATGGACCTGACCAGCCAGTTCCCTAGGAGCCAAATTACTGGATGGCTGCTTGTGTGTATGGGAGCAGAACAAGGGAGTTATAGAATTTGAAATTTTAATGGCATTAGGCCCTAAAAAACTGATGCCTCCATTTCCCCAGGGAGGACAGGCCTGTCCAGTGGCTTGGGCACTCTCCCGGCCTGGCTGGGCACTGGCTCCTCTGGGCACTGTTTGAGCAGCACTTTTTCTCTTTGTGCTTCCACAGCTGCCCCGTCCTATGGCTCATGCATGCTTTCTCTAGATATGACCATAATTTTCCTCAATTCATCTCTGGGTCTGCAAGTCATACTGGTTCGTTAAGCTGATGATGGTTCTGATCAGTCGTATGGGAAACTGAATTTTAACCCTCAGAGACTCACTTCCAAGTCCCCGTGTGGGTATGTACATATGTGTGTGTGTATATGTGTGTGTTACTTACTGTCATGTATGTTCTTTGTGTTCCCTTGAGTGTAGCTCTCCCTGACCCCAGCAAAGTGGGGAAGACCACAAATAGAACAGCAGGAACCCCCCATTTGCTAGGCCCAGGTCAGGGAGTAGATACAGAAACCACCTAAACAGACCCAGTCCCTGCCCTCGTGGAACTTGTGGTCTTGTAGGCATACTGCCATTAATAAAATAACCGCACAGATCATGGAAACATTAGTGAATGCTGTGAAGGAAAAGGACAGGGAAGCACGGACCAACTAAAGAGAGACTTGCTCTAGCTCTGGAGGTCGGGTAGGAATTTTCTGAGAGATTCACACTTGAGCTGGTATTTAAAGCTTGAGTAGAAGTTAACTAGAGGAACAGAGAGGACAGAGGGCTGGACGTCTTCCAGACTCACTCTCTACCCTTCTCCTTCCTGCTCCATTCACCTGGGGGCTGACAACCTGGGAATCCACCACAGGCTTCCCTGCCACCTTGGGCTTTCTGCTGGGGAGCCCTAGCTCCCTAGGGAATCAAAGGGAAGGAGGAGCCTGAGATAGCGCTCAGGGCTCCTATACCCTGTCTTCTTCCCAGTGGAATTGCCTTGGGGAGGCAGGAGTCCTGTGCTGGGTCCTGTGCTCTCTCTCTCCAGCTGTGCTGCCCTTTGACCCATGAGAGAGGGCCCCTGCCGTGGGCACCATGCTTTAGTGCTCTGGTCCTCCCCCAGCTGCCCACCTGCCCGTGGTGTGAGAGCCCCTGCCCTTCCGTTTTTCGTGCCCACACCCCATCTCTCTTCTAGAGTATGGACCACACCAGCAGCGTTCTGAGCCCTAGGCTTCAGGGGTTGGCCAGAGGGTTGCGTGGTGCATGTGTGGTGGGTTCTAGGGGCAGCATGGCCATGAAGGCTGGGGTGTCCAGCTGTATGAATGAGATCACATGTGGTTATAGGCAGAGGCAGGGATGGGAAGAGAAGCGGGTGGGTTGTGAGCCAGGGGCTCGGGCCCAGATATTCCCCTTCTGTCATGTTGTTCCCACACAGAACTCTGAGCAGTGGGAGACTTCTAAATTCAAACTCAGTCTCACAGGTTGTTCTAAAGGTTTATTTGCCAGGGTCAACTGATAGAATAGTTGACCTTGGCTATATTTCATTTAGCAGTTTGTTAGTTTGAGTTATGACTTTCAAATATTTAGACATGTGGTTTGGGAGGCCTCCAAGTGTTCTTATCCTGCGCCCACAAGTGTGTGGGCTGAGCTGCTTCCAGGGACCCCTCCCGCCCTCATCACTTGTCTCTTTGGACCTAAGGGTAGGATGCCGCAGGCACGCATCCCCTGCACCCACACCTTTGTGAAGGGCCCCCTGCAAGTAGACCCTCCTTGAGTTATACTATTCTGAGTAGGCCATCTGTCTCTTGTCAGGACCCTGATTGGTTCAGCAGGTGTTACAGACAGAAGGAACAGCATGTGAAAGACACACACACACACACACACACACACACACACACACACACCTCTTTTTGTTTATACCTTTCATTTCTCCTGCAAGCCATTAGTTGTAGGAAATAAGGTGGTGTGTGTGTGGGCAGGAGGGCTAAGGGTTATTGTGGTTGTTAAGCTAAAGTGTATGTGTGTGTGTGTGTGTGTACACGCGGAGGGGGTTGCCGTATCTCAGCTCACGTAGTGCTTTCTCTCCCAGCCCTATGAAAAGTGAGGACTCACCAAGCCCCCTCTGCAGACCTTGGCTGGCATGAGCTAACCCCTGGCATCTTCAGATGCTCCCCAGGCTGGCTCCAATTGCCAGACCAGAGAGAAGGCAGTGCCATGGCTCATCTCTGAAGCTCCTCCCTGCAGGACAATTGGATTCCTGTCCCCTCTTGCCCCTCTCCTCAGGGACTCTACTTGCCCAGTTCTGCTCACTTGGCCTTCCTCACTTCCCAAGTTCCCCAGGAAATATGGAAGTGTCTCTCCTCCTAAGCAAGTACCTGAAGCCAGCTCAGATGAGGTCATGTGCACGAATGTAACTGGGATGCTAGACAAGCACCGCTGGTGGTGTAATCAAAACACAGTTGTATTTTTCTCTCCCGCAATCTTTTGCCATTTATTCAGTAGGGATAAATCTGCCTCTGCCCGGGATGAAATCTCGAGCAAGCACACAACTCTTCTGCTCACTCCCAGGTAATAGATGTGCCTAGGTCACTTTAACTTGCAAACACAGTCTAATTTAGTAATTAGGTTCAGTCCCAAACTCTAATCTTGGTTTAACTTGGTGTCTTCTCCTTCCCTTCCCCCAGCTGAGGCCAACTTTAGGGTGGGAGACTGCAATGGGAAACAGTGTGGTAGTGTGGCTGGGTCCCCACTTCTCTGCCCAGGGCTTCTCACTATCCAATCTCCTCAGGTGGAGGGAGGGTGGAGTTGGTGGGAGTAGGAGAGGTCTTACTTGAAACGTGTGGTCTTATCTGATGTCAGGCTCTCTCCGCCTCATAGATGTTTGAGCTGACCTATTCCCTGCTGTGGTGTTCTCTCAGACTCTCTGGAATTTGCTGTTGGGTCCCTCTTGCCCAAATTTCTCTTCACTCAGGGACATGCATTTTTTTTATGGGTGGTAAACTCCTTGCCCTCCAGTCAGATGTTAGAACCCCAGGCTGCTCTTCTTGAGTTCAGCCCACATGTGTTCCATGGGAAAATACTTATCCTTGCCAGACAGTCTCTAGAAGGGCAAGACATCTGTGGTGAAGGCAGCAACCTCTCCTGGGTCCACCAGGAAAACAAGGGGGTCAGCCTCTTAGTCTCTCCATCCTCTAGATTTCCCAGGCACTGCAGGTATGCATATAAGATTGTCCCTGGATCCTTGATTCAGTTCTCTTCCTGTGTCCATCTCTTCTTTGGCTGTCAGAAAGTTCAGAAGTAAATTCGCAGCTCCGCTTTTTAATCATGTAGCAGTCCTGCAGCCTGTACATCTGTGTTTTAATTTTTCTGCTGAATCATGTCTAGGAGACTGTTGCAGGCCAGTTTTCCTGGGGAAGCAGACTCTGAGATGGAGGTCTGTGTGCAGGAAATGTATTGGGATGTCTTGTTAGTAAGACCTGTAGGGGTGGGAAAGAAGCAGATGAGTGGCAGATGAGAAGGGGAACTGCAGCGCAATCATAGCAAAAGTCTCGGCCAGTTCTTGGAGAGCCCTGTTGTCTTGGACGGTGCTTCGGAGTTGTCTTGAATTGGGGAAAGGGGCCGAGCCTTTATACTCCTGCATGCACTAATCACTGGATGGGTGGTATAACTTCCGTGAGGCACGTGCGAGATCTGGGCAGCATACTACAGCATCCATTACAGGGAGAAACACACCTCCCAGTAAAGCACTTACACTCCGGATTCACACTCTCTGAATTTGAATTCTAGCTGAATGATTGTTTTGGCTAGTTCCAGAATTTCCTCATCTATAAAATAGATAATGATATTATCTACCTCATAAGTTTTTTTGCAAGGATTCGTTGAGTAATCCATATAAAGGGTTTAGTCCATAGCCGCCTCAGAGTCAGCACTCAATACATGTTAGCTAATATTATGCTAGTTCCTATATTTTCTGGTCTAAACTTTAAATTCATTATTTATGTGGCTATATCGTATATAATGTTCTCAGTGTCTTCAAAAACCTCTGTGCATTGAGGGAATTGATTCTAGGTCCTGGATCTGATCTGCAGTCAACACAACATGGGGAAAAGCCCAGGTATTCAGCAGTTATAACCCTACTAACTACTTCCTTTAAGGCCCGTCAGGTGGGGGGCTGTGCTGGGACCTGGGGTGGAGCAGAGTCTGAAGGTAGAACAGAAACAAGACAAAGCCGACAGATTCTGTTTGACAAATGATATTAAGATACTTACAAATCCTGCCTCCAAAATATGGCTTCTGAGCAAGGTAAAGGATATTATATTATGTATCACAAGGAGATTTTCCATTTCCCATGTATAACCCTGCCAGGCAGTTAAATGCCATAGAAAATACGGTGACAGCTTGCTGTGCTCCTGACACCATTATGCAGCCAGTGCATGAAATATGCCTCCTTTGAAAATAAACAGTTATTCATCAAGTTGTCTCTCACTAGCATGGTGTAATTATCTTCCCAAAATTATGAATTACATGATAGGTTCCCGACAAAAAGAGCATGATGTAAAGATGGGTTTCAGGACATCAGTTTGTTTCTAAGGAAAGGTTGGGCCCGCCACTCCTTGGGCTGCTTTTGCCACTGAACGTGTCTCAGACTGACTGACTTCATGATGTGCATGGAGAAGAGAGGGACTATGGGGCGAATCAGAGCTTTCAGGTACCCAACAGGGGGGGTGTTGTCACATTTTTAGTTGGCCCACTCCAAGGCTGAGTGTGTCCAACCTAATGTCCCCAACTTTCTGGATGCTGAAATGGGTCAAAGGCTTATGAGGCCAGACGGGAGACCAGGACTGATCTGAGGATGCAGACATTGTCCATGAAGTTGGCTGGCTGCATCTGTGAGGGGCTGGGCACAAACTGTGAGTGCAGGGGTGGCAGCTGTCTGGCCTTGTAATACGTTACTGAACACCAGAGATTCCTTCCTTCGGTCTATGTGATTATTCCTTGTTCACGGCTGAAGTCTATAGAAGCAAAACATATCAGTAATTTCAGTAATTTCTACTTAGAATATATTAGTGTCCCTGAGTTTTGTCTGACATGGAAGCCCCCCTCACTCATAGCAGGTGAGAAAACCTCCTTATTTCCTGAGAGATGAAGCCTCTGAGCTCAACACTCTCTGAGTCTCCCCTCTGTGACACGCCACGGTGTGTCTGTGCTCATCCTTTCTTCTCAGCCCCCTGTCAAAGAGGAATGGGTGTCCCTCCTATTGTCCAAAGCAAATGCATTTCATCCGGTTCTTTTCTTTTGACCTGTGTTTTTAATTCCCTCTTATCTCCTTAGCACTCTTGCCATATCAAGTACTCCATTGTCGTGCAAATAAGACACTTTGCATAGTGTCTGACATAAGAATTCAACTCATGTTGGCTACCACTATGGTTATTATCACCAAGAAGATGCCAGTAAACTTTTCACATGGGGGTCAGCCCATACCTTCCACTTAGAATAGTATGGCCACTGAGTAACTGCTATCCAAGTGTTTGCTATCAATATCCTCCTTCCCCTCCTCCTCTAATCATCATCATTATTATCGTTATTATCACTATTATTATCCACCTGGGTAAAATTTCTACCAAGGGTTCTTTAAGCTGACTCCTAGAGTGACATATGCCCAATGAGCGTGAGGAATTAAAAAACAAAACCAAATCATTTCATAAGATATGAGAAGCTCTGATGACAGTTTCTAAGATATATAACTTTAGATTTTTATTTATTTTTTTATTCTTCCAACCTCTTTTTTCAATGCATAGACACACATATACATATGCTTGTGTTTTTCCATAACTGGAACAAGTGAAATGCATCTTTTTAAGACATATATTACTAAATAACTCTATTATCAATATATCAACATGCTTATTCCCCTATCCAGTGCTTCTTAACCTTGGGTGAACAATAGAATCACCTGGGAAGATTTAAAAAAATCCACTCTATCAGGCCCTTTAGACCAATTAATTGAGCACTTCTGGAGTGGGTCTGTCAAACATCAGTGGGTTTTTGTAAAGCTCCCAGGTGATCTCAATGTGTGGCCGTGGTTGAGAACCACTAGCCCGATCCTTTCCATCTCACTATTTTAATTGATTGAGTTACAGAATCTGCTTAGCATCGACTGCCCATCAACCAATCAATGCTGTGTGAATTCTTGAAATCATTCATTTCTCATTGTTGATGTCTGAGTGACCAGTTGTCCTTGCTTCCAGGGTACTACTGAGTTATTTCCTTCACCCGTCTGTGAAGGATGTGCTGGGAACAGTCTGTGGAGAAAAAGTCTGGGTGTGGAACTCTTCAGTGTTTAATTTTTGACAAGATTTAACTGTTGTCCTCACTAGTGGTGGGTGTGATAGGGGTCATGCTGGGGGCGAGGAGAACACACTAGTGTGAGTAGTAACCCAGACAAATGTTAACAGCAGCAAAGACCTCATTTCATCACATCTTCAACCACTTCCCACTGTCTTCTCACCTTCACCAAAGACAGGCTCACGTGGCCCCTTTAACTCCAAACTCAGCCATTACCCCAGTCTCCCCTCAACCTCCCCTACTATGGTCCTTTGCAGCACAAGTAAATTTCTGGAAAGGAGAATGTATATACTTAGTTTCTCTTTTTCACTCTGATGACACCTGCCCGCACTGTTCCAACCAAACTACCCAAGATTACAAATGGCTCCTACTTTTAGGATTCTTCTCCTACTCATCTGACTTCCCTTTCTCTGTTTCCTTTGTTGGCCACACCTTTTCTATTCAAACTTCAAATTTCAAAGTTCTGTCCCCAATAGGGTGGCCAGATTTAGCAAGTAAATAAGTATTTTACCTGGTAACCCTAGCCAGCTCTCTTCTTGCCCATCTATGTTCTCCTTGGGATAGCTTTTCCATGGCTTCACTATTCCCTTGGTAGACATGTCTTAAAGTCCATATCTTTTACTCTGTTTGCTGAGACTCAAACTGAGAAGTCCAGTCACCTCCTGGTTGTCTCCAAACACCTTAAACTAAATATACAGTCTGCCATCTCAAAACATGCTTCTCCTCCTGTGTTCCAATCTTGGGATACAGTTTCCTTTAAAGGAAGGAGGACAGAGCTCCTCTCTTCTCTTTCCAAGCTCTTCCTTCCTTCTCCCAGAGAGGAGAAATTGATATGCATGGGTCATATTTTTAAATCTAATCAGGCCCTATTTATTTGGGGGACATCACTATACTTTAGAACAGGGGCTAGCAAACTTTTTCTATAAAGGGCCAGATAACTATGTTAGGCTTTGTGGGCTATATCTTCTCTGTTGAAGCTAAAAGCAGTCATTGACAATAGGTAAATGAATGGGCATGGCTGTCTTCCAATAAAGTTTTGTGTATGGACAATAAAATTCAAATTTTATACAATTTTCACTTGCCATGAAATATCACTCTTCTCTTAATTTTTTCCAGGCATTTAAAAATGAAAAAATCATTCTTAGCTTATGAGTCATACAAAAACAATCAATGGGCCACATGCTCCATAGTGTGCCAACCTCTACATTAAGAGGTATGGGCGGAACTTTCTCAATTGTTTTGCTTTCTCTGTAGAGCCAAACTAGTTTGCTGACCCAGGCCTTTCTCCAACTAAGCAGATCTGACCATCTGTCTCTTATCTGTCTCTTCTTTCTACATGTCTAAAGTGATAAGGGCCCCAACCAGTCTGGCTGTCTTGTACTCTCTCCTCTCTTTTGGGCTTCTTTCAACCATGTGATCAGTGTGGCAAGAGTTGAAACCTGACTCTGGGCTTTGAGGGAGAAAGGAGCAGGAAAATTGAGCAGAATCTTTTACCTGATTTACCCTGTTCTTTTATTTGCTGTGTGTGTGTGTGTGTGTGTGTGTGTGTGTGTGTGTGTATGTGTGTGTGTGTTTTCTCTTGGTAACTTCACAGTAGGTGGCAATGGTTTGGGAAAGGATTGTGGTAGACCCTGGTTTTCTGGCTAAATACTAAATAATAACACCTCAAATCCCAGTATTATTTCTAACAAATAATATCACCATCCTCCCGGGACCCCAGCTAAAACATGTAAATCATCTTGGCTGTTTCCTGATCTGTTATCTCCATACCCAACGAATCTCAAATCGCTATAGGCACCGTTGCTATTTTGTGCCTTAATGTTGATCCCCTCCTACCCTCCACTCTTGATGCCTTTGGGCATGAAATAATTTTTAAAATTGCAATGGGAGTAGGGGAAATTTTTATGGTGACTATGTGATGTCAGAATTAACCAGAGATTTAAATTTGTATAGAGCAATGGTGAATAAAAAATGATTGTGGAGGAAAACAAGATGGTGGCTATGAGCAGACACATGATGGTGGCCATGGCTTCAGAAGGAGAGGTTGACCCCACAAAGTAATAGAGTCGCTTTATTGTTTGGAATTCTGCACATTCTAGGAATATATCAGAGACTGTCAAAGAATTAATAACACAATCACCTGCTTGGAACAAGTGGCAGCTCTGAAGAGAGCAATGGAGAGGTTCCCAGGATTTGAAAACTGCCTTTCTCCTCCCTCTTCTTTTCTTACTTTGGATTTATGAATATGCTTATCCCTCCCCATTCCAGTTAGAGCAGACTTGTTAGCCTTGATTAGAAGATTTAATATCTATGGTATTTTTCTATGTTAATTAACTTTCTCTCTATGACCTTGGGTTTAAAATACTTCCAAAGAACATGGAGAACACAACTCTACTTCTTTCATATGACAAATATATTCTCAGATCTCTTGGGAGCAGAAGCACCATTCCAGACAAACTTTCCTTGAGGAGGCGGCCTCAAAGTCATAAGGAGGAAAGTGCTCACCTGTGTGCACTGCCATCCTGTCTCTAGTCTGGCTGTCCTTGTCTCCAGTCTCTGCCCACCCCCAATCCCTCCTCAGCAGAGTCATCTTTTAAAGGACACATCTGAGCAAGCCAATCTCCTCAGAAACTCTCAGTGGTAGAGTTGCCTACAAATAAAGCAAACTCCTGAACAAGGTGCTCCAGCTCTTCCTTTGAGCTGCCTTCCACAAGCTTCCCAGCCCCATCTCTGACTATACTCTTTCTGTCTGCCCTGAAGGTTCAGGCAGCTCTGGGGCGCAGGCATTGAACCTCCATGATACAGGCTGTTCACGTGACTTCTCTGCACTGAACAAACCACATACTCTTTTGTATCTGTTGCTCAGCTCCCTTTACCGTGAAATTATCTTGTTCCTAGTCTCTGCCTATTAAAATTTTACTTAGCTTTCAAGGTCAAGTCCTGTCTTCTCCATGAAAGTTTCAAACATTCTCTCAGTCTGTTCCCCACAGTACATTGCCACTCCTTTGTTAAACACTAGTTCATTCTGACCTCTGTTATGTCAGTTTGATCACACACTTATTCATTCCATAAATATTTTTAAATGACTTCCTGAGTGTCAGGCGCTGCATCAGGCACAGGAGATAAACAGGGAGCAAGATTGAAATCTAGGTACTCTTCTTGACTGCATGGGGTGATAGGGACCACTGGTCCTAACTCCCTAACAGTAGGCACTGTGGGATGAACTGAGACGTTCCTGGTCAGCACGAATTAGGGAAGAATAGCAGTCAGTCTCACTATCACACATTGGTTTTACTGAATGGGATGTGCAACCTGATGGGAAAACTGAATTGTTTAGGACAATAGAGGGAATTTTCAGTGCCTTGACAAAAAGAAGACAGAAGAAAGAGACTACTCAGAAAGTAGTTCTTTCTCTAAAGAGGCTATACAGAAAAAAATTAAAATATCCAAGAGAAAGTTGGCTTACATGTTGCTGTATTGTATGGAATGAAATGAAATCATTCATGGGAAGTATTCAACACCATGCCTAAAACATAATAAGAATCAGTACCATTTAGTTGTTGTTGTTATTATTATCATTTTACCCCTTCCTCTGAATCTCCATGAAATCTTCATTAACATTTTTTGTCAATCCTTTGGAGCTGGTCTTTTTGGCGGGAAGGGAAGATATCAGGAGTCTGAGGCAAACTACTAAGTCTGGCCTTGTGGTGGGCTTAGG
Organism: Globicephala melas; assembly: GCF_963455315.2. Classification (NCBI taxonomy): domain Eukaryota; kingdom Metazoa; phylum Chordata; class Mammalia; order Artiodactyla; family Delphinidae; genus Globicephala; species Globicephala melas. The sequence goes on along the minus strand of NC_083321.1, from coordinate 41,658,022 downwards.
GGATAAATCAAAGGCTACCCAAAGAGAACCAGTCACATTTGAGTATTATATATACCATTTATTGAGTGCTTCCCTTGTGCCAGGAACTGGGCTAAGAGTTTGATGAACATTATTATTTTAATTTAATCCTCAAAATACCCTATGACATAGATACTATTATCATCCCCATTTTACAGATGAGGAAACTGAGGCATCAAGAACACAAATAATTTGCTCAAAATTATAGAGTTAATAAGTGGGTGGAGCTGGTATTCAAATCCTAAATTTCCAAAGCTCACCCATGCTACCATTTACTTCCTACTGTCCCTCCACTAACCGTGAGCTCCCTGAGGGCAGGAAAAACATAGTCGTGAAGGAGGTATGGCCTAGGACACTATCCTCATTTTATAAACAAGAGAAATGAGACTACGAAAAGTTAAGTGACATAGTCAGTTCATTTTGAAATCAGCACTTCAGCCCCTGTCTTCTGACCCCTACTCAAGTGCTCTTTCCATCATAGGAGGTTGACTTTATGTGCAAATGTAGAATTCCCATGTTATGCATGATTGCTGTCTTCACTCCTGGGTTGATAGGATCACCAAGCCCCAGCCAGGATTAGAGTCTTCTTCGATTTATGGTCTTATTCTTTTCTGATCTGGGTTATTCAAATGTCAGTTGGATGAATGGACGAGGGCTGCTTTGCAGTCTATGTTCAATTTAAAGTACATGATGCCTGTCAGACTTTTATTTTTAAAAGAGAGCTCTCATCGACGCAGGGGTACTATTTTAGAGATGATTCTACGATTGGTTTTAGAGAATAGATCAGATACAATTCAGAAAGATAGTGTTGAAATTCATGATATGTGAAGAAAAAGGGAACTTAATTCTCAAATGAACTCCTGGTAAGAACAAAAATATTCTCTGAAATATTTCACCAAAGTCTTCTGAGGCCATTAAGAATGTGCCCAGCCAGGGCTGAGAAGTACCTTAATGGTTATTTCTTTATGACAATTGAATTATAGCATCAATCTCCACCTAACTTGAATCACATTGAAGCAGGTTATTTTAAAAATTAGATACAAGTGTTCTGGTTTAAAAGGTGGATGGCTAGTAACCCTTGACACAACCTCTTGCAACCTCCCAATAAAAGTCTATGAAACCGAGAAAATGTCAAAAATGCATTTAAGCAACTGCAGATTAGGACAGACGCACTGCTGCCAGAATCTGGGACTAATTAACAACAACTTTTATGCCAGTGGAATTGGCCTGAGAATACAGATCCTGTCCTACTCTTGCTCTGTTATTGGAAACAGAGCAAGTCTGCTAGACTGAAAACAATAATAATATTAGTTAACATTGTTAAAAGGTAAACTGAGGCATATTAAAAATTTTAAGAGTTTATTTGAGCAAAAGTTGATTGGAATTGGGCAGTGCCAAACCAGAAGTGGTTAGGAGTGATCCAATGACAGTAGCTATGGGCAAGAGTTTTACAGAGAAGATGCAAAGCAAAACAAGGACATTGATTGGCTATAGCCTCAGCAGTTGCATTATTTGGGAAAGGCTCTTTGGCTCTTTGGTGATTGATTCTTCTTCTTACCCTTGGGGCATTTATAGGAACTGACTCTGACGAACATTTCGGTATTCTTATGCAGGCTACCAAGGCAATAGAGACACCTCAGTCTAATGGCCTCCATGTTTGATTACTTTCATAACCCTTATTGAATGCTGACCATGTACAAGGCGCTGTTATAAGCATTTCACATAAAATTAAATTATTTAACCCTCTCAACAGCTCTGTGAAGCAGGAACTATTATTTCTTCCATTTTACAGATGAGGAAACTGAGGCACAGAGAGACTATGATTACAAACATAAGAAGAAACTGATAGTTGTTTAATTTGGGAATGACTTCTGCAGACAAATGAGAACCAAAAAACCCCATCACAAAACTGGGGTTACAGAGAATTTGAACAATACATACATATTATAATATATAATATAAACAAAAATATACCTTTTATTAAAATGTTTGAGAAACATTTACATTTACAAAAACTGATCTTACACTAAACCACAAAGAAAAGTTCAATAAATCTCAAAAAATAGAAATTGTGATGACTACATTTTCTGCCTAAAATGCAATAAATCTAGAAATCAAGAAAAAAGTTTAAGGATAAAGCCCTCAACCTCATGGAAGTGAAAAATACTCTCCTAAAAAAGAACTATCAGTAAGAGAGGAAATCAATGGTGCAATTTTAGGTCATTTAGAAAATTGCAATGAGAACACATTAAATCAAAACTCACGGGATGTTGTCAAAGCTATCCTCATAGGCAAACTCACAGCATAAAATGATCTCATTGTTTAACAACAACGAAATGAAATAAACTTTCTTCTTTGACTCAGTAACTTAGAAAATAAACAGCAAGATAAATTAAAAAGAAGCAGAAACAAGCATCATGAAATTGATACATGTGGTGGAGACTGTAGGATGATTTTCTTTTTTTAAAAAAAAATATTTATTTATTTATGTGGCTGTGCCGGGTCTTACTTGCGGCACACGGGATCCTCGTTTCCGCTTGTGGGAACTTTAGTTGCAGCATGTGGGATCTAGTTCCCTGACCAGGGATCGAACCCAGGCCCCTTGCATTGGGAGCGTGGAGTCTTAACTGCTGGACCACCAGGGTATCCCTAGGGTGATTTCTGTAACCTTATTTCCTCTTGTCTTCTTCTACAGAAGCTGGGAAGTGAATTAAATAACTTCTTAGAACTGCTTGTAAGTACAGGTGGCCATGTGAAATAAATCTTATCACTGAGATACCAATGGAGGATGATTGAGGGGGCTTCCTGGAACACTCTTGCTTTAATGGTAGAAAGGGGTACTGTCAGAGCTGATTCAGTGCTTTCTCTCTTCCCCTTCCCTGGCCACATTTTCTGCCTTGAATGTACCTCTGATGTCTGACATAATAACCATCTTGTAAACAGGAAGTCACAAACATGAGGAGGGAAGTCAATGGATAGGGATAGTGAATTGAAAAAACAGAATGAGTCTGATCCCCGAGTAGTTAAACAATGCTAGCAACCATCTACCTCTGAGCTCATTATTATGTTGGAAAAAATCGATGCCTATTTGTTGAAGCCAATGTTAGTTGGATTTTCTGATGCATGCAGCTAAATACACACCTCTAACGGTATAAAAATCAAAGAACAGATTTTGAAAATAAAAACAAAACCTCTGGCAAATCTAATTTTTAAAAAGAGTGAAAAAAGCAAATATATAAATAAAAGTAGTATTTAGTCCAATATATCAAAAATGCAGAAAGAATTTAAAAAATTTTAAAGAATGTCATGCTAATGAAATTGACAATCTCAAAATGAATCTTTTGCTATAGAAAAAATAAATGAAAAATAATTATTGCGCATTCAGGTTTTTTATTTCCTTCTAATTATTGTATTAGTTACACCTTGGTTAGGAAAATAAAGTACTCTGGGTATTTTAGATAGAACATGATTTAGGACAGGGAACATTGGGAAACACATTGGGAAAACATTGGGAAACACACACACACACACACACACACACACACACACGCACACACACATCTTTGAAAGAAACAGAGAAGCAAAAGCCAGGGAAGATGGCTGATAGCACTCAGGTTCCAGACAGCTTTCAGGAAATCTGGAAGTTGCTATGTCTCCCCAGTCTGCAACTGCAAGAAACCAATCCCTGCCAATGGTCACAGTTGCCTGCAGCACCAAGATAGGTATCTCTGGGAGGAAAGACCCTGAGGCCACTGCACTGCTTTCCCTTCTGCCTTTTAAATCTCACAGTGAGTGCCTCTCATTAACAGACCATGAGTCAGAAACCTGACAGCAAAGGATTTTGAGAAATGTAGTTCTCAGGTTTCTAGCCCCTGTACTGTAGAGAGAGCACAGAAGGGGTGGGAAGAGGGGAATGGTACCAAGTACCAAGTACCAGCAGCCATCCAGGCACGTTTATTTATTTTATTATTGAATATTTTACTTAGGAAAAACCAAAAACCCCATATTTCTCTCTCTCTATATATATATGATATAATATATAAAGTATATAATAATTATATATTTTGTATACTTATGTAAGAATTATAAAAATATATAAATTACATATAATATACAAATAATTACATAAATATATATGTCCATGAAATTCTCATGCTGTATAACTGTGCATACCCTCCCTCCGTAACATATTGTCTTACAATCCTGGAAGCAGGATTATGTTCAAATGTGTTTAACTACAGACAATTTAATGAAGGAATTATTTATTGAGAAGTGGGCAAGGGTTTAGGAAGTTCATGTATATTGAGGTATCCAAAACCAGCAACAATGGGAAGCCATTACCATCCCAGACCTGAAAGGGGCAAAGAGTGTGGAGGTTTTAAAGCATGGCCACAAATTTTTTGCTACTCCTTCCTTGAAGAAATAGAGCTGAATTCCCGTCTGCTTGAGTGTGGGTTAGACTTAGAGACTCCCTTCAAAGGAACAGAATGTGGCGGAAGTGAGGGGGTGTGACTCCTGAGACTGAAAAGCATGTGCTTGTTCCTTGTTCTCTCTCTCAGATCACTTGTTCTTAGGGAAGCCAGCTGCCTTTTCGTAGGACACTCAAGCAACACTTTGGAGAAGCCCACAGGGTAAGGACCTGGGGCCTCCTGCCAACAACCATCTTCAAGAGCTCGGAACCAGATCCTCCAGTCCCAGTCAAGCTTCAGATCACTGCAGCTCAACCCACATCCTGATGCAGCTTCATGAGAGACCCTGAGCCAGAACTACCCGGCTGTCAGAAACGATGTGGGAGAGCAAATGTTTGCTGTTAAATTGGCAGGGGGGGATAATTTTCACGCTGCAGTAGAGAACTATGCATGGAGAAAATAATGCCCCTAGAGATGGTGAAGATTTGAATTGTGGAGAAGAGGCTTCAGGGTAAGAACGGTAGCCATGGAGAATATGGCTGTTGCCAGACCACCGGGCCCAGGCTGGGAGGGAGGGAGAGGCAGAAGAAAGCCTTCTGCTCTCTCTCCTCCTGCCCTTCAAACTTCTACCAGTGCACATATTGACCATGCCCAATAGAAGCTAGAGGGCAAGTGAACCCCCAACTGTAAAGATTAGGCCTGTGTCACAGAGCAGGGCTGAGCAGGTCAGAGGATGACTCTTATGGAGTCAACAAAGAATAATGAGAACATATTTAGATCGTCTCACTTACGGACAGTGTTTCAATCAGGATTTGGTCAGAGAACGAGAACCCCCAGGAGATATATAGCATAGGGATATATTATATAGACCTTATACAATTGTGGGAGCTGGTTAAACAATTTCTATATGGCTGTTGCTTCTGTGTCTGGGGCTGGAGCCTAAAATCAGCAAAGTAGGCAATGAGGAAAGAAGGATGGACATGAAGTGGGGCAGCAAGAACTGGAGCCTGCAAAGACCGACTGGACCCTACCTCGGCCTCTCATCACCCACCAAGCCTCCAATTTTGATACTAGGGGGATCTGCAGGAGAAATTGGCACCCTTCTCATGGAGCTGAAACGTACCCAGCCCAGGAGTCAGTGAAACTGAAGATGTTGGCCGCCAGGGACTTGGGGTGCTGTGGCCTGGCTGCTGTCCCACCACAATCAGTGGGAGAGCCCGGAGAGCAGTGACAACACTCTAACTGGCATCAATGCCTCATGCCTGGCACTGACTTATGAGTGTATGAGAATATGGCTCCTGCTTCACTTCCCTTTCCCAATCTCACATGATTGTCTCTTGTGGTCCAGCTAACCCAGAACTATGCACAGAAGGGAATTCTAGAAACACTCCCAGCTAAACTAAGTTGATACAGTACAAATCCACCACAGAGTTGCAAAAGGACAAAATATAATGGCAAAATGAAGTATTACGAGAATTATTTACCACAGCTATATCAGGTTTAGTCCAGGAAGCAAGGATAGATTCACATTAGAAACGTTTTCAGTTCAACAATCTCAATAAGAAAAGCTGTATGATAATCTCAGTAGATAGCAAAAAGAGGTTCAGATAAAGTTCCACATTCATGCCTGATTAAAAAGATCCTCATAGAAATTTAGGAATAAGAAGATACTCCCTTTAACTTGCAATATCTCATATAGACAAGCTGTATCATCCTTAATATTGAAACACCAGAAACATTCCCATTAAAACCAGGAAGAGGCAGAAATGCTGGATGTCTGTATTATGTGGCACTGTTCCAGAAATTTTACCTGCTGCAATAAGATATCAGGCAGAAATAAAAGGTAAAATTATTGGAAAGGAAGAGTCAAAATCACTGTTATTTTCAGACAATAAGATTATATATCTTTAAAAAACTGCAGGGGAATTAACTGAAAGTTCCTAACATTAATTCATAATAAGTAAAATGGTAGCATACAAGAAAAATGTGCAAAATCCAGAAGCTTTCCTCTATGCCAGCAATACCCCTCATGAAATATAATGAGGAACAGAATTCAACAACAATAGAAACCAGAAAACATTAAATTCCATGACACTGGCCTTTTTGATGAATACAGATCATTTATTTTGTTGAATGTCTCCTAATTTGGGTTTGTCTGATGTTTCCCCATGATTAGACTCAGGTTATGCATTTTGGGCAGGAATATCTCAGAAATGATGCTCTATCTTCCTTCTTGCATCCTCTTATGAGGAACATGATGCCAATTGTCCCATTACTGATGAGACTAACTTGTATCTCTGTTAATGTGGTGTCTGGAAGTTTCCTCTTCTGTAAAGTTATTATTTTTTCTTTTGTAGTTATTAAGCACCTGTGGGAATTTATTTTGAGACCATCCAAAACCCCTATTTCTCATCAAACTTTCACCCATTGTCAAATATTGTATATGATAATGCTGACAAGGATGTGGTGAGATGTATGTTTATTCACAATGCCAGTGCAAGTATAAAGAGGTCACAGTCTCTGAAAAGCAACTGAGTGATCCTTATGAGGAATATTAAAAATTGTCATAGTCTTTGATCTAATAATCCAACTTCTAGGAATCTATTCTAAGAAGGATAAAAATCAGAAGTGTGGCCAGAGAAGCATTGCTTTCATGTCAGAAATAGTTATAATAGTGAAAACTTGGTAACAAGATAAATGTCCAATAATAAATGGATGGATAAATAAGTTATAATAGTTCTATAAAAAGAAATAATATACCACCAATTATAATATTCTTTCGAGACTAATCAAAAAAAGTCACTAAATAATATTGTTTGAAGGTAGGATTTTAAGCTGCATGTACAGTATATACTTACAGGATATTAATCTTTTAGAAAAAATATACCAATATTTTAATAGTATTTTTTCCAGGGGTAGTTTTGCAGGTAATTTTCATTGTTTCTTTTATATTTATATATGTATTTGCTGTATTTCCCCAGTGTTCTACAATAATATATTTATGCATTCTTTTTATAATTGAAAAAAACTTAAAAAACACCATGTACAAATTAATTTTCCTGCACATTTTTCTTGTATAAATTTGTGATCCATGTGTTACCTCCTCTGAAGTCAGCAACAAAGAATCAATGGAACAGCTGACAAAGCAGGTAAAATCACTTTGATGTGTTTGATTGTCATCAAAATGTGACATGTAATACTGTACGATTATGTCCATCTGGTCTGACCATTTTATTTATTAACCTTGCAGTTTTAATCAGAAATTCACCCAATAGTTAGGCAATATTTTATAATTTACAATGCACTTTCATATACATTATCTCATTGATTAAATGCTGAGCTATTTTAGGTCATTTTAATCTCTGACCATGGAGAAAACTTTAAAAACTTCACTGAAAACTGAAGTCACTTAGCCTCTTTTGACCCCTCTTTGCTTGCTGTGAGCACACTGCGGTAGAAAAGGCTCCGACCTGAGATTCCAAAGACTGGGGTTTAAGTTGTCTTTCTGCTCCCTATCAGCAGTGTGACCCTCACAGTCACTTCATCTGTGTGCCCTTCATTTTCCTGGTCTTCAAGACAAAAGACTCCTAAGGTTTCATTTAGCTGTGTTAGGCTGTGATTCTTAGATGATGTATCAGTTCCTTCCATGTCCCATATGCTGCAATGTCAACAAACATCAGCGCCCTTGCAGTGTGTCTGCAAACATCATCCCACAAATGTACTTTCACAAGTTCACCTTAGAAGAGGACTATATTTTATTTTGCCCTGGCAATCGTAAGCACTGGGCAAAATTGCATTTTCATTTCATTTCTCTTGAAACTTTGGACCTCTCTCTTACATGGCCCAGTTTTTGATGTTGACTCCTTTGCCACTCTAACCCACTTGAAAGACTTTTGGCCACACTGCGGTGAAAGGAACTTTATACGTAAATGCACAGCTATTAGGCATTATGCAAGAGGGCGAGCCATGGTACTCCAAGCTCAATAAACAATGTCTCAAACACTTCCCAGTGAGTTAGGAGAAATAAGGGGAAAGGGGAGTTCATGCTCCCAATTCCTCAAGGAGACCATGCCTTGAGCAACTATTTACAAAAATACGCTTTTCAATTGACCCTCACACTAAACCCTGTAGCATTTTTATGAAACCAGGCTCCTTAGAGAGCACAGTTTGATTAATTAGTGAGTTGCTTCATCTGAGACCTGTTTTAGATACGGCTTGCTAACCTTGCCAAGTTTTTAAGGCTTCCAGTAGTCTTTGCGAAACTAACATTTGGGAACTGAATATTAATTGAGGGCCAACCCACAGTATGGCTAAAGCCAATTGTATCAGTTAACTCAAACAATCTTGTGAGCTATCGTATCTGTATTTTACAAAGGAGAAAAATGTCTCAGAGATTAAACGAGTCACCCTAGGTCACACAACTAGAGAGATCTGCCTGACAGAATCTGTGATCTTTTGACTGCACCATGGTTATCCAGATCTGGGGAATTCTGGGTAGGGTTTGGTTCATCTTCATTCTGTTGCTATAAGATCATTTATTCATTCAACAAATATTGACTGAGTGTCCCCGTTTGTGTTTTGTTTTTTTCTTTAACATCTTTATTGGAGTATAATTGCTTTACAGTGGTGTGTTAGTTTCTGCTTTATAACAAAGTGAATCAGTTATACATATACATATATCCCCATATCTCTTCCCTCTTGCGTCTCCCTCCCTCCCACCCTCCCTATTCCATGCCTCTAGGTGGTCACAAAGCACCAAGCTGATCTCCCTGTATCATGCGGCTGCTTCTTACTAGCTATCTATTTTACATTTGGTAGTGTATATATATCCATGCCACTCTCTCTTTGTCCCAGCCTACACTTCCCCCTCCCTGTATCCTCAAGTCCATTCTCTAGTAGGTCTGCATCTTTATTCCTGTCTTGCCCCTAGGTTCTTCATGACCATTTTTTTTTTTTTTAGATTCCATATATATGTGTTAGCATACGGTATTTGTTTTTCTCTTTCTGACTTACTTCACTCTGTATGACAGACTCTAGGTCCATCCACCTCACTACAAATAACTCAATTTCGTTTCTTTTTATGGCTGAGTAATATTCCATTGTATATATGTGCCACATCTTCTTTATCCACTCATCTGTTGATGGACACTTAGGGTGCTTCCATGTTCTGGCTATTGTAAATAGAGCTGCAATGAACATTGTGGTACATGACTCTTTTTGAATTATGGTTTTCTCAGGGTATATGCCCAGTAGTGGGATTGCTGGGTCGTATGGTAGATCTATTTTTAGTTTTTTAAGGAACCTCCATAGTGTTCTCCATAGTGGCTGTATCAATTTACATTCCCACCAACAGTGCAAGAGGGTTCCCTTTTCTCCACACCCCCTCCAGCATTTCTTGTTTGTAGATTTTTTGATCATGGCCATTCTGGCTGGTGTGAGGTGATACCTCATTGTAGTTTTGATTTGCATTTCTCTAATGATTAATGATGTTGAGCATTCTTTCATGTGTTTGTTGGCAATCTGTGTATCTTTGGAGAAATGGCTGTTTAGGTCTTCTGCCCATTTTTGGATTGGGTTGTTTGTTTTTTTGATATTGAGCTGCATGAGCTGCTTGTAAATTTTGGTGATTAATCCTTTGTCAGTTGCTTCATTTGCAAACACTTTCTCCCATTCTGAGGGTTGTCTTTTGGTCTTGTTTATGGTTTCCTTTGCTGTGCAAAAGCTTTGAAGTTTCATTCAGTCCTATTTGTTTATTTTTGTTTTTATTTCCATTTCTCTAGGAGGTGGGTCAAAAAGGATCTTGCTGTGATTTATGTCATAGAGTGTTCTGCCTATGTTTTCCTCTAAGAGTTTTAAAGTATCTGGCCTTACATTTAGGTCTTTAATCCATTTTGAGCTTATTTTTGTGTATGGTGTTAGGGAGTGTTCTAATTTCCTTCTTTTACATGTAGCTGTTCAGTTTTCCCAGCACCACTTATTGAAGAGGCTGTCTTTTCTCCATTGTATATTCTTGCCTCCTTTATCAAAGATAACGTGACCATATGTGCATGGGTTTATCTCTGGGCTTTCTATCCTGTTCCATTGATCTATATTTCTGTTTTTGTGCCAGTAGCATACTGTCTTGATTACTGTAGCTTTGTAGTATAGTTTGAAGTCAGGGAGCCTGATTCCTCCAGTTCCGTTTTTCCTTCTCAAGATTGCTTTGGCTATTCGGGGTCTTTTGTGTTTCCATACAAAATGTGAAATTTTTTGTTCTAGTTCTGTGAAAAATGCCAGTGGTAGTTTGATAGGGATTGCATTGAATCTGTAGATTGCTTTGGGTAGTATAGTCATTTTCACAATGTTGATTCTTCCAATCCAAGAACTTTCATTAGGTCCCATTTGTTTATTTTTGTTTTTATTTCCATTTCTCTAGGAGGTGGGTCAAAAAGGATCTTGCTGTGATTTATGTCATAGAGTGTTCTGCCTATGTTTTCCTCTAAGAGTTTGATAGTTTCTGGCCTTACATTTAGGTATTTAATCCATTTTGAGCTTATTTTTGTGTATGGTGTTGGGGAGTGATCTAATCTCATACTTTTAGATGTACCTGTCCAGTTTTCCCAGCAACACTTATTGAAGAGGCTGTCCTTTCTCCACTGTACATTCCTGCCTCCTTTATCAAAGATAAGGTGACCGTATGTGTGTGGGTTTATCTCTGGGCTTTCTATCCTCTTCCATTGATCTATCTTTCTGTTTTTGTGCCAGTACCATACTGTCTTGATTACTGTAGCTTTGTAGTATAGTCTGAAGTCAGGGAGCCTGATTCCTCCAGCTCTGTTTTTCGTTCTCAAGATTGCTTTGGCTATTCGGGGTCTTTTGTGTTTCCATACAAAATGTGAATTTTTTTGTTCTAGTTCTGTGAAAAATGCCAGTGGTAGTTTGATAGGGATTGCATTGAATCTGTAGATTGCTTTGGGTAGTATAGTCATTTTCGCAATGTTGATTCTTCCAATCCAAGAACATGGTATACCTCTCCATCTGTTTGTATCATCTTTAATTTCTTTCATCAGTGTCTTATAATTTTCTGTATACAGGTCTTTTGTCTCCTTAGGTAGGTTTATTCCTAGATATTTTATTCTTTTTGTTGCAATGGTAAATGGGAGTGTTTGTGTTGATGTCTTAGTCTGTTCTGGCTGTTATAACAAAATACCACAAACCTAGTGCCTTATAAACAACAGAAATTTATTTCTCACAGTTTTGGAGTCTAGAAGTCTGAGCCCAGGGTACCAGCACAGTCAGATCTGGTAAGGGTGCCCTTCCAGGTTGCAGACTGCCAACTTATTATATCCTCACATGGCAAAGAACAGAGCAGAGAAAGCAAGCTCTCTTGTGCCTCTTACAAGGGCACTGATACCATTCATGAGGGCTCCACCAGTACGACCTCACCTAATCCTAATTACCTCCCAAAGATCTTACCTTCTAATAACATCACAGTGGGAGGTGGGGGTGGAGTAGAGCTCAACATATGAACTTTGGGGGAAGGGCACAACCATTCTGTCCATAACAGTCAGGAACCATACTAGGCTCTGGGAATTCATTGTTGAATGAAAAGGAAAAGTTATTCCAAATGTTGGAGCTTACCTTCCAATGGGGAAGACAGATAATAAACAAAATAAGTAAGTAAAATACCTAGTGTGTAAGTGGTGATATGTGGGATAAGTTGACAGAGAAGATCAGTTTTGGACACTTTTAATTTTGAGATGTCTGTTAGATATGCAAATGAAGGACGAACTGTGGGGACAGTTGGAAATATGGGTCTGGAGTTCAAGGGAGAGGTGAGTGAAAATACTTCACTATAAAAAATGAGTCAGAGGAGAAATCCTAGAATTTTCTGTATTTGTAGTTTTTGTTTTTGTTTTTTTTGCGGTATGCGGGCCTCTCACTGTTGTGGCCTCTCCCGTTTGCGGAGCACAGGCTCTGGACGCACAGGCTCAGCGGCCATGGCTCACGGGCCCAGCCGCTCCGCGGCATGTGGGATCTTCCTGGACCGGGGCACGAACCTGTGTCCCCTGCATCGGCAGGTGGACTCTCAACCACTGCGCCACCAGGGAAGCCCTCTGTATTTGTAGTTTAATAACTCCCAGTCTCAACCCTGTCAGCAAAGTCTGAGTACAAAGACCTGGAGGTTAGAGAAACAATGTGTGTGTGAAGAATTAAAAGATGCTCGGTATGGCTGGAGTGCGATGTGAGGGAGACGGATAAAGAAGAGACTGGAGAGTGACCAGAGAAAAGATGGAAAGGATCATAAGGAGGTTGGACTTTGTTCAGAGGAGAACAGGAGGACCATGAACGCATTGAAAGGAGAGACACTGTGTGCTTTAGAGAGAGAACTCTGGCTGCAATGAACGCTGAACAAAAGGGCAAGACTGGAGGCAGGAGGCTCACCCAGAATCTGCTGCAGGAGCCCAGGTGAGAGAGATGGGCAGCCTTAACCAAGGCAGTGGCAAAAGATGGAGAAAAGTGAGTGGGGTCCAGTTAGGTTTGGAAACGAAGGGTGGGCAAGGGTGAGAAGGGAGTTGGGACGCCCAGGTTTCTGGCTTGGGCACGTGGGTAGAAGGCAGTGCACTTACCAATATGGAGACTTAGGAAGGGCAGCCGGTTGGGAAAGGCCAAAGATGAGTTCAGTTTTGCATGTATTGTGTTTGAGGTAGCTGTGGAAAGTCCCGGTAAACAGTTGAGTGTGTGGATCTGAAACTCATGGGTGACATCTGAAATGTATTTGGAATACACACACACACACACACACACACACACAATGGATGGGGGTCACCCAGAGCTAGTGTAAAGCATGCAAAGTGAAGGGCACAGAACCCCAAGGAACCCTGCAATGTCCACATGCACTATCTAGTTTATCTGTTTAACAACCCTGTGAATTGAGTTTTTTCTTTTCAGTTTTCTCCAGAACCGATTGGTTAGACAACCAGAGGCATTTCCCAGCTCTCAGCCTGGAACTCTATGTCAAATCTGCTTACATGAGAGTTACACGCTTACTCCATGAGGAGCACCTGCTACATGAAGGCATGTGGAGAAAGTCTGAGTGCTATCATGGAGTCTTTTTTTTTTTTTTTTTTTGGCGATACGCGGGCCTCTCACTGTTGTGGCCTCTCGCGTTGCGGAGCACAGGCTCCGGACGCGCAGGCCCAGCGGCCATGGCTCACGGGCCCAGCCGCTCCGCGGCACGCGGGATCCCCCCAGACCGGGGCACGAACCCGTGTCCCCTGCGTCGGCAGGTGGACTCCCAACCGCTGCGCCACCAGGGAAGCCCATGGAGTCTTTTTTTAATGCTAGAAGAATGCAATGTTTTACACGGGTTAAAATGAGAAACTCCCCATTTTTACAACTTTTGAAGCAAAAGTTATCAACATGGTTAAAGTCAAGCTATAGAACCACAGAAATCAGCTAGGATGTGGAGGTTTTAATACATGAAAATAGTCTTTTGGTCAAGTAAGGTGACAAAAAGTAACATTTCCACATGTTCCTTTCAGTGAAGTAATTAATTGGTCAGGAGGAAAGGTGGTCAAACAAAGAATCATTCCACAAAGAGAAATATCACAAAATGTAAAGTATTTTGTTATTTTTACTACCTTTCTTGTAGGAGTTCATAGGAGGAAAGGGAAAATATTTCTGTAGAATCTTCAGAAAACCTTTTCATGCGAGCTGATTCCAAATACATAAAAGAGAGTAGAGACTTTTGAAAGGAACTTTTAAAAATAATGGGTAAGTGGTTTTTTTCCCTTGAAAATTGTTACACTGTGTGATTTTAAAACATCTTAAATCCTCAAACGGAAATCCACTGAAATGCAGTCATTTCATTGTAGGATACACTGAAAATAAAATTTAACCCAGTGACTGTGCATCAAAATGAGAAAGATTATATGCTAGAATGGCACTTGGAGCCCATTTCATGGTCCTCAGAGCTGACTGCCACAGAGCACCTTGGGAGCAAGCTTTCAATGCCAATGTGTAATTATTCATATTCATCTTAGCCATGAGATATGACTCCTACATTTATATAAAGGAGAAAAGAAAGTCATTTTCTAAGTTTGTTTCCACAGCAACAGTATTCCATACTTTCTTCTTCTGTGGCTAAACATGAACAAGCTTCAACTAGAGGGAGTGTAATAGGGAAGAATCTTTGTATTCTTTTATAAGTTAATCACTAAAGGGCTGTTACCTATAAGCTTAAATTACACATAATGGCCCATCTCTGGGAACCCTGCCTCCCAGGTAATGAGCATTAAGCTAAATACTGTTGTTTAGGTCACAGGAAACACCCTGACTAGGACCACCTGTGAATGGCTGCAGGCAAGAAGAAATTAACACATCCCCTTCCGGGGTCTGGCCGGAAGCAGAACTTTACTCCCTCCCCTTTTAGTATAAAAGAAGCCTGAACGCTACCTCGGGAAAGGTGGTTCTTTGGGACGGTAGGCCGTCCTTTTCTGCGTCTGCTGGGTCTCCAACTGAAGTCGCTACTCCTTGCCCGAACAACTCATCTCTTGATTTATTGACCTGTTGTGCAGTGAGCAGTATGAGCTTGGACTCAGTAACAAATATTGGTAAAGCCAGCCAGGAGGCTAGTTGCTCATGGCCAGCTGACCCCGGTTGGGGAATTCTTGGGTAAGGCCCTAGCAGCTGCTGGGACCACTTGTCCTGAGGATCTGCCCTTAGAAATTCCCCCGAAGCAGCCCTGGCTGCCCCAGTGCATCGCAATTGGAGCAAGCAGTCAACATTTGGGAGTCGACGGGCTCAATACAGTGGGGTAAGTCACTTTGGTGTGTACAGCTGGAAACTTTATTTTCTCTACCTTTGGGGCTTTTCCTCTGGCATAAGCCAATTGTTTTGTATTTGGGGTACCCTGTTGGAGAGAGGAAGTAGTTGCTGAATTTTTACCTGATTCGTGAACAAGTTTCTTTGGATGCTAGCCTTTATGTGCGCCGTTTGTGTTTTGCTTGTCTTTTATTCTGTCTTTAAAAATTGGGGAATGTTTCAACTATCCCTAAGAAAGTCCTCTGAGGTGAGTTTTGGATAAGTGGTCTGGTTACAGCTATGAACTCATGCCTAAAAGGAAGATGAACAGTGTGTGGCCACAGTACCTGTCCGGATCTGCACAAGGGGGTTAGTCGGGGACTCTGTGTACCATGTATTGCCACCCACGCTGTGTTAATTACGTCGATGTCATCTCCTGTGTTGCTGGTGTATGCAAAATCCCGAGACTAAGCTTGAGGGTTTACGTCGGGTGTTCTGTTTGTCCTTTGAGTTTTTTGTTTCATTTTGTTTTGGTACCGTTTCTGCATTTACAGCCATATCAGTTTTGTGATATTTGAAACTCTTACTGATGTCAAACGGAAGAACAAGAGAAAAAAAACCCGTCTGCTCTTGTCCCAGAGTGCGACATTCCCAGGGAGAAGAGAAAGGTTCCACTTGGTTCCTAAAATCACCAAAAGCCCCAGCCCAGAATTCAGACCGGTTGGTTGATGCCAAGGCAAAATGGTTAGAGAGCATCAGTTGCTATTTGTGGTTTCACTGTAAAATGCTGAGTGATGGTGGCCTTTGAATGGCTCTATACAATCCAGCAATTAGAGTTTCCGTGAAGAAGTGGGGAAGAATGATGAAATCCTCTATGTGCAAGCATTTGTGCCGTTACATCAGGGAAAATGAGAAAAGGAAGGGAATGAGAGTGAGGATATGTTGCTTCAAACCTTAACTCCTCCGCCTGAGCTAGTTGTCCCAATTTCTCTGCCTTTATGCCAATATATTGACACCTTCCCCTGCCTCCCATTCCTATCCAGCCCCAGTTCCCGACACTGGGGCTCAGGAAGCAAAGAAAATGAGGCAGTGAAATCTTAAAAACCAGGATTGGGGTGGGCGAAGAAATGCCAAAGGAGGTTCCTTATAGGGATCAATTAGAAAATCCTGTGTTCCTGGGGCACAGGCACCTGGTCTGGTATTGCCATCTAAGACCTGACAGGGCATCCAGTTTGGGCCAGGAGCCACTCCCAGGGCAGGGCAATTTCCCTTATGTGGTTATCTAATAGGGTGTCTAAATATAAACAGCCAGCCAGCTGGGTTTCTCAGACTTGTTTAATTGGAAAGATTGCAATCCTCCTTATAGGGAGGAACCCCTCCAAATTCTTCTATTTTTGCTACCCACCACCCTTCCTGGGCAGGCATACACATTCTTCTCAATATGATGCTTACAGGCGATGAAAGGAGTATGGTCATTGATGAGGCCAGGGAAGAAGCATACCAGCTCCACCTAATAGACCTAAAGGGTATACCTGAAGCTCAATTGGCCATACCCACAGCTGAACCAAATTGGGACTCCAATGAAGGGAGAAGGCCCATATTAGTGCACTGCACTCAGTTCCTCTTGGCAGGGCTTTGAAAGGGGGAACCAAAGCAAAGAGTTTGAATAAAACTCAAGAAATTCAGCAAAAACCAGATGAAGACCCTCTGAATTTTTGGAAAGGATTTCTCAGGCCTACAGGCATTATACTGGTGCAGATCCTGAGGCCCCTGAAAATACAGGTTGCAAATTTGACCTTTTGGGGGCAAAGCGCCTCAGGTATCAGGAGTAATTTTCAAAAATTAGAGGGTACATTTGAAATGAACTCTTCTCAATTGGGGGGGTGGGGGGCGACTGTACTGTGCCATTTTATACGAAGAAGTTGAGCATCCATGGATTCTTGGTATCCACAGGGGGTCCTAGAACCAACCCCCTCTTCCTCCCCGCCCCCCCCATACAATGGCGCGCTGTATATGCTATAGCAGAGGTACATTTGGAGTGTTAGGAGGGAGCAAATAATGGCCTGAGGAATTCATGGGTATTTGATCTAGATCTTGAATAACTGAAGAACTTTTGCCAAAAGAGAGAGAGAACAATTAAGGCAAAGAGAATTATACATGTGGAAACATACAAGTGGAGGTATGAGAGCAATGCCATTGAGAAAAGCCCTTGGGGGTGGCTGGAAGTGGGACAGGGTAGAGGGGATAGGGACCGCAGCATGAGGGTAGGAAAGCAGGGCAGGGCTGTTCAGGAAGGACCATGTGTGCCTAACTCAAGGGTGAGGATTTGATCTTGTAGAGGATCCACCAAACCTAAAGCAGAGGCATGATCAGATCTGCTGCTAGAATATTCCCCTGAGCTGCCAAGTAAACAACGGGAATAATTGGAAGAACTGGGGGGAAAGGAGGTAGAGAGATACAGCTAAGAGCTCAGTAGATCGAAGATTTGAGAATTTACTAAGATCTAAAAACAGACGTATAGGCTTTGGCTCCTAATTAGATTACTCAGCTAAAGTTAGTTCACTTGTTTTCATCTCCTGTTCCTTCCCTTCCCAATCTTGTTTAACCCCAGGGTGGGCAGTTGACCTGGAGCTAATCATTGGCCAGGATTTTAGAGATGAGGAATTTAGGTGTGACGAGAAAAATGATGAGCCCAAATTTCTAACACTAGTAAGTGGCAAGATTGAAATTTGAACCCAGGTGTTCGGACTCCATAAGCTGGATGTGTTATTACCACTCTATGCCACCTCTAACTGAGAGAGAGTTTTGTTGTAAGGATTAAATGAGAGGGTGTATGTCTCATGCTGAGATGATGTAAGTAACCTTTTGATTCCTTACTCCTCTCCCTGTGTCTGTCCTCCTGGTCTGGGACCTTAACTTGGTTACTTCCCATTTTTCAGAGTCTCACATGGGCCCTTGCAGTTCTGTATTTACCTTCATCCCGAAGCTAGAATTGCTCTCTGTGGTCTTTAGATTTTCTGATCCTAGGCCCAAACACAGACTCTCCCAGGACTTCTCATGAAAGGTGCCTCCCGCTGGCGCTTTGTGAAATATCTGAACCTCTTCAAAACAGCCATTCCTGCTCTTTCCCCCTTAAGTAAGTACCCAAGGTGGGATGCCACAGGGCTCCTCTTGACCAGAGATCTTGCTGGTTACAGAGATATTGATCAGTGTTGCTGAGATGCCAGTCTACTACCTACAACTGTCCTACCCGAAGTTGTGAGCCAGTTGGCCCAGAACGGTCCAGTCCATTGGCTGGCCAGTGACCATTTCAATTCTCTTTCTCCCTCTCACTTGAACTTGCATTAAGAGACTCAGACTGAGATTCTGGAACTTGGAGGTCAGGGGGAGTAGAGCTTGGGTTCTGCTTATGAGCCCAGGAGAGCTGGACTACACAGGCAAGAGTTGAAGGCCAGTGCAGCCCTTAACCTTGGGTCCTGACTTTCATTTACATTGACCCTCTGGCTATACTTTCTGCTCCTGGGATCTGAGATATCCCCTGTCTACTTCCAATAAGCTCTCCTTTGGGGTTTGTGTCATTTTCAATAGGTTTCTGTTTCTTACAATCAGGTACTCCCTGACTGTTGTATAAGCATGGCTCGTATTCTCCTGTATGAGTTTTATGCGTGCTCAGCTATAAACCCCATCAGAGCCAGATTAAGAAAAAATGTCAGGGGGAGTGATGAAACCCATACTGAGACTCAGCATTTGAAAGTAGATTTCACTGCTCATAGCTTATAACAATGTAAAACAGGCTGTTTCTGTTGTGTCACCCCCCTTTTTTTAAACCTCTGGTTAGTTCATGCCAAAGATCTCTACAAAGCATTTCTCCACCTCCAGTTGGCTTAAAATATTTGGCAAGCCTTAGTCTAACCATTTTGCTAAGGTATGAGAAGTCATTATAATGACTAATTTTATAAGTCCTAAGAATAATTGTACTGGAGAGCATACATGTAGAGTAGAGGTTAATAAATTTTAGGATTCAGATACTGAATCTGTTTGTAATTGTTGTATGCCTGCATACACACACATGCACACACACATGCATGCATACCAGGATTTTACCACACAAAAGACAGCACCTGACTTTTGAACATACGTCCTTTTTTTATTTTGACAGTGAGCTATGCCAGGTGGTCAATCTGAATGACCATTAATCAGTGCAGTGGGGGGCCAAGCAGTCAAGAGTCATTAGGAAAGTATCGTCTCTGGACGGTTTTGCACTTTCCAAATTTATTTTTATCTAAAGAGACTCATGAGGCTCCACAGCGACATATGTGTCCTATTTACGCCACCAGAACCAGGGTGGCCTAGCACAGATGCACGGGTGAGGGATGAACTAAATCCAGCTGGAGGTGGCTGCACCGTGAGGGGTCAGGGCAGACTGCAGCAATGGGTCAACACAAGGACATCATCTCGTCCAAGGGGTGTGTGTGGGGGAGGGGTACCCAAGTCGGGTGAAAGCCCTGAAAGCTGCCGGGTCTCTGGAGATCAGGGGACAACTTCGTGCTGGGCAGGCTGGCCAGGTGCTGAAAAGGTACAAGGCTTTTCAGTGGGGTGGGTTTGCATCCTCAACAAGGGAAGCCTTTCTATCAGAGAAAAATACCCAATTTTAAAGAGACAGAGCTTAGCTAGTCACCCTAGGATATCTGAACATTGCCATTAAACTGTAAAGTTGTCATAAAAGGAAGCATGAAGATCAACAGATAATATTCTTTAGCACTTTAATTGTGTAGAATTCAAAATGTAAGAAAATGAATTTCCTGGCCTCTTGACAAAGCAGATATAAATAAGTAGTTATCAAGGCTCTAATTTCCTGAGGATTTTAATAAAGGGAAATATTTATGGTTTGAAATTACTTCCGAAATTATGCAGCGAAGAATAGATAGTTTATGATTTTGGAGAACAAAAAAGAAAGTTGCAAATACTTGATGCTGGCAGATCAATTAAGTGGTAATACATGCTACATTATAATTTTAATCACCATGAAATTAAAATATGGTAATGAGTGTTAACATGACTTTATCTTTTCAAACTGTGATTTAATTTATGGAACTTTTCTTGACTACTTCTTTATTTCCTTGGTTATTTTTCTTACTTTCTGTGCTACTTCAGATTATACACTTTCCAGAGCATGTTATTCAAGACAACCACCAATTAAATGAGTTCTTCTTTATCAGTTAAGGATCTTGTAGGCTATTCCTGCTCTTTTTCATCTAGTTCTTTCTGCCTCCCTGCATAAAATATATGGAGAATTAGAATAACTCTTTTCTTTGAAAGGTCTTTTTGGTTTTCACATTGTTTCGTTTTTCCAGTGATACAAAGGCAACCCAAGTGTCAGCTTGCCTTCCTCAAAGTCAACCTTCCTGTAACATATTTGGGGGAAGGGGAGGTGCCTGTTCTTGGCATCATGTGGCAGCTGTTGGTACCTGGTACGCACCTCCTGCCTCTCCCATCTCTGCTGGTGCTCCGGTCCTTTCCTGCCTTCATGCTGCCATCCCATCCTGGCATCGGTGGATGGATCGTGTTGCAAAGGCTGCCTTTCCCTTTACTGCTCAAACCTCTAATTCCCAACACCTCACTTTCACTGCTCCGTGTTGGGATGTCCAAAAATTATCTCAATAAAGCAGAAGAAAATGTTTACTTGTACACCAAAAGTGACTCAAATAGTCTATGGGAAAAGAACAAAAAGTTAAACTTTTCCCAGAGGATCCCACTGTGTCTCCCCAAGGTACCAGTTTACTCCCTTTATCTTGAGGTCAGCTCTCCTCTCTTTTCCCTCCAGATTACCCCTCTTCTTCTTCAACTCCCTACACATGGAAACTCCACCTCATTCATAATGTAGGAAGCCTTATCCTCTATCCATAGCTGTTGGTCTGATTCTAGAATCCACTTGTTCCATGCAACCATGCCATCTCAGGGTCACAATAGTCCCATTTCCCAAATGCATTTTTAAAATAAATCAGACTTGGGCTTCCCTGGTGGCACAGTGGTTGAGAGTCTGCCTGCCGATGCAGGGGACACGGGTTCGTGCCCCGGTCCGGGAAAATCCCACATGCCGCGGAGCGGCTGGGCACGTGAGCCATGGCCACTGAGCCTGCGCGTCCGGAGCCTGTGCTCCGCAACGGCAGAGGCCACAACAGTGAGAGGGCCGTGTACCGCAAAAAAAAAAAAAAAAAAAAAAAAAATCAGACTTATTCACCCAAAAACATCATGAAGACGGTCGGTTGGATTGGGAGTAGGGGGCTGAAGCAAGAGGGTGTTGAGTAGGTTTCTGCACTGAAACCAGCCTAACTTCCTGTCCCTGCATTAAACAATGCTGGGATCAGGCACACTTTCCTGCGTCTGTAATCAACCATCATGAGACCTAGAAAACATAGTTGCCTTCTCCAGGAAACACCAACTCCTGCAAGGCGAGGCTGTGAATCAGCAGTTAAATCATCAAAACTAAGAGCGTGCTCAAAACTCACTTCAAAATCCCAACCTCACTGCACTCACTGATTTAAAGCTATTATGCCATGAACTCTACCCAATCCTAACTATCAATAGTTCCTAAGGGACTTGTGAGATTGGCTTTAACATCAGCCTGTCCGGGCCCTTGTTACACTCTTCGATGGCTCCCTGTCAGCTGTAGGATAAAGTACAAACTTTTATAAAGTAATCCCTGTTTATCTGTCCAGTCTCACCCCATTACTCTGCCTTTTATTCCAGAACCCTGAAGAATTTGTAACCACCTCCAACACACACACACACACACACACACACACACCAATATGTTTCACATCTCATGCCTTCATCTATTTTTCTCATTGCTTTCAATACCCTCCCGCTCTCTCCCTCATTGCCTTGGATAAGTTCTTTTCCACTTTCATCAGTCCGAGGCCACCCTTCAGGAAGTTTTCCATGAACCTCAGGCCACATTAGGTGTCCATCCTTCCTCTTTTCCCAGAGCTCCTTGTGCTCTTACAACAGTGCATGGGAGTGGTCCATTGCTACATCCTACCCTCTCAGCAGAACCCCATGAGAGCTGACACTGTCTTACTGAGCTCCAGGGCGAGAACGCACAGTTGGCATGTGTTGAACTGGACTAGACTGGATTTGCCATCATAGTTGTGGGGGTATTTTTCTCAGTTTACTGTTTGCCTTTCATTTAGGTTGTGCGGATTTTGACAGACAAGTTTTTAATTTTTATGGAGTCAAATCTATTGATCTTTGTGTGATTTCCTCTATTGATTTTGAGCTTAAAAAGTGACGGACTGGTTTTTAAGAGATTCTTTGGGACTTGGCTGAGAAATTCTGCAATCTCATGCTCCATACTGAGAATAGGAAATGGAGAGACAGAGGAACATAGAGACATCTTATCTCTCGCTTCTCGGGAATTCGTGGCTCTTTCCCTTCTCAGTGAGGGATGGTATCTGGGTCAAAAACACAAGTTGTATCTTGGCTTTTATAATTTTCATCAGTATGTGAAGACAGCCATCTTCAAGGTAAGCAATTCCATTTATCTTTAGGTCCCCAAAGACAGTCTATACCTAAATGCTTTCAGGGGAAAGGAAAACAACATTTGCTGTTTCACTCTTTTCTTACTTTATTTTCTAAATAAATATAATACATCACAGCAATTTACTCAGAAGGCTGTGCTTGCTGGGCTCTAAGCTTGGCTCTTGGCTTTTCTCCATCTGAAATGCCAGCCCCTCCGCCACCGGTCAGCTCAATAGTCATGGGCTTGCATAGCACAGGGAGATCAGCTTGGTGCTTTGCATCCACCTAGAGGGGTGGGATAGGGAGGGTGGGAGGAAGACGCAAGAGGGAGGAGATATGGGGATGTATGTATATGTATAGCTGATTCACTTTGTTATACAGCAGAAACTAATACACCATTGTAAAGCAATTATACTCTAATAAAGATGTTAAGGAAAAAAATAGTCATGGGCTTGATAAGCCCCTTCTCTGATGAGCTCCTTCTCCTTCTAAACCCATCTACCCCTTCTAGACACGTGCTTGTATATAACTCTACCAAAATGTAAGCAACACAAGGGCACAACCGATGTCTCATTCATTCCTCTATTCATTTGCTGTTCAATCATGAATGAAGCACAGCAGATTCTCTGCCAAGC
This sequence comes from Globicephala melas, assembly GCF_963455315.2. NCBI lineage: Eukaryota > Metazoa > Chordata > Mammalia > Artiodactyla > Delphinidae > Globicephala > Globicephala melas. The sequence goes on along the minus strand of NC_083321.1, from coordinate 41,634,654 downwards.
ATGGGAGAAACATAGTGAACAAGCCGGGCACCAGCTCTACCCTCAGGGAACTTGCATTCTAGCAGGGGAGACACAGTTGATTACAAGCTTGGAAAATGTTACAAAGGAAAAGTGTAAGAGATAAGTGAATACATAACAGAGGAGTGAGTGAAGGGGAGGTCAAAAAGAGCCTGTCTACTCATCTGAAGGTTGAATAGACATCAGCTAGGTAATGTGGAGGGGGGCGGGGCAGGGAATGTGGGGCAGGAGAATAGCATATGCAAAGTCCTTGAGGCTATGTCACCACCCTGCTGGCTAAAGTCACTGCCTTGCACACACAAGCTACCCAACACCCATGTATTAAGTAAAGAAAATGGTAATACATATTAAATAAAATGATATTATTGCATACAATATTTCTTTCCAACGTTCTAAGATGGTCAACTCTTTTTTTTTTTTACATCTTTATTGGAGTATAATTGCTTTACAATGGTGTGTTAGTTTCTGCTTTATAACAAAGTGAATCAGTTATACATATACATATGTTCCTATATCTCTTCCCTCTTGCGTCTCCCCCTCTCCCACCCTCCCTATCCCACCCCTCCAGGTGGTCACAAAGCACCGAGCTGATCTCCCTGTGCTATGCGGCTGCTTCCCATTAGCTATCTACCTTACGTTTGGTAGTGTATATATGTCCATGCCTCTCTCTCGCTTTGTCACAGCTTACCCCTCCCGGATGGTCAACTCTTCAGAGTTTTATTCTTTATCAAGAATAAAATTAAGGGCTATCAGTTTATTGTAGAGACAGAATATAATGCTTACGAACATGGCTCTGGAGTCAGGGTTTAAATCTCAGCTCTATCATTTATGGTAGATGTGTGACCCAGGGCAAGCTACTTAACTTCTCTGTGTCTTATTTCTTTATCTGCAAAATATAATAATAATAATAAATATACTAATAAATAGTACCAATCTCATAGGGTAGCTGCAGGGATTAAATGAGCTGAAACACGCGAGGAGCTGAGAGCACTCAACAAAAGTCAGTACTTGTCATTTAGTGAAACCAACGTTTCCTCTGTAAATCTCAATACTATTACCCAAATAAATACTTATGTGAGTTTGAATTAACAGTAATAACATTTATCAGGAAAGGGGAAAATGTAATTTTTCTTTTTTGCCTTCTGCCTAAGGAATTTCCCTTTGAGTATATCTATATATAGCATCACTGGTGAAAAGTAGAACAAAGAACAGATCTCCAAGTGATAAAATTACATTTCAGTCTCAGTCATAATTACACACCTTCCTAGCGACTCTCCTGACCTCCAAACATCGTTTCCCCTCTGCTTACACTTTTGAATACCTATGGGTTTTGGAATCCTGTTGGCAATTTCCTACAACTTTTTAAACGGGGACAGCTTAATTAGAATCCTGACTTCTCTGTCTTCCATCAGCAGTTTGCTTAAGTTTTGAAAAACATCATTAAAACAAAGGATGCAGTGAGTATATGCCAGACCACTGGGCTTTTGTTTGTTTCTGAGACAAGATCGTGGAGGGAAGTGGCTTGCAAATGATTAATGGACTTGATATTTAGACTTTCTGGCCTTGATTTCCAGCTTTGGAGCTTGCGTTTAATTTTGAGAAAGACCAGGCTGTTGCTGCACCTTCATTTTACATCTCGCATTTCTGCTTTGGATTGAGCAGCTCACCAGCTTTTCAGAACTAGACAGGAGACAAAATGAAAAAGAAGCACTTGAGGGGCAGTTGGACTGGAACACAAGAATAATCGTTAAATTTTCCCATCTCACCTCGAAAATGATAGGCAGTTAGTCTTTTCATCTCCCCTTGGTCTTCCTTGGTGAGGATGTCTGTTGTGCAGGTGGCTGAAGATGCCTGAATCCATGCATAGGCAGAACAGGATATCTGGTTAAGATTGAGGAACTCAGCGGTGTTGAGCTTCTGATTTGGAGACATCACTTTATCGACTTTTTTTTTTTTTGGCAACAGCTTTATTTATCGAGATAGAATTGACATACAGTACAATTCACCCATTTAAAGTGTACAATTCAGTGGTTTTTAGTATGTTCACAGAGTTGTGCAACCATTACCACAGTCAATTTTAGGACATCTTAATACCCCCCACAAAGAAACTCCATACCCTTTAGTTATCACTCTCCCCAAAACCCTCATCCTCCTAGCCCTAGGTAATGGTTAATCTACTTTATGTCTCTATAGATTTGCCTTTCCTAGACATATCACAGAAATGGAAGTTTATAATATGTGGTCTTTAGTGACTGGTTCTTTGACTTAGCATAATGTTTTCAAGGTTCATCCTTGTTGTAGCGCTTAATAGTACTTCACTCCTTTTTATGCCTGAGTGATATTCCAGTTTATGGCTCTGCTACATTTTGTTTATCCATTCATCCTTTGATATGAAGAGTTGGGTGGTTTTCTACCTTTTGGCTGTTATGAATAATACTGCCATGAACAATCACAAAGAAGTTTTTGTGTGGACATATGTTTTCATTTCTCTTGAGTACATACCTAGGAGTGTAATTGTTGGGTCACATTTTCCTGCTGTTTTATCGCAAACACAAACCTTATACCAAATCAAATTAAATGACAGCATTTTGTAAATAATAAGGCACTTATTAAAAAATAACGTTTAATTATAGCCATCTTCTAGAATATTTAATCTCTTAAAATTTATTCCAGTAATGTTGAATCCATTTCTATTATGTACTTTGCACTGCGCTTTGTACTGGGAATAAAGATTCAAAGAGGATTAAGGTGAAACCCTTAACTTGCAGGGACTTACTGTTTATAAAAATAACTAACATGTATTGAATCCTTACTCTGTGCCAAACATGGTACGAAATGTTTTATGTATATTAAATCCTTGACTACTACTGCTATCTATGAGGTAGGTATTATTATTATCATCATTTTATAGAAAACTTAAGTAACCTGCTCAAGGTCATGCAGGTGGTAAATGGCAGAGCTGTGTGGTCTTTATCACTGTATCATGCTCCCGGGTTGTTTCTCTAGCATCAGTATCGGCAAGAGTTAAGAGCTTGTCATCTGAAGTTGACATCCTGGGTTTGAATGCTGCCTCCCCCACTCACCACGTGACCTTGGGCAAAAAGAATCACACTTTCTAAACCTCAAATGTCTGATCTGTAAAGGTGGGCTAATCCAAGTGCCTACTTCATAGAGTTGCTGTAAGCATTAAGTGAAACAAGCATTAAGTGAAACAAACATACATCAGGTGCTTGACTTGTAGTTAGTGCTCAATACATATTAGCTATTGTATTACCGGTAATAAACTCTATAAGCAAACCATTACAAGGGCATGTGATGTATAAAGACTGCCCAATGTTGCAGTTTGTCTCCGCTAGAAAGGAAAACTGCAGAGAGCTCAACTTGTTTGCCTCCTTTTACCTGCATTCTATCCATCGATAATAACAACTGAAGTCTGAAAAGCTGGCTTCTGCTTATCTCTTCTGCCTCCATCTCCAGTGCTGCTGGGAAGCCTAATGCAGTGTAGTGATTTGTATTCTATAAGTGTCTCTTGTCTCATCAAGAAAGGGGTCCATCTAGGCTCATTTTGGGGTGAGTTGGGAACCCGACACCCAGGAGATGGGGGTAGCAGCAAAGGAATCAACCCAGGCATCCGTAGAGGCGTCAGCCAGGCAAGATCAATTCCTCCGCAGGTTCCTGCAAGGAGGGGGAGAGGCAATACGATTATGCAAGAGAAGAGCTCATAGAAACGTGTGATGCATTCCAACATAATTGTGTACTGTCCTCCATAACTTGGAGGAGTTGCTGGTGCCTTGGGGTCAGCCTGACATGGGATTGGGGAGGCTCAGGGTGCAGTGTGACTTGTCACACTAAGTACACTTGTCTCCCACGGCAACGGGTTACTGGGCAGCAGGAGACAGCAGGGCTGGGAAAAGCATTCAGGGGAACGGTCAACAGGGAGCCCTTCTCTGCATATTTATCCGGTCCCAGATTTGGCTGATGGTTTCAGAATGTGTTAAGTGGTCATCAGCATTCCCTGCTGTTCTTCGGGCCGTGGTTGCTCTGGAGGGAAGAAGAATCAAGATTGGCTTCTCTGTACTTGTTACAGCAAAGTCAGACACCCAGGGAACCCAGCCATGGTGAAGGCAAAATCCAAAATGGGAATGAATTCCTGGATACACACATACAAATATACACCACAGTGACTGCGGAGGGTCCCTCACCCTCAACTAGTTGATGCTTAATAAATATTTATTCCCTCCCTCCCTTCTGTCCCTAAAGAACTTTTCTTAGAGATCTGTCTATATCATAACTACTCACCTATGTCTGTCTCTGTTCACCAGTTTGTGGATTTGGGCGGGGGCGGGGGGACAGGGACTGTGTATCATTCTCTTGGAATTCCCAAGGACTAGAGCAGAATCCAGACCACAGTACGTGTTGAAAAAAATGAAAAAATTATAACCGAATAGAATGTTAGGAGTATATATAACCTTTTGGCTGGAATTCTATTTAATTTAGTTATCACATCAAGCCTGTGCAGTTGGTTTTATTATTCCTATTTTAACAGATGAGGAAACTGAGATTCAGAAAGGTTAAATAACCTGCCCAAGGTCATATGTTTGGTGGAGCTGGAGTTGAATTTCAAGTTGAACATCTGACAGGTGATTAAGACTCACATAAAAATCAATCAACCTATTATCACATTAAGACACCAACTAGGATGAATGAAAGAATATGCCTGAAGATTGGAGGAAGTTCAGTATCATCAACGAGCTTACATTAATTGGCTTCAGGCCCATGGCGCTGAGTGAAGTGCTGGAAAAGGTAATCCACGCAGATGGCATGGGTCTCCAGTGGATTTTTAAAAATAAAAACCTGTAAGTAAAATATAATTACATATAAGAAGACAGCCAGCACCACAGTGAACTTGAACCAATCTGAATATGGACCAGAGAGCTCCCCAAGAGCAAAGACTGGGTCTTTTTAATCACTGTCATCCCAGCGCCCTGCATATGCAGGGCGCAAAGCTGGTACCCAATAAGTGCTGCTGAGACGGATTCCATTTTAAGTGTAAAGTCTATGTAACCATCCAGTCTGAAATACAAAATGTCAATCAATAGGATTAGAGTCAAACAAATGCATCCTCCTAGCTGGCTTCCCCAGGACTTACAGGATGTTCACTTCACTGGACTTGAGATGAAAGCCCTGGAAAAATCATCTTAGCTGGCATATTCTTGGGTTTAGCATTGCAGCTCTTGGCCACAGACACAGGACGGGGACACCCAAGGGCAAGTGAGGTGGAAGAGTAGTTCCCCACAGCATTAAGACCATCTCTTCCCCTCTGCCCTGGAAGTGGGCTGGGGACACAGAGAAAGCACCAGGCAGGTGAGCCGAAGCTAGGGATGGAGGCAGAAGCTGTTAGCAGAGCCCGGGGGGCACCTCAGAGTCCAAGGGACAGTAGTGAGGTTGATGCTGAGTCACAGAACATGAGGCTGTGGCTGGGCCAGGAAACTACAGGGGTTCACGATCTATAGAGGAAGACAGACACAGACATAGCCGATAGTGATTCTATGTGACAAGTGGGAAAACTGAAGATGGAATACAGTATTACAAGAATTTTTATATTTTTAATATTTTATTTATTTATTTGGTTGTGCCAGGTCGTGGTTGCGGCTCATGGGCTCCTTAGTTGGCGGCTCGCCAGTTCCTTAGTTGTGGCATGCGAACTCTTAGTTGTGGCATTTATGTGGGATCTAGTTCCCCAATCAGAGATCAAACCTGGGCCCCCTGCTTTGGGAGCATGGAGTCTTAACCACTGCTCCACCAGGGAAGTCCCTACAATAATTTTTAAAAGGGCAGATGAAGAAGGTTACTGAAAGTATCCACAGATAGTGAGAGAGTTTGGGGTTCAAATTCTAACTCTTGTCATTTATAAGGTAGACGACCTAACACAAGTCATGTAGTCCTATTTAAGCTTCAATTGGCTCATCTGTAAAGTGGACATACGGTTTTGTAAGGATTAAAATGAGATACACGTAGATTGTTGAACACACGGCCGGCATAACAGCACGCTCTGAATATTCGTTGCTGTTCCAACTACAATGACTTCAACTCCTACTTGCCAGGCACTGGGCTGAGGGCTCTTGTCTCTGCTACTTAATTTTTGCATACACTCTGCTAGCCATTTATTTTTATCCTGACTTAATAAATGAGAAAATTGAATCTCTAAGTGTTTAAATAACATAGTATCTAGCAGATCCAGGACTCATCTCCAGGTGTGTCCAGTTTCAGACACTCCACTCTGTTCATTATCTTGCTGCTTTGTTATAAATATATTTTAGATACCTATGGAAACTGCCTAGGTTAGTGCTTGGATAATAATAATTATAGTAATAGCAAAATAAATACATTATTTATAAATAATATATTTAAATAAATTGTATATTATTACATATATAGCAATTATTATGTAGTTATAATAATTATTATCATAGTAATGGTTAGGCACTAACCTGGATACTTTTCATACATTAGCTCATTTAATCTTTATAATAATCTTATGAATCAAGAGCTATTATCTCCACTTTACCGGGTAAAATTAAGTGACTTGCCCAAGATTACATATCTATTAAGTGGTAGAGTTGTGATTGAAATGGGAGATTGGGGGGTAATGACTCCACATTCTGTGTATTTTGTCCTACTCCAACCTTAGTCTAAGGAGTTTTCTATCTCTTTCTCCAATCTTTCCTTTTTCCTCCTTCTCACCCTTTTTTTCTTCTCATTGGTGTCTCAAGGGCACTTCTCCACCATTTGCATAATCAGGTTAGAGATTCACTCAAAAAGGAACACAAATCTGGGAAAATAACATTTACCCTCGCTAATAAGCAAAGAAATGCAAATTTAAATGAGAATGGTATTAACTCAGGCAAAATTCTTTAAAATAAGAAAACCCAAGTCTACAGGGAAACAGGCCCCATTTCCTGTGACAATGTAAGCGGGAACAGCCCTTTGGCAGGAAATTTGCACTAGATAGTGATAGCCACAAAAGGGCAATTCCATTTAACAGTCATTTACTCAGCAATAGAACTGCTTGGGCTTTTTTTTTTTTTTTTTTAAATTTCTGACAGTTTTAACTTTATGACAAAATAACAGCAACAGACTTCTATATAGCAAATAACACTAGGAAAAATTGAAAGAAAAATGGTTGGGGGAGTTCAGATGGCTACAGCATCTCTTAGGGAGAAATCCATTAATATGTGCATTTAAAATGCAGATACACTGTACCGCAGCGATTCCATTTAAAAGAGTTTATGCCAAGGAAATAATTGTATACATTGTCAATTATGTGTGTAAAAGGATGTTCAGTGTGGCATTTTGTGTTTATTATTGCGCATAAAAGAGGGGACACTGTCTATCAGGAAGTAAATGGTTCAACAGATCATGGTGCGTCCCTATAATGGAATATTATACAGCTGTTAAGATGGATAGTATTAAAATTAACCTCTGTTGAGTTCCACTGGCAAAACTCTGAGTTAAATGCAGTATCTCATTCAATCCTTTCAACAATGCTTGGGCATTTATCATAACTCCTTGATGGAAATTACTTTCTTCTCATGGGAGTTCTGCTTAAGAAGGGATTGCAGGCTACTATTTACTCTTCTCCCAATCATCTGTCAGTTTAATAGCTCTCCCCTGGGGCTAGCCGGAAGAGGCCAGCTCAGCTTCAGGGTTGCATTCAATACCCTAGCCCCCAGGATGCTGTGGCTACAGAGGAGACCCGTGTGGAGCCAGGGGTTCATTTGTCCATCAAGGATGCTACTTAAGTGAAAGGTAATCCCTTCCCAATGTGGGCAGCCAGCATGAGGAAACTCTGCCTTCCTTCTTAACAGACCTCTCAGCTCTCTGAAGTATAACAGCCTGACTTTGTCACCCCTCAGGGCTTCTTGCTGACCTGCTGCCCCATCACTTCTCCCTCAAAGGATACTGGTTTCTCTTTTACATCCTCAGTCTATTCCTAGTGTCCCTTCTGGAAGGAGGGGCCAACCATTTCATTCCAAAAACTCTTTCTTCATCACCCCAGGTCAAAGCCCACTCCCTTCGAAACAGCCTGGAGGTCCTGAGCGAATAAGTCTGTGGTCATGACCTTTCACTATAGTCTCCATGGATCTGGTCAGCTCCATTCTTGATGCCCTCCGGTCTTGGGCAGATGCTTTTAAACATGAGTACCGTTAGCTCGGACTGCGACTGGGGCAGGGGGTGGTGAATGGGGTCAGCGAGCACAGGCACGAAGCATTCTCCTGTGCCCTCCATTGCCAGCCATTGATTTTTCTCCTGCTCTCGCTCTTCCACTGCCCCATAAAGAAGCCAAAGTAGTAAAGCTGTCAGGACATTTTCTAAAAGAAAGATGTGCTGAGTGGAAATGTCGTTAAGTGCCCCTTAAACAAAGAGGGACAGGCTGGTGTTGCTGCGGGCTGTGTGTGGAGGATGGGTTTGGAGAGACATGCACGCTGGCAGGGGTGCAGCTGCCGACAGTCTTAGAGTTGATGGGAGCACTGGAGCCCCATGGGCTAATTCTCTCCCCCAGTAAAAGCATAACTCACAGTGGGGCTGCTGTACCACTTCCGTTTCCCAAGGCTGAACACAAGCGTCAGGGACTCCCACAGATCAATGTGACTCAAAGTCTCCATCCCTCCCTGCTTTGCATCCCCAGCCCAGAAGAGAGAGAAGGCTCAGAGACCCGGAGGTATTTATAACTTACAGAATCTGTGCACCACGAGAACACTATCATCCACCTCCACTGGTTTCAGGATGTTGCAAAGACGTTCTGTTTGCTCTGACAATCTCAGGTCAAGATCTGTCTCTGCCATTGACTGTCTCTGTGGCTTCAGGCAAGGTACATAAGCATTCTGAGCCCCACTTTTCTTATCCTTCAAAATGGGGCTACTGATACCTACTTGCAGGACTATGATAATATAAAAGTTGAATCCCATAAAAGAATCTAGTCTAATGTCTTGTACATATGTATTCAATAAATGCTTCCGTCGCTTTCCTTCTTCAATCATTGACCAGAGTACTTAACCCAATCTCGGCATGGCCCTTATGGCCCAAAGAAAGATCATATAGACCAAGATATCAGTTCTGGAAAATGACTACTTCCCCCCAAATAAAACTCTATTCCCTCAATTCCAGTACCTCCTTATGAGTAAAGAAAGCTAGTTCTCAGGGGAGAACTTCAGGTTTGAACAGTAGATGGGAGACACCAGGTGAGTGAGAGCCAGGCTAAGCTTACCTCCAACTAGAAAGAGTCCCTGAAGGGGGGAGAGGGAGCCAGGAGGGAAGAGATAAGTGCACGGACATCGTGGATCTCTGAAGAAGGGGCTTGTTTCTCCTTCAGTCAGGCTGAGCTCAGGGTAGAGTAGATGCCCCAGAAAAGCTGGGGAGAATGGAGAGATGGAACACCCTTGTCTTGTTTCCTATGTGGAACCCAGAGACGTCAGAAAGGAAACAGCCGCCTAGTGTATGGGGAGGACCTCAAACAGTCCCTAAGAGATTCCCACAGCCCAGTGGGAGTAACAGTAGTAGAATAATTGAATGGACTACAGAGGGACAGAAAAGTAGCTGCCAGTGGCCAGACCTCGAGGGGACTGCGTGGATCTTTCACTGAAGAGCCAGAACCTCCCACAGATGCCATCATGGATAGATGACCACCTAGAGCAGATAATGCCTCCCCAACTCTGGAACTTGGATGGGACTTTCAGGAAGTGGGGAGGGGGCAGGCAACTAAAAATTAAATTTAAATTTCTACCATCCAGCAAGAAGGGGTAAGGGAGCTTCTACAAAATGATACAGAGTTCAGCCAAACTGAGTTTTGTAACTGAAGTGTACATTCATTGAACAACTAGTCTACTTCTGGGAGATCCAGTGAGAAGCAAGGAATATATTTCCAGGAGAGGGAGGGGACTGGCCGATCCTGATAGGAATGGCTCCAGTGAACTGTGCTTTCCTCCTTCCCCCCACATTGCCTCCCTGTGACTTTCTTACATCTACAGACCTTAGCAAACATGAAGCAAACTGAGGCTTGGGCTTGTACATTGGTGCTTGCCCTCCCTCTCTCTCTCACTGCCTTTGGAACCTATCTACCAAGCGAAGCCCAGGCTAGCCTTCTGGAGGTATGTGGCCCAGCTGACAGCCAGCAACAACACAAGTGAAGCGGATTTCAGACCATCCAATCACAGAATGTTGTCACCACAGGACTGCAGCTGCATGAAGTGACCCCAGGCAAAACCAACGTGGGAACCACCCCCCGAAGCCCAGCCTAATTTGCTGACGCATAGAATCACAAGTAATTAAAACGGTGTTGTTGTAGACTGCTGTATTATGTGGTGGTTTGTTATACAGCAAAAGATCACCAACACAGGGGCATGCCGGGAAAATATCTCGGTGAGATGTGTGACACTGAACCCCAGTCAGGAGAGCTTGATACAAGTGAATTAGCCGATGAATGTATATAACTGCATATTTTGAACCTGGAACCTATATCTCATTTGGTTTCCCACACTGACCCTGGGAAGTCAGATGTATTATGTAGGTGAGATAACTCAAGCCCAAACAGTTGTCAAAAACTCCTGGTTTTCCACTGAGTCCAATTTTTGTTTTAGGAACGTGCCAGAAATCTTGCAGCACACAGTAGCGCTTATTGTGAGGGTGGAACCACATGCCTTGATGGGACTCGGCATGCATAATCGTTATGTCCCTTTTCCGTTCTTGTTCATTCTAAGACCCAGTCCCAAACCTGCAGCCTACCTACCACAGACCCCTCCTTCTTCCAAACCAACACAAGAGTCAAAGGGAAGAAAGAGGGAGGGAGAGAGCCTTTGTGACACCCCTGGGTGAGAGCAGAAAATTACCATGGTGCTCAGTGGTCTCATACGGGACAAAGGCATTCAATTCCCCTCTGTTTGGACAGCTGAGGCTGGGCTCCTTCTCTCCCCAGTGTGCTTTCCAGGAGACCGAGGCTGAATCCTAATTCCAGGCAGTCAAAGGGGGCTTCTCAGGGAAGATTTTCAAGAGCAAATAGGTGAACACTCTCTAATGACCATATACTGTCTTCTGTATTTCTGAAGGAATACTTTAGAAAAATTTTGGTTCTATTTTCTATCACTCCTGATTTTTTTTTCCCCATCAGAATGAGAAAGCTGGGTGATATAAAAGCTGAG